>NC_133325.1:750073876-750673876 GCF_042186555.1 Aquarana catesbeiana
GTTAAAGTGACAGTTAAAAGATAATTTTATTTTTTAAAAATGATCCATACGCATCCATTACCTAATGGCCCTATAATCAGTTTTCATGAAATCGTTATTACTATGCTTTTCTGCCTCCTTGCAATCTCCTCAGTGAGTTTCTGAACATCTCCTTTTTCCCCCTCACTTACATTTGTTTGGAACAAGCAGTACTCTATGCGCACTACCAATGCCATAGTGCAGGCATGACCAAAGTCCGGCACGCATTCCGGCTTCGAACAGCCCACCTGGTTATCTAGAGATAGATAGATAGATCTATATTTATATAGATATATATCTCTTTTGTGGCCCCCAGCAATCTCCCAGAGCCAGGGCCACAATGCCTTGGAGGGGACCAGGAGGAGGCGGGACGAGTGCCGTACACACAGGAGAATTTCCCGTTTACTCGTCGGCCTCTGTAATAGGAAGTCCTGTCTCCTGCGCTGCCATTGGACGACTGTTCTGTCCATCATAGGAGGCGGGACTGTATTAAAGAGGCCGCCGAGAAAACAGGCGTTTTTCCTGTATGTAATCTTCTCGAGTGCCCCCACATGGAGTCATTTTCTATGGAAGCACTCGTGCGGGTGTGCTCCCGATTCCTGCTGCTGCGTCCATTGACAGACAGCAGGATTCGGCCCTGCCCCCCAGTGTCACTGGATTTGATTGACAGCAGGAGCCAATGGCTTCTGCTGCTATCAATCTATCCAATGAGGACCCAAGACAGTGGCTGGAGCTGCTGTGCTCGTCCCTGTAATAATCGGGTTCAGGTAAGAAAAAGGGGGGGTCTGGGGGGGTGCTGCAGTACAAAAGGTTTTTCACCTTCATGCATAGCATGCATAAAGGTGAAAAACTGAGGGTTTACAACCCCTTTAACATACATAAATCGCCCCATATTTAAAAATACTTTTTCAAACCAAAGTTTAGTGTCACTTTAAGCAGGCCTGGATGCCCCTAGTCTTCATCTGGGGCAGCCTATCTGTCCCTCATCGCGTGCAGTAAACAGTAAAGCACCTTTCATTGCTTTGTAAAGTCTCTGGCCATTACAATCACCCGTGATCACTACCATGATTGTACACTCATTCTTGTCAGTGTAAAGCCCAAAGCAGCCATTTGAATGAGGCCCAATAAGAATGTCTGAAATTAACTACATATTTGTTGGCTTCCATTAAGCCATTCTAAATTCTATTCTATATTTAGCGCCATTTTACCGTCCTTTTAGTGGCGCTATTCGGCCGCTAGCAGGGCGGTTTTAACTCCCGCTAGTGGCCAAAAAAGGGATAAAACCGCCCGCTGCAGCGCTATGCCGGCGGTATAGCCGCGCTGCCCCATTGATTTCAATGGGCAGGAGCGGTTAATACACCGCTCCAAAGATGCTGCTAGCAGGACTTTTTTTTACCGTCCTGCCAGCGCACCGCTCCAGTGTGAAAGCCCTCAGGGCTTTCACATTGGCGAGACAGCAGCGGCTGTATCAAGGCGCTTTGCAGGCGCTATTTTTAAAGCTGTAGCGCCTGCAAAGCGCCCCAGTGTGAAAGGGGTCTAAGATACAAGTCAGATTTCAAGCACCCCCTGGTGAGATTTTCTCAATAGGAACAAGTCTAAGACCCCTTTCACATTGGGCATTTTGCAGGTGCTATAGCGCTAAAAAAAGCGCCTGCAAACCGCCCTAAAACAGCTACTCCAGTGTGAGTGTCTGAGGGCTTTCACAATGGAGCATTGTGCTGGCAGGGCGTCAGAAAAAGTCCTGCCAGCAGCTTCTTTGGAGCGGTGAAGGACTCACCGCTCCTCCACCGCTCCTCCCCATTGAAATCTATGGGGTAGCGCTGTCATGTCGCCGGCAAAACGCAGCGGCGGCGTTTTGCAGGTGGATTTAACCCCTTTTCGGCTGCTAGCAGAGGTTAAAACTGCGCCGCTAGCGGACGAATAGCGCCGGTAAAGCGGCGCTAAAAATAGCGCCGCTTGCCCGGGTGCCGGCAGTGTCAAAGGGGTCTAAAGGGATGCAGGCCCAGCAGCTTTCCTCATTAGTGCTGTTCAGCTGCCACAGCTGACTGATAATTATGAAACCACTCCCATTATACCCACTGCTCAGAGACACAGACAAACACACAGGATTTCTTCAGAATAGCAAAAAGGTAGGAATCCGCAAAAAAAGGTTGTTATAATCCTTGCAATGTACATTGATCACCCACAGGGGAATGTTTTTTTCTCAACAAAAGTGGAGCTCCGCTTTACGTTTTGTCAGAGATGGGCTTTAAATAAAAAAGAAGATGAATTCTGATTGGTTACTGCATTCTGCATATTGGCATTTATCTTCTTGCAGATGACCTTTCTTAAAGCGGGGTTCCACCCAAATTTTGAACATTATCTCTTTGCATTCTCTTCCTTGCCTAGATGCTGACATGCTGTGTAAAAAAATTTAAATCGCCGTAATTACCTTTTTTTTTCTAATCTTATTAGCACTTCCTGGTTTTCCTCCCATGGGAGTAGGCGTGTTTCTAGCCTCTCCCAGACCTCCCACAGTCCCCTGGGAGCTATTCTCAGGCTTCCCAGCATGCATTGTGCAACAGCGTCATCACAACATCTCGGTGAATGCTGGGAGCACAGCATTCACCGCATCCAGGTAATACATGCGTGTGGGCTTCAAATGCCCACAATGAAGATGGAAACCGCCTTCAGTGAATTTTATAAGTTATTCTTTACAACGAAATCGGACACAGGCGGACTTATTACACAGAACATGTGAGTAGATAATCATGAGAAGAAAAGTTTGTGAATGAACTCCAAAAAAAAAAAAAACGATCGATAGGTGGACCCCCGCTTTAAGATGTAATAGTCAGATACACCAAACATGATGTAAAATGAAACAAAAGTATGATTTTCCTTGGTACAAAAGAAAACAGGAAACTGTCCTTCTGGATACAAGTGTCACCTATATGATGATCGGCAGTTATAACACCCAGAGGTTTCCTCTTCAACATTTTTTTTCTGCTGCACTCGACACCAATTTAGAAAGCAGCAGAGCAGCAATCTTCTGGGTTTAGCAACTTTGCCAAGTAGCAGGCAGCCAACTCCCAGCCCAGAGAGTTTTGGATTCTTTTTAACAGCTTAAAAAGCAAAACAAGTTGTCACAGAAAAGCTACACAATTTCCCCTGAGGTATTATAATGATATACTGTACACAGAAATAGACATAAAACCAAACGCAAAGCAAGAAAGGCAAGATGCAGAGGCTCCAACACCACCATAACACAAAACATGCTTTCATGTCAAAGTCATAACTGCAAGATGAGGATACCAGTTATAAATGCTTTAAAGATACATCTGAAGACCAATTGGGGATCCTAGACAATTTAGGAAGTTACATAAAACCAGTGGCGGTGCATCCATAAGGACACACTGGTGCCGCCCCCTCTCTCCAGCCACCCCCTCCCCCTGTGTAGAATGGATAGATTCATGCATTGCAGGCTGCATATGATGGGCACACAGGCGCTGCATTTTATGGGGCTCGGTGAGGCTGCAATTGATGTTTTTTTTTCAGAATTTTTCAGTTTGGTTGTGCCCCCCAAAAATTGAGCACCAGCCGCCACTGTATAAAACATTAATTCTTCTAAAAGATAACTGTGCCTTGGTGATGTCCTAGTACAGTGGTCCCCAATCTGCGACCCATGTGCCAAATATGGCCCTTTAGTCATTATTCCTCCCACTGGCACCGACAGGGCACTATTCCTGCCACTGGCACCAACGATGGGGAACCATTCCTCCCACCGGTACCAAAGATGAGGCACTTTTTCCTCTCACCGATACAAACAATGGGGCACCATTCCTCCCACCAGTATCAACGATGGCACGCTATTGCTCCTGGTACTGACCACAAACAATATGTATTTTTTTTACTTCGACTAACAACCAAACCTAAGACGTTACTTCTCTCACTGATTCCAGAGCATTTGTGAGAAGATGCTCAGCAGGTTCTTCTTGTAAAATTTGAGCTTACCAACCCTCTCCCATATCTGCCCAAGAGGTGGTCATTCTCACCTAGGCACCATGGGACAAAGCTGGGGAAAAGGCAAAATATATATATTAAATTAAGCTAGGCATATAAATAGTTTGTTAAAACCACATGAAGCTGAACCCTCCATCTGTATACTTGTTGCAGGTCAATGTCTTTGCATTTAAGCTTTAAAATCAGAACAGCCTGGAAACTTGCACTTTCAAAAGTTCAATTATGGTATATGCCCTTATCTTTAAGGTGTGCTCCTAGTTACTATCAAAATAGTTTAATTGCAACAGGCTCTATAAAGAAGATGCATCTCAGGATTGTTGTCCAAAAGGTGTCCCAAATCCTAGGATGCACTAGTTTGCAAACAACCTTTGTTCCCTGCCACATCCCACCATCTCTACTGGGCAGTCAGGCGGTCCAGTCACAAGGTTGGGCAAACAGGATGAACCATGTTTGACCCTAAGCCACCCTATTGGTCAGTCAGGATGCTCATTGATAGCTTAAAGTGGTATTAAAGCTCCAATCCTCTTTTTTTCGGGTCCCCCACCGGTGCTCCTCCCCCTTGAGCAGTGCCCTCCAGAGAAAGCCGCTTGCCCTAGGGGCACTGCTGCGTGCTCACTCCCGAGCCACTGCTCTATGAGTCCATAAGACACAGTTGCAGCTTGCCGCATCCCCCCTCCCCCCATTCTGTCCTCATTGGCTCACTGGCTGTGCTTGACAGCAGTGGGAGCCAATGGGTTCCCGCTGCTGTCTCAGCCAATAACGGAGATACCCGGAACAGCTGAAGCTATGGTGAACATCACTAGATCGAAGGGGGCACAAGTAAGGATTGGGGGGGCTGGGGACGCTGCACACAGGTTTTTTAACCTTCATGCATAGGAGTGTATAAAAGGTAAAAAACCTTCAGTCTTTAGAACCACTTTAAGAAGAAGCGGTGGGACAGGATTCTGGACCAGGAAAGTAGCAAGTCAGCAGCCCGCATTATACATATGAGATGTTTAAAGTAGAACTATAGGCAAAACTTTTTTTTTCCTTTTTGGATAGCGTAAAGGAGGGTGATAACCCCTGTCAGTTTATTTGTTGCCACCTGTGTCCCATTGGGGAGACTTCCTTTAACTTCCTGTCCTATAGCCAAAACAGAAAGTAAGAGGAAATCCCTGCAAATTAAAGGGAATCCCTTGAGGACCCCCAGAAGCAGTGTCCCTATTGGAAGATTTTCCTTTTTCTACAACCCAAAATTTGGGATTTTTAATTTTTTTTTTTACTTTCAAAGATAATGGTAAAAAAAAGGACAAATAGAGAGGGTGAATCTCCCTAACACAGACAGCAATGAAAAATGACAAGGGTTGTAATCTCCACTCTCTCCAAAGAAGTTTTTCCTTTAGTTGTACTTCAACTCCACACATGGACATCCTTGTTTCAGATCCTCAATAAGAATAAAGATGTAGCCTGCACCTTCAAACAAGCCTATAGCTGCAGTTCCTGTATTGCTATCCTGACAGATTCCTTAGTACCAAATAGGAGTTCTGTTACAGTGATATTACAGTATAAGCTCTCAAAGGCAGGAGACCGCTGGGAATTAATTTGTGCAATCTCTAAAGTGGAATACACTGACAATACAGAAATAAAAAACAAGCAGAAAGGAGGTTTGCCAGCCTATTTGTAACACTTATTAATTCATTAAATAACAGTCCTATCAAAGCCCACCTTGAGTCAGGTAGACCGCCGTTTATTAATTTACAATGCAAATGCGACATTTTAACTAATTAATCTTGGCCCGCAATCTCGCTCATGTGCCAACATGTGATGCATTTAATGTCAGGCGACAAAAACGTCTATTTTACCTCCAAAAACCCTGTGAAAAAGGCAGTAAAGAGACACCGGATAGAAAATAGCATCCATAAACGCTATAATTTATCGTAATTACCTATGGTAATGAGCCAAGGGAAGAGAGCGAGGCACCTGTTTATCCTGTCAAAGTTCACCACCTCATTTTGCCCACTGGCCTGGGGGCTAGCTAATTTATCTGTCAAACAGGACTGACGCTAATGGCGATGCAGCCCACTTCTGAGGCTTTTTCACAGTCCGCGTCCTCTACCATCCCAGCAGAAGGCACAGCTGCAGATAGAGAGGCATCGAGTGGGAGGATTACCCAATCTTTGCATCTTTCTGAAGGGAAGATTTGCGCTCAGCACCAGGTCCAATAGCAGTGATTAGGTGGCATTGTTTGGGCAGACAGAACATTATAGTTTCATCTGTGTGACAGGTTTGTGTGGGAGAAAAAGGATGAAAACATGATCTGCTTACGCCATTGGAGGATGGGTGGGAGGTGGAAGAAGTGCGCCGAAACAGCAATCAGGCAGATTTTTTTTTTTTTTTTTTTAGCTCCCGATCTTCCCGCCCACCCCCTTATGTGTTGGTGGAAAATGTAAAACCTACTGAGGAAATGCTTGTATATTTTGTACACAAATGAGGAAACTGGTGCGCGGGAGAAATATATACCATAAATGAAGCAAAAATAATACATATGTCAATCAAAAAAGGTTATGCTCGGTGACAGGTAGAGGAGGATCAAAATCCTATTTTCGTAGATATAATACAGCAAGAGAAGGCGCAACAAAGGAACTGCCATCCTAAGAGTCACAAAGTTACAGAATAGGCTGAAAACACCCAACAGGTGTGTGCAGAAAAAAAAAAAAAAAAAAAAAAAACTTTTCTAGGCAATATTTGTAATTCAGTTATTTTTTCTCTTGTACAAGTATCTAAACATAATCAAACTTTGTTCACAGCCATAGCCATAGATGGGTAAATTCCTTTTGAACTCCGGAGCTGTTTTTTAGGTTTTTTGTTTGGTAGAGTAGGGATTGATAAAAAACCCCTGTCAATTTTTATTTTTTCACCTTTGTCCTATAATGCCACGTACACACGAGCGGACTTCTCGGCGGACTGAACTCCGAAGGACTTTGACGGAGTTCCAACGAAACAGACTTGCCTACACACGATCCCACTAAAGTCCGATCGCTTCGAACGTGATGACGCACGACCGGACTAGAAAAGGAAGTTCAATAGCCAGTAGCCAATAGCTGCCCTTGCGTCGTTTTCGGTCATACAGACGAGCGTTTTTTTTTTTTATAGAAATCGAGTCCGTCGGAAAGATTTGAAATATGTTCCATTTCTAAGGTCCGTCAGATTTTTTAACAGAAAAGGTCTGATGAAGCCCACACACGATCGGAATGTCCGATGGATTCGTTCTGTCGGACCTTTTCTGCCGCTCGTGTGTATGCGGCATTAGGCAGTTGATCCTTCTCGGAGACAACAAAAAGTGAGAGAAATGTTTCTCAAGTAAATGGAAACCCTGTTTGACAGCGGTTACCCTTATTAGCAGGTTTCTCCTTCGCTCCCATTCTGTTGACAACCCAAAGTGTTGGATTTTCCCTCAATTTCCGTTCTGATGGCATTGTTCACCATTCTTTTCTCCACCTTTGTCCCGTTGGGGAGTTTATTCCTAATTTCCTGTCTAAGAGAAACAGAAAGTAAGAGAAATATCTCTCAAGTAAAAGGAAACCCTCAGACACTTCTGTTGACAACCCAAAATGTTTGATTTTTCCTCAATTTCAGTTCAGATGGCACTGTTCACCAGGATAAAATTGAGAGGAAGAATCTTTTCAGCAAGGACTCGGACAGCAAAAGAAAAAAAAAAAATAAAAACCCTTCAGGGGTTCATTTCTCTCTTACTCTATCCCGGAAAACTGGCTTTAGAAACGCTTCAAAGAGCAGTTGTTCTTTAATTCGAAAAAAAACTCAGAAATATTAATCCAGACTAATCAAAATATTTGACTCAGGCATGCAGTTATCAAAAAACATGAATATTAAAATGCAACTAGTGTAGGTTCCTCAATATGATTTTGTCTTAGACTAGTGTTATATACCCTGTAAATACAACTTGGGAGAGGACTGATAGAGGCAGCACTAGAAGCCAATCAAGTATGCAGCAGTGCATATGTGCTGACTAGAACATGCTGACCAATCACAAGCTGGTGGCAGAGGTGACCAAGCTGCAGGGCTTTATCTCGGCTGGAAAAACATGTCGGAACTGAGTTTCGCCACCTCTGGCAGCCCTGCACTTTTCAACCTCTCACACAGAAGCCAGTAGAGGATTTCTTCCACTCACTTTCTCTACCAACTTCTGTGTGCAAATGGCAGGCACCCCGGGCACATGCTCCACATTTGCTAGTGGGTTCAGGGCCACTGATAGGTCAGTACAACCAGCCCTATTGTACCGGGCCCGGCGCCCTCCGCTCAGCAGGGGGGGGCCCAGACAGCCTCGCAGACAGTGGGTGCAGAAAAAAAAGAGGGAGGGCTTTCTGAATAAAACCCCCGCTCAGCTGCTCCTACTAGCTTAGGATGGGGTGTATTATTACTATCTTCTGGGCCCCTCTCTGATGTGTGTTGGTGGGAGTGAATGGACTCTTTTCCTCATTTTCGGGCGCATGCGCAGTGCATTATGCTCTGCATGTTCCGGCTGCTTAAAGTCCCGTCTGCCTGTTTCCTTCCCTGGCAGAGTGATATTCCTCTGCTCAGCTATCCACTTAGTAGTCGGCCCAAGAGAGATGGAGAGTCCGGACCTCATTGTGGCTGCTACAGCACAGGGGTGCCCCGTGGGGGGGGGCGTTATATTGATATCTTTATATACTGCAGTGCAATGTGCCATTACTATGTCACCATCTATAACACAGTGTTTTACATGACATAGCTATTGGGTGCTGATTTTGTTAACTTATTGGTCATAAGTTAACAAGCTCAGCACCCAAGTCATGAAAAACACTGACAGAGCCAGCCATGACAGAGCACCTGCCTGTGTGTTATCATAATGCTGATGAGCTTAAAATGCTTGTGTTGCCATTTGTCATCAAGGCTTCTTAGGACGGAATCTGCCTGTTCAGCAGGGGATCTGTCTGCTAATCCTCCGCTGAGCAGGTTGGGCAGATGACAGGTCATCAGCCTAGGACACAGCCCACTCTGCTCTAAGGGCGGCTGGTGTAAACAAACCGGCTGTCTGTTTACACCCGACTGCCCTCCAATCCGATCCGCTAGACGGAGGGAAACAGATCTCTTTCCGTTCCGTTTAGCGGATGGGATTGGTGGTAGGTGGTTGTAAATGGACACATGTCCGTTTAGATCCATCGCTCTATAGTAGTGAATGGAGGGTCAGGTTAGGTCTGCCTGAAAAATGGACAGGCGGACCTCATCAGACCTATCGTGTGAACCCACCCCCAACCCTTTCCCTTTAACTGCTTGCCGCCCCCATCTACATTTACTGTGGCAGGGTGGCACGGGCAGACTGAACCATATACATGTACATCATCCAGCCTGTTTCAGGTTAGGGACGTGCATGCATGAGCCTGCTGCTAATCCATTGTCACTGGCTACAGTGGTATTTTGTCAGCAGGTCCTGGCCAATGATTTATGGCAGAGACATACTCATCAGCTGTAGCCAAAGCATAAAGTCCCAGTGTTTACAAACACAGGGCTCTGTACACAGATCAGCAATCTGGCTATTTCTTCTCCCTGCAAAGCAGGGGGAAAAAACAGCCAGCTCGGTTAATAAAAGCAGCATACATTACACCTGTTAGACACACCGTTAACTTCTTCATTGCCCTTTAATGTTAACCCAGCCAGTGGCACTAATATGGTGTACACCTGTACATTATTTTAGCTGATCACTGTATTAGTGTGTATTGATGTAAGTCAGTTAAGCCAGCCATAGATGGTTTGAAACTTAGACAGTCTCTGATAAACCGGGGAAGCTTCTAACCATCTATGGGCAGGCTGATTGTACCCAAGTGATAGATCGACTTGGGTACAACCAGCCTGTAGGATTGTTACATGTGATTGTTTCAGGGCAGGGTCTGGGGAGGGGCCAGTAGTGGGGTTGAGCGTTGGGCATTGCCAGGTAGGCTGTAGGGGGCCCCATGATTTCTATCAGAGTGGGTTCCCCGGGACCTGGTGCTGCAACTGCCCGTATTGTTTTTATTTATGAGCATTCGGAAAATAATCGTGGAACCCCTCCGCAGCTCTGTGTACAGTTCTGATAGTCGGGGGGCTGTCAGTGGCACAGTACTGAAAAAAAAAAATGGGAATACCAACTAGAACAGTGCTGGCTTTATTATGTATTTGCAAGAGGTGAGAGAGCTAGAGGGGCATTTGTAAAGGCTGGGGGCACTTGTGAGAGCTATTTGGGGGGCATGTGTGAGAGCTGGGGGGGGGGGGGGGGTGAGAGCATTTGTTTATTTCCCGCCTTGACTACTGTACCGCTCTCCTTAATGGCCTACCCTTACGCAGGCTATCTCCCCTTCATTATATTATGAATGCTGCTGCTAGACTAATACACCTCACTAACCGATCAGTGACTGCTGCCCCTCTCTGCCAATCCCTTCACTGGCTTCCCCTACCCCACTGTATAAAATTCAAAATGCTAACCATAACATGCAAGGCCATCCACAACATCACCCCCAGCTACATCACCAACCTCATCTGCAGATATCGCCCAAATCATCCCTTCCGCTCCTCCCAGGACCTCCTGCTCTCTAGCTTCCTTGTTACCTCCTCTCATTCACGCCTTTAGGACTATTCAAGAGCCTCTCCCATCCTCTGGAACTCCCTGCCCCAGTATGTCCGATCAGCCCCTAACCTGTCCACCTTTAGAAGATCCCTGAAAACTAATTTATTCAGGGAAGCCTATCCCACACCCACCTAACAACTGTACCTGAGCCACCGCCATCAAATCATTCCCCGCATCTATTACCTTTTGTACCACCACCCCCTCCCTTTAGAATGTAATCTCTACGAGCAGGGCCCTCCTGTCCCTTCTGTGTTGAACTGTACTGTAATTGTGCTGTCCCCCCCTCCCCTATATTGTAAAGCACTGCATAAACTGTTGGCGCTATATAAATTGTGTATAATATAATAATAATTTGTGAAAGGTGGAAGAGAGAGGTGGAAGGTATTGTTGTATAGAGAGCAGCTGTGGGAAGGTTGAGGGTTTTAAGCTGAGACGGGGGGGGGGGGGAGATTTGTGCAGGGATGAGAGGTGTTGGGATAAGCTGGGGGTGCAGAGGGGGGTTGTGGACTGGGGGTCCAAAGGTGAGTTGTGGGCGGGGGTGCTAAGTAAGGCGTGGCTGGGGGTTGACTATTGGGTGGGTAAGGCAAGTTCTTGTACCTTTTCTCTAAGCAAAAATAGCCCTGCAGTAAAGAAAGGATCACCAACCTTGGTTTTCCAGGCCAGGCTGTTAAAATCATTTATTTATTCAACAGCACATTTATCCTTTTTTATTTAAGGCTTTTTGTCTGTAATACTGTACTGAACTTGAGCAATAACTGCCCATGTCAGTGCTGCAATTAGGTGCCATTTTTTCATATTTTTTTTTTAAAGACACACCGACTACCTGTCGTCTAGGTTTTATCCCGCACCAGAAAAGATAGCCTTTTACACGTGTTTACCAGCACAGGTGCCATGTGAACCTCTGCTACAGGAGGTACAGAAACCTAGCTTGGCGATTTTAGTTGTAATGCACTTGAATCCCAGGCAGATATATATATAAAAAAAAAAAAAAAAAAAAAAGAAGTACAAATGTAATACAAAAAAATTACAGCTCTGTAATCATTAAATGTATTTTTAATTAAAGAAGTGTAAATTGACCTGGTAATAGCCTCTTGAAGTCTACTGTACAGCAGAGCTCAGAGAGGAATGCTGATCGAAGGAGATAGAGTGTATATTCAGAAAGAACCGTAGTTGAGCAGAAATGCAGTCAGCGAAGGGGAGACATGACAGGGTGATAAGGGTATACAGGAATGAGTGGGTTAACAAAAGTGGATGGAAGCCAAGATGTTACCCCATTGGTTGTGGAGGAAGGGAGATGGGGGGCTTAAGGATAGTAACTGCAGGGTAGGGGTGGAGCCTCAACAGTCGGCAAATCGAGGAGTGGAAGAACGTTCCTCCCGCCCGCCCCTATTTATAAGTTTTATATGTTATAGTGTTTGTGTTTTATGCTGGTGTTTTTTGGGGTCCTTGACGGCGGTATAATTCGGTGCACTGGGTAAAACGGTGGGGAACCATCTCAGATATGGTATCCTCGAGTGGGAACGGTTCACTGCGGAGTGACTGGGTAGCGGTAAGAACCCTGTGTGGATGGGGTCAGCTGGGTTTTAGGCCCTGAGTCAATAGGTCGCGGCTGGGGTGGCAACCATGGTGCCTCTGACACAATAATGGTATGGGTATATTTGTACCGTCAAGGATCTCAAAATAATTATATCTGGTTTTGAGTAGTTTAATATTATGTTGGCTATTTAAAGTTGTTGTTAATAAAAGGTCGTTTAGGCCATTTTACCCCACCTCAGTTGTCGAGTGTTGTTTTGATTACAAGTAAAAGGGGATATAAAGGTTTCAAGGATAAAAGGGATGTGGTAAGTGGATGGTTAGCTCTTAGCTAGCCTAGTCATGTATGTAGAAGTGAAATTGCAGCAAAGAATGATTAGCTCCCCTTTCAGGCAGGGCTGTGCGGCAGAACTATAATCTTACAACTGGGTGGACAGAAATACAGATCCTGTGGCAGGTAAAACAGCTCTTAATGTATTTGCTCTCTGTTTGCCTAAAGTTCAACTTAAATGCCTTTTTAATTGCTATGCAGTCAGCTGTTGAGTGTCAGCAGCACACTGGAGAGCCAGACTACTGCTCTCACAAAGGGCGCAGCGGTCCAGGTCTTTATCAGTCCAAAACGCCCCTTGCACAGTACTCCAATCAACAACACTGCTCAGGGAGCATGAGCAATGTTTACTGGAGCTGTGTGCAGTAGTGTCAGACTGCTGAAGACCGGACACCTGAGCTCTGTGTTAGAGTAGTGGTCCGGCTCTTCAGTGCGCTGCCAAAACAAGGAACGGCAGATTTTTCAACTTGTAGACGTTTAAAGGGTAATTCCACCTTTACACCAAACCAAATGTGGGCGGCAAAAGATTATTGGCACAGCAGAAAAGTGTAGCAGGGACTGAAGGAGTGGGTAAGGTGGAAATGCCCTTTAAATAAAATAAATGCTCTATTCTTTATTTGTTATGCAGCTTGACTGCAAAGAAATTCAAAGCTTTTTGTAATTACTGACATTGCCATGGTTTCACTTTGTCACAAGGCAAGAGTCCTATGAACTGAACATAAGGAATTTAGCATATATTTATACATCTATATTAGTCTGTAACTGAACACTTTTTTGATGTTCTGATTAAACCCGCATTTTTAGGCTGAACAGAATGAAAACTAAGTTAGTCAAGCTGCTAAAAATAAAACCTCTACAAAAATCATCCGCAAGGTCTATTTTTATCAAATTACTTGCTTTCCACAAATACATGGCTGTTCCTTGAGTCAGGTAACTGTCCTTCACACTCTGTACTCCTTCAATACTTTGACCTACAAATATGAAAGTATATGTGTTGGCCGGCAGGCCAACATAAAAAAAAAAAAAAAAAAAAAAAAAAATCTAACAGATTTCTCCATCCACCTAATCAACATTGATGGACAAATATCCTGCTGCAGCTATTGTATTCTGACAGACAGCACCACCAGCTTTCAAAATACCCAAGCAGTGCCTACATCTGATTAGAAGCTGGCACTGTTGGGGGTGACAGTTTTCCACCCAGCTACTTCCATTTTTCAATGGAAGGATGTTGGATAGGAAGGTGCCAACAAGGTCACCCACAAAGCAAATTCCAGGTGATTAACCAGGAACCACCTGAAATTTGCTCCATGTATGGCCAGTTTAACTACTCTGATACTCGAAAGAGTAAGACTCTTAGAAGAACAAAACAGATTGTGGGGATCTGCATGACTACAGCGAGGGACAGGTCAGAGAAGAATTAGAATGTCACTTTAATGTGGAGGGGTGTAAGTCTTTATGGACTGGATGTGGAAGAGTAGGGTGGAACCACAAGGGTTGTTTCCCCACCCACCTGCCACGATTTAAGTCAAGAGCATCTTCATGGGTCTTTGGGGGTCAGTGAACAGTTTAAAACTGGGGGCCTATATGGAAAATTGTGCTTCTTCAGCTTGCTAGGTCCTCAGGGAGAAAAAAAAAAAAAAGAAGAAAATGTGAGCATGGAGTTCACATGTGCTCCCTATGCTTGCGTAGGTTTCCTTCAAGTACTATGGTGGCCTTCCACACCACAAAGACATGCTAGTAGAAATAATGACTTATGTAAAAAAAATAAATAAATAAAATTCTCCCTAGTATGTGCATGTGAAGTAGGGAGCTTAGACTGTAAGATCTGTGAGGGCAGGGACTAGCGTAAATGTACAAAAGAGCTATAAAGAGCTGTAAATTATTGGAATTAATTATAATAGTTTAAAAATGCCTTCACACTGATGGGGTGTCATTGAGGATGTGGGCCATTTGAAACTGTGCCTTTAAAGGATACCCAAAGACCCCCTTGATTGCATGGTCAAAAATACGGTTTGTTTATTATGAGGTTTTATTTTTGACCATAAAAAAAAAAAAAAAAAAAAAAAACTGCTGTGGCTGTTTAAACCCAAGTCACGCAGTTTATGTTGTTTTGAGAGGTGATTAAAAAGACCAGGATTGACAAATCCTTTAGTTATGCAGTTCAGTGCATTTCCCTGCAGAGTTTGCATTGCAGTACGGATGCTTTGGAGTCTGCACTGCAGTTAGTTCTAAGATGCTGCAATGCAGGAAGCCTGACAGGGTCTGTAGTTGTATTTACTGGGAAATTACAAATCTCAATACAGTCCAGATTTCACTTTTATTCTAGGAAAGCCATAAATTGTCACGATAATCTAATTTAAAGAGATTGCAAAAGCCATGTTTGATATCAAGCACAACACAATCTCAGCTAACAAGCAGTGTATTTAAAACAGAATTTTTACTTTAAATTATTAAGTTTGGGGAAATGTTAGTATTTTAATGAGGTGTCCCCTCTGGAGAATTTTCTTCTCCATTACTTTTGCAAGGACCACAACATTGGGGGAGATCTGTCGACAGGAGCACAGAAAGTAAAGGGCTTACATATAAAAAAAAAAAAAAGATCAAATAAAAAAAGTTGTCTATACTGTAGTTCAATTTAGAGGCCCGGTTCACACATGCTATCCCTTGCGGTGCGATAATATGCATTCTGTTGTGCTTTTGTAGAATGTGTTGTGGTGTGAAGGGGACCTCAAGATTTTCATTCTTTTTGGGCATTTGTCTACTCTAAAATAAAATCCAAGTCCAATGACCATCCCCATCAAGTTGTGTCTATTTATTGGTATACTTCCAGTGGAACTGTAAAGCTTCTTTGGCAGTAAATATAAGCGATTTTCCCAAGGCTTGAACTAGCAAATAAATGTGTAGAACTGTTTTTTTCAGTAGACACATAAAAAAGGGTAGAACTGTGCGCTGAAGCACAATCTCATTTTGCTTATTGCAGGCTTCTTCCACCCATTCTTTCCAGCTTGGCTGAACACCAGTATTACCCTTGATCACCTTGCTACCAGCCACTTATGTACACACCCATACACTAGCTCATAAAATAAAAGCTATTCACATTTCTTTGACGGACCATTTCCCCTATATTGAGAAGGAAATGGTCCTCAGAAACCTCTGAAAACACTAGTTACTTGGCTATCCTGCTGATCGAATGGATTCTGAATGTAGTCACCAACCAGATCGGGACATTATACCTCACCCAGACTTTCAAACCTTCACGTCTTCAATTCTGTAACTCAGCGTTAGGGATGAGCTTCGTGTTCGAGTCGAACCCATGTTCGACTCGAACATCGGCTGTTCGATCGTTCGCCGAATTGCGAACGTTATGGGCCGTTCGCGCTAAATTCGTGTGGCGCGTCACGGCCCATAATTCACTGCGGCATCGCAGTGCATTGCTGGCTGATGATTGGCCAAGCATGCACTATGACCCGCATGCTTGGCCAATCACAGCGCCGTCAGTAGAGAGAGCTGTAATTGGCCAAAGCCAGGGTGGCTTTGGCCAATTATGGCTCAGGGGATTTAGTACACACCCCACACTATATAAGGCCGCCTGCACGGCGGCCCTGTGTAGTGTGTGTTCCGGTGTGCTGAGAGATAGAGAGAGAGAGAGACAGTGTCATTTGATTTGAGTTAGATAGATTAGGCAGAACAGTCAGTCAGTTAGCTGCACTTACAGTGTATTGTGTATATATATGCATCCCAGGTGTTGCATATATATATATACACTGTATTCAGTTTAGCTAGATCCGTTCCTGTTATCTTCTATCTAGACTATTTACATTTAATGCAGTGCGTCCTGCTCACAGTGTTCAGCTAGATCCGTTCCTGCTATTTACATTTAGTGCAGTGCGTCCTGCTCACAGTGTTCAGCTAGATCCGTTCCTGTTATCTTCTAGACTATTTACATTTAGTGCAGTGCGTCCTGCTCACAGTGTTCAGCTAGATCCGTTCCTGCAATTTACATTTAGTGCAGTGCGTCCTGCTCACAGTGTTCAGCTAGATCCGTTCCTGCTATTTACATTTAGTGCAGTGCGTCCTGCTCACAGTGTTCAGCTAGATCCGTTCCTGCTATTTACATTTAGTGCAGTGCGTCCAACTCACAGTGTTCAGCTAGATCCGTTCCTGTTATCTTCTAGACTATTTACATTTAGTGCAGTGCGTCCTGCTCACAGTGTTCAGCTAGATCCGTTCCTGCAATTTACATTTAGTGCAGTGCGTCCTGCTCACAGTGTTCAGCTAGATCCGTTCCTGCTATTTACATTTAGTGCAGTGCGTCCTGCTCACAGTGTTCAGCTAGATCCGTTCCTGCTATTTACATTTAGTGCAGTGCGTCCTGCTCACAGTGTTCAGCTAGATCCGTTCCTGTTATCTTCTAGACTATTTACATTTAGTGCAGTGCGTCCTGCTCACAGTGTTCAGCTAGATCCGTTCCTGCTATTTACATTTAGTGCAGTGCGTCCTGCTCACAGTGTTCAGCTAGATCCGTTCCTGTTATCTTCTAGACTATTTACATTTAGTGCAGTGCGTCCTGCTCACAGTGTTCAGCTAGATCCGTTCCTGCAATTTACATTTAGTGCAGTGCGTCCTGCTCACAGTGTTCAGCTAGATCCGTTCCTGCTATTTACATTTAGTGCAGTGCGTCCTGCTCACAGTGTTCAGCTAGATCCGTTCCTGCTATTTACATTTAGTGCAGTGCGTCCTGCTCACAGTGTTCAGCTAGATCCGTTCCTGCTATTTACATTTAGTGCAGTGCGTCCTGCTCACAGTGTTCAGCTAGATCCGTTCCTGCTATTTACATTTAGTGCAGTGCGTCCTGCTCACAGTGTTCAGCTAGATCCGTTCCTGTTAAATTCCTACTGACCGGCAGGCTTGTCTGGTTACAGTATATAAAGCTACCTGAAGAAAATTACAGGTGTTCTATTTGATCCTATTAGTACCACGGTCAGGCAGCTAGACTATTTACATTTAGTACAGTGCGTCCTGCTCACAGTGTTCAGCTAGATCCGTTCCTGTTATCTTCCTACTGACAGGCAGGCTTGTCTGGTTACAGTATATAAAGCTACCTGAAGAAAATTACAGGTGTTCTATTTGATCCTATTAGTACCACGGTCAGGCAGCTAGACTATTTACATTTTGTACAGTGCGTCCTGCTCACAGTGTTCAGCTAGATCCGTTCCTGTTATCTTCCTACTGACAGGCAGGCTTGTCTGGTTACAGTATATAAAGCTACTTGAAGAAAATTACAGGTGTTCTATCCCAGCTTAGTGCAGCTACAGGCCATTAGTATGTCTGGAAGGCCAAGAAGGAGAGGCAGACAGTCACAAGCCAATAAGAGAGGGCAAGCAGGCTCTGTGTCTAGTGCTGGTCGTGGAGACGGTGCATCCTCATCAGCACGTGGCCATGGGACACGCTTGGCCTTTTTTTCGGCAGCTGGCCATGTTGAGCCGCAACATGCGGAAGACTTGGTCGAGTGGATGACCAAGCCGTCCTCATCCTCCTCATCCTCTCTCACCCATGCCCAGGGTGCTTTGTCTGGCAAAGCAGCGGCCTCTTCCCTCAGCTCAATGTCATCAGTGACTCCTTCCCTAGCTCCACCATGTCCTCATGAGGATTCCCTCGAACTGTTTGACCACAGTGTTGGGTACATGCTCCAGGAGGATGCCCAGCGTTTGGAAGGCTCTGATGACGATACTGAGCTCGATGAAGGCAGTAACATGAGCGCGGACAGAGGGGGTGCCCAAGAAGGACAGCAATCTGGCAGTCATGCTCCCCCTGCTGCAGCATACTGCCAGGTTTGCTCCAGTGATGAGGAGGGAGGGGATGATGAGGTCACTGACTCAACGTGGGTGCCTGATAGGAGAGAGGAGGAGGAGGAGGAGGAGGAGGAGGAGGAGGAGGAGGCGGCAGCACATCACCAACGAGGCAGGATGCCCTCCAGGGGCCAGCCTAAGGGCAGCACATTGACTGCATCACACCCCAAAGCTCCACATGTGCAGGGCGCTGCAGTCTCTGCGCGTTATTCAAAAAG
Source organism: Aquarana catesbeiana (assembly GCF_042186555.1). NCBI lineage: Eukaryota > Metazoa > Chordata > Amphibia > Anura > Ranidae > Aquarana > Aquarana catesbeiana. Next base: position 750,092,441 of record NC_133325.1, read on the forward strand.
TTCTTTGGTGTGGGCCTTTTTTGAGACGAGTGCATCAGATCGCACCGCTGCTATTTGCAACATATGTCTCAAGCGTATCTCGCGTGGCCAAAATATCTCCCGCTTGGGTACCACATGCTTGACCAGACATATGTTGACCTGCCATGCAGTTCGTTGGCAAGCGTATCTAAAAGACCCACACCAAAGAACAAAGAGGATCTCTCCTTGCTCCTCATCAGCTGAGATTTCCAACCCCACTAGACCTTCAGTCCTCTCTGAGACCTGCAGTGAGAGGAATGAAGGTGTAGAATTAGGTGTGTCACAGCCAAGTACTTGTGGGCAATCTGCTTTTGGTACACCGACGTCAGATTGTACCAGGCAAATTTCCCTGCCCCAGCTGCTGCACCGCCGAAAGAAGTTTGCTCCCAGCCATCCACATGCCCAGCGGTTGAATGCTAGCTTGGCAAAATTGCTAGCACTTCAACTGCTGCCTTTTCAGTTGGTAGACTCTGCCCCCTTCCGTGAGTTTGTGGAATGTGCGGTTCCTCAGTGGCAGGTACCCAAACGCCACTTTTTCTCACGGAAGGCGATTCCGGCTCTCTACCGGCATGTGGAAGGCAATGTCCATGCCTCGCTGGACAGGGCGGTCAGCGGTAAGGTGCATATTACCGCTGACTCATGGTCCAGCAGGCATGGACAGGGACGTTACCTAAGTTTCACGGCGCATTGGGTGACTCTGCTGGCAGCTGGGAAGGATGCAGGACAAGGTGCAGTAGTGTTGGAGGTTGTTCCGCCACCACGCCTCCAAAATGCTGATTGTGACACACCTCTCTCCTCCACCCCCTCCTCTTCTTCTTCCTCCATGGCCTCTTCCTCGGAACCAGCGGTGCTCCGTAGGCGTTCAAGGGGCTACGCAAGTACGCAGGCCAAAAGATGCCATGCGGTGCTTGAGCTGGTGTGCTTGGGGGACAGGAGCCACACTGGGGCAGAGGTTCTGTCAGCTCTGCAGGGGCAGGTTCAGAGGTGGTTGACGCCACGCCAACTTAAGGCAGGAATGGTGGTTTGCGACAATGGCACCAACCTCCTCTCTGCCCTCCGACAGGGACAAATGACCCATGTGCCCTGTTTGGCTCACGTCCTTAACTTGGTGGTGCAGCGGTTCTTGGGCAGGTACCCGGGCTTACAGGATGTCCTGAGGCAGGCCAGGAAAGTCTGTGTGCATTTCCGCCGGTCATATAATGCCAGTGCTCGGCTGACGGACCTCCAAAAGGAGTTTAACCTGCCCAAGAACCGCCTAATCTGTGACATGCCCACCAGGTGGAACTCAACGTTGGCCATGCTGCAGCGGCTGCACACGCAGCAGAGGGCCATCAATGAGTACCTGTGCGACTATGGCACCAGGACAGGGTCAGGGGAGCTTGGTTTTTTTTCCCCACGCCAGTGGGCCATGATCAGGGATGCATGCACTGTCCTGTCACCATTCGAGGAGGCCACGAGGATGGTGAGCAGTGACAGTGCATGCATCAGTGACACTGTCCCCCTTGTCCACCTGTTGGAGCACACGCTGCGTGGAATAATGGACAGGGCACTTGAGGCAGAACAGAGGCAGGAAGAGGAGGACTTCCTTAGCTCTCAAGGCCCCCTTTATCCAGACAGTGTTCCTGCGTGCCCGCCGATCACACAGGAAGAGGACGAGGAGGAAGAGGAGGAGGAGGAAGATTGTGTCAGTATGGAGGTGGAGCCTGGCACTCAGCATCAGCAGCAGTCTTTAAGGGATCAGTCCCAAGAAACACATGGACTTGTACGTGGCTGGGAGGAGGTGGCTGCGGATCATGTCGTTCTTAGTGACCCAGAGGACTCCGGACCGAATGCCTCAGCAAACCTACGCTGCATGGCCTCCCTGATCCTGCAAAGCCTGCGTAAGGATCCTCGTATTCGTGGTATCAAGGAGAAGGACCAATACTGGCTGGCAACCCTCCTTGATCCACGTTACAAGGGTAAGGTTGCGGACCTTATCTTGCCATCGCAGAGGGAGCAGAGGATGAAACATCTTCGGGAGGCCTTGCAGAAAGGTCTGTGCAACGCGTTCCCAGAGACTGGGAGGTTACAAACTCCTGTTTCTGGACAACGTGTTGCTGAGGCTTCGGTCAGTCAAAGAAGGAGCGGTGGAGAAGGTGGCCGTCTGACCGATGCGTTCAGACAATTTTTTGGTCCGCAGCCCCAAGGTATGATCGGTTCCAGCAACCATCGCCAGCGTCTGTTTTACATGGTGCAGGAATACCTAGGGGCAAGATCAGACTTGGACACCTTTCCCACCGAAAATCCTCTGGGTTACTGGGTCTTGAGGATGGATCACTGGCCAGAGCTTGCACAGTATGCAATTGAGCTACTGGCCTGTCCTGCATCCAGCGTTCTTTCGGAACGCACATTCAGTGCTGCTGGAGGCGTGGTAACCGATCACAGGGTGCGTCTGTCCACCGACTCGGTCGATCGGCTGACCTTCATAAAAATGAATGAGTCTTGGATCACCACCAGCTACCAAGCACCTGATGCTGATGTAACCGAATAATTTTTTTTGAAATCTCAGATCCCTTCAAAGACTGCCTATGCTGATGCTGAGTGACTATCCCTGAGTAATTATCCTCTTCCTCCTCAATCATCACGCTGATAGCTTGTAAGAACATTTTTGGTTCTGGGCGCCACCACCAGTGCCTAAGGCACAATTTTTCAGCCCCTGTTTAACAGGGGCGTGTAATTACAATTTTTGATGTAATACTTTGCAGCAGGGCTCGTTCCTGCGTTCCAACTAGAGTGTCTGTGAGGGGTTGCAGTGTTGTGGCACCAGCACCAGTGCCTAAGGCCCAATTTTTCTGCCCCTGTCTAACAGGGGCGTGTAATTACAATTTTTGAAGCAATAATTTGCAGCAGGGCTCGTTCCTGCGTTCCAACTAGAGTGTCTGTGAGGGGTTGCAGTGTTGTGGCACCAGCACCAGTGCCTAAGGCCTAATTTTTCAGCTCCTGTTCAACAGGGGCATGTAATTACAATTCTTGATCTAATATTTCACAGCAGGGCCCTGTGAGGGCTTACAGTGTTGTGGCCACAGCAACACCTAAGGCCCAAATTTCTGCTGAGTATATAGGGCAGGACCCTACTTTCAAACATCTAACTTACAAACGACTCCTACTTGCAAACGGAAGGAGACAACAGGAAGTGAGATGAAATCTACCCCTAGGAAGGGAAATTCTCTCCTGTAAGAGTTAATATGGGAAAACAATTTCTCCTTTCCACTGATGCTTTCCAATCCTTGTTCCACAAAAAAACCCAAATTTTCAAAAAACATTTTTCATTGGGACAAAAAAGTGAGGTGAAATCTTCTGAAGAGGAGGAAAGACAGCAAAACAAATGTCACAGGGGTGATAACCCTTCCCTATGTTTTCCAAAAAGCTTAGAAAAGATTTTTTGGCTGGAGCTAAACACGTTAAAAATGTTCAAAATTACAAACAGATTCTACTTAACAACAAACCTACAGTCCCTGTCTTGTTTGCACCGCCTGTATACTGCTGTTCAGAGTATATAGGGCCTGGTGGCCCCACACCTTTCCTTATTTTAATTTGGGTGCGGGGTTCCCCTTAATATCCATACAAGACCCAAAGGGCCTGGTAATGGACTGGGGGGTACCCATGCCGTTTGTCTCACTGATTTTCATCCATATTGCCATGACCCGACATGACATTAAACCCGCAAGCAGTTTTAAATGAGATTTTTTCCTTTAAAAATGACATTTGGTGCAGGGACTGTTCTAAACATGGGAAACACGCGTCACTTTACAGGCATACTATAGACACCCCCCAGGTACGATATTTAAAGGAATATTTCACTTTTTTTTTTTTACTTTAAGCATCATTAAAATCACTGCTCCCGAAAAAACGGCCGTTTTTAAAAGTTTTTTTTGCATTGATACATGTCCCCTGGGGTAGGACCCGGGTCCCCAAACCCTTTTTAGGACAATACCATGCAAATTAGCCTTTAAAATGAGCACTTTTGATTTCGAACGTTCGAGTCCCATAGACGTCAATGGGGTTCTAACGTTCGTGCGAACTTTCGGTCCGTTCGCGGGTTCTGGTGCGAACCGAACCGGGGGGTGTTCGGCTCATCCCTACTCAGCGTAATGAAGGTAGGAACAGTCATGTAGCTAGCAATCTTAGAATGGGGTTAGAAATGGTAATCCCTATATTTCTCTCCAAAGTTTTTTTTTTTTTTTATTGTACCTAAAGGAGACTTTAGAAATTATTCCTTAACCCATCCATTTATAGTTGAAGCAGGAAACACTTGTATGTCTGTACGCCTTCCCTGACAACCCTTGGCCTAGCCCTCCAGGGCAAGAAGTTGATCGGCTGGGGTGAGTTTTTGCCAGCCAACCACTATTTTTGACCCCAGGGAAAAGGCATCAGCAAATAGCTACCCATCCCCTCTCCAAGCCAGAATGCATATATGCCGGCTACAAGTTTTTACAACTCTCATTAGAATAAATATTACATAATTGGAACATGTGAAATCTGTTGGCCAAATCAATTGTCACCTTTGGGATCTGCGTTACTTCCAGTAGGTCAATATATCAAGTATAATAAGCCACAAAAGGTGACTGTCAATGTGGACCAATTCTGAAATCATGGCCTTGGGACCAAAGAGGATGGGGTGGGATGGAGGGACAGAGGAACTTCTACCCATTTAATTTATGCTTGCTGCAGTAGAGGGTTTTAGCTTGCTGAGTCCAAGCTGTCCAACTGGTCTTGTATATGAAATGTGCAGATTTATGCTGTAAGTTCGCAGCCTCTAATTAGTGACTAATGTAGCATCAAAGCTTGTTAATAGCCTGGCAGTGCGAGAAAAATACTAAGGATTAAAATGAGGCAATGATTCATGTTTAAAATGAGCAAGTGGGATTATAGACATTTATCTTTCCCAATAGTAAACCATTACATGTACACTAGTTATGTTAACATCTCTCTCTGCAATTAGATGAAACACTTCGACAGTAAATGAATCAATATTCTTTTTTTTTTTTAAACTTAAATAGAAATTCTGGTCTCTCTGTATCATTAGTTTATTATAAGAGGAAAGAGGCGTTCTTGGACAATCTTTCCATCCATATAAAGTCCCTGCTGTCTATACCAAGGTTAGACTTTTCCACCTCCCACCACCCTTTGCCATCAAATACCACTAGTAATCCTGTTGCTGGTCCGTAATTCTGAGTGGGTTGTTCAGAAGACATATGTACTACCTACCTAAGCTTTTACAGATATTGGTTTTCCAGCCGAGTTTCGAGGTCTTTGGTTCTCAGAAAAGGACTATGCCTCCCTTTGAGAGTGCCATACGTTGACCACTGCATCAGCAGGGCCTAAAAAAAGCAAAAAACACTTCTGAAATCGCTATAATAACCATACCTGAAGGATGGAAATCAAGATTAGTAATGATGGGTCAGGCATTATACTGGCAAGTATTAGCCAATATTGCTTAAAATAGCAAAAGATAAAGATGGATTGTGAATCAATTCCTTGATTTCTATAAAAAAAAAAAAAAAAAAAAAAAAAAAACCACACACACACACACACACACACACACACACACACACACACACCTTCCTTAGGGCTACTATACACTGCTTGATTTTCTCTTGTTCAGTCCATGGGCTGAACAAGAGAAAATCAAGCAATTCCCCCATCCATACCATCAGTGTGGATCAAGAAAACTCCACTGCTGGTTACTGTATTCTGGCAGCTGCGGCATCCACAGATGCCGGAATACAATGGTACTGCCGCACAGTGACTACTTCTATATGGATACAGTCACTATTTGACTGATAATTTTCAACCAAATTAGTCAATTTTTTTAACTGACTTTTAAGCCAAGTGATACTTGCAGAACGACCACGGCTTGAATTTCAGCTGATTCCACAGGACTTGTCAAAAGTTGAGCCGTCTATGGGGAGCATAAATCTGCAAGTCTGATATCCAACAACTGCACTGGGCAATGTAGTAACTAATGTCTTACCTATCGTAATACCTTCTATTGTGCAAACTTTACTTTCACGTTGATCAATTTACACTTGTCAGTTAGTTGATCTAATCAGTGACCATTAAGCCATTATTTGTTGAAACCCCACATAAAGGCCTGTAGAGACAGGCCAGCCAAGAACCTGCTCTGCCAGTCACCAGGGAATGTTTGTGGAAACAATTCAGACTAGGGAGCACTGATGTACCAACATGTCAGTTGCTTGACAGTCCAAGGGGGTACAATGGTGGATTACAATATGTGACAGTTAGGCTGGCCATACATGTTTAATCTTCCTTTAGATTTTTTACCAAAAAACATATAATGAGGTCAAAACTAAACAACTTTAAATTGTATCCAAATAGGCAGGCCCTTGCACTACATAGTTTAAAAGGTAAATCTAAGGGACAATTGTACAAGAAAATTGAACATGTATGGCCAGCCTTACCATCATGCAGGCTATGAAACAACCCGGAAAACACAAACATAATGCAAAGTCCATGCAAAACCTATGGTGGGACATCAGTAGGGTCCATGCAAAACCTGTGGTGGGACATCAGTAGGGTTCATTCATCTGGAGTCATGCCATGCAGACTCCAATGATGAGAAATTCTTGCAAAAATGTCTACCACCAAGACAAGAAAGAGCTGCCAGGATCCCCCCGATGTTTTTTCTTTAAAGAATGAATAACTAGTGGGCTGGAATTGGAAACTCCAAAAATATAGCTTACCTGCTGAGTCTCGATGAGTTGTAGGAAACCAGGAATTATCTTTAAGCCACTCCTGACCGTTATATAATATAATTTTTGTTTGATCATTGCCTTGAAAGCGAACCATGCACTTGGCTATCAAGCAAAGTCCCTAAACGCAAAACTTCTCAGGGGTCATTGCATTAACACTGATGCCATTCAAGCTGTTCTATCAGAAGCTCCGCTACTCCTACTCTCATCCATGCATTGACCCAGCATTTCAGCTTACCATGTTTCTGACCTCTGAGCAGTAACTCAGGAGGTCTACTGTCTCGTGTTTTATTAAAGACTTAAAAATACTCACTCACATTGTGCAACAGAAAAGAAGCAGTATATTTTAAAACCAATCCACAAATATGGAGGTTGGGAACAGCCCAGTGACGAGTAACAGAGCTATCACTTGCTCTTCCGCTCCACCCTTATAGCTAGCCTGCACCCTCTGTGTAGCCTAGCTATAAGTGGCTTTCTGGTAATTTGTTGCAGAGACACATTTGCATTTATACTAAGAAAAGATTGCACTAGGCCCTAGGATGATCAGTCATACGGTTCCCTCCTAGAACTTCCTGACCTGTGTTCTAAATAACTTTAGTAAAACCACAGCCAAGGGGTAACCCTCTCTGACATGGCAGGACACGCTGCGATTGCTGCTCAACCACAAGATCATCAAGAACGCAACACGCACCCTATGATGGTGTTTATTCAATTATGTCTTTGCTGTGTCTTCTATCCAAAGCTTTTCAACTGCAGTCCAAAAACTCCTCGAGAATCCATTCGGTACACAAATAAGATCAAACTATACACTTATAAATAAGTCAGAAATAATCCCCATTGAATTAAAGAGAGACAGACAGACAACTGACAATTCAGTGTCTCAAAATATACTATTAATTAACATCCATTAGAAGACATTAAATTACAGTTGTCATGTCTGACCCACATATCTATAAAACACAATTACCCAGATATAGTTGTAATGCATTTTCATTAAATCTGAACTTCAGGCAAACGGCTGTTGAAATACAAGAAGGAGGAGGAGAGAGAGAAGGAAGGAAGGGGAGGGAGGAGAGAGAGAAGGAAGGAAGGGGAGGGAAGGAGAGAGAGAAGGAAGGAAGGGGAGGGAAGGAGAGAGAGAAGGAAGGAAGGGGAGGGAAGGAGAGAGAGAAGGAAGGAAGGGGAGGGAAGGAGAGAGAGAAGGAAGGAAGGGGAGGGAAGGGGAGAGAGAAGGAAGGAAAGGGAGGGAAGGGAAGGAAAGGGAGGGAAGGGAAGGAAAGGGAGGGAAGGGAAGGAAAGGAAAGGGAGGGAAGGAAAGGAAAGGGAGGGAAGGGAAGGAAAGGGAGGGAAGGGAAGGAAAGGAAAGGGAGGGAAGGAAAGGAAAGGAAAGGGAGGGAAGGAAAGGAAAGGAAAGGGAGGGAAGGAAAGGAAAGGAAAGGGAGGGAAGGAAAGGAAAGGAAAGGGAGGGAAGGGAAGGGAAGGAAAGGGAGGGAAGGGAAGGAAAGGGAGGGAAGGGAAGGAAAGGGAGGGAAGGGAAGGAAAGGGAGGGAAGGGAAGGAAGGGAAGGAAAGGGAGGGAAGGGAAGGAAAGGGAGGGAAGGGAAGGAAAGGGAGGGAAGGGAAGGAAAGGGAAGGAAAGGGAGGGAAGGAAGGAAGGAAGGAAGGAAGGAAGGAAGGAAGGAAGGAAGGAAGGAAGGAAGGAAGGAAGGAAGGAAGGAAGGAAGGAAGGAAGGAAGGAAGGAAGGAAGGAAGGAAGGAAGGAAGGAAGGGGAGGGAAGGGGAGGGGAGGGAGGAGGCCGGTCATGTGATCGCGGGGAACCACTGTGAAGTCCGGTAAATGGAGGCATTTTTTTTTTAAGTTTGCACAGATACCAGTACCGATACCGAGCATTTGAGTGAGTACTTGTACTCACGCAAATGGTCTGATGCTTGATCTGATACCTGGGCAGCCCCAGACATGATCGGTGCGGAGGTGGAGGCAGTTACAAGCACCAATCTCCCTATATAGCTTTTCAGACAGCCGCCGCTTCTCCTCTCCCTCCCGCGGCTTTTAGGGAGATCAGTGCTTGTAACTGCCCCCACCACCACACCGACTGTCCCATGTCCTCCTCCAAGTCCACTCTTTGCTCCCTGTGTCCTCCACTGGGTCCCAATCCATGTCTTCTCCGGGTCCTCCTCCGCTCCCCCCCCGTCCCGCATCTGTCAGGATGGAGAGCGCAGGAAGGAGCCAGTAAATATGTCATTTACCGGCTTCTTCCTTTTTTGAATGCAGAGAGTCAGTGATCGCTGACTGTTCATTCAGAACTGAGCATCGTTAAACAGTTTACGATGCTTCAGTTTATGAATGGAGAGGCTCTCTGCAGAGAAAGACTAGGGAATCTCTATCCTCAGTCCCTTTCCCTGTCTCAAAGAGGAGATATTAGGGGTCTGTTTAGACCCCCGATGTCTAACCAAAAATATAAAAGAAAAAATGTAATAAATGTTTAAAAGTTAAATTGTAAAAAAAAAAACAAAAAAAAAAAAAAAAAACAAACACAACACTAAAATAAATGAAAAAACTACTGAGACTGCTGCATATTAGTGCCACTGTCACACAACATTTAAAAAAGTTTGGGTAATCAGTATCAAATGAAAAAACGTATCAGTACTTGTACTCGGTCTTAACCACTTGCCGACAGGCTCTCCTGTGCAAATCGCCGTAGCGGTACGGCGGCGCGGGCTGAGCAAGCGTGCCTGCGGGTCAGGCGGACTCTATGTCCACCATTGACCCACGATCGCAAGTAGAGGCAGAATGTAAACAAGGCAGATCCCCATTCTGACAGATGACATGACAGATCTACTGTTCCCAGTGATCTCTCATGTCCCTGCCAGCCCATCCCCCCTAGGGAACACACTTAACCCCTTGATCGCTCCCTACTACTCCTTCCCTGCCAGTGTAATTTTTACATTGATCACTGCATTTTTATAGCACTGATCAATGTAATAATGTCACTGGTCCCCAAAAAGCGTCATTTGGGGTCAGATTTGTCTGTCGCAATCCCGCTAAAAATTGCAGATCGCCACCAATACTAATAAAAAAAAAAAAAAAAAAAGTCCCCAAATCTATCCCATAGTTTGTAGACCTGATTGGTTTGCGCAAAATCAATATACGCCTATTGCGATTTTTTTTTTTACCAAAAATTATGTAATATATATATATTCTTTTTTTATATTTTTTTTTGGATATGTATTATAGCAAAAAAAAAAAAAAAATTTCCCCAAAATTGACACCCTTTGTTTATAGCGCAAAAACAAAAGCCACAGGAGGTGATTAAATACCCCCAAAAGAAAGCTCTATTTGTTGGGGAAGAAAAAACGTCAATTTTGTTTGGGTACAACGTTGCACGACCACGCAATTGTCAGTTAAAGCGACGCAGTGCCGTATCACATAAAATGGCCTGGTCATTAAGGGAGTAAATTCTTCCGGGGCTGAAGTGTTTAAAAAAAAAAAAAAGTGGCATCGGTGGAACCCAAATTTTTTTTAAATAAGGCACACAGACAGGAGACAGGAGCACTTGTCATTAGGACACAGGGGGACTTATATAAAGTTTTAACAGTTATGAGAGCAGCAGGAGCACAGGGGGCGGGCACTGACACAGGGGGCGGGCAGACAGGCAGGGAGGGGAGGAGGACACAGGAGGGCTGCGGATGACGGAGCATGTAAACTGACCACAGTGTCAGGAGCCGTGATAAACCGTGGTCAGTTTACAGAGGGGAGGGCAGAAACTGGCAGGATAAGCCAAGGTATTGCAGGTGTTACAGGGGGCCAAATGACACAGCAAAATTACTGTGCTGTATAAAATGCTTTAAAGGGACAGGAGCCTTGTTTTTTGGGGGGTTAAACGCTTTTAATGTGTGCAGTTCAACAATTGTTTTTTATGTGCCCTGCTCACACCATACATGTACAGTGGCATACGCTGCGTAAAAAAAAAAACCCCAGTGTGCTGTGACGGACTGCCGTGCATACAAATGAATGCAGTGTCATTTGGCATTACTTCAATAAAGTTAAAAATAAAAAAATAAAATGTAAACAGTGTGATTCACTGTAACAATGCATCGCACCGCCCCTTCACAATGTACACCAGTGCGCCAGCATTTTAGAATGCAGGCTGGTGTGAACAAGCCCTTAAAGTAAAAATTATATCTGCAATGTCACGAGCCTGTTGGTACACGAAAGATAAATAAAAACTATTTTCTGGTGAAGAAACAGTGCAGTAATCTACAGACCGATTCATTGTGGTTGTGTTTTGTAACAGCTCTATATTAAATGGAAATACACAGGAACTTTGTGAAATACTTTATAGTGCTAGAGAGAGATTTCAGCACATAAAGTAACAAACAACCAGTCAGAAGAAAAGCCACAAGCAACACATGAGGCTGTACCCATGGCACTTCCACCCAGCTGAGTTCTATTATCTACAGTATTCCTTGTGACTATCGCTACCGTGATGGAATGGAAAAAAAACCCTTTTTTACAGTTGTCATTGGAACAGGAGGTGAGAGGAGATCTTTCAATGGGGATATTTGTTCCGGTGGGAATAGTCCAAGATGGAATTTACCTTGAGATTTTGTGCTCATCTTATTTTTTTTTTTCTATGGAGCAAGAAACAAAAAGGGGGAGATTTACTAAAACCGGTGCACATAGAATCTGGTGCAGCTCTGCATAGTAACCAATCAGTTTCTGATTTTTTCTGAATTGAACAAAGTTAGAAGTGGATTGGTCTCTATGCACAGTTGCACCAGTTTTAGTAAATCTCCCCCACAGAGAACTCTTCCTAAAGAGACAAAAAAAAAAAAAATCTAGCCTTTACTTACCCCATTCAAAATTAAAAATAAAAGTGATGGAGAACAATTTTTTAAAAGCACTCCTCACCCTCTAGACCAGCCTTTAAGCTTTTTAACACAGAGAAACCCTTGCAAAAATTGACAGTTTCAGAGAAACCCTGCTAAAAATGACTAGATCTACAACTCATGATACGATGGTGAGTGGGAAGAATGCTCCTTACACTTGTGGTCATTAGGAAGAATTATCCCCTTGCAGATGCCTAAAAATATCAATGGTGTCAGTGGGAACTTATCTGAGAGGCAGAAATTGCTCAAGGAACCCCCAACAACCTCTGTAAGAACCCCAAGCTTTCGTGGAACCCTGGTTGAGAAACCCTGCTTTATACACTCCAGCATTGCTCTGGGTGTCCTCTTCCGCCCTTGGTTGGTGCCCCACATCTGGGTTAAATGATGCTCACCAACATTTCCTGTGAGCCCCGGCCATCAGACACACCCCTCCGGGCTACCGTCATCACATAATGGAATGCTCCATAAAATTGCCTTGACAAGTCACAACTTTGGCACCATTCTATGCAGCAGTAAAAACCGCCCACTGCCAACACTCAAGAAGAGAAAAGTGCTTATAATGTGACCACGTAGAAGACACCTAAAACACCCACCACACACTGTTAGCCAAACAGAGATTGCTCCCACTTAGCCTCTGTTATCCACTAACACTCTTAAAAGGGACAATGCACCACCAAAAGAAGGGCCCCACCAAAAGCCGACCAACATTAACTCCTAGGCACCCGGTTAAGGTTCAAGTTAACAGTGCTGTAGTTTAAGTGCAAGCTAGTGATTTGTTGCCCATTATTTTATGCATTCATCGGTTTGTTGATTTGCACCATATTACACTGAATTGCCCTAATACATTTAGGTTATGTGTGCTTTCATTAAAATTAAGGTATGGGGGGGGGGGGGGGGGTGTTGAGTCAGGATAGGCTTATAGGTATATGATGGAAGGACACAGACGGAATCTGCCTTTTCCCAGATAAGTTGTGAAGGTGACAAGTTTACAAGTTGCAAGGCTCTTTTTTCACTGTTCTCCACCGTTCTCTAACCTCACCGCTTCCAACTCGGGGATTTTTCCTCTGTGCAGAACCAACAATTAGTCAGTTTTACGAGACCCTAATGAGTAGCTGGGTGTTGCAGGTTATTTCATTTAAAGACATTCACAGCCAGGGTAATCTCTCTACCATGTGTTCTGCACCTTCTGTGGAGCTGTGAACACCTGTCTGGCGTTACACAAGCAAAATATTCATCCGTAAGCAACATTACCACCACCAGAATCTACAGGAAATCCTATGAATGTGTTCATTACCTACAATACCAAATAATAGCAATGTAATATAAAACCACTAACATCAGCCGGATGTTGAGCCCTGTAAAGCAGAAGCCCTGTGAAGCAGAACTCCAAGCAAAACACAGCTACACAGTCACATTTTTGAAAGAAAGAGGTTGTAAACCCCATCATATACCCAGTGAAGGGACAGACACAGAGATGAAACAAATCTTCCTACATAAGTTGTACCCTGTGCAGCTGCAGCAGAAGTTCAGGGGCCACGTGAAATGGCCTGGTCCTTGTGTCTGACACGTGCACTTTAGGATTTAGCCGGCTGTTCATAGTTCCATTAGGAGACAATAGTCTCCATCAAGCCTTAATTCAGGTATTTTAGTATATTCCATCTTCATTCTATTAAAATCTGTTGCTCAAGCCCTAAGGAAGAGGGATACCATCCTTCTGAAACGCGTTGGCTGTTTTTTATGCTCTTAAATCAATAACTGCTCTACTGCGCTTCCAAGAGCAACCCCCCCCCCACCCATTTGGCACAACAGTTGAATCCAGCTGGGGAGCACTGCTATGTACCATTTAGAGAATATGGTGACTGCAGGGGGGAGGGGGGGGGGGATTTGGGAAAATGATAAAAGGTTAACAAATTTAAATGTAGCAATACCCATCCCCCCCCCCAGTGGTTGCAGATGACCGGTTTCCACACTTTCTCCAGGCACAAGCTTTGAGCTTGGTTTTTTTGTTTTATTAGGGGTAATAACTTGGATGGGGAATAGAAATATGGGATGCTCAACTTGATAGCAACAAAACCAGGGACAACTTTCTCCCTATGTACACGCTCCAGATTTGTCTCCTCTTCTCTATATACAGATTGATCTCGTTTTCAACTGCTGACAGTCTGATTGAAAAGATGTAAAAGCCCTTCAAGGACTAGGAACTCTCAGTCCTTTAGAAGGTAGCACAAAGTGTTGTAGACTGCATCCCGGAATACCTCCAACTCCCTTTAAGACACTGGTCCCATCTCTACCGACTGCAGGAAATGCAAGCCTACCCAGCTGGCTCTTCACCGGCTTGCCTGACTGCTCCAGAAATCTCACAGGGCAAAGTCAATGCAAGATTTAACCCCGTCCCGACCAGTTATACTGCGGCAGGTTGGCTCCCCTGGGCGAACCGTCGTAGCTGTATGTCGGTTCGCCTTTTGACCACTAGGGGGCGCTTGTGCACCGCCAGAGGCACGCGACACCGGTGACACACGATAACCGCCGGGCACCCGCGATCGCTCCACACAGACAGAACGGGGATCTGTCAATGTAAATAGTTAGATCTCTGTGCTGTCAGGGGTGAGGAGAGCGATCTGTTGTTCATACCAAGTATGAACAACGATCGCTCTCCTCACTTAGGCAGTCCCATCCTCCAAGAGTTAGAATCACTCCCTAGGGAACGCATTTAACCCTTTCCCTTACAGTGACATTTACAAGGTAATCATTGCATTTTTATAGCACTGATCGCTGTATAAATGCCAATGGTCCAAAAATGTGTCAAAAGTGTCTGATCTGTCCACCATGTTGCAGCCCCGATATAATATGTCAATTGTGTTTGGGTACAGCTTCGCACGACCCCGCAATTGTCAGTTAAAGAGACGCAGTGCCGTATCACAAAAAATGGCCTGGTCATTGAGCAGCCAAATCTTCCGGGGCTGAAGTGGTTAGAGTTTTAAAGTCTCAGGGTTTTCCACCCTAATGCATTCTATGCATTAAAAGGTGAAAGACCTTCTGTGCTGCAGCCGCCCCTCAGAGCCCCCCTTTTTCTTACCTGAACCCGATTGTTCCAGCGACCCAGCAGCTCCAGCCGATGTTTCGGGCAGGGGCACCCCGTCCATTAAGGGCGCATGGGTGCCGCCGCCCCACCCCTATCCATCGCTGCCTTCCCCCATCCATGCGTCCGATGCCTTGCAGATGCCGGGTGCATGGATTCCAATGGGGAGAGGGTGTTTTTTGAAGCAGAGGCTCTAATAGGCTTCAAAATAGGGTGGGCTAGGGGAGCAGAGCATCCGAACAGAGCCCACCCAGGTGTGTTACAACAGCAAATATTTGCTATTGTAACACTGATCCTGCTCCCGGCCAACCAGGAAGCGGGTTTTGAGACCCATCACCCAATTGGCTGAAAGGACAGGCGATCCTATTGGATGCCTAGGAGGAGCCGCATGCTTCAATTCACCGATGGTGGAGAGGACACAGAGCCACTGCAAGCTGCCCACCTAGATGGGGGAGAGGTGCCACTGGCCGCTCGGGAGTGCGACTGCTGCGCCCGCCCCCCCCCCCGGCACAAAAGAAAACACCACTAGCCGCCACTGGTCTGGGGTAGATTGATAGCAGCAGGTGCCATTGGCTCCCGCTGCTGTCAATCAAATCCAGTAACACAGGAGCCAGGGGCGGGGCCGAGTCCTGCTGTCCGTCAATGGGCGCAACAGCAGGACTTGGGAGCGCACCCGCACAGGTGGCCCCATGGAAATCGGCTCTCCATGGGGGCACTCACCGAAGAGGAGGAGCCAGGAGCGCTGCCAAGGAACCCCATTAAAGGAGGATCGGGGACGCTCTGTGCAAAGCCCTTGCACAGAGCAGGTAAGAATAACATGTTTGTTATTTGGAAAAAAAAAACCTAACAAATCACTTTAAGCACAAGGTTGCATTTCAGAAAGACCTGCTACATGTGGCATTCTCTCCCCTTGTCAGTACCTGACCGTGCTGATGTACTCAAACTGTCTTCCTTGCTCCCACCGCAGCTTGGGAAGAGATTCCTTTCAAATTGCAATATGCAATACGGTCAGGATCCTCCCCAAGCAGCCAGAGTCAGAGTCCCTCTCTGCCCCCTGGCAGGGGTTTGCCTCCTGGCCTCCACCCTCCAGCTTCTAGAAGTTTCTCTAAACTCCCAGAACCAGGGGGAGGCCCTAGAGACCTGCCTATATGAGCCATCCAGCCTGACCTGCAAAAAAACTTGACCCAAATTCAAAATTCCCAAGTTAAACATGAGCCAAGACATGCAAACTAGTAGCACAGTAACCAGTAGAGGGTGCTACATAAATATGACAATACTATGATGAGTACAAAGTACATAGAGCACATCATTCGAAGTGGAGCAATGTGAAGGATGTAATATACTGTACAGTGTGTAGAATGGAGCTGTATGTCATGTATAGCACAGTGTACACTGTGGAACATTATAAATCAAATAATAAAATTAAGTCTTCAATCCTGCACTAAAGCTTTCACAGAGTAGAACAATTCTTATACTACAGTGGTCCAATATACTTTAAGTAAAGAGAAAATGTAAGAAAGGCTCCTCTCTCTCCTGCAAGGAACAGTCGCAGATTTCAGGAGCCTATTAAGTATCTCACTGTAATATGCGCTGTAATTATCCACTTCTACTACTCAGCAGCTGTCCGCCACTCAGAACAAAATACATGCTGCGGGAAAAGCTTCATTTTAGATGCAGCTTTGACAATCTTACTTGTCATAAAGAAACAAAACAACATCTTAAGATATGGGTTGTGTATGTGCATGCAAAAAAAAAAAAAAAAAAAAAAAAAAAAAAACCACACTGGCATAATAAATATGCCACTCTGATGGAAATCATCCCAGCACAGTAGATGACGCTGGTATCCAAAGTTTTTAGTCTGCAAATGAATATTCACAATTATAACCAGTCACCCTTCTCTTTTTTAAGGTCTTTTGAGAGCTGTAGTGATATGATCAAGAATCCCACTAGTTCAAATTTCCTTCTATTACCTGATATAGTGTTCAGACGTAGGTTCCCTGCATAATTGCCTATATGAAAAAAACGGCGCACGGACACCCTTTTAGATGTACATATTCCTCTGCTCAGAGCTGGCTGGCAGGGATAAGAAGCAATTTGTAGACAACACCACAGCCTGTCTTTCATCAAAGTCCCCAGAAGCATCAGCTGTATAGAAAGTGACATTAAAGAGACCCTGTCATTTCCCTACTCAAGTGGGTGATAAATTCCCAGCAATACCTATTAAAAAAACAAAAAACACAGTGTTGATTTTTCAATGTTCATTCCTGTGATAGTTTGACTGACAGTTACAGTGACAGTTTTTTTTTTTTTTTAAGACTGAGCTTCCTTTTGGTGGCATTTAATAACCACTATGTTTGTTAGAAACCAGCCATACTCAGCCAGGGGTTCCGTGGAGCTCTAGGGTTCCTCCAGAGATTAAGGTCCCTTTCATACTGGGGCGGTAGGGGCGTCGGCGGTACAACAGCGCTATTTTTAGCGCTGCTGTACCGTCGTTCTTGCAGTGGTATTCGCCCGCTAGCGGTGCGGTTTTAACCCCCGCTGGCGGCCGAAAAAGGGTTAAAATCCCTCGTACAGCGCGGCTATAGCCGCGGTATTGCCGCGGTATAGCCGCGCTGTCCCATTGATTTCAATGGGCAGGATCGGTGAAGGAGCGGTGAATACACCGTTCCTTCACCGCTCCAAAAAAGCGGTTTGCAGGACTTTTTTCACCGCCCTGCCTGCGCACCGCTTCAGTGTGAAAGCCCTCGGGCTTTCACACTGAACAAACAGCGGAGGCTGTTTAGGGGCGGTTTTCAGGCGGTATTGCGCAATACCGCCTGAAAACCGCTCCAGTGTGAAAGGGGCCTAAGGGTCCCATGAGCTGTGGATGATTGACCTCCCATCTGATGGTGCCTGTGTAGTTCCATGTCCAATGCCAGGGCTTGACAAATTTGCTTAGAGTCCCAGTTCACAATTGTGCGACACAAGAACAGTGCGAATCCACTGCACCTGACTCGCAAGTCAGTTCACACTGCCATATGTGAACTGCTGGGAGTGTCAATACAATGTTAAGGACACCCCCATTTCAGCTTGCATATCACACTGCGAAATGTGAGTTTAGACATGAATCGGATTGCATGGGTGTGAACACCCATGCAAACTGATTCCAGTGCGGACCAAAAAAAAAGGGTCCTGTGCGAGTTTGGACTGAATGCAATGCGAATTCAGGCCATACAATCTGTATGGCTAAAATCACATGCGATCTCGCACCACGCACTGGTGTGAACCGGGCCTGAATCTAGGAGCCAGCTAAGAAAGTGTTAGGAGCCTGTTATTTTTTAACTAACAAAGCTTTATTTTCAGTGACAAAACCCCTTCTCTTATATAGCCCTATGACACCCTAGAGAATAAAATAGTGGTAGTTCCAATTCTTTATGTCACACGATATTACCGCAGTAAAAAGTTTTTTTTTTGCAAAATATAATAGCCAAGGTTGCACCGAGTTAGTTGATACTCAACATGTCAAACCCTACATTTGCGTGCACCCGTGAAATGACGGTAAAATTCAGAACCTTATATTTTCCATAGGCAATGCTTTAAAAGCACCCTACAGGTCATCAATTTAGCAGTACGAAGGTGGTCTGGTCCTAGAATTATTGCTCTCAGTCCACCGTGAGCAGCGATATGTAACGTGTATCGATATTGGCGTTTTCAGGTGTAGGCGCCCGTACTTGCATATATGTGGTGGGAAAGTGGGATGCCTTCATTATTTTTGTTGGGGAGGGGAGAGGGATTTTATGTGCTTGGGAGTAACTAATTTTTTACAATTTAAAAAATGTTTTTTTTTGTTTTATTATTTGTTTTCTTTTACTTTTTTGTTTTCCATAACATAGGGGACAAAAAGTCCCCTATGTTATGACTATTTTGGTGACAGGATCTCTTTAATGAGACATGTACATTGCTGGCTCTCTTACGGGTCTGGGGCGCAAATGTGTGCGCCGACCTGTGCTGCGATTGGACACAGCAGGAGTTTGGCAGCAGATTTCAGACAATGACTTTGGCTGGAACCTGCAGATTGGCTGTGTCCAATCACACACACACAGAGTTCTGGGTTTACAAACCACACAGGACTGTGGTACAGAGAACAGCGATCTGGCTGTTTCTTCTCCCTGAAAGGCAGGGAGAAAAACCAGCCAGGTCAGTAAGTAAAAGCAGTACACATTACACTCGTTAGGCACACAGTTAACCCATTGATTGCCCTTGAGGTTAACCCCTTCCAAACCAGTGTCATTAGTACAGTTTACAGTAATATAACTGATCACTATTGTCACCAGCAACATCAGTGTCAGTTAGTGACCCCCCCCCCCCGAGCCAGTATCTATTCGTGCCAAATTGCCTGCCACACTATCACCACAGTCCAACCAGATTGCTGATCACCGCCATTACCAGCATAGCGTCTACAGCTGCATAAATTCCGGTATATACACAAACACACACACCATAGTTGTAGACGCTACAACTTTCACACAAGCCAGTTAATAAGCATTTGGATTTATTTTTTTAACCAAAGATACGTAGCAGAATACATTTGGCCTAAATTTATGAAGAAATGTTATTTTTTATTGGATATGAACAGAAGGAAAAAAAAAAAAAAAAATTGGGTTTTTTCTTGGTTTTGTTTTTTGCCTTTTTTTTTTCTATACAAACAAAAACGCAGAGGTGATCAAATACCACCAAAAGAAAGCTCAATGTGTGTTAAAACATGACAAATTTCATTTGTGTAAGTGTTGCATAACAGCGTAACTGCCAGTTAAATTAGCGCAGTGAATAGCAAAATATGTCCTGGTCATGATGGAGGTAAACCTGCTGGAGGTAAAGTGGTTAAAAAAACCATGCCTAAAAACATTGGTGGTTAGGGGACTGCAGAATTGTGGAATACATATATGTTGACAGGGTCACTTTAAACGAGCTAAAATCTAGGTGTGTAGGATGGAGAGGTGTGTGTGTGTGTAAGATGGGGCCCAGGCAACCAAGGATAAGTGCTTGGAGGGCGGGTGGCCGCAGTGCTGTGTGCTTATTAGTATTACCCGCACTCCATCAACCTGAGGCCTGAGGAAGGAGCGTAGCTCCGCAAACGCGTCGCCTTTACGTCCCCTGCATCCGGAAGTGATCTCATAGCTGTGGTTCCTGGGTTACAGCGTGCGTTCCAGCGTCAGGAAGCAACGGCATCCACCGCCGAGCCTGTCCACCGGACACTAGCACTACTCGAACCGGACTATGAACCGTCAAGGATACAGCAGCAACACTACCTATATGTTTTCTTTAACATGTACCATTGTGAGTACCACCTTTTTACATTTTGTTTAAATAAATTTTATGGCATTCTGCACTTAGAGTGGCGCCTTGTGTTCTTATGTTACAGCACCTAGAGGACTACTTCTTTTCTCAAAGCAGGGCAGCCTTCTAATGTGGTTAGTTTATTACAAAATTAACATGGACATTTCTTCAGTCTATATGGACATTTAATTTAAATTTTCGCTGAGAGATTCATGTTTACCTACCCACATTTACTATTGACATTGCTTTTATATTTTAATTTTATATTTTATTTTTAATCTTCATTTAATTCCTTATATCTCTTACACTGGTATCAATCTATTACTGTGTTGGGTTCAGCGCTCACTTTTACCTGTTACACTCCATCAACCTGACCCTACAGCTTGGTCACGAGTGAGACATTCCCGTCTTCCCTTATACACCATGCTATCTCCCCTGGGGACAAGGACCCCCATCTCCCCTGGGGACAAGGACCCCCATCTCCCCTGGGGACAAGGACCCCCATCTCCCCTGGGGACAAGGACCCCCATCTCCCCTGGGGACAAGGACCCCCATCTCCCCTGGGGACAAGGACCCCCAATCTCCCCAGCATGTTGGCTGAGGGCTGTGTCCTCAGCCAGCCAGAGTCTCCTTTCTCTTTCTCAAAAGGTGGATCATCAGAGGTCTTAGACCTTAGATATCTCACCAAAGCCCCAACGGGCTGCTAAAAAAAAAAAAAAAAAAAAAAAATTAAAAGCTACCAATACCAGTGGCAGAACTACAGGGGTCATGGGCCCTGGCCGGGGGGTCCCTTCATGGTTTCTTGCACTGGGGCCCTGAAGGTTCTAGTTACACCACTGACCTAGATGTACATATTTCTGGGGAACCCCCCCCCCCCCCTTCTTGCTTTTGTGAGTAAAAGTTTTGTGAATTGTGACGAGATCCTACACTTATACAAGCACAAAAAAAAAATCTTTGAAAAAGAATATACTATTGAAGCCACGTCCCCCACACTTCTGTTCCACCTGCGTTCTTTATATAAATATATGTAATCTACCTGGAGTTTTGTCTTTCCTTCCTGGCACTAATCCATAAATAAACAGAAGTATAAGGAAATAAAAGAACACGCTGTAAATCAAGGCTCTCGTGTCTATTAGAAAGTCGATTTGAAAAGACAAAGTTTTTTTTTTTCTTTTCTGCAAGTGGGGTGGAAGGATTCCTGTTTGGCCCATGAATAGAAGGGAGTCTATCACTGTCTATCAGACACAAATACAGGTCAGGCCAACAGCATGTGGCTACATGTAGTACTTACTCAATACAACCTCTGCCTACAGACGTATACTCTTAATGAAGTACTCCCAATACCGCCGACTACAAAGAGAAACTCCATGAATCAAGAGAAGCCAATCGAGTTACTAATGACATCCTACAAACAAGGCAACCCTGATGAAGGCAAAAGGTCACTTAATCTACCTTAGGGCAGCCCTACATGGATCAAAATTCTTCTGGTTCAATAGTGGCCTGCTAAAATATTAATCCATGGATGGGCAAGCTAGTTGTACAGAAGACAATCTACTGACTACAACTAGCCTGTTGGGTTTTTCCCTGAATGATCAGTGCCGCTGGCTATAGCCGGCAACATTGATGAATGTGTTCTGAGTGTGGTAGTGATTCCCCCATCCACAATGAGTGTGTAGATTGGGAGTTGGGTCTTTTTTATTGAACCCACTGATTAAAACCAAAAAAATAAATGTATATAAGGATGTATGGCCAATACACAGTTCGAATCTTGGCCGGTTCAGCAGGAACCGGCCGAGATTCAAACCGTTAATGGGCAGGATGAATGTACCAAGTTGATCGTGCAACCAGCCTGCTGGATTCTCTTACGATTATAGCCGCTAACGATAATCACTGTCTTCCCCCCCGCCGGGAGCAGACAATTGCTCAGCAGGAGAGATTCCCCTGTCGGCACTTTCCGTGTTGATAGGGGAATCGTGCAAATCTGGCATAACAGTGCATCTCTAGCACAACCTTTTTTCCTTTTTTTGTTTTTTTTAGACGAAAAATACCGCTTTCAGAGTGATGATTAGTAAGCTGATTACACAGAGCCAATCCCGAAAGTTCATCCAAAAGTATTCAAATGGGACAAAGATGCAAAAGTTTCTCGTACAATAACAGAACAAACGATTTTTGTATAATTACTATAGCAATAAACAGAAGTGAGGGGGCGCTAGTGATGCAGTAATGTGAACACAATTGATACAACAATATTATAAAGTACACAGTCAATTTCATAAAAAAAATAAAGTGCTCAATATAGATTATGAATAAAATAAAAAACTAAATGATAATCCAGTCCTTTGTGAAGTTCATAAATTGTTCAGTGATACATTTTCCAAAGTGACATAAAATGACGACGACACCTTCAACAAATGGCAGTGAATTTGCAAAATACACCCGATGTGCTAGATAAAGATTGCCTACTCACCAGACGAAAATGAGCTCTTATTAAAAAGGTCAAACAATGCTTTAGTAGGTAGGGTCTTTAACCACTTCAATACTAGGCACTTATACCCCTTCCTGCCGAGACCAATTTTCAGCACGAACACATTTTCAATGACAATTGCGTGGTCAGGCGACACTGTACTCAAACAAAATTTTTATCCTTTTTTTTCCCCCACAAATAGAGCTTTCTTTTGGTGGTATTTGATCATCTCTGGGGGTTTTTATTTATACGTTTTTTATTTTTATTACAAATAAAAAAAAGACCTAAAATTTTGAAAATAAGTAAATAAAAAAAGTTTCTCCGTTTCTGTTACAAAACCTTGTAAATAAGTTTTCTCCTTCACTGATGGGCACTGATGAGGCTGCAGTGACAGACAGCCTCATCAGTGAGACAGTATTGATTGGCACTGATAGGCGGCACTGATAAGCAGCACTGATGGGCCCTCATAGGTGGCACTGATTAGAGGCGCTGACAGGCATCACTGATTGGCACAGAGTGCCATCCCTGGTGGGATCTAGTGGGCTTACTTGGTGGCCATGGATGGGCAGGGGTGCTGCACTGATAATCCGTGAAGATCCCCCCCCTATCAGGAGAGCAGCCGATTGGCTCTACTCTACTCCTGCCCGTCAAGGTGAAGGGAGGATTAGCCAATATACGGCTCTTCCCATTTACACTGTGATTGGACACGGCTGATCACGTGGTAAAGAGCCTCCCTCAGAGGCTCTTTACCCAGATGGGAGATGCGTTGTGTCAAACTGACACACAACACCACCGCGTGTGCGCGATCGCGGCTTAGCCTGCTGGACACGATATGACGCCCAGTCAGGATAATGGAACCACTTTCCGGCCGTCATTCTGCTATATGGCGGGCGGGAAGAGGGTAAACTTGCTTGAACATCAATAGAGATAGCAGGAGACTTTATGTTTGAATCCACCTCTCCTCCATGAAACCCATCAAAAATGATAAGGGAACCATAGCATAAAATTGTTTAATATATTTAAAAACAAATAACAAAATGCCCGCTTACATTCATAAGTGCCTTCTCCCGGCATGGAGGATAGCCCGCATGTAACACTAGGCAGGAACCATCGCCACCTGGCTCGCACTCGTAGGCCGCCGTGTGCGTTCCACTGCCGTGGCTGAGATGGAACCGGAAGTTCCGTACCCGGACATTCCGGACCCGGAATGCGCCTCGATGTACGTTTCGTTTTACGTCATCAGGAAGCTTCTATTCTTATAAAATACATTGTATAATTAGTATAATAATTGTACGGGAAAAAAAATTAAAAATCATGTGACCAAGACCACACATGCTCGGAAACAAATGAATACATTACAATACATCACTTTTGAAGTTGTATTCTATCGTATCAGAATTTTCGTAACCCATTGGTTTTTCGATACGAGACTAGCATGCATCATTTGTCTAATATTCTTATCGTGTGTACTAGGCATTAGGCCTCATTCATATGTGTGCACTTAACCCCTTCACAATGACGTACTGCATATATGCGGCCTCACGGAAGTGGGCCTCTTTTCGTGGGGCCCCAAATATGTCCACCTCCCTTTGTGCTGGGAGAGCGCACCCAGCACAGAGACCAGGGTCTCACCGGGAGCCCCATACTAATGATCGGGACCTGGAACTCCTGATTTCGGGTCACCTGTTGGTGGTGGTAGCCTCTGATTGGCTACCGCAGTGATTAGTCACTGTGAAGCCCACCCCTGTGTTTTTCTCCCTGTGAAAGGAGGAGAGAGATACATTGCATCTCCTTCTCCTTGCAGAGAAAGAAAAAAAAAGTGTAAGAAAAAATAAAGAAAAAAAAATACTTAGATCAAAGTTTGATCTAGGTCAGTGCCAGGGTTAGTGGTTGGGTCAAAGGTCAAGGAGGATTTTTTTTTTCCATTCTTTTAAATTAGTATTTGTCTCAGTTAGTGTCAGTGTGTTTTAGGTAGGATAAAAAGAAAAAAAAAAAAACAAAAAACAAATGTGCACGATTACTTCTGGGCTGTACTACGGGTACAAATAACAAAAAACACACATATGTAGGGCTGAAACAACTAATCGATTAATCGACAACTAATCGATTATGAAATTAATCGATTACTATTTTCATAATCGATTAATCGGCCAGTAACATAATGGGGTTAAAAAAAAACTAAAATGAGCTCTTTATAGTACAAATAGAGCAAATAATCTCTACTGTAAATAAAGTATATAAATAAGTTTAGTTGGTCTACCTGACCGTGGTTTGGTTTCAACAGAAACCCTAATTTTCCACTTCTTGATTAGAGTTTGAACACTGCTGATTGGCATTCTCAATTCCTTGGATATCTTTTTATATCCCTTTCCTGTTTTTTTTTACAGTTCAACTACCTTTTCCCGCAGATCCTTTGACAATTCGATTTTGACCACACAATTAGAAAATCGAACAAACGTTCTTAAAATTACATTTTTTGTCATTTGTCGGGGAAGACATTGTTTGTTTTTTTAAATAAAAAATAGATCTCTGAGTCTGATGATATTTACCAGATTCACCCTTTAATAGTATATACAGTATATCTCCTCTAATAGTATATACAGTATATCTCTCCTAATAGTATATACAGTATATCTCTCCTAATAGTATATACAGTATATCTCCTCTAATAGTATGTACAGAATATCTCTTCTGTCTGTTATTCTCAGAGTGGATTAGATATTTTGCTCCCTAACCATATAGTTGGTTACTTATATTCACCACTGCATAGAGATGTTTAAGAATAAATTGCCTTTTTTTAAAACTTTACATATTAACTAAATTATACACCATACTTTTTTTTAAGGTTATTAACCGATTAATCGATTAATCGAAACAATAATCGGCCAACTAATCGATTATGACAATAATCGTTAGTTGCAGCCCTACACATATGTGGTATCGCTGCAATCAGAATTTATTTTGCGTTGTTCTTTGGTGGAAGGTTAGGGTAGTAGCAAAAAATAAATAAAAGTTTTTTTTTTTTTTACTACTTTGGGCTAGTTTTTCTTTTTTTTTTTTTTTTTTTTTTTTTAAAAAGTTTACATATATTTGGTTATGGATGGAGATGATATTTACCACCAAACAAAAGCCCAATTTGTCCTGAAAAGAAAACAAGGTATATTCACCTTGATGCACAAAGTATTTGTGATATGTACAGTTTTACGAACACGTCAAAGTTGCAAAATTGTACTTAGGCATTTAGATTTGTTTAACCCTTAGGTGCAAAGGGGTAAAGCATACATGAACGGACAATGTCAAACTGGAAGCAACAGCTGTGTCTGTGCAGCAGCTACATCCCAATGGGACTGCCTGCATGGAACATCTGTGCAAGCAAAACACAGCCTTCACACAGGTGTATGCTGTAAGTGGTTCTAAAGCCCCAAGATTGTTCACCTTAATGCATTCTTTGCATTAAGGTGAAAAACCTTCTGTGCTGCACCGCCCTCCCCCCCCCCCCCACGTTTTTATTATTACCAGAGACTGATCCATCGATGTGCACGAGCGCAGCGGCTCCCACCGCTATCTCCCTCCTCATTGGACGGATTGATAGCAGTTGGAGTCATTGTCTCTTGCTGTCAATCAAAAGCTGTGACACCAGAGCGGGGGGGGGGGGGGGCGGGGTCAAGTACCGCTGTCTGTGTCAACGGATGCAGCAGCGGGACTTGGGAGTGAGCTTGCACGGATGCCCCCAGGGAGAGCGGCTTTCTTTTAGTGGGGGCATCTGCTGAAGAGGAGGGGCCAGGAGCGCCAGCGGGGGACCCCAGAAGAGGATCGGGGCAGCTTTGTGCAAAAGCATTGCACAGAACAGGTAAGTATACCATGTTTGTTATTTAAATTGAAAAAACAAGAAAACAAAAATAAGGGATAAATACCGCTTTAAGTACACTTGTGTGAATGAGGACTTAAAGATGTCTTTTCGATACACGCGTGGCCATCCCTGTTTAACAGAAGTCGACTGACTTGTGTAAACGGGAAGGTTTGAAGACTCTAGTTGATCAGCGGCTGCAGCCGCTGATTAGTATAAGTGGACAGCGTACAGTCCTGCTGTCAGAATACAATGTCTCAGCAGGAAGAGGGGTAGGTTCCTCCATCCAAGGGTTTTGAACCCCGGTCCTCTGCAGAGAGAGCACACAAGGTGATGCCTGTTTATCCGAGTATTCAAAGTACTAGGTGTACGTTTGCCATTTACTGCACTGCAACAGGGTCTCTTTAGTGTAATGTGAGGATGCAGCTCCATAGAGAAACCGAAGAGCATCAAGGACATACAAAGAGCAGAACACAATAGCGAGTCTGCCTGCCTCCTGTTCAGTCAAGGAAAAAATGTGGTTTAGGTTGGGTGCCCTGAAGCAGGATATTACCATAGCAGAGATGAATGGTGTCCCAGGCTGGCTGTATTGTTTTGTTTAGATGTTCCACTTTCATTTATCCCTCAACTACTAGGAGACACATTACAAAGCCCGTTCTTCCAGTGTCAGACCGAAAACAAAACCTCCACCTCAGTTTTGTGGTCATGTTTCTACGTATCCCATTAAACCTGTACACAAGAAGTTTTTCTAACTTCATAATATTTTTTTTCTAAAAGGGGAAAAGATGAATTGGGCTTGCAGGGCACGGACAGTCTTGCAGGGCACGGACAATCTTGCAGGGCACGGACAGTCTTGCAGATTTGTCATCTTCAGCCTGTCCTTTCAACCCTGTGAGTCACCAACACACAGCAACTCCCAGCCTGCATAATGGAATATGGTGGTGATGCAAAGACAAGGATGACAGCGCACACACCTTTAAAACAGGTTAACAATGGCAGCTTACACACTTTTCCCTGCCTGGTTCACTTTATTAAAGTAAAGTAGGGAACAAAAAAAAAAAAGGGACAACCATCACGCATTTCACCAATTACAATTAGTACATAAGAAACAATAAGGCCTCATGTACACTGCTGCTGGTAAACGGACATTTAGGAGCAGTTGGGCGTTTTTTTAATTTTTTTCAGCTGCCCCTGAACTCTCCTCTATGTTATCTCATCAGTACATGTACACAGGGTCGTTTATAGTAGTTTCTAGGCAGTTAAGTTTAGAAGCATTTTTTGGAAAGCAAAAAAAATGCGTTCAGAACGGATGTTCAGAGGCATTTGAAACTCCAAATGCCTGTAAATGCGCGTAAACGCGGTAACTCGCATTTAGCCACATTTCGTTTACAGGCTTGTTTTTTGTTTTTTTTTTTCAAATAGTCAAAAATGTAAAAACCATTCTAAAAACACAAATGGGGCTAAAAGCGACAAAACGGAAGTTTTTAAACGTCGGTTACTATCCGCCAAGGTAAATCATTCAAGAGAGGTTGTAAAATGTCCCGTCTACATGAATCCTTAGTCATGGGTGTATGGGACTTTAACCGGACCAGATACAATACAAAATCATGTATAATAAAAATTATTACATCTTTATTGTTCAAACAGTTAAAACAACAGATAAAAGATCAGGTGTAGGTGAAGCATGGAAAGATATCATATTCTCCTGAACCAAGATACAACAATATTGATCATATAATATGTAGAGTGTATTGATTGTGTCTCACACGTTTCATGTATCACTCTTCATCAGGGACACAAGTTGAACAGACTCAGTGGGCGATAATTATCCGATCACCAACAGGAGACAGTAAAAAAGAACAATCCCAGTGCAGTGCATTCCAATGATGATAGAGTCCCAAAAGGGAAATAGACCACAGTGCATGCAGAGATCCCCGGAGCAGCAAAAGATATTAAAGTTGCAGAGGGGTCAATCCAGGGGCATGGCCAGCCGCAGCCATCCAACAAGGGAAGAGCTTCTTCCCCATCATCAGGGACTACTGCACTATCACATAGGGGAGATAAACAATAATAACAACCCAGATAGTGATAGTGCAGTCCAAGGATAAAGAAGAAGCAACTCTTCCCTTGTTGGCTGGCCAGGCCCCTGGATGGACCTGTCTGCAGCTTTAAGATCCTTTGCTGCTCCAGGGATCTCTGCTTGCACTTTAGTCTCTTTCCCTATTGGAACCCCAACATTGGGCTGCACTATCTAGGGCTGTTTTTAAAGCATGTCATTTACCCGCTCTGTGCAGTGGTTTTGTTAAGAGCAGCCCTGGATCTCCTCTTGGGCCCCCCCGCCGGCGCTCTGGGCCCCTCTTCTCCCTTGCCTTGTGCACCCTTAGCAAGCCGTACATGCTCGCCCCGAGGCAGCTCTCTGCGTCTATAAAAAAAAGGCACAGAGAGCAGGGCTCAGCCCTGCCCCCATGGCTGTGATTGACAGCAGTGGGATCCCATTGCTCCTGCATCTCAGCCAATCAGAGCAAGGGGAGAGACCTGAGAGTCTCGTGGACATGGCTGGATCGAGATCGGGCTCAAGCAAGTATTAGGGGGGCTGAGAGGGGCGCTGCAAACTGAAGGTTTTTTACCTTCATGCATAAAAAGGTAAAAAAAACGACAGCCTTTACAACCACTTTAACTATCTCCTTTAGGGCTCTTTCACACGGGGCGGATCAGTGATGATCCGCCCCGTGAACACCCACTTGCTCAGCGGGGATCGCTCCGCCGATCCCCGCTGAGCAGGAAGATGACAGGTCCATCGCTGTACACTGTGCAGCGACGGACCTGTCAGAGCGCCGCTCTCCCCAATGGGGGATCGGGTGATGACGGACCGTAGTGTCCGTCGTCACCCGATCCGATCTGAAAATGGATGGAAAAGTAGGGTTTTCCTCCGTTACACTTTTCGGATCGGAGCGGGTCGGATGTCAGCGGACATGTCACCGCTGACATCCGACGCTCCATAGGGATACATGTATGTCCGTTTTTCATTTGAAAACGGAAGGATGAAAAACGGACGTACGGATCCCTCGTGTGAAAGAGGCCTTAGGTGATAGGCGAAATATCTCCCATTGAGTCTGTTAAACTTATGCCCTTGATGAAGCGCAATACTGGTAGAATTGATGCACTCTACACATTAAATGATCAAAATCGTTGTATTTTGACTCAGGGAGAGGACTTCTTTCCAAGCTTAGCCTACACCTGATATTTTATCTGTTGTTGTAGGCCCCTTTCACACTGGCGGAGTCCATCATCGGATTCGCCTGCTCAGCAGGGGGATCTCTCTGCTGATCCCCACTGAGCAGGCAGATGACAGGTCAGTGACTGCTCCGCTGATGCAGAATGGACATGGACACAGCCTGCTCTCCTCTACAGGCCTGTCCGTTTCACCGGACGGATGGGGAAGGGATCCCCAGCCATCTGTTTTTAGGGGATCGGATCAGATGTTGGTGGGTGTTAACTGACACATTTGCTGCTTCATAGAGAGCAATGGATGGTCTGATCAGGTCCACCTAAAAAATCTGATCCAATTGGTCTGTCCGTGTGAAAGAGGCCTTAAATGGTTTGGACAATAAATATGTAACAAATAGTTTTAGCATACATGATTTTGTATTGTATCTGATGCAGTAAAAGCCCCACACATCCATGATAAATTGTTTTCTATGTACTACTTCGGGGCTTCAAATCACACCCACAACTATAATTAAAATATGTATTTAAAAAAAAGAGGCAACGAATGTAAAAACTCTTGAAGGCAACATCTCCAAGGCTACACAAAGTCGTTGTCAAGGTGTCCCCATGCTTTAAAATGCCTTCTAATTTTTGTTAACATGTGTTTGTTGTCCTTCCTAACATGCCAAAAGTGTGCATTGGAATAACCACTTGCTTTTTCCCTTGTAGCAGTGAATTCTGGAACAGCCATGTTTGTGTAGTTGGTAGAGAGAGACCGACCAATTCCAGATTCTACACACCCTTATCATTTCTGATGTCATACGAGTTCAGACACATTGCAGGCACAGCCCACAGATGGGCCAGAAAGATTGGCGACATCACAAATCACATGGACAACACACCAGCAATGGAGCTTTAACAACTGCAAATCAAATGACAGCATGTTCCTGGTCACGGTTTGGCTTAAGTGTTATACATGCAACAGAATGACGGCATCAAAGAAATAAAGCACCGCTCTACATCACTCTACTGATCCACCACCACTAAACACACCAACAAGTGCTGGCCCAGCTCACAGCAGTCTTCACAGGAAAAGAGAAACTATATTGCGCAGCAACACATCTGCAAATCGCCCTAAATGTAGAGTCTTTGATAAAATCACATCACTACAAATACAGTAGGGGAAATTGTATATAACAGCTAACGCGTTTTGCACTTATTCAGCACTTATACATAGCTGACCATGTATTGTACGCAGTTTTCCCGACTATTTTTAGTCATGTGATTTCATTGAAGAGTCTGCATTAAAAAGGTAATTTTAGATGTGTGTCAGACAAAAATATGACAGCATCCCTGAACTCCAAGCACCTGTTCAGACTAGCAGGATTCCGAATGCTTCTGCTTTTGTGAAGAAACACACAATGGAATTCACATTTTTCTCTATGGTGCCCATCCACATCAATGCAGCACAGCTGCAGAGCATTTTTCGAAAGGGTATAGGTGCTACTTTGGTGCACCGTGATTTTGGCCCCCCTAGACTTCAATTGAAACGTAGCAAAAATGTGTGTAAAGTACATGTACTTGTATTTTTTTGTTTTTGGCAAAGTTGTGTGTATAAAATCCAGTCTCCAGCAGCCTACGTAGAGCCATAACCTCAACCATACCATTGCCTTTGGGGTGAATTGAATGCCATTTGCAAGCCAGGTCTTATCCATCAGTACCTGACCTCAAAAACATTCTTACGACTGAACGGACTAGGGATGCACCAATACCATTTTTTTTTTTTTTTTTTTTTTTACAATGAGTACAAGTACCGATACTTTTTTTTTAGTACTCGCTGATACCAATTACCGATACCTACCGCAAATGTTTTGTTTTAGCTTCAGCTGGCAGCAATAGTACAAAGCATTGAAAAGTTACTTACAAATGAAATAGATTTTTTTTTTTTTTAATTTAGCGCTTTTTCAACGTGAAATGTGTAAATATATGTTAATATATATTTGTAAAAATATTCACTAACAAAGCAAAAAAAAAAAGTTTTAATTTATCGTTTATAAAAATAGATGTGAACAAAAGAAAAAAAAAGCAGTAAAAGAATAATTAAATGGATGAGAATAGGGAGTTAATTAAGGCTGATTGGAGTAAATTAAGGGTTATTAAGGGGTTAAACAGAGGAACATTTGTTCATCCCTTTGAGCTGCAGATGAAGAAACAGAAATATACAAAAAGAAACAATGTTTCTTTTTATTTTAGTGTTTCAGGGCTGAGCAATGTTAACATTGCTTTTTTTTTGACAGCTTTAATTACAGGACTTCTTTAACACTGGGGAGTCCCACTGACAGCTCAAAGAACCGAGCCTGAAAGTATCAGTGCATTTGCACGAGTACCGATACTTGTGCAAATACTCGGTATAGGCACCGATACTAGTATCGGTGCAACCCTAAAATGGACATAAACTCCTCCAAACCATTTTGGAAATACTTCACAGAAGAGTGGAGGTTGTTACAGTTGGAAAGTAAGGCCAACTACATATTAAAGTCCATAGTTTTGGAATTGTATACGGGTTTGATGGTCAAATGCCCACAAATATTTTAGCCATATAGTGAATTTAAGCCTGCATAACAGATAAATTGGACCAAATAAACCATAGAAGAAGACTGAGGATGCACCATCGACATGACTTAGGCATGCTGCCAAGAATGAAAAATAATTTGGGAAGAGTTTGCTCGTAAGGTTACATGCACATTTTCAGGCATGAAACATGCCTAGCCTAAAAACACAGCATCTTCTCGCACACAAGGGGCCACGGGTGGGATGTACAGATGGCCACAGACGTGAATAGCTGAATGTCCCTCCACGGGTGCTCAACCTGTGGCCCTCCAGCTGTTGCAGAACTACAAGTTTCATGAGGCATTGCAAGGCTGACAGTTACAAGCATGACTCCTAAAGGCAGAGGCGTGATGGGACTTGTAGTTCCGCAACAGCCGGAGGGCCACAGGTTGAGCACCCATCTGACATCTGTGTAAATGCAGAGCTTCTGTGCATCAGTGTTTACCCACATGTACATACAATGTCATTTCATGAACACGGAAGTTTAACCACCATGGTGACCAATCGGTAAGACAGTATTTCCTAGGGTAGACACGAAAAACTTGAAATGAGGTTCCGTTCCTTCTCCAGTCTATCCAATATAAAAAAAATAAATAAAAATAATAAAATGTTTACAACCCTTCGTTTACAGCTCTTTCAGAGGACCCAAAATTCAGGAAGATTCTGCCCACTAGCCTCCTCTCCCAATCCCAGGCGATCTAAGCTGGCCACAGATGGGTAAAATTTTGAACAAAAATTCTTGGTGAAAGAAGGTCCTAATAAAATGTGTTCGTTTTTGACTGCATTGACGAGAACGTTCAAAGCAAGATGAAAAGTTCTCCTCGACCAAACAACTTTCTAACAGTGAATGTGGTTTTCTTTCCGTAAAGTCCATTAATTCCAAAGTCAAATCAAACACAATCTTTCGAAAAACAAATGTCCTGAGAATTTATGTACGATTCTCCCCCCCCCCAAGACCTCTTTCTAACAAATTTTCTTTTGAAATCCTATCCATCTATAGCCAGATTTAAAAAGAGTGCAATAGAGGGCTTTCAGGTAGAGTCTATAACCGATGAGATACATTTATAATAAGCACAGAGGAGACAGGTGACCTCACCCTTATGTTCAGCTCATCCATCTATCACCGAGACACCTCCCGAGGCATGGATACCAAGTGACACAAGAATGCCAAGCTTTTCCCAGGTGTCTGCTTAGCCAATAAAGAGCACCGGTGCCTGCAGCAACATACTGATCATCCAAGGCTCTGCGGTAATAAGGGTCATACTCATTGACTGCATTAATAGCGACCTCCCATGGAAACCGATATGGGCTTTGTTTATTATTCTAAGTAACCCGAGTACTGTCCTCCAAGTAACCCATTGTTCTTTCTACATACACTCACTATTGGAACATAAAAAAGTGGCACTATTCCCCTATTCCCCCTATATATACTCATAGGGCATAAGGATTAGCCCTGCTGCCCCTCAAAGCCAATGGCCTCTCTCCAAATAATACCAAGTCATCGAAGGTAGGGAGGAAGATTATGGTTCGTACAGTTTAATGTT
The DNA here is from genome assembly GCF_042186555.1 of Aquarana catesbeiana. Taxonomy (NCBI): domain Eukaryota; kingdom Metazoa; phylum Chordata; class Amphibia; order Anura; family Ranidae; genus Aquarana; species Aquarana catesbeiana. The sequence continues at coordinate 750,126,167 of NC_133325.1, forward strand.
AAGCCTCGGGTTCACACTTGTGCGAACACAGACATTGCATGCGATTCGCACCCGCTCTCCGGTGCTGATCACATGCGATGTCTGTGCAATGCGAGTTCAGTTCAGTTGTATGGCTGGACTCGCATTGGATTCGCAGGAAAATAGTGCAGGTACTTTTTTTTTCCCCCGCACTGGAATCGGATCGCAAGGGTGTTATCACCCATGCGATCTGATTCCTGTGCGAGGTCACAGTTCGCACTGCGATCTGTGAACCGATCTGGGGGTGTCATTAACAATGTATTGACATCCGCAGCAGTTTGCAGAGGGCAGTGTGAACTGTCTGTGGGAGAGATGCGGGAACCAGTAGTGGAATTGCGCTGGTTACCGCATGGCTACAGTGTGAACCCAGGATTAATCAATATACCCAATAAAGAGAAAAAGGCAAAAATGTTGCCTTTTTTATCTTCAGCAATGCACACAAGCAGCCAGATGTTAAAGTGTTACTAAACCCACAACAGTAAAATCAGTCTGTATATGCAGTAAAGCATGCTTATTATACTCACTGTGGGACCTAAGGGGTTAATCCTCCGCATTGTGTAAAAAGGCTGTTTGATCCTGTCTTCTCTGATCCTCCCCTTCTTCCGCTGTTCCCCCATCTATCTCCTGATAAGACAGAGCCTTTGGAGTCACTCTGCACATGCTCAGTTTTATGTACATTACTAGAGAGCTTATTTTTTTTTTGGGGGGGTGGGGGGGGTGCATGTGATCAGCACAAGGCCAATCAGCACTGTCCAGACAGAGGGTCAGGGGTCCTGCAGCCTCATAGGACAGTCAGAGTAGAATGAAAACTCCTACTACAAGCCTTAACTAGACACGGATGTATGTCACAAGACTGCTATATACCGCTGATGAGAAATGGTATTTAGCCGTTTAGATTTACTAAAATGATTGCATTTCCATGTTCTGTGTACTGTGGGAGACTAGATATTAGTGAATGTAGAGTCCTGGGTTTAGTAACACTAAGAAAAGATAGTCTTCCCCAACCTATTTATATATTCTAACATATCACCAGATCAGAAATAGAGCGCAAATCCTCCAACGGGAACACATTTTTCAATGACAAAATGACTGAGAGGCTTTTTACTATGGAGAGATTTCTTCTCACTTCATGTTGGACAGGAAGGGATGGGAAATCTCATTTTGAAAGAAAAAAAAAAAAAAAAAAAACTAATAGAAAGTTTAACCCTCCCCTTCTACAAAATAAAAAAAATGTGTTTTTATAAACTTTAAACAAGGTGCTCACTGCAAACAATATGGTTTAAAATCTGTTATGAAATAAGGGTTGGGTCTGGAACAGCATGTCCAGTTTCACATAGACTTCAGCTAGTATAAGAGCAGAGTGAATGGAAAACTTATGAAACTTTCAGCAAGCTTTTGCAAAGCTTTCACAGCAAGCTTCAAGCAGCTTTCTCTTAGCATTTAAAGTACCCTTCAGCTCCTGTCTGGAAATATTATACACGGATCTTAAAGGGTTTGTTAACCCACATCATTTACTTTATATAATCCACTCGGTCTCTCAATATGTCCCCTGTGTGTGTGTTTTGTATAAAAAAAAAAAAAAAAAAAAAAAAAAGAAAAAAAAGCTGTATAAACCTTATTTGTAAGTGCTGATCGGTGGTCACGTGACCCGCTGGCTCTCCCTGTCTGACAGATGCAGTGGGAGGGGCCCGAGATTCCCCCGCTGAGGTCAGTCTGGAGGGGAGGAGAGAGAGCCGGCGGGTCACATGACCGCTAATCTTCCTTTACAACACACACGCAGAGGGACATATGGAGACCGCGCAGATTATTTAAAGTAAATAATGTTATTTCAGCAGCAGGAAGGGGGGGGGGGCCCTGACACAGAAGCAGACAGGCAGGGAGGGAGGGGAGAGGACAGAGGAGAGACAGGAGAGCTGCGGATGAAGGAGGCACATAAACTGACCACGGTGTCAGGGCTCAGCAGCCATGATACACTGTGGTCAGTTTACATAGGGGAAGGTAGAAACTGTCAGGATCAGCCAGGTTTGTTTAGGTGATAGAAGGGGCCAAATGACAGCACAAGCACTGTGCTGTATAACATGCTTTAAAGGAGCAGGCTCCATTTTTTTTTTGGGGGGGGGGTTAAACGCTCTAATGGAAGTTCCGATTTTCACTTTAAGCAAACTGCTAGCAGGCTTCAGCAGGCTTTCAACAAGCTTAAAGTAGTGCTGAAGCCTACTAGCAGCTTGTTTAAAGTGGGAATCAGCACACATTAAGATCTGCGTTCAACATTTACAAACTGGATTTGTAGGCTGCTGTAGAGGCTTCAACAAATCTTACTGAAAGCTCTGCAAATGCTTTGGAAATGCTTGCTGTTGACAATGCTCTTACATACGCTGAGGCCAATGTAATACAGACCTTAGTCTGGGGAGGGAAAAAAAAAAAAAAAAAGACTAGATGAGGTCCTCCAGCCAGGAAATGAGGTGGGTGCCATCTGACTTGCTGCAGCTTCACATTGTAAGAAGCTCACAGTGTGCAGTGAAATCAAGAGTACAATTTCGGCACAGGAGATGGGTCAGTACATCCATGAAAGGATGCAATTAGCTAATAGGCTGCATTAATGCATGTAAACATTACACATATTTACACGTGTACAGCTTAGAGAAAGCTTAAATTTTACGACCCCAAACACAGCTGTGCTCTAATTTTTTTTTTTTTTGCATTGCTGACTGCAGTGCAGCATTATGGTCCAGACACAGCTGTGTGAATAGGCCCATAGACTTACAGTATATTATAGCTGCAAATCTGGGCAAGATTTTGATTTTTGCACAGGGCAGATTACGTTCAGCACCCACCATCACTATGCAAAAGATATTTCTAAACCATGGCCAGAAAAACTCCAATAAATCCTAAACCCCCCCCCACCCCCACAATCATCATCCTTGGATTTTGACATGCAGGTGAAAGACGACTTTACAATTCAAACAGCAATTAAAGTTCTTTAAGATCCTCTGCATTTCCACATAGTTCACCGAGAAGAAATGTCTCTAAGACAACCACTAAGTCCACTGCCAAACAACACTTCCCGGCTTTATGCATGGCAGTTAAAGGCTTTTAAAAGGTTTTGTAGAAGCACATCGAGTGAAAAAGGTGCCTCAAACTCATTATAGTGGATGTAAAGCCGATCTCGAAAATCTCACCTAAGATTTAATGTATTAAAAGGAATTTCAAATAGTCATATTTTTAATCACTTTAAAAGCAGAAGAAAACTTATTTTTACTTGACAGGTTGGCTTTTTTTTTTTTTTTATGACAGGAGACGCTCTGCCTCTTTTGTCGCAAATATTTCTTCTTGCCGGTGTTCTGTGGATATGGGACACTGTCGGTATGGGACGCATGCGCGCGAGACATAGAATCTTCCGGTATGCATCCCATATCCTTGCGTTCAACTCATTTTGCGACCGGTGTTCTGTCACTTTGGATTGCTCTCGAATAGCGCATACGCAGCATTTAAAGAAAAGCTGCTGCTGTCTCGATATAGGTATGCGTTACTCGAGAGTGTTCCATATCGACAGAACACATGTTGCAAAGTGTGTGGAACGCACACTGCAACATTTTAGGTCTCACGCGCATGAGCAGTTTGCGAAGTGTCCCATACCGACAGAGCATCCCATAGACAGAACACTTTCTTTTTCTTTCTTAGTGCACATTGGGTAATGCAAGCACAGTTCAGTGTATAGTCCTGGCACAATTCTGTGCTGGGACGCAGTAACTGCCATGCACATGTGTGGGAGTTACGTCATCCCAGCCAATCAAGAGGGCTGAAAACTCAGAAAAACAGAAGACGACCAAGTGAAGACTTCTGGTGATGGAGGGCAGTGCGGACATTTCAGGAGGAGGAGGATGAGCATGAGGAGGAGGAGGAGGAGGAGGAGGAGGAGGAGGAGGAGGTAACGTTACTAGTTTACCATAATATGCAAATATGTTGTACATTATGGCAAAAAGTTCCAGGTACACAAATTTTTTATGTTGGCTTTTGTTAAAATAAAATAAAACATGGTTATTCTGCCATGAAGATTTAGGCCCTTATCCTCAAAGGGTGGCAATGCTTTGCCCTCATCATAGGGGGGGAAACGCTCTGCCCCCCCCCCTCCTAATTGTGCATTGTCACATGGGCTTCGGAGGTTTGTCACCATCAGAAAACTGGCCTTGAGAAATGCCACATACCCATCACTTGTGCAGATGCATGTAAACCAGAAGTGGCTGCAGGAAGCACAGATATGCAAAAGGTGAAATAAATAAAATTATTTATTAAAGTGGATGTAAACCCAATGTCATCCCTTCTAAACTACTGCCATAGGGGTTATCTATAAGGATATACATTCCTCCTGCATGTATCTTTACCTGTCAAATGTCTCCCCTCTGTCTGTTATGAGAGCTGAAAACTGCAGATTCTGTGGGCGGGGTCTGTTGTCTGGAGCTCGGTGGGTGGAGTCGTGATGTCAGTAGACTCCCCGCCCACCTCTACACTCCCCTTGTCAATATGCATTTTATCCTGTGTATTTCTTACACTGAACTTCTGCTATGATTTCTAACATCCAGTGAAAAGACAGGAAAGTAACCACATGACTTCAGCATGCCCAATCATACTGAGGTGTGGAACAGCCAATCTTTGCAGAGCTGCTGAAGAAAGGAGTGGGGGAGGGAATTAAAAAATAATGCCCGTCTCTTAGGCTAGTGCACGAGATATGTAAATCACCTGTCACTCACAGCAAGGGGGAGGATTTGACAAAGTTTTTCTCAGTTTGTCAAGATTTCTCTCACTGAACAATAAAAGAGGATTGCTCAGAGCTGGATTAACTCTTTGTGGCAAGACTGGGCTCAAATGATAGAAAGTCTTATACTCTACATTATGACATTAAAAAAAAAAAATTTGGGTTTACATCCACTTTATTTTACTTAAAATGGTTGTAAACCTATCCATATACTCAGTAAAGTGACTGGCCTCGGGTGCTACACAGAAATAAAACAAATCTGCCTTCAGAAGTTGTACTTCTTTATCTGCAGCCATCTCTCCTCCAGATCCATCCAAGGGACACAGGTCAAAGGCTATTTCTCAGAAGGCGGCAAGGGGCGTGGATCTGATCACACGCTGCCAAGCACAGAGCTGGGAGCCAAGTGTAACCTGAGACCTAAGTGAAGGGAAAGGACACACCTCCCTCTATAATAATTCATAGGGAAACATGCACAGCCGAGGCTGCCAATCACCTGCTGGGTGCTTGAGAGGGGGGTCCCTTGTGAGTCAGCATAGACCAGGGGTAGGCAACCTGGGGCCCTCCAGCTGTTGTGGAACTAGATTTCCCCATGCCATGAGGCATTGCAAGGCTCCCAGAGGCATGATGGGACTTGTAGTGCTGCAACAGCTGGAGGGCCCCAGGTTGCCTACCCCTGGCATAGACTATCAGGAGTGACTGATGCAAATAGTAGAGGGAAGTGAGAGCAGATGGGAACTTGATACTTTGGATTGAGGCTAGTACACACTAGAGGGAAACCACTTTAAGCATACCTCCCAACTTTTTGAGATGTGAATGAGCATCACCAAAAGAATGCAGGCATAGGACACACCCCTTGCCACGCCCCCTTAAAAGGAGAATTGTACAAAAAAAACAAGATTGGTTAAACACACAAGTGCTTTTTTTTACCACTACTATTCCTTTATATTGGTGGAGGTGGGGAAAAAGACTGCGCTAAATTAGAACACAAGCTGCTAACACTCAAACATACAAAGTTCAAAGTGAATAATATAATAGTGTAGCGCTACTAAAAAGTGAAAATAAATCACAAAAAATAGAAAATAAATAACACATCTAAAAAGAAACCAAAAAACAATATAAATTGGCTATCCTGAATATAACCCAGGGGGGTGTGAGAAAGAATGTCCACAGAAAATCTTAAATGGTATATTCCTCTGGTGAGAGTAATCCCATTCGTGAGATAATCAGTGTAAGGCTTGTCTGTAGTCAACAACAGCGGAACTCAAGATATAAATGGGTACTCTTACCAGCTGCGATGGACCCCAAATGCCATACGACAGAGGGATCAGACAGGCTTGGGATCTTATATTATGTATATCAGATGTTGTTGTATTCATCAGATGTCGCTCAGATACTGGACACAGATGGAAGAACCCGTTCAAGGTGGTATCCTCAGCTCCTGGACCGTGAAGGCTCCAAGTACTCCCCTGTTGAATAGCCGTCTTCAACGATGTTCCGTGAGGGCTCCAGGGAATGATCATGTAAAGCAGAAAGAAGGAGAAGGACTCAAATGGTGCAGGTCAAAAACCAATGAGGTTTATTAAGAATAAAAGTTCAGATGGTAAACACCAATCAAAGTGTTTACAGGAACAGGTAAAAATTAAATAGAGGCAATGTGGGATACAAGAAATGCTAGCCCGTTCCTGTGATCACTTTGATTGATTGGTGTTTACCATCTGAACTTTTATTCTTAATAAACCTCATTGGTTTTTGACCTGCACCATTGGAGTCCTTCTCCTTCCTTCTGCTTTACATGATCATTCCCTGGAGCCCTCACGGAACATCGTTGAAGACGGCTATTCAACAGGGGAGTACTTGGAGCCTTCACGGTCCAGGAGCTGAGGATACCACCTTGAAACGGGTTCTTCCATCTGTGTCCAGTATCTCAGCGACATCTGATGAATACAACATCATCTGATATACATAATATAAGATCCCAAGCCTGTCTGAACGCTCTGTTGTATGGCATTTGGGGTCCATCTCAGCTGGTAAGAGTACCCATTTATATCTTGAGTTCCGCTGTTGTTGACTACAGACAAGCCTTACACTGATTATCTCACGATTGGGATTACTCTCACCAGAGGAATATACCATTTAAGATTTTCTGTGGACATTCTTTCTCACACCCCCACTGGGTTAAATTCAGCATAGCCAATTTATATTGTTTTTTGGTTTCTTTTTAGATGTTATTTATTTTCTATTTTTTGTGATTTATTTTCACTTTTTAGTAGCGCTACACTATTATATTACTCCTTTATATTGGCTTTTGGAATTTACAAATGCAGCCATTTAGAAATCAGATAAAAGGTTTAGTGCTGGAAAACACTTTTTGATAGATAAAAAGTGCATTTTATATACATCTATATAGATCAGACCAAAATGAGGGACAAATGAGGAATGAGGGACAGAGGGACATTGCTCCAAATCAGGGACAGTACCTCAAAATCATGAACAGTTGGGAGCTATGCTTTAAGTAACAAACCAAATGTCTTTTGGTTAAATCTATTTAAATGTGCAGGAATATTTTAGGGATCAAAGTCAAAATAACATAGATCGTCTGTATTATATAGAAGGCCCTTCATATCCCAAAATGTAAAAACTGTCCCTTTTAGACCTGGAGATGTTCATTTTTAATAAAATTAAATCAAACTTTGCAGGCCTATTCGTGGATTACATCGTAGAGATTAAAATGGATTTATATTTTATAAAGAATATAAAATGAGTGCATGGCTGCTATACAAAGTATCAGGCAGCGGTCTCATTAATACTTTGTGGTTTGCTCTGAAGAGCATGAAAAAGGTAGCAGCGCTTTATGTGCAGTGCCTGAATTTTACCAAATACTACGACAAATTATAAGAAAAAAAAATCACAGCGTATTCATCCATATTCTGCACGTCTGCATCAGGAAAAGCTGTAGGTAATAAAGACAATCCTGTCTTCAGCTTGGTGTTTGTTATTCTCTATGACCTCTCCCATGCGTTAGGTTAAACAGTCACTGACAGTGTTAAAAAGCACAAAAAACACTGCATCATCCCTGGGCAGACCAAGGAGCATAAACTACTTTCTTCATCATCTCCAGTATGTAGAGCACCAAGAAATTTGTTACACAGAGATTGGAACCCTGGGAGAACATATAAAAGATTCACAGATCCTTTAATGTCATCCCAGACACATGTCAGATCCACTTCAAAGAACTACTCCATGAATCTTAAACAGGCCATACATTTAGATTTTCTTTGTTCAGCCTACGTGCTGAACATAAAAAAAAAAAAAAAAAAAAACAACCGATTCCCCCAGCCACGCAAAACAAAGATAGATAAATCCCCCTTCTGGACCAACAGGGGTCAACAGAATATCTGAACAGTGGCTGCATCGGGATGGATGCAGCTGCTGTTTGGCCAACAAACTTTCCGCTTTTTACAGGATTTTGAGGATATTTCACTAAGTGAATTTTGGCTTGTTCATCTGGAACTGGACAAAATGCGAACAGTGTTATGGCCTTCTTATTCTCAAAAAATAATCTATACACATCCACCACTTAATGACTCTGTAATCTATTTTCATTACATTTTTCTAAGGGACCGTTTAGATTTGTGATTCATGTCTTTATGGACCTTGCTTTGTGACCTAGTAGAGGGGGCCCATCCCCAAACTGTTCCCACAAAGTTGGGAGCATGAAATTGTCCAAAATGTCTTGGTATGCTTACACCTTATAGATAGATAGGTATAGAGAGAATATATATTCTCTCTATATCTAACACACATAATGGATAGATAGAGCCTTTCTTTGGGGCGGGAGTTTAAACATCAATCACTCTCTGATTAAACAATTTCATGGGCCAAAGATACCGTATTATCTCAATCTAAATGGTATTGCTGGCAATTATTACACCCTTCCATTCTCTAATAACCTTCCTTATCCTCCATCAGAAGTCCCCGTCAAGGTCAGGACATTACTTGCACAAAAAAAATAAAAAAAAAGTGTCCTAATCGTTGGGAATAATGAACATGGTGGGCTCACGTGGCTCGGGGCTTTTGGAGACACGTATCAATGTCTCATTATGCGCAATAGGAGTCTGGCTGAGAAAATCTTATCCCATTGTGTCTGCAGACACCAGTGCTTGTGTTTGATGCTGTCATTGCTCTCCTCTTGATTAAAGTCATTGGCTGATAAATTGCCATGTTATCTCAGGAGTACAGGACACCCCGCCGATCACAATGTAGAAGACTGAAGAGAAAAAGGGAATCAAAGTCACTAACAAGCAATCTCCATAATGAAAAAAATATATGGCTATCCTGCAGGATTTGGCTACAACATTCCAGAAGGGAGGAACAGAAAAGGAAGCAATATCGGGGAATTCTAGATCAGCTTTTTGATAGATGGGGATTATAGTATTGGGGGGATGTTTAGATAATGAAACTGGAGCCCCTTCCCATCACAATTCATTTTTTCATAAAATTGAAGCCCATAGTTTTCCGTTTTGGCAATACTTGGAGTATTTCTTTCAGGTTTTTATTAAAAACCCCATAGGGGAGATTTTCCCTCACTTCCTGTCCCCATGACACCAGGGGGAAAAAAAAAAAAATGGAGAGAGCAGTTGCCACCAGGAGAGGACAGCACTGACACCAACACAAACATTCAGAAAGTTAAAAAGTCTAAGCCCTCGTGTATACGGGCCTCCTGCGTTATAGAGAAATTGATCAGGAAATCATGCACAAACTTTAAATCCCAAATCAAGTTCTCTTGGATTCATGGAAAAATAAAATTCACCCTTATCTAGTAATGGCAATCTACATGCCATTAAATAAATGCCAGGTGTTTTATTCTTTACATACCTTTTTTTTTTCCCCTCCCCCTCCCCATTCTTCTCGCACTGATCATTTTTACCAAGGACAGATCAATCTATCTCCCTTTATTTCCTGAAATTCTGCCTAGGACCCCAGGCCTGTCTTAGAACATGTGACAGGAAGTTCCCAGGATGCATCTGCGAGGCCCTAGGGCCCTAGATACATCACCAGTGACTCACTGAAACAGGAAGCGGAAAAACAGTAATTCTAAGTAAAAGCAAAAAAATGTTTAATGAATGTAACTCCATATCAGCACGCAGAGATGTATACCGTGATTTTTTAGTAAGGGGGGGGGTCCACTTTAAATGTACATGGTTTTAGAGTATCTAATCTGCCTCTGGATGCACAGAATATTTTCTAAATGCAGTTACACTGAATGAACCTGAATACAAGTAAACAGTGAGGTTGATTTACTAAACAGGAGGGTACAAAATCTGGTGCAGCTGTACATGGTAGCCAGTTAGCTTCTAACTTCAGCTTGTTCAATTAAGCTTTGACAAAATAACATGGAGGCCGATTGGTTTCTATTCAGAGCTGCACCAGATTTTGCACTCTCCAGTTTTAGTAAATCAGCCCCAGTGTGTAGTATAACATTACAAAAATGACACTCATTTATATGGGTTTAGATATGTGAATGAGGCCTAACCATTCCCATGCTACAAAAACTTTTTTTTGTAGTCTTTGTCCCCATTGGAGGGATTTCTATCACTTTTTGTCCTTACAGGAAGTACAGGTAAACCTCCCTAACAGGAACATAGGCCAAAATAAAAACCTTACACAATGTGTTGCCATGCTATTACCAATAAAGCAGAACTTCACCCAAAAGGGGAAGTTTCTGCTTTTCCACATCACTCCCCTCCCTTCACTTTTGGATCCCTTTTTTCGGAATGGGGGGGGGGGGGGGGGGGGACGGGGGACAGATGCCTAGTTTTGACCGATACCCGCTACCACTTCATTCCTACTTTGCCTAGACAATCCGAGCAAAATCCCCCCCCCCCCCAAAATCCTTTGCTTGAAGCATTCTGGGACATGTCACAGGTCCCAAAAAACTGCAGGACCATTCACAAAGGGCAACACAAGCGCATTGAGAAACCAGCTGCAAGGAGTCATAGCCGGCTTCCCTTAGTAAACATGCCAGTGACAGGAACCCAAAGACTGGCAATAAACTGGCCTAGGTGAGGATGGCAATGGACCCCTGGACAGGTAAGTGTCCTGTTATTAAAAGTAAACAGCTATAGTATTTGTAGCTGCTGACATTTACATTTTTTTCATACAACCCAAAGATTGTCTTTAATACCTTCAGATCCGCGCTATAGCCGAATGATGGCTACAGCGCGGATCTGCTTTGCCGGGAGTACGTCAATAGACGTCCTCCCCTTTGCAAGCTGGCCACGCCCCCCTGAAGGGCGTGCGCTGTGATCACCTGTGAGTCAATGAGACTTGGGTGATCACAGGTCGGAGTAAGGGGTCAGCTGATCACGTGATGTAAAAAGGAGAACGGTAATCGTTTTTTTCTTCTCACGCTGACAGCGTGAGGAGAAAAAAGAAGCCGATCACCGGCTTCTGTTGAAGGGGCATCGGTCCCGAGCAGGGAGAGGTGAAGCCGCCTCATTTGTGCCCACAAGTACCGCCTGCCACAAATCAGTGCCCACCAGTACAACCTATTAATGCCCACCAGTGGTGCCAGTGCCACCTTATCAGTGCCGCCTCATCAGCGTACATCAATGGAGAAAAATTACCTGTTTGCAAAAGTTATTAAAATATAAAACGGTTTTGTATTTTTATTTTTTTTTTTTAATTCGGAGTTTCATTTTTTTTTAACAAAAAATAAAAAAATCGCAGAGGTGATCAAATACCACCAAAAGAAAGCTCTATTTGTGGGTAAAAAAAGAAAAAAATTTAATTTGGGTACAGTGTTGTATGACCGTGCAATTGTCAGAGTGACAGCGCTAAAAGCTGAAAATTGGTCTGGGCGGGGGGGGGGTTTAGGTGCCCAGTAAGCAAGTGGTTAAATGGCATCCCAACACACCTTACCAGTGCACAGCATGTGCGTTCCAACGCTCCGCAAATCAATGCAATTCATCTGTGAATTGGCCCCTAGGGGTAAAAATCTGACAGCAGCTTTTAGCAACAGCTACACTTACATTCTCCTGTTGGGTGCGGGCAGCACTGCCTGAGTAATTTGTGTGGTATTAGAGTAGGAAAGGGGTATTGCCAGACAAAACCACACTGGGTAAAAGGCAGCAGTCAACCAAATATACCCGACCCCTCCAAACGTAGATTCTTTAAAAAACGGTCAGGGGTTATCACCTGCAAATCCACATACACATCAGCTGACCAGAGATGGGTTCAGTAGATTCATCACAGTGTACCTGTAGAGATCCATAAGCTGTTACGGGAGACAAGTTGGAAACGTTTGCATTCACTTTTTCTTTAATTACGGAACTTTTAGATGATATTAACCCCCCTTACCTATACAGACCAAGTCTAACCTCTCATAGTCATTTCTTTTCTTATGTGGTCACTAAAGACAGGAAGTGGAAGTTTTCGGTTACAGATACAAATGTTCTGGGCTGCTGAATGACCTCTCACAGGCTAAGCTTCCAGTGCTGCCATGGGCACAGTAGACAAACAGTCTGGAGGTAAACAAGACTAAGGCAGGCCATAGACTGTGCAAATTTCTTTCCTGCAACCATGGGTTGCAGGAAAGAAATGTGCACGTTTCTCCCATCAACAGATTCCCTCATCCACACATTCGAGGTGGATGGAGGAATCCTCCCTGCTTGGCCATTGTATTCTGACGGTGGAGACTCCACCGTCAGAATTCACTAATCAACGCTGCAGCCAATTTGGCCGCAGGTGCTGATCGATTTCCCCCCCCCCCCCCTCCGGTGCCAACCTCAGTTACCTTTTTTTTTCCTGGTACCCTGTCCCCACTTCCAGGAGATGGGGCCGTGGCGAAGTAGGTCAGCAGCTCGGCCACCCTCCTCCTCCCTCCTCCTCCTCTTCTGCCGGGCCAGTGAGAGAGCGCAGCACAGTAGGGACCCAGCCGTGAAGCCGAAAGGCTACACTGCCGGGTTCCCTTACCAGCAATGGCAGCGGCAGCACCCGACAAGCCGATGTAAACATCGGCTGTGGTGCCGACATCGCTGGACTCCGGGATAGGAAAGTGTCCTAATGTTAAAAGTCAGCAGCTGCAGTATGTGTAACCTCTGACTTTTAATTTTTAAAGGGGCAGGCAGAACTCCTCTTTAAGTCAGCAGGAGTTAGTGTGTGTGGCTGATTATTTTCCCTTCTTCATCCCTTTAAAATCATGGCATGTATGGCAGCCTTCAACCACCAAAATACTCTAAAACCTTATCCAAGAAGGACTAGGTTACAGTGCCTACCCCCCCAATATACACAGAGTTGGCTCTACAGCTATAGTGTAAATACTGGTCAGACACATAAGCTTCTTACAAATTACAATGGACATTGAGTGATCAGTGCTTAGCTGGACTGGTACACTGCCAGGACCCACAGCTTCCCTCCATGATGGAGGTTACAAAGCAGAAGACACAGGTGAAGAAGGGTGGACGGAGAGAAATTCTACCACTGAAGTTTTAGGAAAATTCTGTACATCAAAACATGGATATCTGCTGCTCCTTGCTTTGTATGTAGAAGGTCACAAAACATTCACTGAAGATTGAATGGGCAAATTAGGTGAAAAAAAAGGATCAATACAAGAACCCAATCCTTTATTTATGAACCATCGAACAGATCTGAGAGTCAGCAGAACTGCCAACTGAAGGAGAACACAAGGCCAGCTGACAACCTCTGGGATCTGGTGACCTTCCTCAGCCATAGATGACCTGTGGTGAGCTCTCCGGAACTGCCAGAATGTCAGCACCATAATCTCAGCAATGGTTTACATTGATGTCACACAATGAGCATATTTTTCAAGTCGTGACTATTTCACAGAATGTTTTCCTCAATAGCTCATTCAAATTGCTACAATTGTGTGCGTGTGACGATGTTTTAACACGCCACCGCATTCCAAGAACAGCGAGTAAACAATGACAGCTTGTTTATCAATATCAGGAGAAACCAAGTCCGGGTGGGTTCTTCGCATCTCCTTCTAGAAACCCACACGAAAAAGTCAGAGGCAACAGAAAGAACCGAAAGATCAACCTGCCAATGCTCTCTTCTCAAGGAATCTCCAGAAGAACCCAAAAATTCCACTTTACCCTGGTTGGGAAAGGATGGACCAAAGAATGACTGCATCCTATTAGATGTAATCACGGTTTGAGTAGAATATAGCCAGCAGTGGAGATTCCTCCATCCCTACTGTTTAGCCTGGATGGGGAAATCCAAACTGCCCTTTCCTCCAGTTTCTTTGAAATGGTAATGGTTGAAACGATCAGGCATCTATTGGTGTCTGGGTACTTTTTTCGGGGAGGCTTCCCAATGAAGATCTCATAAAAGCAAGGGGAAATTTGGCTACATTCGCACTGCCAACTTGTGCCGATGCAAATGACAGCAGAAGAAATCTGCAAATTCCACAACCTGCGATCTGCGGCCACCCAGCCCTGCACACTTCAATGACAGAGACAGGTGTGGAAAGTGTGAAACCCAAATCCAAAATGTCTTCCCATATTTGAAGGTTCTTCCCATAAATTGAAAAAAAACAAAGCAGCAAATTAACTGGTTTCCACCAAAACACACTGTTCAGCAACACATGTGGTGGGGTCATTTGACTGCAAGCTCCTATGGAATGGCCTGATGTAAATGTTTACTCGTTCACATTGGAACGACTTATGTGATTTGACAGGTCAAATCCCATGACAAGTCGCACTCCATTGTCAGCAATGGCACTGTTCAAATCGGTGCAACGCCAACACTGCGGGGCTGCATCAATGTGAAAAAGTTCCTTCACTACTTTTGGTCATTTCGGTTGCAACCTGCATAGAAATCTGTGCATGAAGCTGCATAGACGTCTTCAAAATGGCACACGAAATCGAACTGACATGCGGCTTTTGAAATCGTGTGATTTCAGATGAAGTCGCACGATTTTAAATCCGTATTCAATGTGAATGAGGGCTTAGGCCCCTTTCGCACGGGCGTTCCGTTTGTTTCATCAGTTCAGTCACTTGGATTCAGTTTACATCAGTTTTTTTAATCCATTACGAATGCAAAAATGGATGCAAAAATAAATAAATAATAACGGACCGTCTGTCCGCTTACATCCGTTTTTCGTCCAATACATTTTTTAAAACAGAAGAAAAACCTGGCTTTCTTTGGCCCCTTTCACACCAGCAGACCAATTGGGTCCACATGTCCGTTTTTCAGGCGGACCCGATCGGACCATTAATTGTTCTCTATGAGGTGGTGGATGTCCACGGACATGTGTCTGCTGTCAGCGGCCAGGATTTGATCCGGGCCGCTAAAAATAGGACGGATGGGGATAGGCTCGCCAACTACCCAGCGGATCAAATGACAATCGGATGGAAACGGACATGCAGTCTTTCCAGCCGACAGCCCCATGGAAAGTAGCGGGCTGTGTCCGTGTCTGCTCTGCATAGCGGAGCGGACCTGTCATCCGCCTGCTCAGTGGGGATCAGCAGAGAGATCTGAGCAGGCGGATACACTTGGATGGATTCCACCCAGTGTGAAAGGGACTTTACGTTTCAAAAAAAAAAAAAATGGTGTCCATTTTTCAATGATGGAAATAAAAAACAAAAAAACAAAAAAAAACAGATTAACGGAACGCCTGTGTTAAAGGGGTCTTAATGTTGCTCCACCAGCAAGTATCAGCACTCTAAATGAATACAGTAATCCAATACCCACACACAGGCAGATGTGCCACCGAATGTTAAATGCTTTCAGTTACCTAATAAAAAAGTAGTTGCTCCCCAGCATGGATTCCAGCATTCAATGGCTGACACAATACGTCGGGTGCTGGCACTGTAGTGTGAAAGCTGAGCAGAAACCATGGACAGAGCAAAGAGGGGGATGGGAAGGTACATTCCAAACAAAGACAAACGACAAGAGGAAAAGTATGTACAGAGACCCCTGAAGGGGTCACCTCCAGCCACCAGAACAGGACAAGCCTGTCAGTGACAAAAAAAAAATTGCAAAATTCAATTGCAGAGGAGAACGGGCGCAATATTAAGCAGTTGTGAAAGCTGCCAGACATGGCAAAACTACGGAGTAAACGCTTAGCAGGAGTTGTGATCAACCCAAACTCTGCCCGGTGCCTCGGCGATCCAACCCAAACTCTGCCCGGTGCCTCGGCGATCCAACCCAAAACTCTGCCCGGTGCCTCGGCGATCCAACCCAAAACTCTGCCCGGTGCCTCGGCGATCCAACCCAAAACTCTGCCCGGTGCCTCGGCGATCCAACCCAAATCTCTGCCCGGTGCCTCGGCGATCCAACCCAAAACTCTGCCCGGTGCCTCGGCGATCCAACCCAAAACTCTGCCCGGTGCCTCGGCGATCCAACCCAAAACTCTGCCCGGTGCCTCGGCGATCCAACCCAAAACTCTGCCCGGTGCCTCGGCGATCCATCCAAAGACAGCAGAGGAGGACTCACTAATAGTGCGCTGAAGAAAGCAGTTTGACATCAGGATGGCCCTCGACTGTCTACTCTTAAGCTGGCCATACATTACACAATTTTCTGTACAATCTCTTTTAGATTTACCTTCAACTATGTAGTGCAAGGGCCTGTCTGATTGGATACAAAACCGAAAGTGTTATTTAGGTTTGAACTCCCATTATATGGCGTTTGGTAAATCTAAAGGATAATTGAACAAGAAAACGTTTATGTCTGGCCAGCCTTAAGTGCCGGTTCACACTACTGCGGTCTGCGAGATCACATACGATTCACACCGCACTGCAAATTACATGTTATGTCCGTGTGATGCGATTTCAGCCATACAGATAGTATGGCCGATATTGCATTCGGTCCAAACGCGCACAGGACCCTTTTTTTGGTCCGCGCCAGAATCATATCGCATGGGTGTTCACACCCAATGAGATCCAATGAGAGCTGAAATGGGGGATGTCATAAACAATGTATTGACACTCCTGGCAGTTCGCATATGGCAGTGTGAACTGACGTGCGAGTCGGGTGCGATCTGGAAATCCGCAGTGGATTCGCAGGGTTCCCGCATTGCACAAATGTGAGCCGAGCCTTAAGCAATAGTAAACCGCGGCAGTTAAAGAAAAAAAAAAAAAACACCCGTAAGGCAACTGCATACTAGCACATTATGAAATACTTACCTTGGACCAAAGGCCTCCAGCAGTGCGCTGTCACAGCGGAGAGGGCTGACCTCTTCCCCTGGATTTTCTTCCGGGTTTGTGGGCTCTGGCTGTGTGAGCGGCTGGAGCCACAATAATGTCACTCCCGCTCATGCGCACGGAAGCCCTCGGTTTTGGCACAAAGCTCTGAAGGTCCACCACGGTATGCCCGACCACATGCGCCGGTAACATCACCAGCTGCATCCAGAGTGACGGTGAAGGTTTAGGATATATTAATCTTACCTATGGGTAAACCTTATTATAGGATTACCTAAAAAAAATAAAATCACAAAAACTGGCTTTACAATCGCTTTAAGCTGGCCATAGAAGGATCAAAAGTCGGCTGGTTCAGCGATATGTAGCCATTCCTGTTCGCCAGTTAGACCACAAACCAGCAATCTCCAAACCTCGCTCATAGATGCAATATTGAGATTTATGGAGCGCTCTGACGCATTTCTCGCACACAGATGCCTATTTATACTATGGTATGTTATGGTATGTTCTCGTATGCTGCCATGCAAGTGCATTGCCTTAGTGGATTGGGTTGTTATTCAAAATGATGCGGCAACATTACCACAATGCAGAAACATAAATGGGCCCTTCGATTGGCTCATGTTGTAAAGCGCTGCGCAACCTGTTGGCACTATATAAATCATGTATAATAATATTATAACAGTTACATATTTATAATTGCCATTCTTTCTTCTTCCAGACTAGCACAGAACACAAGTCCACAAGCTGAACATAGAAAGAACGTCATAGTTATCAAACTCTGTGTTACTAAACCCACAACAGTAAAATCAGGCTGTATATGCAGTAAAGCATGCTTGTTATACTCACTGTGGAACCTAAGGGGTTAATCCTCTGCATTGTGTAAAAAGGCTGTTTGATCCTGTCTTCTCTGATCCTCCCCTTCTTCCACCCTAACCATCTGCTGGTAGTACAGAGCCTTGGGGGCATGCTGCACATGCTCAGTTTGGTGTGTATTGCTACAGTTTTTTTTTTATTTTCTTGGGGCGGTGCATGTGATCAGCACAGGGCCAATCAGCACTGTCCAGACAGGGTCAGTGGTCCTGCATCCTCATAGGACAGTCAGGGGAGAATGAAATCTCCTCCTCCAAGCTTTAACCAGACACTGATATAAGTCACAAGACTGCTATATACTGCTGACGAGCAAGGGAATTTAGCAATTTATATTCACTAAAATAATTGCATTTCCATGTTCTGTGTACTGTGGGAGATCAGATATAGCGAATGCAAGGTCCTGGGTTTAGTAACACTTTAGGACTCGTTCACAAGTGCAGAGATCTCTGAACAGCAATTTGTGTTTGGATCACTCTTCAGCAAGCATTTGACAGGCAGTGAGTGAGGAGGCGTCGTATTGCCGCTTCACCGCCTGCTTTAACCCCTTGATCATGGCTTGTGGCTGCAGGGCGCTTGCAGAGCAGCCCCATTCAGTTGAATGGCTCATGGTTGGCCCGCAGGGGGTAGAATTTCTAGCTTTGGCTTGAAAGGGAAGAATCGTAACACGTGGACACCCCCAGCTGCTGCCTCTGCCGCTAAAGGGGGTACAAGACCTTAGGCAAAAAAGTGTAAAGGCAATCTAAATCATTACAACATTTTGGCAGCCCAGTCACTGAGGGCCCCCCCTTCACACTGAAACATTACAAAGTCATTCTCAATGGAACAACCCGCCTGCATTGTGCCACACCAGAACGCAGCACACACTTCACATGTGTGCATTAAAAAAAAAAATGTTCAGGACTAAGTTTAGTGCTGATCAACAGGTTGCCATAAAGCAACGTCTCAATTACTGCATGTCACCACAACTCGATCGATGTGAATGGGCCCCGAGAGTACAAAGTCAGCCATAGCAGACTATCTGCATGTCATGGAACGATCGCTGGTCAAACAAAGCCACAACTTCTCCATCCAACACGTGCAACTTCAGATTTAATACCGTGCAAGGATTTGATTGGTTCCTCTTTACAAGTATCTATTTAGATTCCATCAAATGCATGAAAACATGCGAGGTCTGGCGTTTTCACATGGTCTTCATCTTCCCCTATACATCCATCATTGGGAAGTATTTATTAACAATAGAAAACAATAAAAGCAATAGAGCGATTGAATTTTCCAACAATGCAACCCAATATTTACACAGACAACACAACAGTGTCATTAATATCTCAATCTTTAATTATTCCAGAAACAGTTGGGACATTGAACTTTAGATTGACATCAGATGGGCGATTCTGCAGCTAGACACAAAGTGCCAGTGACAGTTTCTCAAAGGGTTTGTTTATATGTTGTTGGCGCTATATAAATCCTGAATAATAATAATAATAATAATAATAATAATAATATGTGCCGCAGAGACTGCAGCTCCTCTGAAAAGTGATTTGCTCTCTAATCGCTTTTCAGAGGTGTTAGACAGTGAGGAGGCATTATATCGCCTCCTCACCACCTGCTTTAACCCCTTGGACCCTGCACTAGTGCAGTTGCGATGTACTTGCGGAGTGGCCCCATTCACATGATCAATTCCTGCTGCAGCCATGAAAAAAAGCATCGCAATAGCGGCATGTGTACACCCTCGGCCGCTGCAGTTAAAGGGGGAGAAACTAGTATATGAATGTGAGTTAAGGACCTTAGATTGTAAGCTCCTTGAGGGTAGGGACCGATGTGAATGTACAATGTATATGTAAAGCGCTGCGTAAATTGATGGCGCTATACAAGTACCTTAAAGCGGAGGTTCACACAAAAATTGTACCTCCGCTTTTCGGAACCCTCCCCCCCCTCCGGTGTCACATTTGGCACCTTTCAGGGGGGAGGGGGGTGCAGATACCTGTCTAAGACAGGTATTTGCACCCACTTCCGGGAGTCTACGCCTCTTCCCGCCCCCACCGCGCTGTCTGCTGGGACACACACAGGTCCCAGAGACAGCGGGGACCAGTTAGGAAGCGCAGCGCAACTCGCGCATGCGGGAACCGGGAAGTGAAGCCGCAGCGCTTCACTTCCTGATTCCCTTACAGAGAATGGCGGCGGCAACACCCGAGGGACGATTCAGTCCCGGGTGCCGACATCGCTGGCATTTTTTTTCGTGGGACTCCCTCTTTAATAATAATAATAATAATAATAACTGAAGGGCAGTAAAAGGGTGGCTCAATCATGGAGTTTAATGGCCCCCCCAACTGCTAATGTGAACCCTAAAAAGGCTGCCTGTTTGTCCCTATGTAATCCCTATGTAGCCAAATGCAGCGAGATGTCGCTCTGTCACTGGCCAGAATGCTGCTGAATCTTGGCCACTAGCGATGGCAGAGACAGTTGGCTGCCTCAGCTATAGAGGGAGCGATTCCATTAAGACGGTGGGGCCACTTAGGCCCCATTCACACTCTATAGCTAGAGGGAACTCATGTTACCGCCTGCGATTTTGTGGGGGCGATTTCATGTGTCACACGCAGGGCAGCCCCTTCACTTCCACGGGCTGCCCTATGTGCGATTGTCACCCCAAAATTGTCGCTCCTTCCTGGGCGATAAGCTTCATGGGATTTTTAAAAGGCACATTTTGCCACGAGTGCAGCGTGATAATCGCAGAAGATTGCCCCGCATTTGAAGTTCCATCAAGGGGAACCAAATACGCAGTTTCATGTTTTACAGCGATTGCCACACGCTTTGGAAATGATAAGTTTTTGCCAGCGATTCCAAATTGCCAAGTATGAATGAGGCCTTAGTGATCCTGCCACTGGAGATTTAAAAAGAAAAAAAAAAAAAAAAAAGTGTCGCCCGTGTCAAAGTCGCCCCTCTGACATCAACCTCCTTAGCTGGAAAAAATAGAAAATAAAACCATGGCACACAACCACCTCATCATAAAACGACTAAACCGGATTATATTGGGTCCTTAAATACTTCCTAGCATTGGATATCAATCTTCAAAAAAAAAGATTTTGTGTACAGATAACGAACAAATCCAATGTAATCCCTCCCAGGACAGCAGCAATCTAGGACATACACATCCGAAAATGTTCAATATACCTTATTAAAGGGGAAAGAAGAGACTTTATAGTGATGGCGATCAACATTTAAAGCCAGGGACAATTAACCAATCCTTGAAAAGCTGAGAAATTTAAAATTAGACAAAAATTGTATGAAAGCCATTGTTATAATCTGAATAAAAGCAAAAAAGCAAAAAAAAAAAAAAAAAAAAAAAAAAAAAAGAAGTACGAAATAAACTTCGTAGGAGGAAAAAGGCAAAACACTGTAAAAAAAACAAAATAAATGATAAAAAAAAAAAAAAAAAAGGGAAGGAAAAAGGTATTGTCATAATTTTGGTTCATAAAAACATTAAGGAATTTTATTGTGAGGCGGATCAATGTTCAGAGCCATCTCCAGGGACAAATGACTAAAAATCAGCCTGTTCTCTGCAATCTGAGCAAACCAATAACTATGAAATAAACTTTGTAGAGAATAAAAAAATAAAAAATAAAAAAACACCCTGTACAATACGTATCGCCATATTAGTTAATAAAAACAAAAATGCTATTTTTTTGCAATGCTGATCCACTTTCAGATAAACAAATCCAATCTAATCCTTCCCAAAACAGCAGCAGCAATCCAGGACATTTTAAAATGTGACGGTGATCAACTTTCAACGCCAGGGACATTTCCAGGGACACAAAGTCAGCCCATTCTTTGAAATCAGAACAAACTACGAAATAAACTTTATAGAAAAAAGGATTACGCAAAAAGGTATTGTCAAAATTTTAGTAAACAGAGCGCTCAACATACCGATACCATCTACAAATGTCAAACAACAAAGACTTGCAATACAAAACCCTAAAAACAAAAAACAATCCCAAAACAAATAAAAAACAACTCTGTATTATAAAGGATAAAGAGAGCAACAGGAGATGATTGGGAACCAGCAACAAAACAACGATCAAAAAGTAAAACAAAAACAAAAAAAGGCAAACTCACCCATTGTTTGGCTGTGTTCATGATTCCCTGGCTGTCCCCGTCCACATGCTGCACACAAATGAAACAGCTTTCACAACTCAGTGCTTGTGCTGGCTGGCAGCACTGGGAGGGGATCACTAAGTTTCATATGAAGATGAGACAGGCCAATGTGGGCGTGTTATGGGAGCTTTTTTTTTTTTTTTTTTTTTTTTTCTCTTTTACCTCTTTCATTCCTCTTCGCCTCCTTCCTTATTATCTGTTTAACTGGCCTTTTGGTATTTAGTCACACCAGGCAGCACTAGCTTGTGGGAGATTGTCCCATGTGTGTGGCTCTCCTGCTGCTCTGCCTGATTGCCTGGAGGGGAAATCACAACTGGGGGCCTCCAATTTGCAACCTAAAAAAGCCCAGAGGATAAGAAAACCCCATGAAATGATCGAAAATGCTCGCCGTCTCTAATCTTCGAAGGAGAGTTTTGAAATTTTCAATTTACTATATTAAGATTGAAATTAAAGCCGAACAATTTTCTAGTGTATGTTTTTATCCTTTTTTACTTTTTTTTTTTCACCAGGATAGTATGAAAATGTCTCTGTCATTGTCAGTTTCCCTCCAATAGCAAGGAATCTATTGTTCGGAACCTCGTTTTTTTTTTTTTTTTTTTAAATAGGATTGTCTCAGATTAAATATTTAAAGTGAATCTGGCAGTGAAAACAGAAGAAGAGGCACCAACATACCTCCCACCTCTCCGGGAGAGACAAACAGGACCTTTTATTGTATACAGGAAGTGGTTCTTAACCCCGTACTTAAATACCCCCAACAGGCCATGTTTGCAGGTTTTCCTTTATCTTGCACAGGTGCTTTCAATCAATGGCTTGGTATTTTGGACAGCTATTTTATCTAAGAGAAATTCAGAAAACATGTCCTGTTGGGGGTACTTGAATAAAGGGTTGAGAACCACTGCTGTATACAGGAACTGCCTGGATAAGGTCATCCGCAACCCAGAGCAAACATGCCAAACTGCACCCCCCCCCCCCAAGACCCAAGATGTATAAGTATTATGTGTCAGCAAAAATCCCCCCCACAAAAACACTGAGCCCTAAACTGTATGCTTAACCCCCCCCCCCCCCCCAAGCATAAATCTGCTCTCTTGCTGAAATACACCCCCCCAGCACAAATTCCCTCGGCTCAAATCCCCCCCCTCAAAAAAAGAAAATAAACCACCCCTTCTAGCACAAATTCTCTACCCCTAAAATTTCCCCTCCTAGTTCCTAGTACACAACCCCCCCCTTCCACTTTTGGGCTATATTAAAAAAAAAAAAAGTTTTGAAAAAAGAAAAAAATTCTTTACTTTCTGCTATAAAACATATCCAATTAAAAAAAAAATTTGAATCAAAAAGTCTTCATAAATTTAGGCCAATATGTATTCTGCTACATAGTGTTGGTAAAAAAAAAATCCAAATGAGCGTAGATTGATTGGTTTGCACAAAAGTTATAGCGTCTACACACTATGGGATATTTTTCCTTATTTTTATTTTATTTTTTTTTACCAGTAATGGTGGCGACTTATAGCAGGACTGCGATATTGCGGCGGACATTCGGACACTGACACTATTTTGGGGACCAGTGACACTAATACAGCGATCAGTGTTAAAAATATGCACTGTCACTGTACTAAAGACACTGGCTGGGAAGGGGTCACATCAAAGGGTTAACTGTGTCCCTAACCAGTGCTTTACTATACAGTGAGAGGTGCTTTTATTAGGGGAAGGGATGGCATTTATTATGACACAAATACCATCCCTTCCCTCCTGCTATATAGGCAGATCGCCGCCACCGAATGACTCCTGCTGTGTAAATACAGTGGGAGCGAGCCACCAGTGGCGCCTTAAAGGAGAATTAACCAAATAAATAAAATCCAGAAGGGCTTTTTTTACCACTACTATTCCTTTATATTGGCTTTTAAAATGTACAAATGCAGCAATTTAGAAACTAGATGAAATGTTTAGCACTGGGAAACACTTTTTGAAACATAAAAAGTGCATTTTATGTATAACTATATAGACCAGACCAAAATGAGGGACAAAATGAGGGGGAAAGAGGGACAGAGGGACTTTGTTCCAAATCAGGGACAGTCCCTCAAAATCTTGGACAGTTGGGAGCTATGCACACACACACACACACACACTATAATATATATATATATATATATATATATATATATATATATATATATATATATATATACACATACATATATATATATATATATACACACACACATATATATATATACACACACACATATATATACACACACACACACATATACACACACACATATACACACATATATACATACATACTGCTATAGGGTGGACCTTAAGTGGTTAAAAAAAAAAAAATAACGGACCATTTATATCACGTTAAGCTGGTCATAGATGGATCGAAATTCATCTGGTTCAGCAGAGACCAGCCAAATTGTGATCCAAGTCTGGCTGTCCGTGCCCGACAGACATCATTAGATCGACTTCTGTTGAACAGGAGTGTTGAAAAACTTTTGTCAATCATTGCCTGCAGTCGCAGATCAGTGTATTCTTCTGATAGTTGAGTCCCTCACTGTCAGAATACTGGGGGGATTTACTAAAACTGGAGTGTGCACAATCCAGAGCAGCTCTGCATAGAGACCAATCAGCTTCCAGGTTTTTTTAATTAAACAAGCAGAAGTTAGAAGCTGATTGGCTACCATGAACAGCTGCCCCAGTTTCTGAGTGCTCCAGTTTTAGTAAATCTCCCCCCACATTGTCTTGGCGGGGGGATTCTTCCAGCACCTCGTTTGCATGATTAGAGGAATCCAAGCAATCTATGGCTAGCTTCAGACAGTTGTCCCCAGAACAGGTGTCCCCATTTGAGGATTTTCTCCTACCTCATGTTTTGGGGACATTCTTGGCAAAAATGGACAACAGTACAAAGTAAGGGGTCAATTTCCCCAACAGGGACACAGATAACAATTTAAGCTTGACAGAGGGTCTGGGGCTGGCCATAGATGGTGGTTGTGCAGTACATGGCTGCAGGGTGTTTGCAGAGCGGCCTCATTCACTAGAAAGCTCCTGAGGGTACAAATCCTGGCAAAGGCCATGAAGCAAAGCACCATGATTGCAGCATGTGAAAACGCCCAGCCACCACCTGTGCAGCTAAAGGGGGGCAGTAAAAACAAAGATCAGTGGTGGGGTTTTAACCCCCCCCCCCCCCTCTCAACTTCTGGTATGAATGAACCCTAAAACATTCAATATAAGAGCTGGGCAGTGCAGACAGATTTGGGCAATGCTGGCCACGTTGGTCCTCAGCTGACCTGATGCTTATCAATGCAACACTGCCCCTGCTGGTAAAACAGGAGTTAGCATGTCTTACAAATGTGCATACTGATATTGTTATTCACAACGGGGCATAGTGACTACCAACCAGGCGCCTAAATTCTATTAACCACTAGACCTCAGAAAGATTTCCCCGATTAGGCCATTTGCAGTCGTGCAACGCTGTACCCAAATTAAATTTATGTCCTTTTTTTCTCCTACAGATAGAGCTTTCTTTTGGTGGTATTAGATCACCTCTGTAGTTTTTATCTTTTGCGCTATAAACAAAAAAAGACCGACAATTTTAAAAAAATATATTTTTTTTTTATTTTCTTCTATAAGACATATCCAATAAAAAATTGAAAAAAAAAACAAACACATTTCCTCATCGATTTAGGCCAATATGTATTCGGCTACATATTTTTGGTAAAAAATCCCAATAAGCGTATATTGATTGGTTTGTGCAAAAGTTATAGCGTCTACAAACTATGGGATATTTTTTTTATTTATTTTTTACTAGTAATGGTGGCGATCAGTGACTTAAAGCAGGACTGCGATATTGCGGAGGACATTCTTACACTTGTGACACTTCTGGGGACCAGTGACACCAATATAGTGACAGTTAAAAGAACAGTGTGAAATAAATCAGAAAAAAAAAAAAAGTTGAAACGCGCCCCGTCCCGCTGAGCTCGCGCGCAGAAGCGAACGCATACGTGAGTCGTGCCCGTATATGAAAATGGTGTTGAAACCACACATGTGAGGTATCGCCGCGATCGCTACAACGAGAGCAATAATTCTAGCCCTAGACCTCCTCTGTAACTTAAAACATGCAACCTGTAGAATTTTTTAAACGTCGCCTACGGAGATTTTTTAAGGGTAAAAGTTTTTCGCCATTCCACGAGCGGGCGCAATTTTGAAGCGTGACATGTTGGGTATCAATTTACGTGGTGTAATATAATCTTTCACAATATAAAATATAAAAATTGGGCTAACTTTACTGTTGTCTTATTTTTTAATTTAAAAAAAGTGTATTTTTATCCAAAAAAAGTGCGCTTGTAAGACCGCTGCACAAATACGGTGTGACAGAAAGTATTGCAACGACCGCCATTTTATTCTCTAGGGTGTTAGGAAAAAAAATGTATAATGTTTGGGGGTTCTAAGTAATTTTCTAGCAAAAAAAAAAATGTTTTTAGCTTGTAAACAACAAATCTGGTTAAGTATGCCCGTGTGAATGAGGCCCAAGTTCCAATGGTACCAAGTATAATGTTCCACTAAGGGGGCACGGAGTAGATTTTAGGGCTATGGCCTTCATGTGGTCCAGATACACCCAATACAGATAAAACCATCCTGTGAGAAACGTAGGAGGACAGGCTGGCGGTGTGCAGACACACTGGATCACAAACTGCTCTGTCTGGCTGAACCGGGTGGGAAGCATTAGATGTTCTTTATCCGGAGGACCGTACACAGCCCATACAGTGTCATCCAACAATCCGCCGAGGGACAAGTACAGGCCTGTGTACAGTATTCCACCTCAGCCAATCTGCATAACACCACAATACATCCAGCGTGAGACATCCCAGCGGGAGACATTCTCTGCTCCCCATCCCATGATATCAAGTAACCAGGTTCATGCACAAACACATCCATTCACTCCATGCACTCCGCTGAACCAACACGCACTTTCACCGCGCAGTAAACCCGTTCTGTCTTCTGTTTGTTGTTACTGTGCAACCTTAAAAGAATTTCTAGTCAAATAAAATACCCGGGTGAGAAAACTCAGATGGAAGATGTCATTATTTGGATATTAAGCTGCACTGAATTCCAAGGTAATTATGTCATTCACAAAAAAAACTGAGGCAGACCATACATTATGCAATTTTCTTTCCTGCAACCACTGTTGCAGGAAAGAAAATTGCTCGATTCCCCCAATCAACACAGTCAGTGTTGAAGGAGGAATCCCTCCCACAGCGCTATTGTGTTCTGCCAGCAGGGAGCCTTCCCCGCCAGCAGAATACAATGATTACTGCTAGCTGCTATAGCCGCCAGCAGTGATCGGGCAAAAAAATGAACAGTTCCTACAACTTCAGCACTGAATGTTTGTAATGACAAGGGGTGATGGGGTGTGCTGGAGGGTCTAATGATGCTGACTGCTGGGGGATCTATTGTTGCTGGGGAAGGATACTTTTTTTTTTTACGGCCTTTCTTGTTATTGTTAACTAATTCCATACAAATTACACAGCATCACAAAATGATACTTGGTTCTGAATTCTCTAAAGGGGGCGCTACTTGGAGGTAGGTGGGGTGGAAACAGAGGGGGGGGGGGCGCAGTTCCTACAACTTCAGCACTATATGTTTGTAATGACAAGGGGTGATGGGGTATGCTGGAGGGTCTAATGATGCTGACTGCTCGGGATCTATTGCTAAGGGGGATCTATTGTTGCTGGGGAGGTCTAATGCTGCTGGTGGGGGATCCATTGTTTGGGGGGGGGGGGGGTCTACTGTTGAGAGAGGGGTCTATTGTTGCTAGCTTCTGGAGGGTGGTAGAGAAATTGAATTTATTTTCTCTTGAGAAGGGGAGATTAAGAGGGGATATGATCAACATGTATAAATCCATAAGGGGTCCATATGGTCAACTTGGTGTTGAGTTATTCACTTTAAGGTCATCGCAGGGGGCACTCTTTACGTCTGGAGGAAAAGAGATTTCATCTACGAAAGGTTTCTTCACAGTAATGCCGCATACACGCGGTCGGAATTTCCGACGGGAAATGTTTGATGGGAGCTTGTTGTCGGAAATTCCGACCGTGTGTAGGCTCCATCGGACATTTTCCATTGGAATTTCCGTCACACAAAATTTGAGATCTGGATCTCAAATTTTCCGCCAACAAAATCCGTTGTTGTAAATTCCGATCGTGTGTACACAATTCCGACGCACAAAGTTCCACGCATGCTCGGAATCAAGCAGAAGAGCCGTACTGGCTATTGAACTTCATTTTTCTCGGCTCGTCGTGCGTGTTGTACGTCACCGTGTTCTTCACGTTCGGAATTTCCGACCAGATTTGTGTGACCGTGTGTATGCAAGACAAGTTTGAGCCAATATCCGTCGGAAAAAAAACATGGATTTTGTTGTCGGAATGTGCGATCGTGTGTACGCGGCATTAGACCTGTGAAATGTGGAATAGACTCCCTTTGGCCAGCTCGGTAGATTGCTTTAAAAAAGGCCTGGATTCTTTCCTAAGTGTACATAATAGAACTGGATACTAACACTTATAGGTAAAGTTGATCCAGGGAAAATCCAATTGCCTCTTGGGGGATCAGGAAGGAAATTTTTCCCCGCTGGAGCAAATTGGATCATGCTTTTCTGGGGTTTTTGCCTTCCTCTGGATCAACTGTGGGTACGGGATTGTGTGTATATATGATGGTTAAAAAAAATTGTTTTGTTTTTCCCTTTTTTGTTGGTTGAACAGGATGGACTTTGTGTCTTTTTTCAACCGTAACTATTGATACTGGCTGCTGGGAGTTGGAAAACTGTTGTTGCTGGTGGGGGTCTGTTGTTGGGGGGGTATTTACCACCATTAGAGCAAAATAAGGTGGGACTTTACATGTACCTTGCAAGGTCTAATGAAAACTCACTGTAGTCTCCAGTAATAAGGTGGATGGTCCCTTAGTGGCGACTGCCTCCCGACCACAACTGGTTCCCCATCCGGTTGAACCTAAGCAACTCGGTTGGACTCCAATCCTGCAGTCCCGACCCTACGCTGCTTCTCCTGCTCCTGGATAGGCCTCAAACAGCCTAGCAGCCAGGTGTCCCCGGAATAGGCCTCTGGCTTCCGGCCTAGCAACCCAGGGGGCGACATAACACACGTCCACCTAGACAGCCTTCCAGGTGGCACAAAACCCAGATCACCTGACTCCACCCAAATAAATAGGCTCTCCCAGCAGGCTAAGGGACTAAAAAAACCTCTGCCAATTGGCTGAGACACCCCATCAATTCATAATCTGACCTTCCTTTACCCTTGTCGATCTAATGTCACTAGCCACAGTGCCACCTAGTGACAGAGGAGAAAAGGTGCAACAATTCCAGAATTATAGAGGAATCAGTGGATCTTCTAACAATTAGCCAGGACAATTACTATCTGGCAAACTAAATTTGTTAGCAACCCCCTGCCTAAACACCAGGGTGCTACACATAGAAATTTATATAAAAATAAACATATCTTTATTTTATACATACACGTAATTGATTGTAAAAAAAAGTTCTAAAGGAACTAGTTAAAAACAGTTACAGTAAGTTTGTCCAAGGTGTTATCCCAACTGGAAAATTCCAGGTATATGGCCTACGCGTTTCACGGGAAAACTTGCTTCATCAGGGCCTCGGATTATAACACAGATGATCTATATATTGTATAAACGTCAATGGCCAGCTTGATGGGAGTAAAGCCTGGGGACCCCGTGGGGTTTGACTCCTCGTCCCCCTAATGAGGAAGAATGCTCCTATATATTGATGGAATTTTGAATGGTAAAGGTAGGATTGGCAGCTATATCTTAAAGAATCATATATATCATATCAAATAAGCATCTCAGATCATAAATGAGTTACAAGGGAGGTGGCTGATAAAACCACTACATAGATCTTGCCGGTTGTTGTCAGAGTTGGTAATGCCTTAAATGGATCTAAATTGCCAATCCGTCTGGATAGATAAGTTAACACCACCTGTATCTCCACATGGATGGTCAGCCATTTAGTTGCAGGGCATCTGTTGTTGCTGGGGGTCTATTGTTGCTGGGGGGGGGGGGGGGGGTCTTTCGTTGCTGACTGCATTTTACTGCCTCTCTTGTTATTGTTAACAAATTCCATAAAAAAATTACAGTGGAACCTTGGTTTACGCGTAACATGGTTAACGAGAGTTTTGAAAGACGAGCAACTTTTTTTTTTTTTTTTTAAATTCTGACTCGGTTTGCGAGTGTTGTCTTGCAAAACGAGCAGAATTCAAGCTAATGGGGCGTGCAGTACCGCATTTGGTCAGAGGTGCGGGGGCGCCGGGGACACTCGGAATGGTTCGGAGCCGTTCGGAAATACTCGGAATCACTCGGAAACACTCAGTTCCTGAGTGTTTCCAAGCCTTTCCGAGTTCAGCTGAGCTGTCCTCGAGTATTTCCGAGGCTCTCCGGAACCCCCCACCTCTGGCCACATGCGGTATTGCATGTAATAGAAGTCAATGCGGAACGAATTATCTTCGTTTCCCTAGACTTCTATGGGGGAAACTTGCTTTGATATGCGAGTGCTTTGGATTACAAGCATTCTCTTGGAACGGATTATGCTCGTAATCCAAGGTTACACTGTACTTAGCACCACAAAATGATACTTGGTTCTGTATTCTCTAAAAGGGGGGCTACTGGGAGGTAGGTAGAGGTGGATCCAAGAGATGGTGCTCGGAGGTGGGTAGGGGGCAGAGACAAGGCTTGATGTAAAATCGGGGACTACCTACACCTATTCTCTGAGAAGAAAAGCCCAGAGTAAGGTGTACCTACTTTTGGCCCACTCTATATAAACACACAAATCAATAATAAACAGTTGGGATATTTCATACAATATATAGTACTATCAGGCTGACCTCTTTTACCATAGCTGTACTTCATGTGAACCCAACGTAACTTTACTCAAAAGATTAAGAAAATATGAATGGTTCCTTCACAAAGTCAGTCATTTTCTACCGGTCATAGATCAGCTGCCCTTGTTACTTGGCATCAAAGTGAAGCGCGACCTTCTGCGCAGTGTGAAATACAGGTTCTGCGGCCCTAATTGTGTGCTGGAGCGCATCCAGTCATTCGGTCAATAGCCGAACACGGGTGTTTAACAACTGTTGATATACTCCGAGAGGCATTATCCGACCAGCTTCCCCACCTCTATAGAAGAACATCCGAGCCGCTGGTCACCTAGCAACTAAAAGATTGTTCTGCTTTTCTCTACACATAAATAAAGAACAAAATGTGCTCTCTTTTTTTTGTGTTGCCACTGCTGTGGCTATTTCAGGATACTGCCAGTCAGGTTTTCCACTTCTCAATACATTTAACTGGTTATGTGCTCAAAGCCGGCGAATGCTGCAAGTGTCAATTTCTTGGCCTCGGCCCGCGGCTTAGAAAATGGAATAAAATAAAGTCGTTCGAACAAGTGGCTCTTCATCCCTCACATAAGAGGATATTGTGGGGAGGAATGACAAATTAGATATGTAGGAGCGTGGAACGAAGAGGACTAAACCAATGTGCTGCAGGTTACCAGTCCTTATGGTGGCCATACACTAGATGTGGCAAAATATAAGAAATATAACTGCGCTAACTCAAAATAAAAAGTAAAAAGCTGCTTCATAATGTGATAAGGACGCTGAAAAGTGAAGGGTAAATAATGTAGCACTAAAAAGTGAGCACATATATCAATATGTAGGTAAATGATACAAAAATCAAACAAAAAAATGACAAGAATGGAAATATAAAAAAGTCCAATAAATGTGAAGGTCCTAAAAAGGACCAATATGAGTCCAACACCAAATGGTGACTAATCAGGGATAAAAATGCACTGGCACTGTGCCACATATGAAGTATCAAAGGTGGTACATCTTCAACCAAACAAAAGGGAACGTATATCTACTCTTACCGGAACAGGTGGACTCGAATGTCAGCGGCAACAAGTCAAAGACAAGAATGCCGGGATCAGCGGATCAACGCGTTTTGTCCCAAAGGACTTCAACGGGGGTATGCCCCCCGTTGAAGTCGTTTGGAACGAAACGCGTCTGGATTGGCTTTCTGCTTCTCACATTGCCCCTCATTTTTACTCTGTGATCACAGTTTTTATCCCTTTTGATGTATGCCGGTTTTTAGAAATAAAAAAAACAGATTTTGACCTACACCATGTGGAGGCATTTTTTCTTTGCATAATTTTCCAGACTAGGGTTCTTTTGCGGTCCAGTTTGGCCATCCACGCCTAAGATCCAGCCCTGAGGTTTCCTACATCCGAGGTCCAGTTTGGTGTTTGTCTACTACACCCTTTGGAGTCGTGTTTTGAGGTCCTGAGTCCCTTGGAGTTCCGTTAATCTGCAGATCCCGGCATTCTTGCCTTTATGACTCGTTGTCACTGA
Source organism: Aquarana catesbeiana (assembly GCF_042186555.1). Classification (NCBI taxonomy): domain Eukaryota; kingdom Metazoa; phylum Chordata; class Amphibia; order Anura; family Ranidae; genus Aquarana; species Aquarana catesbeiana. Next base: position 750,158,533 of record NC_133325.1, read on the forward strand.
CATTCGAGTCCCCCTGTTCCGGTAAGAGTAGATATACTTCCCCTTTTGTTTGGTTGAAGATGTACCACATTTGTTGTTCCATATGTCGGACAGTGCCAGTGCATTTTATCCCTGATTAGTCACCATTTGGTGATGGACTCATATTGGTCCTTTTTAGGACCTTCACATTTATTGGACTTTTTTATATTTCCATTTTTGTTTGACTGATTTTTGTATCATTCACCTACATATTGATATATGTGCTCACTTTTTAGCGCTACATTATTTACCCATACACTAGATGAAAAATTGTTTGAAAATCTGTCAAGGCCATAGAGTCTGTCAAAGAGTACTACTTATTGATCGCCTATGGGAGCAGCCGGCCGTACTATCAGATCATTTTTCAGGCGAACTGGCGGAAACGGTAAGCCCAAGAAAGGCCAGCGAGGCTCATAAGCCACTAGTAATGCTCTCCTGAGAAAGCCAGCCGCTTGCTGCAAAACACAGTTCCTGGGGTTATGGCTGATAGCTTCAGCCATAATCTCAGCAAACCACCTGCCAACCACAATGTATAAATATATGTATTGTGGTCAGTAAGTGGTTAAATCATATTAGGACTAAAAAATCCAAGTTGACCTACTGAGGAAGTAGAGTTTATTGCTGATGACGTCATCACGCTTATTACATCAGAGCCGGATTACCCAGGACTGTAGTATAGTATGCAGTTTTGGAGCGTTTTTCTACTTTACTTTGTGAGTGTTTTTATACCCTTACCATTTCAAAAGTATGTCAGAGTAATGTATTTTCCGTTTTATGCAAATTTGCTTGATATGGTGCACAGAGGATTGGTGGAGAATATAAAATGGAGAGCATACCACCGTGACTTACAGTTTAAAGTGTTACTAAACCCACAACAGTAAAATCAGTCTGTATATGCAGCATAGCATGTCGACTATACTCACTGTGGAACCTGAGGGGTTAATCCTCTACACTGTGTAAAAAGGCTGTTTGATCCTGTCTTCTCTGATACTCCCCTTCTTCCACTGTCCCTAAACCATCTCCTGATAGTACAGAGCCTAGGGGGCACTCTGCACATGCTCAGTTTGGTGTGTTTTGCTAGAGAGTCTTTTTTTTTGGTCGGGTGCATGTGATCAGCACAGGGCCAATCAGCACTGTCCAGACAGAGGGTCAGGGGTCCTGCAGCCTCATAGGACAGCCAAAGTAGAATGAAAAATCCTCCTACAAGCTTTATCCAGACACTGATAGAAGTCACAAGACTCCTATATACTGCTGATGAGAAAAGGTATCTAGCAGTTTATATTTACTAAAATAATTGCAGTTCCATGTTCTGTGTACTGTGGGAGATCAGATATAGGAAATATTCAGGGTCCTGGGTTTAGTAACTCTTTAACCGCTTTCCAACCAGCCGCCATCATTATACTGCGGCAGGTCGGCACGATCCCACAAACCGTCGTAGCTATACGTCGGTCCCTTTAAGCGGGATAGCAGGGGCAAGAGCCAGAACAAGAACGCGTGTAAATACACAAATCCCTGTTCTCTGAGGAGAGACAGATTGTGAGTTCCTACTAGCTAGGTACAACGATCTGTCATCTCCTCTAGTCAGTCCCCTCCCTCTACAGTTAGAACACACACGTGGGAACACAGTTAACCCCTTGATCGCCCCCTAGTGTTAACCCCTTCCCTGCCAGTGACATTTACACAGTAATCAGTGCATTTTTATAGCACTGATTGCTGTAGAAATGTCAATGGTCCCAAAAATGTCAATGTCAAAAGTGTCCGATCTGTCCGCCATAATGTTGCAGTCCCGATAAAAATCGCTGATCACTGCCACTACTATTAAAAAAAAAAAACCAAGGGGCAGAACCAAGAGTCAGTGCTCAGAGGTGGGTAGGGGGCAGAACCAAGGGTCAGTGCTCAGAGGTGGGTAGGGGGCAGAACCAAGGATCATTGCTCAGAGGTGGGTAGGGGGCAGAACCAAGGGTCAGTGCTCAGAGGTGGGTAGGGGGCACAACCAAGGATCATTGCTCAGAGGTGGGTAGGGGGCAGAACCAAGGGTCAGTGCTCAGAGGTGGGTAGGGGGCAGAACCAAGGATCATTGCTCAGAGGTGGGTAGGGGGCAGAACCAAGGATCATTGCTCAGAGGTGGGTAGGGGGCAGAACCAAGGATCATTGCTCAGAGGTGGGTAGGGGGCAGAACCAAGGATCATTGCTCAGAGGTGGGTAAGGGGCAGATCCAAGGGTCAGTGCTCAGAGGTGGGTAGGGGGCAGAACCAAGGGTCAGTGCTCAGAGGTGGGTAGGAGCAGAACCAAGCATCAGTGCTCAGAGGTGGGTAGGGGGCAGAACCAAGGATCATTGCTCAGAGGTGAGTAAGGGGCAGATCCAAGGGTCAGTGCTCAGAGGTGGGTAGGGGGCAGAACCAAGGGTCAGTGCTCAGAGGTGGGTAGGGGGTGGAGCACCTATGCTCTAAGAAAAAAGCACTGGGCAGGACTCAGGAGGGCTTTGAAATGATAAAGACTTCTGATGTGAAAGGTGGACTCTGATGTGAGGAGGCTTCTGAAGTGAAGAGGGACTTCTGATGTAACAGGTAGGTTCTAATATGAAGTTATTTCTCATAGCATGTTTATTAATTCATTTATTTATATTTTATTTGTTCATTTATAAAACTTTTTCGTCCTGCGAATACTTGTGAAAAATACAATGCGGCCCTCGTACCAAAACGTTTGGAAACCCCTGATCTAAATGGTCCTGATTGCTTACTGGTTTGTGCACGGTCCTCTCTGATCCCACAGCAGGCTTACCACCACACACTGGGGCATGAGAGGGAGGTTGCAAAAAAAAAAAAAAAAAATGTATTAGTTAGGGGTTTGCAATGTCACTCCAAAGTACAGCTGATAAAAAAAAAAAAGATTCTAAATATTCCTATGGTGGTTAATTGTGAATTTAGCACAGTTGTATTGTTTCCTGGCTTGAAATAAAACTTCTCCAGTTGACTTTTTACCCAACACATTCCTTTAAGCTGCAGAATTTTTACTGTACTTAGCAACCTACAGTAAAGCTTTTTCTGATGGAGCAGTATTAGGTTCAGGAATTACTCATGTCAGTAATCAGCAGACTCATTATGGAGAAGTCCATGCACATTGCGCACACTTATGCCACTGGCTTCTGCTTATTTTAAAATCTATGTCAAAGATTTTTCCAGTATCCATTTATATACATGAAATAAAGGTTAAGGGGCAAAGTAAAGCAATCCTATTTATTACCGTGGTGTATACCAGTCAAGACTTAGTGCCAATTTTCTGCTAGAGAAGCCAATCTGTCTCATATGAAGATCACAGAGCTGTGTAACCGGTAATAAATCCGAGGTCAACTAGTCATGCAGAGTCCCTTCCTATATAATCTTATATAATCAGATATATTTTTCCTATAAATGCAGTACAGCTGTATAAAACCTCAGAAATATCTCCCACGACATATATTGCAAAATATGTCAAAATATATTAAAAAAAAATAAGTCACAAAAAAAAAAAAAAAATCATCCAGTGTGCTGAAAAATCAGACCCCATATACATACACTATATTACCAAAAGTATTGGGACGCCTGCCTTTACACACATGAACTTTAATGGCATTCCAGTCTTAGTCTGTAGGGTTCAATATTGAGTTGGCCCACCCTTTGCAGCTATAACAGCTTCAACTCTTCTGGGAAGGCTGTCCACAAGGTTTAGGAGTGTGTCTATGGGAATGTTTGACCATTCTTCCAGAAGCGCATTTGTGAGGTCAGGCACTGATGTTGGACGAGAAGGCCTGGTTTGCATTCTCTGCTCTAATTCATCCCAAAGGACTCTGTGCAGGCCAGTCAAGTTCCTCCACCCCAAACTTGCTCATCCATGTCTTTATGGACCTTTGCTTTGTGCACTGGTGTGCAGTCATGTTGGAACAGGAAGGGGCCATCCCCAAACTGTTCCCACAAAGTTGCGAGCATGAAATTGTCCAAAATGTCTTGGTATGCTGACGCCCTAAGAGTTCCCTTCACTGGAACTAAGGGGCCAAGCCCAACCCCTGAAAAACAACCCCACACCATACTCCCCCCTCCACCAAATGATTTGGACCAGTGCACAAAGCAAGGTCCATAAAGACCTGGATGAGCAAGTTTGGGGTGGAGGAACTTGACTGGCCTGCACAGAGTCCTGACCTCAACCCAATAGAACATCTTTGGGATAAATTAGAGCAGAGACTGTGAGCCAGGCCTTCTAGTACAACATCAGTGCCTGACCTCACAAATGCGCTTCTGGAAGAATGGTCCAACATTCCCATAGACACACTCCTAAACCTTGTGGACAGCCTTCCCAGAAGAGTTGAAGCTGTTATAGCTGCAAAGGGTGGACCAACTCAATATTGAACCCTATAGACAAAGACTGGCCCAATACTTTTGGTAATATAATATATATATATATACACACACACATACCATCACGTGTATAAGTGAAAGAGTCCAATGGACTGAACCCAATATTCCTTTTTTTTCCCCCGTATTATTCTCTATAACAAATCCAATCTCCAGATGACTGAATCACACGTGTATCCGCCACAATTCACACTATATTCTCACCTTCTCTTCTGACATATGGATTACAGATCAGCTTGTATTTAGGTAAAACCTTTACACACCCCCCCAAGACAGGTCCCATCTTTGCTAGGGGGAGAATGGGTGGTGTCAGTCACTTGCGTGTAATCTGATCTCTCCTGTTCTTTTATAGAGGGGATGTTCTAAGTAACACAAAAGTAATTGTTTGGAATTTACCACCTGCTGGCCACAAGTGCAAAATAGTGCATAAAATATTCATGGAGATTTACTCAACCGAAAACATATTTTTTATTTATTTAACAGATGTAAATCATTAACCATTTACGGACCGCCGCACGCTGATATACGTCCTAAATTTCAAGAGGAATATCGTTGTTTTGGCAGCAATTAGCTGCCATAACCCCAGCATCCTCTTCTTCGGCCGGCGGTCCGCTTTCTGATAAGAGTGGTCTCTTCGCCGCAAGATCACTTCTATCAGCGCGGGTGGGATGGGGCCTCCCACTGCGCTCCGGTGCCCTCCGCCGACGCCTCCGGTAAGCGTTCAGATGTTGCTCCTTGCTGGGTATGGAGACGAGAGAGGGGAAGATGGCCCGCACCCATCTCCATGCCATTGCAGGGTGGAAGCAACTTCAAAACGCTACTTCCGATTATAGCTCTTAAAAGTGGAATTCCACCCCCCCTCCGGTGTCACATTTAGCACCTTTCAGGCGGGAGGGGGGGGGGGGGAGCAGATACCTGTCTAATACAGGTATTTTGCTCCCACTTCCGGGCAAAGATACCCGAGCCACCCGCGGGTATCTACGCCACTTCCCATCCCCCCCCCTTGTCTTCTGTGAGACACACAGGCCCCAGAAAACAGCAGGGACCAGTGGGATAGAACAGTGCAAAGGCTTCACTTCCTGATTCCCTTACCGAGGATGGCGGCAGTAGCACCCGACAGCCGAGGGACAGATCGGCTTCGGGTGCTGGCATCGCGGGCACCCTGGACAGGTAAGTGTCCTTATTTTAAAAGTCAGCAGCTGCAGTATTTGTAGCTGCTGACTTTTTTTTTTTTTTTTTTTTAATTAGGTGGAACTCCGCTTTAAAGGGCCATTTTTTTAATTTAATTTTTTTTTTTTATTGCATTTTAGTGTAAATTTGAGATCTGACGTCTTTTTGACCCCAGATCTCATATTTAAAGAGGTCCTGTCATGCTTTTTTTCTATTACAAGGGATGTTTACATTCCTTGTAATAGGAATAAAAGTGACAGAATTTTTTTTTAAAAGAACAGTGTGAAAATAAAATATAAAAAGTAAAATAAATGAGAAAAAAAGAGAAACATTTTTTAAACGCACCTCATCCTGCCGAGCTTGCGTGCAGAAGCGAACGCATACGTGAGTAGCGCCCGCATATGAAAACGGTGTTCAAACCACACATGTAAGGTATCACCGCGATCAGTAGAGCAAGAGCAATAATTCTAGCCCTAGACCTCCTCTGTAACTTAAAATATACAACCTGTAGAATTTTTTAAACATCGCCTATGGAGATCTTTAAGGGTAAAAGTTTTTCGGCATTCCACGAGCAGGCGCAATTTTGAAGCGTGACATGTTGAGTATTAATTTACTCAGCATAAAATTATCTTTCACAATATAAAAAAAATTAGGCTAACTTTACTGGTGTCTTATTTTTTAATTAAAAAAGTGTATTTATTTATTTTTTTAAAAGTGCACTTGTAAAACCGCTGCGCAAATACGGTGTGACAGAACGTATTGCAACGATCGCCATTTTATTCTCTAGGGTGTTAGAAAAAAAATGTATGTTTTGGGGTTCCAAGTAATTTTTTTAAATTGTAAATAACAAATCTCAAAAAGAGGCTCGGTCCTTAAGTGGTTAAACATTACATTTCAATTTATCTCACTGAACACAGATATTTTAGGTTTGGGTGGCTGCCAATGTATTGAAGAACCTTACATCAGTCATCATTTAAGACAGAAGATCACCACACCTTACCATGTTCCCAGCTCCACCTACCTGCCCTGACTATGAACAAAATGTATTTCAATACACCAGCAACTTTCCTACACACAGAGCAGATCTCATTTTGCCTACATCTGTCCACCTATACTGTACAAGTATAAGTACCATTTTTAGTGCCTTAGGCACTCATGAATGACGACACCCATTTGTACTGGCCTCCTCCCTTTGTCTTGCAATAATGTGTGCAAAAACAACATGCTAATGGCAGCAGCCTACTTCCTGCTGTCCACGTGCAATACAAGCCACTAGACTAGAGAAAAATACATTTTGGGGTTTTGTGCAAAAAAAAAAAAAAAAAAACACACAAAATGTATGTTTATAACAAAGTAGGGAAGTATATATTAATTTGATATATAAATATATCTATATATATATATATATATATATATATATATATATATATATATATATATATAGATAGATAGATAGATAGATAGATAGATAGATAGATAGATAGATAGATAGATAGATAGATAGATAGATAGATAGATAATAAAGTTATAAACATACATTTTTGTGATTGTTGAAGATTTTAAATATACTTATAAGCTATGGATAACTTTTATACAATGTATATGTAAGTATTGTTTGTTTCTGTATCTCCAGTGGCTTTGCATAGAATTTCTCCCATATATTATAGGGTTAATAGAGCAAGGGTATGAATGGGCTGAGCACAAGGTGCTTCCTGAAGACGCTCCTGATTTGAAGAAACGCAATGAAGCGGGCCCTGATGTCACTTCCGGTGATTTGGACGACACCCTGGATCCGATACCAGGAACAGCGGTGTGGATTGCTCTTGAAGCCGCTTGACATACTGGGTGCTGAGTTATGGGCACAAATCCATGTGAGTGCATCCATGTATGTGTTTGTTTGGCAATTTTGCAATAAACATATTTTGCTATATGAGCACCTTTTTTGCGATTTCCCTACATTCAAGTGTTACTAAACCCAGGACCCTGCATTCACTATATCTGGTCTCCCACAGTACACAGAACATGGAAATGCAATTATTTTAGTAAATATAAACTGCTAAATACCTTTTCTCATCAGCAGTATATAGCAGTCTTGTTACTTCCAATAGTGTCTGGTTAACGCTTGTAGGAGGATTTTTCCCTTTTCCCCTGATTGTCCTATGAGGCTGCAGGACCCCTGACTCTCTATCTGGACAGTGCTGATTGGCTCTGTGCTGATCACATACACCCTCCCAAGAAAAAAAAAACACAACTCTCTAGCTATACATACCAAACTGAGCATGTGCAGCTTGTCCCCTAGCCTCTGTACTATCAGCAGATGGATTGGGAACTGTGGAAGAAAGGGAAGATCAGAGAAGACAGGATCAAACAGCCTTTTTACAGAATGCAGAGGATTAACCCCTTAGGTTCCACAGTGAGTATAACAAGCATGCTTTACTGTATATACAGACTGATTTTACTGTTGTGGGTTTAGTAACTTTAATTTGAGTGGATTTAGGAAGAGACAGTGACGTAATACAGGGGTCGTTGGAGTAGTGAAGTTGCAGCAGTGTGGCCACGGAATGCAGAGGAACGCGGTGTGTACCTGTTCTCTGTTTCAGGGACGAATAAGGGTTGAATCTTTGCCTGAATTCGGCCCTGCAACTGAGCCAAAGACGTGCAGTGCGCTCCGCAGCCACCCCGGAGATATGTAAATGGGCTCCATAGAGAGCCGGTCACATTCTCCTGCTATGCGAATTGGTTGCGGGGAAATCCAGTGTAAGTGTCCAGGGCTTACTACACATGCACCAATGGTCCGTTGCCGCAAGAGGAAATCCGTGCCAACTGAGCATGCGCCAAAGATGCCTCAGTCCGTAAAACCCGCATCTGCGCAGAAGACCTGGTGGAAAAAGGCAGGAAAAAGCCCAAGAGGCGCACAGGAAGTGACCTCAACCTGATGGAAAAAGGCGGGAAAATGCCCATGATGCACACAGGAAGTGACCTCAACCTGATGGAAAAAGGCGGGAAAATGTCCATGATGCACACAGGAAGTGACCTCAACCTGATGGAAAAAGGCAGGAAAATGTCCAGGAGGTGCACAGGAAGTGACCTCATACTTCCCTATATAAGCCCAGACACTGCCAAATTGCTGGATTATCTTCAGTCCCCCCTTGTTCCTGTGCTGGTGTGTGATCTGTCTGAACTTGTTGTGACCTGGAAACCTATTTGACTACTCTTGATTGCTGCTTGCCATTGACCTCGGATTTGTACCTTGACCATTCTACTTCTTTGTCCCTTTTGTACTCAGCTGCCAGATTGGAACCGCCCCCGGCTTGGATCTCGACCATTCTTCTTCTGATTAACCCCTTTATACTTCGTTGCCAAACTGGACTTGACCTCGGCTCGGATCTCGGACTAAGGCTTGCACGGTGCTCCGCATCCCTGGCACCCATGCCACTCGGTGTCCACCAAGTCTCTGTCTCCATCTCCAGAGGCTTCAAGGACCTGAGGTGCAAGGGAGGCCTCCCCACTACTTCACTCTCACATCAGATACGTGGCCCTCGTGACACCCAGCCTGAAAATGCATTAAGACTCTAATTAGCAGTAAAGTCTCAAGCCACCTGGTGAGTTACCATCTAATGGGGAGGTGTGGCACTAGAAAGACACAGCACATGAGCACAGTGACCTTTTGAGGACTTTGCATTTATTTGCACATTCAGCAAGGGCACAGTGAAACTTTATTGGCGTCGACTTTCTTTTTTTTATTTTCATTTTCCTTTGTTGGTACGTAATGAGGTAATAGATTTTTTTATGTTGTTTGTTCAAGTAGAAGAAAATTCCAAATTTTGGGTTGTCCCCAGAATAGTAATAGAGGGGAAATCCTCCAATGGGAACACTAGTTCTGGTGACCTGAGGGTCTCCAAGGGATTGCCTTAATTTGCAGGGATTCCCTCTTTTCCTGTTTTGGCTATGGGACAGGAAGTGAATGGAAATATCCCCACTGGGACACAGATGGCAGAAAAAATAAATATCGAAAGGAGTTATAACCTTAACTTACTCTATTCAAAATGAAAAAAAGTGTTTCTATAGTTCTACTTTAAATTAGGACATCGATAAACATCAAATTATTCTTATCTGCTTTAGGAGATCACCTAATTTACATATTTGCAGCACAACCCCAGCGACTCACTATATTAATAGGTTATATTTCAACTATCATTAAACACTAAAGAAAAGTTAATGTTTAGAACTTGGTTCTGTTGTTTTTTTTCATCTCATGCATATAAAGTCTTCTGCTGCAGCATTTACATAAGCAACAAGGCTTTTTAACTGGAATGTCTTAATATGAAGTTACATAACTTAAATTGATTCATCTTCAAAAAAAAAAAAAGCTATAATAAGCAGTTACTGTAAGATTTGAAGTACAACAGCTAAAATATTACCATACTGTACAAAGAAAAATGTTTCATTTTTTTAGTTAAAACTCTTCAATGACTGATATAAAAGCATAAAAAAAAAAAAAAAAGTGTCATGCAGGTCAAAACAGGAACTGGAAACCTTATTAAATAAATTACTGCTGATTTCATCAGGAATTTAGCATTGCCTCCATTATTTTTATGCAAATCTACAGTTTAAGAATTTGAATGAAATGTAAAAAATTTTTAAAAAGTGTATATAAAGCCAAAAATGGTTATTTATCGTTTTGGATGGAATTTTGGAAGGCTTAGAGAAGTTGTACTGTATTTGATTGTACTGTATTTAATTACAACGATCTAGTCAGAGATAACAGGGGGCTGAGGATGGTCTTCGCTATCCCATTAGACAAAGCTGCAACAATCATCAAGCACATCGCGGTCACGTAAAAAGAAGGGAAGTGGACCACATACTCCTCCATATCCAGAAGTGCAAGGTATTTTGTGTCTCTTCCAGTAGGTGGGTGGAGGAGACATATGGAATACCTGTTGCTTTGACTCATGGGTGGCAGACCTAAACTGTCCTGCATATATAGATTAAGACACTATAGTGCTGCCGCTGTTTGGCCGACAATCCCCCTGGCTCCTTTGATTTTTCAATCTAATGCCCCGTACACGATAGGGTTTTCCTACGGAAAATGTGTGATAGGACCTTGTTGTCGGAAATTTCGACCGTGTGTAGGCTCCATCACACATTTTCCATAGGAATTTCCGTCACACAAAATTTGAGAGCTGGTTCTCAAATTTTCCGACAACAAAATCCGTTGTCGGGAATTCCGATCGTGTGTACACAATTCCGACGCACAAAGTGCCACGCATGCTTGAAAGAAGAAGAGCAGCCCTGGCTATTGAACTTCATTTTTCTCGGCTCGTCGTACGTGTTGTATGTCACCGCGTTCTTGACGTTCGGAATTTCCGACAAGATTTGTGTGACCGTGTGTATACAAGACAAATTTGAGCCAACATCCGTTGGAAAAAAATCCATGGATTTTGTTGTCGGAATGTCCGATCAACGTCCGATCGTGTGTACGGGGCATAAGTGTTCGGAATCAATAGACGCATTGGCCAAATCTGTGTAGCTACAGTAGGAAACTTTGACCCGACTATATATAGTAAAGAAAATGTATTTATAGTAAATATCCATCCAAACACCAGAAAACAGAAAACACAGCAAAAGTGAAGATACAAGACAATAAACCAAGTAGTAAAATACCCTAACGAGCTATAAAACAATATATACAAAATAAAGAACACAGATAAACAGGGTGATAACAGGGATGTAAGGAAGGAGGGAAAAGGGGCTGGAATCAGGAACTAGGGAAGCAGCAACAAGGCAGCAGGGTACAGGATGCAAGACAAGATCAGGAACAGGCAGGAATCAGGTTCAGGATTAAATATCAAGATGAATCTGGCTAGCTAAGCAAAATTGGGTACAGAGCAGGAGCAGACAAAGCAAAACACTGACACAAAAGGCACTAGTAGAGGAACTAAATACCCACCAAGCAGCCAGCACCAGGTGGAGACTGATTACTGGGATCTGCTGGCTTCTGGGAGATGCATGCTGGTAGACACTGGCATTACAACCCTCCACCCAGGAAACCACAGTGTCCCAAGTAGGTGATCCAGGCCCTTAGACGAATGCTAGGCATACACTATATGAAAAATAGTTCAAACTCATTTTAGAATAACAAACACTTGGTTGTGAGAGCAAATGATAATGTCATCGTGTATTGACCAAATTTCAAATGATAAATTGTTCAATGGACCTACAATAATCTGTTTTTCATCCGTTTTGTCACATATGGGCAGTGCAAATAGCCCAGTTTTTAAACAGGCGAGAAACACATTAACCTTTCAATTCATTGTTCATTTGGCAAAAACACATAGTGTGGAGCTAAGACGTGTGACGTCATCGTGCACTGGCGTAGACCACGGCCATCTTGCTGGTTGGTTTCTCTAGTGATATGTATATGCTGTTAATCGGCTTGCTAAATGTAAGTGCAATACTTGATTAAAATTAAATTGGTTTTAATAATTTACTACACTATGATGAGGCTGTGCCTCTTGTTATAATATACAGTTGTGCTCATAAGTTTACATACCCTGGCAAAATTGATAAATTCTTGGCCATTTTTCAGAGAATATGAATAACACAAAAATGTTTTTCACTCGTGGTTAGTGTTTGGCTGAAGCCATTTATTATCAGTCAACTGTGTTTACTCTTTTTAAATCATAATGACAACAGAAAATACCCAAATGACCCTGATCAAAAGTTTACATACCCTGGTGATTTTGGCCTGATAACATGCACACAAGTTGACATAAAGTGGTTTGAATGGCTATTAAAGGTAACCATCCTCAACTGTGATCTGTTTGCTTGTAATTAGTGTGTGTGTATAAAAGGTCAGTGAGTTTCTGGACTCCTGACAGACCCTTGCATCTTTCATCCAGTGCTGCACTGACGTTTCTGGATTCTGAGTCATGGGGAAAGCAAAAGGATTGTCAAAGGATCTGGAAAAGGTAGTTGAACTGTAAAAAAATAGAAGGGATATAAAAAAGATATCCAAGGAATTGATAATGCCAATCAGCAGTGTTCAAACTCTAATCAAGAAGTGGAAAATGAGGGGTTCTGTTGAAATCAAACCACGGTCAGGTAAACCAAATAAAAATTTCAGCCACAACTGCCAGGAAAATTGTTCGGGATGCAAAGAAAACCCCACAAATAACTTCAGGTGAAATACAGGACTCTAAAAATATGTGGTGTGGCTGTTTCAATATGCACAATAAGGAGGCACTTGAAGAAAGATGGGCTGCATGGTCAAGTCACCAGGAGAAAGCCATTACTACGCAAATGCCACAAAGTATCCCGCTTACAATACGCCAAACAGCACAGAGACAAGCCTCAAACCTTCTGGCACGTTTGGAGAGATGAGCCCAAAATTTAGCTTTTTGGCCACAGCATTTATTTAGATACACCACTTCAGAAATGTTATTTTTGGTCTAATTTGTATTCATTCTTTTTGGGGTCCTATGGTTTGAGAACTTCCAACCTTATATGTGTTTACATGCATGCTCTTAAAGGGATAGCGCTGCATTTTTATTTTAATATCTGATCTCTTTGTATGACCTACAAATTATGCTAGCTGCTATGCGTGTTTAGATTTTGAGAGGTCATATCCAAGTGCTGGATTTACCAATTTTTTTTTTGCTATGGTATAATATGGCCTGAGAGGCCTCTTTAGACGCACCTTTAAAGAAACCTGCATTTTGAGAAATATAAATGCTGCCATTCCTCTGAAAATATTATTTTCCTGGCTGTCATGCTGCGCCAATGGCTTCAATATATTGAAGTACAGATCCAAAACAAGCTCAGGATTTCCAACCTCTGATTTCACTGGCTGCATGCTTTTAATGGGCAGCTAGGATGCATAAGAACAGCGTTATTAACATTCTGTTTAAAATCTATATCAGAAATTTACTAGTTCCAAGATTATGTAAGGTGCAAGATCTAACAATAACACGCTGCAAAGCATCAAGCTGATCTTTTATACTACGCAAAACAGAAGAATAAAAAGAGGACTGGAAAAACACCAGAAAACAACTGTAATGCTATAGAAAAGCTCCAGGAAAATCATATTATTTACAATGACATAAAAAGGCGTGGGCTAATCCACAACGTGAGGAACATGAATAAAAGATTTATGGTGGTAGGCAAGTGTGGAAACTGGAAATATTTCCAAACGAAACTGACAATTCTGATAATTTACACTTTCTATGGTGCGTTTGGATAACACAAATAGAATACGATGACGATTAAATCCACTATTCTTTTACATTAAACGGTTTTACTGGGTCTTTTGGTGGAAAAACTGACCTCTAATGTCCCTGTATAAAACTGTTTGTGACCAGATGTTATTAATGCTTAGATGCCCAGGCCTAATTTAGCAGCGTCAGCATGTGTCCGTTAACTTGACAATAGCTCTATGACTAATTTGCATATCTAAATAAGTTGCATATATTTTTTAAAGTTTGTAGAAGTCTTACTTGGTATAAAGTTTTAAAGAAAACCCTGCTGTATTTTTTTATTATAGACTGAAAAATATACGAAAAAGGAAAAAATATATATTTTTAAATTTTTTTTTTAATACTCTATTAGTATCTGACAATTACAATATTTAACAAATATACAGTGAATGCTTATTTTGCCAAATAGGCAAAATATTAATATGTCGCATATTCTGTCACTGTTGCCGATCGTCAGCAGGGAGTGAAGCAGTAAATGACACCCAAGATTATGAAGCAGCAGCTGTGCAAAATTTTCCAGGGCCAGAAACCTCATGATGGGGGGTCACAAGGAAGAGGGGAGGAAGACCAGTAAACATCCATTCGCCAATCTCTCCTAGCTAGAGGGAACATGGAAGTGACATGAATCACATCACTTTCTGGGTTCAGCTGTCACTTTCTCTGGCTGGGGAAAAAGCACAATCTGTGCACCATTAGCTTTAGTGGAGTGTAGGGGAGACATCAAGGGTTTAATAAAGTATGTTGTAACAAAATGCTATCAGATAGAGGACTTTTGGTCTCTGATGTGATAAAAATAAAAATTCATATAAAGTTAAATGAAAAAAAAAAAAAAAAAAAAAGGGGGTATAAAATTTAAGCTGGACCCCAGCACTTAAACTCCCCAAAAAATTTGAGCCCCCCCATCCCCACATATGTAAACACACACATTGGGAGCACCTATATATGAAAACATTGATTACATTACATATGCTATGCCTTATTTACCCCATGCATGCCAGAGTAAGAACAATAATTTGAGGGCCATTATTCATAGTTAATCTAAACTGGTGACCTGTAGGTGCTTTAAAAGCAATGCCCATGGAAAAATTTGGGCACCGTAGTTCGTCGACACATGTGCATGCAATTTTAGGGCTTGACATGTTTGGTGTCTACTGGGCACAACCTCATTTTTTTATACTACACAAAAATGGGTAATAAATTGCATTTATCTGCCCTAAAATTACTTTTAGTGTTTTTTTTTTTTTTTTTTTACAGAAAATGTGTGCTTGATAAACTGTCAACCTGTGTGGAACATAAAAATTTCTAACTATCAACATTTTATTTTCGAGGTCTCTGCTTTCAGAAAATATATGATGTTTGGGGGGTTTAACTAATCTTGAGGTCTAAAATTTTTTTTTTTTTTTTAAAGGTGTTCAAAAAATGCAAAACCATCTCTGGCAGTGACAGAGTTAAATGAATACCTGGTAAAATTGCTATGAAGGTCTTTATTTAGGTACTTCCTGTAATGAGGTGACAACTGTGCTCTTGTGTTGTCACCCTGTTACATGTGCCCCTGGTTGAGACTACGTTCTTCAGGCTTAAAATTATTTTTCAAGTGTGTTGAAAGAAAAAAAAAAAAACCCACAACAACGGCTAAGGCAGCGAAAGGGTTGAAATACAACCTGGTAATCCTGCCACGAAGGTCCTTGCTCAAGTACTTCTTGTTATTGGCTAAGAGTTGTGCTTCTGTTGTTACCCTGTCCTGTGTGCCCACGGTTGAGACTAAGCATTTATGCCAACACACATTGCACAAGCATAAAATAAAAAACTCTAAATGCCAAAATATGTATTAGGCCTTATTTACACTTAAAGAGCAACTCCACTTTTGTTGAGAAAAAGAAAAAAACATCCCCCTCTGAGTCAGGGCCGATCCTAGGGTCACAGACGCCTGGGTGCAGAAATATTTCTGGCGCCCCCACATGGGTGTTGTCATCTTACCAACTCCTCCCCTTTACGATTCTATGGCAACGACTCAAATACAGAGCTGCTCCCCTAAGAAGTCTTTGTTACCCTGAAATCCTCCCATGATCTCTTAACAATAAAGAAAATACAGGAAGAGAGAACACTAATGAGACCTGGAGGGGAACCTCTCTGATGCACACAGAGAGGGCTTTTCTGTTAGAAAGAGTCCCTAGACATAATACAGGATACGATCAAAGACTGCAGACATGATACAAGAGATGGTCAGAGACTGCAGACATGGTACAGGAGATGATCAGAGACTGCAGACATGATACAGGAGATGATCAGAGACTGCAGACATGGTACAGGAGATGATCAGAGACTGTAGACATGATACAAGAGACAGTCAGAGACTGCAGACATAGTACAGGAGATTGTCAGAGACTGCAGACATAGTACAGGAGATGATCAGAGACTGCAGACATGGTACAGGAGATGATCAGAGACTGCAGACATGGTACAGGAGATGATCAGAGACTGCAGACATAACACAGGAGATGATCAGAGACTGCAGACATAACACAGGAGATGATCAGAGACTGCAGACATGATACAAGAGATGGTCAGAGACTGCAGACATGATACAAGAGATGGTCAGAGACTGCAGACATGATACAAGAGATGGTCAGAGACTGCAGACATGATACAAGAGAGGGTTAGAGACTGCAGACATGATGCAAGAGATGGTCAGAGACTGCAGACATGATACAAGAGATGGTCAGAGACTGCAGACATGATACAAGAGAAGGTCAGAGACTGAAGACATGATACAAGAGAAGGTCAGAGACTGCAGACATGATACAGGAGATGGTCAGAGACTGCAGACATGATACAACAGAAGGTCAAAGACTGAAGACATGATACAAGAGAAGGTCAGAGACTGCAGACATTATACAAGAGATGGTCAGAGACTGCAGATATAATACAGGAGATGGTCAGAGACTGCAGTTCCTATGGACGTTAGTAGATAATGGCCGATCGGCCCTCTCACCTGACCCAGCAATGGTTCCTCTGATCAGGAGTCAGCTCACTCTGAATTGCCCGTGGCGACTCTGCTGGGTAGCACCCAGATCTGTATTCTGGCAGTAACTCCATTCCTTTCTCTGCCAGGGATAGCGCTAGGCTGTGTGTCTTTCCCTCTGGTGGCGCAGAGCAGTGGGGTTTCCTCTCTGATGGTGTTCCCTCAGCACTGTCCTCTCCCTCTGGAGTCCTGGGTGTACTTCCCTGAAAGCTTTCCCAGCTTTCCCACTAAGTATAGACCCCCCTTCGTCAGTGCAGGCCCCCCACTAAGTATAAACCCCTCTCTCAGTACAGACCCCCCCTTCATCAGTATAGACCCCCCCAGGACAAACCACCCCCCCTCCATTAGTAGACCCCCCACCAGGACAACCCCCCCTCCATTAGTACAGATCCCCCCAGGACAAAGCCCCCTCCATTAGTACAGACCCCCCACAGGACAAACCCCCCCTTCATTAGTACAGACCCCCCAGGACAACCCCCCTCCATTAGTACAGACCCCCCAGGACAACCCCCCTCCATTAGTACAGACCCCCAGGACAAACCCCCCTCCATAAGTACAGACCCCCCACCAGGACAAACCCCCCTCCATTAGTACAGACCCCCCGGACAAACATCCCCCCCCATTAGTACAGACCCCCCAGGACAATCCCCCTCTCCATTAGTACAGACCCCCCAGGAGAAACCCCCCTCCATTAGTACAGACCCCCCCAGGACAAATCCCCCCTCCATTAGTACAGACCCCCCAGGACAAATCCCCTCTCCATTAGTACAGACCCCCCAGGAGAAACCCCCCTCCATTAGTACAGACCCCCCAGGACAAATCCCCTCTCCATTAGTACAGACCCCCCCCAGGAGAAACCCCGTCCATTAGTACAGACCACCCAGGACAACCCCCCATTAGTACAGACCCCCCCAGGACAACCCCCCCATTAGTACAGACCTCCAGGGACAAACCTCCCTCTATCAGTACAGACCCCCCAGGACAACCCCCCATTAGTACAGACCCCCCCAGGACAACCCCCCCATTAGTACAGACCCCCCCGGACAACCCCCCCATTAGTACAGACCCCTCCATTAGTACAGACCCCCCCAGGACAACCCCCCCCATTAATACCGACCCCCAGGGACAAACCTCCCTCTATCAGTACAGACACATTATTAACACCCTGGTGGCAGCTAGAGAGGACAGTGTGCAGCCGCGCCGCCCAGGTGAAGAGCAGATCGAGACAGCCAGGCAGCAGCTTAGGCGGGAGTGAGAGACAGAGCGGAGGAGAGTGGAGAGAACCTGTGTCAGGCTGCAGGCACGGGCCACCCCCCCCCCCCCCAGCGAAGTCACTGCGCGGCTGGTCTCTCTCAACACAGAGACCAGCCGCTCCGATCTCCGGCGGCTGCTCTCCTCTGACAGGAGGAGGAGGGAGGGGGGACAGGCTCTAGCAATGTAAAGCACAGCGGCGTGGCCGCTCCGCAGCGGTGACCTGCTGCGGACAGACCTACTTCTGCACGTGGAGGGGAGGAGGGGGAGGAGGGGGAGGAGGGAGGGGAGCACTCTGGCTCTTCAGCGCACCTGCCTGGGACCGGCCCTGCTCTGAGTGATCTCTGTACATTGCAAGGATTATAACAACCTTTGTTGCAAATTCCTACCTTTCGTTATTCTGAAGAAATCCCTCTGGGTTTCTTTGTGCTTCTATTCTGAGTAGGTCTAATGGGAGTGGTTTCATGATTAACTGTCAGGTGTGCAGCTGCAGGGCACCAATGAGGAAATCTGTTGGGCCTGCATCCCTTTAGACGTGTTCCTATTGAAAGTATCTCTCCAAAAAATGACATTTTAGTTGCAGGGAATGCCTGAAATCTGACTAGTATCTTAGGCAGACTTCTGGGAAAATTGGTGAGCCAATCACATAAGCAGGAAATGATGCTTCTGGGGAGTGGTCAGTACACATTCTGTGTACAGAACAACTCCAGGTAGCTGAATTGCAATGCATTCTCAGAAAAATACAGCGGCTGCAGATTGAAAAGGAAAGGTAATTTTTAATAACATTAAAATTACAATATGATTAGTGTCACAATTACATGCGTTATATTATTTTTTTTTTATTTGCTATTTTTTCCCACCCGCAAAAGTGGAGTTACCCTTTAAGGTTTGGGGGCGGTAAAAACATGTTGTTCAGCTGCATTTTTCCCGCTCCCCCTTAAGCTGCAAAGGAAGCAAATGGGGGTGTACATATGCCGCAGGTGCGATACTACTCATCATGCTCACCAGATGTGACACATTCAACTGAATGGACTCATGACGCATCCATGTGGTGCATGTTTTTAGCGGTTAAAACAGACTGTGAGGAGGCAAGAAGAGTGATCCGTGGTGGGCAATACAAGTTTAAACAGGCCCTTAGGGTGTTTTTTTTGTCTAGAATTCAGATTACTGACATAAAAGGCTAGCTTGCCTTTAATATAAGTGTATACTAATAGAAAATCCAAGTTATATAGTTATTTCATGTGTGAGAGTCCCTATTCTCATTGCATATGGTTGCTTCATTTTAATTAGTGTCAAATACAGCACAATGCTAATTACTTTCTTTGATGACTTTATGAAAGTTTATTAACGCTCCACTTTTTAATCAAACTGCTGGCTAAATTAAAACTGCAAGCGATGAGAAGTGGTATTTTTTTTCTATAAAATAGCCGAAGTTTGTTAATTAGCACTTTGCACATATACAACGTGGTGATATATTACTTCAGTTTTCAGATTATAAATTGTATAAATTGAAGGTTGTGGGAGAGAACTTGTAAAACACAAACAACTTGTTCTTTACAAAATGTAGCAAAGGATTCTGCTACAATAATTGTTCTTGTAAAATAGAATAGCATACAAAAGGTTTATTGTTTTGGATAGAGCAATGGAGAGTTGGAACTCTTGTCAGCTTTTTATTGCCTTTTGTCCCCATTGAATTTATGTCCTCGACTTCCCGTCCCAGTGACCCTGATCACCATGATGACAAGAGACTTCCCCAATCAGGGACACATACAGCTATAGGGAAGGGTTAGGACAGAGGTAGGCAACCTCGGCCCTCCAACTATTTTGAAACTAAAAGTCCTGTGAGACATTGCAAGACCCTAACAATCACAGGCATGACTCCTAGAGGCAGAGGCATGATGGAATTTGTAGTTTCACATCTGGACGGCCGAGGTCGCCTACCCCTGGGTTAGAAGATGTCTCAATGTGTGGCTCCTCACTTCCTGGCAGTAGCTGTGGTCACCAAAGAAAACCTCTCGAGGAGGATCCTCTCATATCTTAGAAGACTACAGCGACGTGATCTCTTTACAGTGAGGAGCATCAAGTTCTTCAGTGCTGGATTACAGAAAGAGGCCCCTCTGGCTCTTCATCACCCTCTCCCATGCTCGCCTCCAAGACTTCTCCAGAGCTTCTCTCATCTTCAGAAACTCCCTACCCAAATCTGTCCAACTATCTCCCACTCTGTCTACCTTTATACGATCCCTGAAAACATATTTGTTCAGGGAAGCCTATCGTGCCTCCACCTGAAAACTGAATTACTTTCTCCATCATCTCATCCCTAACAGTTTTTACCTCTTGTACCACATGTCCCACCTTTCAGATTGTAAGCAAGGCCCTTCTAATCTGCTCATATTGATTTGTATTATCTCCAGCAGTAGTGGTCAACTTTCCTCATATGTGGAGCCTCAAGCATGGCCCTCAACATCACCAAAGGGTCACATTAAGTTCAGTGAATATTCAGTCTTAGAGATAGCAGACACATACAGGATATAGTCAAAGGCTGCAGCACAAGAGATGGTCAGAGATTGCAAACATGTTGAAAGAGATGGTCAGAAACTGTGGACATAATATATGAGATGGTCAGAAACTGTGGACACAATATATGAGATGGTCAGAAACTGTGGACACAAAACAGGAGATGGTCAGAGACTGCGGACACAAAACAGGAGATGGTCAGAGACTGCGGACACAAAACAGGAGATGGTCAGAGACTGCGGACACAAAACAGGAGATGGTCAGAGACTGCAGACACAAAACAGGAGATGGTCAGAGACTGCAGACACAAAACAGGAGATGGTCAGAGACTGCGGACACAAAACAGGAGATGGTCAGAGACTGCTGTCAAAATATATGAGATGGTCAGAGACCGCTGTCAAAATATATGAGATGGTCAGAGACCACAGACATAATACAGGAGATGGTTAGAGACTGCGGACACAAAACAGGAGATGGTCAGAGACTGCGGACACAAAACAGGAGATGGTCAGAGACTGCGGACACAAAACAGGAGATGGTCAGAGACTGCGGACACAAAACAGGAGATGGTCAGAGACTGCGGACACAAAACAGGAGATGGTCAGAGACTGCGGACACAAAACAGGAGATGTTCAGAGACTGCTGTCAAAATATATGAGATGGTCAGAGACCACAGACATAATACAGGAGATGGTTAGAGACTGTGGACACAAAACAGGAGATGGTCAGAGACTGCGGACACAAAACGATATGGTCAGAGACTGCTGTCAAAATATATGAGATGGTCAGAGACCACAGACATAATACAGGAGTTGGTTAGAGACTGTGGACACAAAACAGGAGATGGTCAAAGACTGCAGTCATAATAAGAGATGGTCAGAGATTGTGATTATGATATAAGAGATGGTCAGAGACTGGGAAGATAATACAGAGATGATCAGAGATTGTGATCATACTGCAAGAGATGGCCAGAGACCGTGGACATAAAACTGGAGATGGTCAAAGAACATATCAAGGAAACCTTAGTTTTTGGCCATATTTTAGAAGAGTGGGTGCAAAACAAACACATTTACCAAGTTTTGTATTGTACTTACAGCTTCATTGATGCCAGGCACAAAGTAGCATGTAGGACCTGCAAAACAACAAAACAGTAAGTGAACATACATTGTCAGCAGCAAGAAGAATTACAACTAATAGTTCCAGAATTCCCTACTAATGTAAATACATCATTCTAATTATACTAGTAGGTCAGGTGACTTGATTCCAAATTAGACCTAAAATAGGTTTCAATGTCTTTTACTGTTGGAAGGAGATGACTGTTTAAATTGCAACTCCAGTCAAAGTGCTAAATCACTATTAAAAATCATGCTTTACCTGAAAAAAAAAGATTTAAAATCTTGATCAGCTACACAGTAAGGCTGGCCATACATTATACAATTTTCTTATTCAATTTTCTCTTAGATTTACCAAAACCATATAATATGAGGTCAAACCTAAACACTTCCAATGTGTATGCAATCAGGTAGGCCCTTGCACTACACAGTTGAAGGTAAATCTAAAGAAAATTGAATAAGAAAATTGTATAGTGTATGGCCAGCCTTAGATCAGCTACTTTAGCTGTGCCATGCCCTGGGTCACCTCCCTGTTCACTGGACAGAGGTGGGGATACAAATTGTTTGTTTTTCAACAAGCAGAACGTTCCAAAGTTGAATCAGGAAAAAGGGGTGTGATTTGTCTTAATATTAAAGTGTTACTAAACCCAGTAATATGAAAATAGTTCATCTGCGCCCCCCCCCCCCCTACAAAAGAATCGTCTTTTTTACATTACAATATAGCCACTATATAGCTTTTTGAATGATCTGTATACCATGGTCAGTGATCAACTGCAGTTTCTCCAGTGTTGAGACTTCAGGTAGATTTCCACTACAGCCTGTATACACGCCCACATGTGTGATGTCAATATCATGTGACCTGGCTATCTCTGAGAACAAGTAAATGTTCTCTCCAGCATAAAAAGACACAACTGAGCATGTGCAGGTTGGCTACCCTGCCTGTGTTAGCTGGCCTTCCCCAGACAGTGCAGGAGGGAAGGATATGTGCATACAGGATCAAACAGCCTTTTTTACACAATGCAGAGTATTAACCCCTTAGGTTCCACAGTGAGTACAACAAGCATGCTATGCTGCATATACAGACTGAATTTACTGTTGTGGGTATAGTAACACTTTGAGTTTGGCAGTGAAGTGTGTGAATCACAAGACTTACTGAACAGAAGTGCAGATTCTTTGGCAGGTAAACAGCGCATGTATTTTTATCTGTGTATTAAGCTGCCTACTTATGGTTCCACTTTATTAAGGTAAGTGTCTGAAATGTTTTCATGGAGTTGATGGCGACTACAGATTTCACATACAGCACCATCTGCTGGGGATATCTGCTATTACAGTACAGCCATAGGCGTTAAAATGGCATTATGAGTGGCATCATGGCTCAATGGATGGAGTTTTAGCTCATTATATAAGAAAGAGAATTGTCTTCAATTATTTAGAAAGGGTCTATAGTAAGTGGTGATCTACCAACACCAAAATGTCTCACTATTTGTTCCTTGCCCCCGCCCCCCCCCCTTTACACACACCCGAGTCCTCTATCAATCCAGTGCTGTGCCCCTCTGTATTTCTTCCCTCCCTGCTCTCACAGGATACTCTGAGCAGCAGGAGCCATTGGCTCTCACTTATGTCAATCAGTTAGTATGTGGAGGGAGCGGGTGTGTGGCCAAGCCATGCTGTGTATGCCTATGGACACACACAGCCCGGATCACGCCCACATGAGTGCCCCCTCAGCACATGGCTTACTCCGGGGGCACACACAGAAAAGGAGTGCAGAGGGGTCACTATAATATAATACAATATCATTGCACAGAACAGGCAAGTATCACATGTTTATTACCTATTTTAAAGCAATATTATATTAATATATATATGGGATATCTAAATCATCCCAAAGGTGTTTTATAGGTTTGAGGTCAGGCCAGTCAAGTTCCTCCACCCCAAACTCGCTCATCCAGGTCCTAATGGACCTTGCTTTGTGCACTGGTCCAAATCATTTGGTGGAGGGGGGATTATGGTGTGGGGTTGTTATTCAGGGGTTGGGCTTGGCCTCTTCCTTCCAGTGAAGGGAAATCTTAAAGCATTAGCATACAAAGACATTTTGGACAATTTCATGCTCCCAACTTTGTGGGAACAGTTTGGGGATCAACAATTCCTGTTCCAACATGACTGTGCACCGGTGCACAAAGTCCTGACCTCAACCCAATAAAACATCTGGAATTAATTAGAGCAGAGACTGCTAACCAGGCCTTCTCGTCCACATCAGTGCTTGACCTCAAAATGCGTCAAACATTCCCATAGACACACTCCTAAACCTTGTGGACAGCCTTCCCAGAAGAGATGAAGCTGTTATAGCTGCAAAGGTTGGCCAACTCAATATTGAACCCTACGGACTAAGACTGGGATGTCATTAACCACTTGCTTACTGGGCACTTAAACCCCCCTCCTGTCCAGACCAATTTTCAGCTTTCAGCGCTGTCGCACTTTGAATGACAATTGCGCGGTCATACAACACTGTACCCAAATGTTAAAAAAAATTGAAAAAGACAGAATTTTTTTTAAAAAATTATATTTTTTTATATTTTGTTATCAATTTTTGCAAACAGTTAATTTTTCTCCTTCGTTGATGTACGATGATGAGGCGGCACTGATGGGCACCGATAGGTGGCAGTGATGGGCACTGATGGGTGGCGGTTATGGGCACTGATGGGTGGCAGTGTTGGGCACTGATTGATGGCAGCACTGCTAGGTGGCACTAATAGGTGGCACTTGTGGGCATTGATAGGTGGCACTTGTGGGCATTGATAGGTGGCACTTGTGGGCATTGATAGGTGGCACTTGTGGGCTTTAATAGGTGGCACTTGTGGGCACTGGCAGATGGCACTTGGAGGCACAGATGAGGCATCTGTGCCTCCTTCCTCTTCGGGACCGATGTCCCTTTGACATAAGCCGGCGATCGGCTTTTTTTTTCCTCCTCACGCTGTCAGCGTGAGGAGAAAATGAAACCGATCACTGAGCTTTTGTTTACATCATGTGACCAGCTGTCATTGGCTGACAGCTGATCACATGGTAAGGGGCCGGGACCGGGACCTTGGATCTGTGATCATCCGAGTCTCCGTGACTCGGTGATCACAGCGCGCACACCGCGCGCCCTGCAGGGTGCGCACGGTGCGCGTGCATAGGGGAGGACCTCATATGACGTCCTCCCGGAGATTGAGGTCCGCGCTGTAGCCGTCATTCGGCTATGGCCCGGACCTCAAGTGGTTAAAGATTATGTGAGTGTAAAGGCAGGTGTCCCAATACTTTTGGTAATACAGTGTAGCTGTACATCTGCAGTGTGAGATCTCAGGCACTGCTGCCTCTGATTGCTAGAATCAGGAGATTTTGAGAGATCCATCCAACACACAGCAATCTGCTCCCATTTTCATGCTCTTTATAGGTGCATGGTACATCCCGGATGTAACTTTGCTGACTACTGCTTCAAACGGACTCTAGTTTGCACAGTTGTAATCCATATCACATCTTGGGGCACTAAGGATGAAGTCTCTATGAACGTCCCTGGTGCTTTATAGAAATTAATAATTACATATAAATGAATACAATAATAGACTGGGCCTGTAAAGGCGGGGCTGCATTGGATGGTTCAGTGTCCTGTGTACTAGTAGAAATGTTTTTGGACGCGATTTCTTTCGATCGCTCTTTGTAGAACATAATATTTGCTGGCTACAATCCTCGCAGGATGTTTTTTTTCCCCTGATCAAGACAAAATGGAAAAATGCTTTCACAGCTGCTGTGATCCAGGTTACAAGATTTCGACATTAAAAATGAATAGTGCCGGGAAACAGGAAAGAAACTATTAACAAGTCGTAGCATGCTCCATTCATAACTTGAGAAGAAGTTCCCAGGGGTGAAGAGAGAGGGACCGGCCCTGTGACCAGAAGATGAGCTCATTACTCACAACACTGCAAGCATTTTGTTTTTACATAACATTATTTATCAATTTCATGCTCAGACCTGCTGACAGGTCAGTATGAGAATTTTATTCTTAGCAGTTTAGGCCATGGACAGTAGAGAGTTATGTAAAAAATCTTTGGCATGTGATAGGTAGAACTCTGCTTTTAAAGGTCAGTCCATCACTAAAGTAGATGTATACCCCATGGCTTGGTTCATATGTATGTGTGCTGAATGAAGGGTAGACCATTCATTTAAATGGGCTGCCCTATCTGTGGGAAACATGGGGGGCTTTTGTAAAAAAAAAAAAAAAAAAAAATGGTTGCTCATTAGGGTTGCCACCTGTCTGGGATTCACCCGGACAGTTCGGGTTTGGAATCATGTGTCCAGGTTTCAAACCACCTGAAACCCGGACACATTATACAGACCGGACTATAGCTTCCCAGCAGGGTTGCTGGCTGCAGCTGTGTAAGCCGATAGTGTGTGTTACACTCTCTTTCACACTGCCCAAAACCAGCACTAACAACCCCCCCCCACACACACACACACACACACACACACAGGAGAGGAGAGGAGAGAGGGCTCATACTACTCCTCTTCCTCCTGCCCCTACCCCTCTGTGTCTGCTCACACTCCAAACCCCCGGCACTGTGCCTCAAAAAAGGAAAGTGCGGGCTGGAAATTTGAAGTCCAGCAATCTCAGATACATCTAAATGAGAGGTGCTGATTGCCAAGGGGTGAGTGAGCTCACCATCCATCCCTGTCTGTGACTGAAGTCTCCCCCCTTCTCTCTCCTGACAACACTGAAAAAATTACATTTTGCTACAATGTAAAGTAGTGAGTGTACAGCTTGTATAACAGTGTAAATTTGCTGTCCCCTTAAAATAACTCAACACACAGCTATTAATGTCTAAACCGCTGGCAACAAAAGTGAGTACACCCCTAAGTGAAAATGTCCAAATTGGGCCCAACTAGTCATTGTCCCTCCCCGGTGTCATGCGACTCTTTAGTGTTACAAGGTCTCAGGTGTGATTGGGGAGCAGGTGTATTAAATTTGGTGTTATCGCTCTCACTCTCTCATACTGGTCACTGTAAGTTCAACATGGCACCTCATGGCAAAGAACTCTCTGAGGATCTGAAAAAAAAGAATTATTGCTCTACATAAAGATGGCCTAGGCTATAAGAAGATTGCCAAGACCCTGAAACTGAGCTGCAGCACTGTGGTCAAGATCATACAGCGGTTTAACAGGACAGGTTCCACTGAGAACAGGCCTCACCATGGTCCACCAAAGAAGTTGAGTGCACGTGCTCAGCATCATATCCAGAGGTTGTCTTTGGGTTATAGACATATGAGTGCTGCCAGCATTGCTGCAGAGGTTGAAGGGGTGGGGGGGTCAGCCTGTCAGTGCAAGCAGACTAAGGACATGGATTACTGGAACCATGTCCTGTGGTCTGATGAGACCAAGATAAACTTATTTGGTTCAGATGGTGTCAGTGTGTGTGGCGGCAACCAGGTGAGGAGTACAAAGACAAGTGTGTCTTGCCTACAGTCAAGCATGGTGGTGGGAATGTCATGGTCTGGAGCTGCACGAGTGTTGCCGGAACTGGGGAGCTACAGTTCATTGAGGGAACCATGAATGCCAACATGTATTGTGCAATACTGAAGCGGAGCATGATCCCCTCCCTTCAAAGACTGGGCCACAGGGCAGTATTCCAACATGATAACAACCCCAAACACACCTCCAAGATGACCACTGCCTTGCTAAAGAAGCTGAGGGTAAAGGTGATGGACTGGCCAAGCATGTCTCCAGACCTAAACCCTATTGAGCATCTGTGGGGCATCCTCAAATGGAAGGTGGAGGAGCGCAAGGTCTCTAACATCCACCAGCTCTGTGATGTCGTCATGGAGGAGTGGATGAGGACTCCAGTGGCAACCTGTGAAGCTCTGGTGAACTCCATGACCAAGAGGGTTAAGGCAGTGCTGGAAAATAATGGTGGGCACACAAAATATTGACACTTTAATACCAATTTGGACATTTTCACTTAGGGGTGTACTCACTTTTGTTGCCAGCAGTTTAGACATTAATACAGTGGAACCTCGGTTTGCGAGTAACGCGGTTAACGAGCGTTTCACAAAATGAGCACTGTATTTCTAAAAATCATAACTCGGTTAGCGAGTGTTGTCTCACAAAACGAGCAGGATTCACGCCAAAAGCGGTGTGCAGTACCGCTTTTGGCCTGAGGTGGTGGGCGCTGGAGCCGAACAGCGCCGATCGTCGGATCGGATGCACGGAAAGGCCAGAGGTCAGTTTGCCTGACCTTGGCAAACCTCGGAAAGGCTAGGGAACAGAGTCTTGCCGAGGTCAGCCGAAGTGTGCTCGGGCCTTTTCGGTCATTTCCGAGGCTCTCCGGCGCCCCCCGCCTCTGGCCGCATGTGGTATTGCATCCCATTGAAGTCAATGTGGAACAAATTATTTTAGTTTCCATTGACTTCAATGGGAAAACTCGCTTTGATATGCAAGTACTTTGGATTACGATCATACTCCTGGAACGGATTATGCTCGTAATCCGAGGTTACACTGTAACTGTGTTTTAAGTTATTTTGAGGGGGCAGCAAATTTACACTGTTATACAAGCTGTACACTCACTACTTTACATTGTAGCAAAGTGTAATTTCTTCAGTGTTGTCACATGAATAGATATAATAAAATATTTACAAAAATGTGAGGGGTGTACTCACTTTTGTGAGATACTATATATCAGGGTTCTCAGAGCACCCCTTACATCAGAGTTCCTCTTTACATCAGAGTTCTCAGTGTTCCCCCTTAAATTAGGGTTCCCAGAGCATCCCTTATGTTAGAGTCCCCAGAGTTCTCCCTTACATCAGAGTCTGCAGACTCCCCCAGAGGGAACTCTGCGAGTTCAGATATAAAAAGGGAACTCTGTGGACTCTGATGTAAAGAGGGACTCTTGTGATTAACGTAATATGATTAGAAATGTTATTTAATTGCAAATTACATATATGTATAGTTTATACTGTATAACAAAAAAAATTGCTGTGCATCGCTAAAGTTTTTGGGCTCGACTTGAAGAAAAGGTGGCAACCCTATTGCTCATGCATAGGGGTGCCATTAAGAATTAATGGCACCTCCAGACGTCTGCTAATGAGAAGCGCGTTTCTGTGTGCGTCAGAAAAGCGTGCAATTTTGCGCTAAACGCCAAGCCTCAATAAACATTTAGTTTGCTATAGTGCTTTTAATTATATATGGTAGCCATTTTTTACAAAATCCCTGAAGAAGAGCCTGCACATCTGCATAAATCAGCAAATGAAGATGAGATACTGTCATAAAAATACCAACGCACTTCGGCCTATCAGGCCTTAATCACATGGCTCACCATGTGCCAGCTTTTCTTCATGGATTGTGCATTTGTGAGGTTCCAGAGCCCTCATAGCAGTAGTATTGGATTTTGCAGCCATCAGATTTGATTTTTTTTTTTTTTGATTTGATTTGATTTTTTGAACAATTTGATTTTGCAGCCATCAGCAGAGGTTTGAACACTGCCTCATATTTTAAAAAATATTTACTTTTTTTTGTGTGCTTTGCTGCATCTCAGTGCTGCGTCTCGTATCACATACAACCACCAATCAGTCACTTCCTGTCTACCTGCACTCAAGCGACAGTTTCATGGCATTTCTCAGGGCAGGATTTCTGATTGATAAGAACAGTGAATGATTTACTAAAACTGGAGAGTGCAAAATTTGGTGCAGCTCTGCAAACCAATCAGCTTCAATTTTTTTTTTTTTTTTTGGCTGTTAAAGCTTAACTGAAGAAACTGAAGCTAGAAGCTGATTGGCTACCATGCACAGCTGCTCCAGATTTTGTACTCTCCAGTTTTAGTAAATCAACCCCTGTGTTTGATATAACAGACTCTTGCATTTTGCATTGGAAGCCTGTCTAAATGGATGACAACACAGGAACAAATTAGAAGACAGGGACAGAGTGTTATCACCCTAACAGGAACAAGACCTTCATGGAAGGATCACCATGTTTAATTTTAATGATAGCTGCATACTTTAAAATGACTTTTCTTTAACATTTAGAGCCCATTTACCACTGCTTAGTTTTAACCCTTTCATGACTAAGCCTATTTTTGAAATTTGGTGTTTACAAGTTAAAATCCGTATTTTTTGCTAGAAAATTACTTAGAACCCCCAAACATTATATATATATATATATATATATATATATATATATATATATATATATATATATATATATATATATATATATATATATATATATATATATATTTATTTATTTAGCAGAGAATCTAGAGAATAAAATGGAGATTGTTGCAATATTTTATATCACACGGTATTTGTGCAGCGGTGTTTTAAAACGCTAATTTTGGGGAAAAGGGACACTTTCATGAATTTTAAAAAATCCAAACAGTAAAGTTACCCCAATTTTTTTGTATAATGTGAAAGATGATGTTACACCGAGTAAATAGATACCAAACATGTCACGCTTTATAATTGCACGCACTCGTGGAATGGCGACAAACTACGGTACCTAAGAATTTCCATAGGCGACGCTTTCAATTTTTTTTACGGATACCAGGTTAGAGTTACAGAGGAGGTCTAGTGCTAGAATTATTGCTCTCGCTCTGACGATCGCAGCGATACCTCACATGTGTGATTTGAACACCGTTTACATATGCGGGTGAGACTTCCGTATGCTTTTTCTTTGCTGTGTGAGCTCGTGTGGACGGGGGCGCTTTAAAAAAATTTTTTTCTTACTTATTTTATTTATTTTTATATTTATAAATTGTGTTTAAAAAAAAAAATTTTTGATGACTTTTATTGCTGTCACAAGGAATGTAAACATCCCTTGTGACAGGTACTCTTTATGGAGGGACCCGGGTCTAAAAGACCCCCGATCCCTCCTTTGCACTTCAAAGTATTCAGATCGCCAAAAACAACGATTCTGAATACTGTGTATTTTTTTAAAGCCGGCGCCATTGGCAGCCGAGCAAACGAGAAGTGACGTCATAACGTCGCTTCCGCATTTACAATTACCGGGAGGCCCGGTAAGAGCGGTGGGAGAGGGGGGGGGGTGTCCCCTCCCGCTCCTCCGGTAGAACAGCTGAGCGGCTTTTAGCCGCATCGGTTGTTATACTCGGATAGTTGATTGCTGGCTCTAAACAACGGTACCGGGATGATGCCTGCAGCTGCGGGCATCATCCCGGCATAACCCTGGAAAGCCGAGTACGCACATCTGTGTACGCTTGGCGGGAAGGGGTTAAACACATGTATTCTCATGCACTAAACTGAATGTCATGGTTTCACATATTAAAGGTAGTGTATGTTCCCATCTCAGCACTACAGTGCAGCATGTTAAAAAAGAAAAACAAATACAACATGTTTGATCTTTTTCTGAGTTTTTGGGAGAGCCATAGAAGTCAATGGCAGCACATCAAAATGCATATAACATGTTTTTTGATGCATTGGCAACAGGTATTAACAAGCCTTTGTAAGAAGAGAGAAGAGAAGAGAAGAGAAGAGAAGAGAAGAGAAGAGAAGAGAAGAGAAGAGAAGAGAAGAGAAGAGAAGAGAAGAGAAGCGAGGAAGAGGAGAAGAGAAGAATGGCAGGGAGGTCTTTCAGTTGGAGTATCTAATTCAGGGCTGGAGCCTGGGACAAGGGGTGGGCAGGAGGGAAGGCTGCCCTGGGCGCACTGGTATACTGTATGAATGGGGGTGTCTGCCTTCTGTTTACAAGGCTGACAGGAATAGTGACAGTGGCATCACTACTCCTGTCAGCCAAACGGTGGAAGAGGAGCGCAGAGGAGGAGGCAGTGTGGGCTGTGTTCGCTCTTCCCCTCCTCCTTACTGCCAGTGCAGTGCTCCTGTCCTTCAAAAGCCAGCACTGGTGTACACAGACATACAGGAGTGACTGCTAGGCGTAGCATCCCCTAGGCTTGCACATGATGAACTGGGAGGGTGCAGTTTGCCATGTTTGCCCCGGGCGCTGCATGACCTTGTCCTGGCACTGATCTAAGTCATCCAATCTCAACCAGGGTTCCATCAGAGATTGCTGGGTGTTCCTTGAGCTGTGGCTGATTGATCTCCAATCGAAATCGAATGGTGCCTGGATATTTTTGTGTAAAATGCCACTTGGCGGGGCCAGTTGCATTACCCAAATTAACTTTTAACTATCTGTAAGGGTGGCATTCTTCTTATTGACCCCCGATGATTTAACTTTAGAGGTGTTCCCTGAGACCTGAAGGGTTTCTCTGGTCAAAAGTTTGAAAAGGCTGATCTAAGCTGGCTCTGACCACTAGGCTTCATCTATACCCTACAACAGCCATTCTCAACCAGGGCTCCTTGGATGGCTAGGGGTTCCTTGAGCTGTGGCTAAATGACCTCCCATCTGATGGGACCTTCATAGTTCCAGGTCCAACACCACTTGGCAGAGCCAGTGAAGATGACAGTCTTATCACCACTGCAAGTGGAGCATGACCTCCACCTGTGTAAGGGGTGCTTTTCCAATAACTCCTGATAGACTAATTCACGGGGGTTCCCTGAAACCTGAATATTATTTCACGGGTTCCTCTGGGGTAAAAACGTTGAGAAAGGCAGCCCTACAATATCATGTTTGGATGGACTTGACCCTTCAAAATCTGAACACACTGGTAATTTTCTGCAGTGCTTCTTTAGAATTTTAGTAATGAAATTCAGTGAAGTTATCTATTTCCGTTGATGCTGATTGTGGCATTTTAACCTTTTCTTTGTGTATGTATAAATTTTAATAATCTTGATGCAAACCTGTTGCATATAGGATTGATCTGTACCATGGTACAGAAAAGAACAACCTCCTAATTATCCCCAAAGATAGAGCCCTGGACAATCTTTACATAAAGCCAGAGCTCCTGTGGGCTCTTAACACACATCACAAGGCTGCCGATTCTTCCAGAGTTCACGGCTGAATACACAATTATCTTTATGAAGACTTCTAAAAAAAAAAAAAAAAAAAAACTTTTACAGCAAGGAAAGAAAGTTTTCTGAAATGCAGATAAGAAAAAAAGAAATACTGATTAGGTAAATTGAAAAAAAAAAAAAAATCATATCCCCATAGTCCGCAAACCAATTTTCTGTACTGAAAAAAGCAGTCTTTGCCTTGGGCTAACCCTACAGACATGATCAGTCAATGTAGAGCCTGAGAGCATGAAACCTCACAAACAGCCTCCTGTAGGTTATCTCTGCCATAATCCCCCAACTGATCAGACATGGAGGAGTTTAATACCCCAGAAACACTTTATACAAAATATCCTTTAATTGCGGGAGCCACTCAAGGTTGCTTCGCTAATGAAAATTTATTTTGGGGCGGTTAATCAATAATTCAGATTCCTGCAAAAGAAAATGCTCATTATTAATGAAATCTGAAATTCCAGAGGAATACAAGATGCTGTTGAAAACAAGATCTTTCCCTGCTTGAATGCATATGGGTATGTTTTTTTGTCCTTCATAATTTATATGGAAACTATAATTTTTTGGGTCAATTTTCCTTTTTTTTCCATAAATGTAAACAATTATATACTAGGAAAAGTGTGTCTCTTCATTGAACAGGTTAAATATTGAATTTTTAAAAGATGTGTTATTGGTATGAATGTACAATATAGTGTACAGGATTCAGAAGTCTAGACAATGGTTCACAGTGTAGATCAGTGGTGCTCAACCTTTCGAAGAGTACGGGCCACCTAAGTGATTTGGTAACAGGTCACAGGCCACAATGAAATCAAGTGGTTCAAAATTGTAATTTATTTTTAATTTGGATAGCATAATAAAGATTTTAAACAACCAGGTTCATCAATTTCCAAGGGACCAATCCCTGTTGGATGTTTACCCACTGTTTAATCACAAATAATCTATTTTTTTATTAACTAGATCCCCTTTAATCCCAGCCCTGCCCTCAGGTGTAACCAGCCAAAAAAGCTCCAAACCAGCAGTGCTGCCTTCACTGTATCAGGTCTCTGCAGCCATCCCTTGAACTGTCGAAACAAGGACTGTCGACAATCTAAAAAAGGATGTCAAAAATTTCATCACCAGCCACATCCACAGTATGGTTGCCCTCAAAAGGCCGGTTGTATCTGGGGTGGCCAACGTACAGAGTGCAGAGTTCAGGATTGTGCGATGTACAGTGTGCAGAGTTCAGGATTGTGCGATGTACAGTGTGCAGAGTTCAGGATTGTGCGATGTACAGTGTGCAGAGTTCAGGATTACGCTACGCAGAGTGCAGAGTTCAGGATTACGCTACGCAGAGTGCAGAGTTCAGGATTACGCTACGCAGAGTGCAGAGTTCAGGATTACGCTACGCAGAGTGCAGAGTTCAGGATTACGCTACGCAGAGTGCAGAGTTCAGGATTACGCTACGCAGAGTGCAGAGTTCAGGATTACGCTATGCAAAGTGCAGATTTCAGGATTACGCTACGCAGAGTGCAGAGTTGAGGTGTGTGCTATGTAAAGAGTGCAGGGTTCCAAGGTGCACTATGCACACAGTGCAGAGTTCAGGGCTGTGCTGTGTACAGAGTGCAGGGTTTAGGGGTGCACTATGTACAGAGTGCAGGGTTTAGGAGTGCTTTTCATACAGAGCAAAGGTGTCCCTTGTAAACACAGAAAGCTTCTGTGTTTACAAGTGACATCAGGGAGCAGGAGGTGGTGGAACAGAGCTCCGCCATGTTCTGGCTTCAAAACTAGGTGCAGTGCCCACATGACAAGGCCTGGTGGGCTGGATTTGTCTTGTTTGACATATGCGATCTAAACAAAAAACAGACCAGGTGAGCACATGCCCTATTAGTGCAACAAACATCTTTATTAAGAAAAAAAATAAAATGACATATTGCACTCACATGCTCCCGGAATGACACTAAGCTCATCACACAATTGAGAATCAACCTTCAGAACCTGTGTATGGATGCCACTAGATGTAATCCACTTGACTAAAGGCTCCTCTTCCCACGTCTGTATGTTGGGAAAGAAAAAGAACAGCAAGTAGCCAGCCATAAAGTGGCTTGTGTATGACAGCGGCCGGGATTATGGAGGACCGGCAAACATTCAGTAGTGTGGCGTGCACCTGGAGGAGGCTGTGTGGGTTGCCATAGGTTTAAAGGTTTGGGCTACATAGCACCTGTGGACCTCATCTGGCCCATGGGCCACAGGTAGAGCATGCCTGGTGTACATAATGCAGCAGTTTGTGGATAGGGTGTGCTGTTACATTTGTGATGATCAATACGAAAATGCATGGGTGAGATGGCAGCTGGTGGAGAAGGATGCTGTGTGCACCCAAAGGCCTTATACACATTGGGCATTTAGCCCCAGTGCATGAGACTCTGGCATTTAGACGCAGGTGGAAGGTACAGGTGCACCATCCAGCCCCGCTGCAGGCTGCTTCTCATACTTATACTTAGGGCAGCATGCATTCAGGGACAATTATTATTCATTCTATTTATACTGGTCACCACAGTCACCAGAACTGAAAGTGATAGAAAAATCCAAAATTTTCAGCTGTCACCAGAACAGGAGGTTGCATTGCAAACATTTTCAACATTTCGAAACTAGCATTTTCATCTCTTTGGAGAGAATTCCTCACATTTGCTGCTGTGTCTATAGATGGTAAAAAAGTGGATCTCAACTCAAAAAGTGAAGATTTGTTACATTATAGGGAACATCTAGAAGAGTTAATTGTGTCTAATCAGTAGCCTGAAAAGTCGACTTTGTTTTTTAAATTCCTCTGGAAAAATAGTAATGCACTTCCTGGTATGTGAGGGTGCCTAGGCACTCCTGCGCCTGCAGCCTCATAGCTGTATATCTGTAGTGTAAATTTAAGGAGGCTCTGTTGCCTCTGCCTCTACCAAGATGGCCACGTCTGCACAGACACAATGCAGAATAAGCATGTTAAGTCAGCAAATGGGGAAATATCTGAGAGGAACCACAAGCTTACCTAAGAGAGGAATAAGGCAAGTATTCCAACTTATTCCTCCACCTCTAGACCCAACATGCATTTTACCCTAGCAATCCGGGAGGGGAAGGGTTTAGCACACTGCAAGGGTAGTTTTTTTACAAAAATCTGAGAGGCCCCCACTACTGGACAACCAATGGGAACTGTCCATGTTGCACAGACAGCAACACAAAGCAACAAAAATTTGGAAGAATAACCCAAGTAGAAAGTAAACAAAGAGAAGGATTTGGTGCTGAAGAATCACATGACTTAAGCGGCTTAAAAAAAATGGGCACTTTGTTTAGCTTTTTTTTCAAATCAGTGAGAAGGGGGTGGGAGGGGGTACATGCAGTTAATTGCAGGTAACTGCAATGGTACTGTTAACCTGACTTTTTGTAGAATGTTGATAGTCTCTAGCACTACTAATCCAGTAACACGACTGGATCGTGCCTCCAAAATAAGGACTAGCAAGTACAGTCTACAAACGATGCAAGGCCTGGAATTATTATTGTATTAACAGTACAACTTTAGAGGCTGGGGAGTCAACAGTTACTTTTTAATGAATGACAGTGAAAAGTAAATTCCATAATGGTAATTTTTTGGGAGGGGCAACAGCATTGTTCTTACATTTGCAACAACATGTCAATCGCAGCCCACACATGGCCCAATTATCTTTGCAGTAGGTCTAACATGTTATTTGTGCCCACACTTCTTTAACTAGGAGCCGAACTTTGGAAGTTGTGACCCCCCCAAAGAAAAGGCAGGCAGAGAGATAATAAAAAAAAAATAGACTAGACACAAGTACTGTCTGGTCTGCCTGCGTCTGATCTTTCCCCCTTACTGATCTATCATGCTTTGTTCTGCACTGTGGAGGCATCTATATTGGTAAAGGTAGGTTTTTGCTTACTCAGGTCACAGCTGCCCCCATCCTCCTGTTGACGGGTGTTCTCATGATGGTGGGGGAATATTCAAGAAGCACTAGGAGAAGTGGAAGAAGCACAGATCTATATAATTAATGACGTAAAAGCAGGTGATACTTGCATTTCAGGTCCTCAGATACAGCTTCCTCTCCAGCAAGGAAAAACAGTGGGTAGCACAGTACTGACATAACCAAAATGCTCCAATTCTTGTACCAATAGTCAGAGGTAGTAGTGATAGATCTTATAGCAGATATACAGCTATGAGTTTGAAAGCAATACCTAGGCAAAGGTAGTGTACAGAAGGTCAAGTCACAGGGTACATTTTTCAGAGTGCTGCTTAGGCACAATTCTTTTCTAAATGTTACATAGTTACATAGTAGGTGAGGTTGAAAAAGACAAGTCCATCAAGTCCAACCTATGTGTGTGATTGTCTGTATTACATTGTATATCCCTGTATGTTGTGGTCATTCAGGTGCTTATCTAATAGTTTCTTGAAACTATCAATGCTCCCTGCCACCGCCTGTGGAAGGGAATTCCACATCCTTGCCGCTCTTACAGTAAAGAGCCCTCTACGTAGTTTAAGGTTAACCCTCTTTTCTTCTAATTTTAATTAGTGGCCACGGGCCTTGTTAAACTCCCTTCCGCAAAAAAGTTTTATCCCTATTGTGGGGTCACCAGTATGGTATTTGTAAATTGAAATCATATCCCCTCTCAAGCGTCTTCTCTCCAAAGAGAATAAGTTCAGTGCTCGCAACCTTTCCTCATAACCAATATCCTCCAGACCCTTTATTGGCTTTCTTGCCCTTCTTTGTACTCGCTCCATTTCCAGTACATCCTTCCTGAGGACTGGTGCCCAGAACTGGACAGCATACTCTAGGTGCGCCGGACCAGAGTCTTGTAGAGCGGGAGAATTATCGTTTTATCTCTGGAGTTAATCCCCTTTTTAATGCATGCCAATATTCTGTATGCTTTGTTAGCAGTAGCTTGGCATTGCATGCCATTGCTGAGCCTATCATCTACTAGGACCCCCAGGTCCTTTTCCATCCTAGATGTTCTGTAGAAGATAGCAAGTCTTTAGTTTTTGAGTTGAGGTCTACTAACATCGTTGAAGACAGTTGAGCCATGCTGTGTTTTTGCTCGTTCCCCACTATCTTGTTTTGTACAGAAAGGCAAACCGCTTGTGATACTAGCGGTGATCCTGAGTTTGATGCACTGGGCAACTAGCAATAATTGTACAAGGGGCTCCTGCTATGCCAGATTACTTAGAAGGGCTATGTGAATACATTTATCCTGAAACTGCAATATAAAAAGTGTATCAGGCAAAAGCTGGTGTTAGATTATATTTTTATTTTCCTAGCTGAATATGCTTTTTTTTTATAAGCTCAGAAAAATCATGTTTTTTACCTAATGTAGACTCTGAAATTAAACTCGACACCTTAGAACAGCCTTTCTCTACCTTTTTACCCTTGAAATTGCTTTCTCATTTAACCCTGCTAAAAAGGATTATACTTCGTGTCCCCTTTAACATTAGTGGTCAGTGTACTGACCCCACAAAAAATGACCCCTTGCATTGGTTTTCAGTGAAGGTGGGAGATCTATCCATCATTGCTCAAGGAACCTCTAGCAATCTCAGGAGGAACCCTGGTTGAGAAACACTGCCTTATGCCGTGTACACATGGGCGGACTTTTCGACCGGACTGGTCCGACGGAACTAATTCGTCAGACAATCCGACCATGTGTGGGCTTCATCGGACCTTCAGTGGACTTTTTCGGTCAAAAATCAGACGGACTTTAGATTTGAAACATGTTTCAAATTCTTTCCGACGGATTCAAGTTGGGTCGAAAAATCCGTTCGTCTGTATGCTAGTCCGACGGACTAAAACCGGCGCAAGGGCAGCTATTGGCTACTGGCTATGAACTTCCTTATTTTAGTCTGGTCATACGTCATTACGTGCAATTTCCGTTGGACTTTGGTGTGATCGTGTGTAGGCAAGTCCGTTTGTCCATCATAACTCCGTCGAAAGTCCGTCGGAAAGACCGTTGGACCTTTGATGCCGAAAAGTCCTCCCGTGTGTACACGGCATTAGAAGAGAAATAAAAAGCATTGATGTTCTTATTCTTTACTTCTCAAACACAAAGGCTTTCTAACAGCCATGGCTTATAACTAGCTTATAGTATTAAGCAGATGTGTCACCTGTGAACCCATGTTCTACGTCTTGGGATTGACACTGCAATCTCTATTTGTACTAACTGGTAGGTGGAGGGAACGAAAAAAAAAAAATTAAGGAAAATTGACCCCCCTCCTTAATGAAATATTCAAAAAAGAAAGGCAGAAGCTAACACTTTGATGTTGCAGTCTTTTGGGCATAAACATTGAGTCAAACACCAGTAATTAACCTCATAAACTCTAAGAGCAGTTAGACCACTTTGCTCGTCTGCTCGGCTTCCCAAAGGATGTGCTCTCACATAAAGCAAAAGGAATCTGTTAAATCCATAGAGGGACAGTAAATCTGTCAAGCAGCGTTGCTTTAACTTACATTGGTTATCCCTTGTGTACAGTATTGAAAGAAGGGTAATTATAAGGTATAAGAACATCAAAATGCTCCACAGACACTGAAAATTACAGCAGAGCCGGCCAGGCAGGAAGAGCATTTTCTGGAGTTCCACAAAAATAGAGAAAGAGAAAAGCAATTCCAAGACATGTCAGACACAAGCACCTGGCTTCTGTCTACACACTAAATTACTGAACCCGGAGCAGCTTCAGGAAACGGATTTTTTTATATTTATATCTTGATTAAAGTGAAACATGGACAATCTTTGGGCCATAAAAGAGAACTGAGTACAATTTACATCCCAAAAGACATGTAAATAAACGCCCAGTTCAGCGTTAAAACTGACCTTTTGGTAATTTTACAAGCCTGCATGAATAAATTCCTGACATGTCAATTACTTTTCTAAAAAAGCTCTACTTTTTTCACCACTTCAGCCCCGGAAGATTTGGCTGCTGAACGACCGAGCCATTTTTTGCGATTCGGCACTGCGTCGCTTTAACTGACAATTGCGCAGTCGTGCGACGCTGCACCCAAACAAAATTGATGTCCTTTTTTTCCCCACAAATAGAGCTTTCTTTTGGTGGTATTTGATCGCCTCTGCAGTTTTTATTTTTTGCGCTATAAACAAAAAAAAGAGCGACAATTTTGAAAAAAAAGCAATATTTTATACTTCTTGCTATAATAAATATCCCCCCAAAATATATAAAAAAACAATTTTTTTCGTCAGTTAAAGCCGATATGTATTCTACATATTTTTGGTAAAAAAAAAAAAAAAAAATCAAAAAAAAAAAAAAAAAAAATCGCAATAAGCGTATATTGATTGGTTTGCGCAAAAGTTATAGCGTCTATTAAAAAAGGGGATAGTTTTCTGGCATTTTTATTATTATTTTTAATTAGTAATGGTGGCGATCTGCGATTTTTATTGTGACTGCGACATTATGGCGGATACATCGGACACTTTTGACACTATTTTGGGACCATTGTCATTTATACAGCGATCAGTGCTATAAAAATGCACTGATTATTGTGTAAATAACACTGGCAGGGAAGGGGTTAACCACTAGGGGGCGATGAAGGGGTTAAGTGTGTCTTAGGGAGTGATTCTAACTGGGGGGGTGGGCTTCAACTCACATGACAGCGATCACTGCTCCCGATGACAGGGAGCAGTAGATCCCTGTCATGTCACAAGGCAGAACGGGGAAATGCCTTGTTTACATAGGCACTTCCCTGTTCTGCGGCTCCATGACACGATCGCCGGGAGACCAGCGGACTCGCGCAGGCACGGTCACGCTGTACACAGCAGGCGCGCGCCCGCTAACCCCGCAAATTAAAGGGGATGTACAACGTCTATTTCGCCACCATTGTGCCGACGTATATCGGCGTGTGGCAAGTGGTTAAAGGGTAACTCCACTTTTGTGAGAAAAAAATATAGCAAATAAATAAAAACAAATTAATATAGCATATACAATTGCGTCTCGAGTCATATTGTAATTGAATTTTATTAAAAATGAGTTTACCATTAATATTCCTTTATATTGGCTTTTGGAATTTACAAATGCAGCAATTTAGAAATCAGATGAAAGGTTTAGTGCTGGAAAACACTTTTTGATAGATAAAAAGTGCATTTTATATACAACTATATAGATCAGACAAAAATGAGGGACAAATGAGGAGGAGTGAGGGACAGAAGGACATTGCTCCAAAATTAGGGACATTACTCCAAATCAGGGACAGTTGGGAGCTATGTGATTCCCTGGTTACAGCGCTGAATTTGCAGGCACATGATCTTCCCCATTATGATGGGAGCAGCAAAGAATAAGAGGAAGTAAAGGGACAGATCATCCTCTACCCATACTGCAATTGGACCCCAATTTATAACCAAAATTCCACAAAATTCCCGCATTTAACAGTAAATATCTATTTTTTTTTATTGGAATTTCACAACATTTTAAATGGTGCTTTTATTTAATTTTCATAATTCAGGTGAAGCTCCTCATTAAAAATTACTGTATTTAAAGTGTTACTAAACCCAGGACCCTGCATTCATCATATCTGGTCTCTCACATTACACAGAATATGGAAATGCAATAGTTTTAGTAAATATAAACTGCTAAATATTTTCTCTTCAGCAGTATATAGCAGTCTTGTGACTATCAGTGTCTTGTTAAAGCTTGTAAAAGGAGTTTTCATTCTCCCCTGACCAGTGGCTTCTCCAGCTTTCATATTTAGGGGGGGCACATGGGGGGACAGGGACAAAAGTAGGGGGGCAACTATAAAATGTAGATATAGATACTGGGGCCCTTTACTACGACCCCACAACGGCCCTTTCACATGTTCTGCAGTGAGCTCCCTTCCTACTGTATTGGGGTCCCCCAGGTTGGCAGAAAACAAGAGATATATGTCACTAGCATACCAAGAAAATATAAGGGTCCAAAGCAGTGGGAGAACTATCAGGGTTGCAAAGGTTGTCTTGCCACCGGGCCCTGGTGTTCTGCCACTGTGGGGTTCCCCAGCCTCCTCTTGCTGTCCTGCCCCTGCTATTGACAGCGCTGGTCTGGCATCTCTTGGAATTTACAGGCTGGTTCTCCTGTCCTAAGGATGGGAGAAATCAGTCTGTTTTTTCAGTAACTGAGAGTCCTGGTGGAGTCCTTCCTGCAACTCGCTCTTCTCCCTGCCAATGAGGATGCAGGGGAAGGAGCAGATTGGGCGGCCGTGGTTGTGTGAGCGCTCGCATTATGCAGTGTCAGCGAGCAGAGGGAGGGGGGAGGAATCACCCGCAGGAGCTGACTGGGGACACTCTCCCTCTTAGACATTGATTTTTTGTAAAAAAAAAATGTTGGGACACAGCATAATGTTGGGGGGGTCAGGCGCCATTGCCCCTGACTGTCCTATGAGACTGCAGGACCCCTGACCCTCTGTCTGGACAGTGCTGATTAAATGCACTTTCTCAAGAAAAAAAAAAACAAAAAACTCTAGCAATACACACACCAAACTGAGCATGTGCAGAGTTTCGCCAAGGCTCTGTTCTATCAGGAGATGGTTAAGGGACTGTGGAAGAAGGGGAGGATCAGAGAAGACAGGATCAGTCTTTTTACACAATGCTGAGGATTAACCCCTTAGGTCCCACAGTGAGTATAACAAGCATGCTTTACTGCATAAACAGACTGATTTTACTGTTGTGGGTTTAGTAACACTTTAATGTGGAAGGTCAACCATCTAATCATGTGCAAGAAAATCTTTTTCATTTTACTTCCACATCCAAAGTATTGAAATCAGAGTATTCGAAGTAAACACGGCTTTGCTTTTTTTTTTACTAAATGAAGAGCAGATTACATTTGATAAATACAGTCTACTTATCTAATAAATCAACATAATTTATTGCAATAGCAAGAGCTTCATGGACAATATTGAAAACGTGATTATGACGATGGTTCAAGGCTGCAAATAAATTTGCATCCCAGATAGTAAAAGCAATTTTTGCTTTGATGGAGTACAAGAAATTAAATACATATAGTCGCTTCCACATGCAATAATAAGTGATGTTCGGTACAGAAAAATCTTTGGAACTCTAAATTAAAAATGAATCAACTGATCATCTGAGGAGAAATTGTGGA
This sequence comes from Aquarana catesbeiana, assembly GCF_042186555.1. Classification (NCBI taxonomy): domain Eukaryota; kingdom Metazoa; phylum Chordata; class Amphibia; order Anura; family Ranidae; genus Aquarana; species Aquarana catesbeiana. The sequence goes on from NC_133325.1 coordinate 750,201,286, forward strand.
AAGCAGCAAAATGATCATGCACGATCAGTTGCAGGCTTTAAAAAAAAAAAGAGAACAAATTGCTTGGTTGTGCAATATTTTTTGCAGTGCAATCAAAAGGAACCTGTGCAGCTCTAGCTTTGACCCCTTTCACATGGAGGCAGTTTTCAGGAGTTTTAGTGCTAGAAATAGCGCCTGTAAAGCACCTGAAAACTGCCTCCCCTGCCACCCCGGTGCTTGAGTCCGAGTGCTTTCACCACCCAGGCGGTGCGCTTGCAGGACATTAGAAAAAGTCCTGCAAGCCGCATCTTTGGGGCAATTTAGGAGCGCTGTACACATCGCTTCCAGACCTCCCCTGCCCATTGGAATGAATGGGCAGAGCTTCCGAAGCAGCTGAAAAACGCTTTGGAAGCACAGCGACACGGGCACTTTTAACCTCTTCTTCGCCAAAGCACCGCTATAACAGCAGTAAAGAGCCGCTAAAATGAGTGGTGCTTTACTGCTGAGGCTCGGGCGGCTGCAGCGTGAAAGCAGCCTTAATATTAAAACCCCTTTCGCACTGGGGCTGTTATAGTGGCTCTATTCGGAAGAATTTGAAGAAAGGGTTAATAGAGCCCCGTATTGTGGCGCTGCCTAATCACTTTGCAGGTGCTTCAGCAGTGCTATGCATTCATTTTAATGGGCAGGGGCGGTGGAGGAGTGCTGTATACACCGCTCCCGCACCGCCCCAAAGATGCTGCTTGCAGGACTTTTTTTCCCATCCTGCAAGCACACCGCCCCAGTGTGAAAGCTCTCAGGCTTTCACACTGGGGTGGCTTGAGAGACGCTATTTTTAGCGCTAAAACTCCTGAAAAGTGCCCCAGTGTGAAAGGGGTCTTAAAGGCACAGGAGAGGGATACTGCCTCGTGACCTGAACTTAAAACCCCTTTCACACTGCGAGCGCTGGCCGCAAGTGCTAAAGCACTGCTAGTTTTAGCGGCGCTTTAGTGCTTTTTAAGCGGCGCTTTTGCGCTGCTTTTCGGCTGCTAGCGGGGCTCTTTTAACCCCAAAGAAGGGGTTAAAAACGCCTGTGTTGCGGCGCGTCTGAAGCGCTTTTCAGGCGCTGCCCATTCATTTCAATGGGCAGGGCGTTTTGGGCACGCTGTATACAGCAATCCCAAACCGCCCCAAAGATGCTGCTTGCAGGACTTTTCCCAACGTCCCGCAAGCGCACTGCCCCACTGTGATAAGACACACTGAAATAAATGGAAAGCGATTTTGAGGCTAAAATGCCTGAAAACCGCCTCCGTGTGAAAGGGGTCTACGCCCTGGTTCACATGCAAGGTCAAATCGGATGTCAAATCAGCGGCAATGGCACCATCCTAGTCGGTGCAATGCTGCATTTGTGGTGCCGCAGTGATTTCAAAGAGTAGTTTCTGTAGTATTTTTCGCGAATTCGGGGTGCGATTTCCATTGACATCTGTGCAGAAACCTGCACAGCTGTCTGTGAAATCGCAGCCGAAATCGGGACTGACACGTGGGAGTGCAATCGTGCAAGTTCAGCTGAACTCACATGGCTTCATTCCCGCAGCTCAGTGTGAACCTGGGCTAAAGGGAATTTCTGGGGAAAAAAAGTGCAAGTTTTGTAAAATTTGTAGGCCGACTTACAAAAGAGCTTTACAAAAATGAGTATTTGTCTTTGATTAGTTATTCATTCACTTTGATTACCCAACCATGTGCAGAGGCTTTTCACACATTTGGATGACTGAAGGGAATATTTACACACGTTTTTAAAGAAAATTCTCAATTACTTTAGCAAATTTGCCCAATAGGCTTTGTGACCAGGGGGAGCTTTCATAGAACAGCTCTGTAGGATGCATGGAGTTCCACTTTACCAGTAAAATATCAGGCATTTTGCCAGTCAATCAAAACCATCACCACAGACAGCAGTATAAAATAGATAGAATACAAGCACAAACAGTCCTGGATCTTGGAGGGACATTGTGAACAGTGGCAGACAAACCAGAAGCAGGTCCCAGCTGCTGCAGTGTAACAGAATGTTCACACACTCAGCTGACAAGGGCGGCCATATGCAGCTTCCACACACTACAGGATGTGAGGGTTACGCGTCTTTGTAACACTACTGAGCCGGGCTCCGAGCCAATGGGAATCACATCCACTCAAGGGCACAGCTGTACTAGACACTGCAGTAAATGAAGAGATCCCAGTCCTGCACATAATAGTTTATCATTACATTTCAAGCAGAGACAGACTACGGCCATTAAGTCACAAAGAAAATTACATTAAAAAAAAAAAATTCTATAACTTCTAAACAAGCCATTTAATAAATAACAGTAGTGAAAAATAAGTTTCAAACAGCAGTAAGTCATGAATTACTAAAACTGCCAGAAAATGAAAATGTTGGAAAATATTTGAAAATGTTTAGTGCTATATCATACTGGCAATAAATTAAAAAAGTAGTTTTTTTTTTTTTTTTTTTTCCAGATTCCTACTTACCTAGGAGGATGCTGCATCTGTCTCCCGGCGCCTCTAACACTGAGAACCGAGTGATCGCACACTGCCGATCGCTCGGTTCTCACAGCTGCCTGAGCAGAGAGCTGGTGACTGTCAGTCACCGACTCTCTGCTCTGCCCGCTCCGTGCTCACTGGAGAGCTGGGCTGTGGAGGGGGCGGAGCATTCGGCTCAGCCTAGCAGGTTGCTGAGAGGCGGAGCTGGGTGTTGGCCCAGGGGCCTGGCAGGTCCCGACTCCGTGGTTGTGATATACATACAAAAAAGACCAAAAATGTTGAAAAAAACAAAACGTTTTTCATATTTTTGTATAACATTTTGCAAACAGGTAATTTTTCTCCTTCACTGATGTGCGCTGATGAGGCTGCACTGATGGGGCGGCACTGATGGGGCGACACTGGTGGGCACTGATGAGGTTGCACTGATGGGCACCATTAGGCAGCACTGATAGGCGGTACTGATTGGCAGCATTTATAGATGATACTGGTGGGCACTGATAGGTGGCACTGATTAGCAGCACACATGCAGGCTAAGGGGATTGATGTTCCTCTAACAGAAGCTGCAGCTTTTATTTCCTTCACCCTTACAGCGTGAAGAAAAAAAAAAAAAAACGATATCCGGCATCTGTTTATTTGCGTGATCAGCTGTCATTGGCTGACAGCTGATCACGTGGTAAAGGGCCCGCTGTGATTGGCCCTTTATCCAATCTATGATCAGCCGAGTCTCATGGACTCGGGCGATCACAGAGCGCCCCGAACGGGAGAACGTCTATGGATGCCCTCCTGGCAATTTAGGCCCCCACTGTAGTCTTTTGGCTATAGCGTGGGCGTCAAGTGGTTAAACGCTTTTTTGGGGTTTGCATCCCAGATAGAAAGCAATTGTGCTGCAAGTTTGACAATGACTTGCTAAGCTATTGCTAGACTTGTCAAGCTTCACGAGTTTGTTTCACAATTGCAGAAAGTTCACATTGCACGACTCCACATCAACTTTCTTTGCAAACATCCTGCAAGTCTGCTGCAAGTTCTGGTTCAGTTATGTTGTGCAATAGTCATCCCACCACAGGGGTCACTGTGACATGCAGAGCTCTTGCTGTAGACTTGGCTCTTGCTAAAGACTTGGCACACAAATTTGTTACAAATTGGAAAAGTGTCAACTAGAACTTGTGCTTCAAGTACTCTGCAACTCTAAACTCGCCAGGGAAGATGTGCAGCAAGTTAACAAGACGTACAATTCAACACTGCCACAAATATGTGGCAAGTTATTATTCTTGCTATCAGGAATAGACTTCAATGGAGGAGAAGCTGCAGAAAAACATGTAGTGCATTTTTGCCATGAAAAACGCAATTTGTGTTTTTTTAATCTGCCCAACAAATTAGCCAAAAAAATAGCATAAAAAAAGCAAAAACGCAAATTGTGGCAAAAAAAAAAAAAAAAAATCGAGGTAAAATTGCACATGTAAAAACACAGCAAAATGCACTGTAGGATGCACCAATCGCAAACTGCCTAGAACCGAGCCTTATGCCGTGTACACACGAGCGGACTTCTTGTCGGACTCAACTCTGAAGGACCTTGACGGAGTTCCATCGAAACGGACTTGCCTACACACGATCCCACCAAAGTCCGATTGTTTCGAACGTGATGACGTACGACCGGACTAGAAAAGGAAGTTCAATAGCAAGTAGCCAATAGCTGCCCTTGCGTTGTTTTTGGTCCATCGGACTAGCATACAGATGAACAGTTTGTTCGATAGGTATTGAGTCCATCGGAAAGATTTGAAATTTGTTCTATTTCTAAGGTCCGTCAGATTTTTCGACAGAAAAGGTCCGATGAAGCCCACACACGATCGACCTTTGATGCTGAGAAGTCCGGTCGTGTGTACACAGCATTAGGAGGCAACAAAAAGATGTCTTACAACACTGCTTTAAGACCTTCCAAACCCTCCCTAATGCTCCAACCACCCAACAAGTTTAATTAAACCTAACTAATTCAAATTATAGCTAAGCAAAGCAGAGGGGGATTTATGCGGTACCACGGACAGTGTGCATCTGGGGTATACAACCTAATTCATTTAGAAGTACTTAACCAGACTAATATTTAAAAACAAAGATGAAAAGCCAGTTTCCAATAGAAATCAAATCATATGCTTTCTGTGAAAACCTATAAAATAAAATAAGAGGCAACTTTTTGGATACCAAGGACAAAGCAGTTTGCAGTCATCTGGTGTTTTATTTTACTTTAATTTTGGAGGGTATCAGGGTAGGGCTGCGACCTTTTACCTGTACGAGAATTAAAAGTAACATCAAAATCCCTATTTTCTATCCCTCAGTAGGACATCTTGTTACTGTTGTCCCAACAACAAACAGATCACATCACATGCCACATTGGCAGTGTGGGGCTTCACATTATTAAAGCCTACGTAAAATTGAAAGAAAAAAAAAGCACAAGGGATGATACCTACATTTAAGGAGAAGTTTGTCCATTGTGCTGGTGGTGGTTGTCCTACTTGAAATCAGAAGCCCTCGGCTTCCCCCATATCCCCGCAGCTTTAATCTTCCAGTGCTGCAGGGGCTAATACAAGTATTGACCTTGTCACAGGCAGTCGTCATGAGTGGTAACTACCCTGTTTCCCTGAAAATAAGCCCTACCCTGAAAATAAGACCTACAAGGACTTTAACTAGAGCTTATTTGGGGGGTAGGGCTTATATTGCAGCCATCACCGACAATCACGCTAGGTCTTATTTTCGGGGAAACAGGGTATGCCCACCATTTCCGCCCCCCTGCGCAATTAAGAGAAGCTGTAGTAGAACTTCCATCAATCAAAGGCGCTCTATGAATGAAGAGGAGCGAATGAAGGAACGGTCCACCTTGTCCATTCATAGAACACTTTTCATTCTGGAAGCCATATTACAGTTCCTATGAATGGAGGAGGGGGACAGAAATGAGACATTTTTGCACTTTTGATTAGTGCCTGTGACAGGTTCAGGTGTCTTTCTTAACCACTGCAAAACCACAAGATTATGGCTGCAAGGGTATGTGGGGTGGGTCAGAGGACTTCCTGTTCTGGTGACAACCCAAAATTTGGGATTTTCTTTCACTTTTATTCTTGATGAGAACGATAAACAGGATATATAGGGGTTGATTCACTAAAGGCAAATAGGCTGTGCACTTTTGCAAGTGCAGTTGCTCCCGAGCTTACTGAATGAGGGAGATCTCTGCTGACTCATCATCCAATCGTGTTTAAGCAAAAATGCATTTTTTTTTTTTTCCTTGCATATAATTGGGTATTCTTTGTTTAACAGTGTCCCTGACCCCTAATGGCCCATTGGTGACCTACAGAGTCAGGGAGAGCTGACATTCTTCCTTGAAATGTGGGTTATTAGGCATGGTGGGTGTAATGCAATTTGGAAACATGGGTGTCAGTCACTTTTTGAATGCAAGAAAAAGATTTATTGTCTCTTAAATAGAACTGGTGGAGAGAGGGTTGTAGATCTTCACTCACTGAGCTCTCAGTTTCTCACTAGATTTCAAGATCCCAGTCGCCACTGGATCCCCTGAGCTCTTCTACAACTAACCCGCTGTATACTCCTCAAACGTCACCCCGGCTAACCTGCTGGGTCCCTGGCTTGACACCTTACTGAAGCTTTCCCACTTCACCGTGCCCGACTGGTGAAAAGGCTGCTCTGGTACTTCTTCAGACTTCCATACATTGGCCTCTGATAACAGGAGTGGTTGTCCCTTGTTGGCGACTGCTTCCCCTTTATTTCTGACCTCGATCCTCATTTGCCCCTGGCGACAAGAGTGGTCGTCCCTTATGGCAATCTGTTTCTCCCTCACTACTGGCAACAATTCGGTTCCCCATCTGGCGGAACCCTTGCAACTTGGTTGGGCTTCCGGACTGAAGCCCCAACCCCGCGCTGCTTCTCTCAAACCTGGATAGGCCTCAGACAGCCTAGCAGCCAGGTGCTCCTGGAATAGGCCTCTGGCTTCTGGCCTAGTAACCCAAAGCCTTGTAAGACACGTTCACCCAGACAGCCATCCAGGTGGCACAAAACCCTGATCACCTTACTCCTCCCGCATAAATAGGCTCTCCCAGCAGGCCAAGGAGCCAAAGAAACAACCCATCCATTCCTAGTCTGAATCCAATATGCCCTTTCATTCTAATGCCAGATGCAACAATGCCACCTAGTGACAGAAGAGACAGAGGTGCATCAAATCCAGAGTTATAGAAAAGTCAATGGATCCCCCTAACAATTAGCCAGGCTAGTTACCACCTAGCAAACAATATTGGTTAGCAACCCTGCCTACAACCAGGGTGCTACATCTGTAAAGTGAAGTTTTACCTCATTTACGAAGCTTTGCAGCAACTGCACTTGAAAAAGTGCATAGTCTATTTGCCTTTAGTAAATCAACCCCGCTAACAGGAACACAAACAGCATTAAACCCTGACAGGTGTTCTAACCCCTCTCTACTCTATCCAAAACTAAAATGTTATACTTTGTAGTGAATATGTCACAAGTCAGGGCAGCTCAAACTGGGCCTTTGATGAAAAATACATCATGATAGGATTTACAGTTTCTTTGCAACCAGTTTTGTGCACCAGGAACCCCGGTAGCACAGCTTTCTCGGAAACTCTGTCCAGTCATATGTTGGACAATTTTTACCAAGGATCAAGAACACAATAAGTCCCCAATCTGCTCTCCTCCTGTTGGCTCAGAGTACTCCCAGTCTGAGTGCTGCTGTACAGGGGCAACAGGAGCCAAATTCCATCACTTAGGGGCTTTAAAATTAAAGCCGTGGCCACCTAGAGTAAGGCAGATGATTCATGTAGCATTTACTTCCTGGATTCCATCTGCCCTTAAAGATTAACTAAAAGGTACAGTTAAAAAAACACATTAAAAAAAACAAAAACAAACATGTCATACTTGCCTCTTCTGTGCAGTTCATTTTGCACAGAGTGGCCCTGATCCTCCTCTTCTGGGGTCCCTCAGCGGCTCTCCTGGCTCCTCCTCTTCTCGAGTGCCCCATTGGAGAAGAGCTCTCCCTCGGGGCACCCGTGCAGGCGTGCTCCCGTTATTTTTACCAAACAAAAAACTAAGTAGAAATCCCATTAATTCCTGAAAGGATAGTTCATATCTTTCCAGTGTAGATTTGTGTTTCTTCTTTTTTTTTTTTTTTTTTAAGTAGGACATTCTGCACTCATCACTCAGACCTCTGCAAAGAGACCTATTCTTCCACACAGAAAGCAAGGGTCCTTCTCTGCCCAGACAAAAAAAAAAAAAATTGCATTTTGCTTTGAATTGTAAGACATTTAAAGCAGTAGTAAACTCCTTTTTTGCACCTGTACCTACAGGTAAGCCTATAATAAGGCTTACCTGTAGGTACAGTGAATATTTCCTAAACTTGCAATGTTTAAGAGATATTCACACTGGATGGAGCCAGTGACGTCACCGGTGTATACACTCTGAAGGTCAGGCATACCGTGCCGAAGCGGAGGGTTCCCATGGGCATGTGCGGGAGCGATGTTCTCGTGGCTCCTGCCAATCATACAGCCAAAGCCCGTGAACCCAGAAGGAAGATGGAAGCCCTGTCAACGGTGACAGTGCATTGCTGGAGAGCTTTGTTTTAAGGTATGTATTTCATAATTATGCCATTGCCTTGCAGGGTTTTTTTTTTTTTCCTAAATGCTACAGTTTACTACCACTTTAAGACATTTTAAAATGAGAATATTCAGCACCTCAAGTTTAAGCATATACTTCTTCTGGAAGAACTGTCACCTAGCATTTCAGTTATGCCTGACAGTTTTATTTTTAGGCTTTGCTCACACGGGGAGATTACATCTATGTCCCGCAGAGAGCCGTGTTTTACCGGCACAGGAATGGACAGGTGTTCCGTGTCACCCACACGGATGTCACATTGGGTGCAGCCACTGCATCCCAATTGACAGCTATGGGACTGCCAGCACATGGATGCACACAACGCCTTTGCATCCCCGTGTCGGTATGAGGCACAGATGTGATCACCCTGTGTGTTTGAGGCCTTAGGGCTCTTTCACACGGGGCGGGTTAGTGATGATCCGCCCCGTGAACACCCGCTTGCTCAGCGGGGATCGCTCCGCCGATCCCCGCTGAGCAGGAAGATGACAGGTCCATCGCTGCACACTGTGCAGCGACGGACCTGTCAGAGCGCCGCTCTCCCCTATGGGGGATCGAGTGATGACGGACCGTAGTGTCCGTCGTCCCCCGATCAGATCCGAAAACGGATGGAAAAGTAGGGTTTTCCTCCGTTACACTTTTCATGTCACCGCTGACATCCGACGCTCCATAGGGATACATGTATATGAAAAACGGACATACGGATCCCTCGTGTGAAAGAGGCCTTACAGAAAGATCTGCATATGACCGCTGCCAGTACTTCACCCATCTACAGATTGCAGACTTCTGCTTATGCATTTTTCATCATATACCAGTTTAGCTTCCTCCCGCCCGTCGTATAGACAAAAATGATGGCGGGCAGGATCCCCTCTCGTTCTGGGACAACGTCATATGACGTCTCACCACGCTTACACGTTGCGCAACGATCGCAGGCATGCTGCGCCCCCGGGAACAGCACGACCCCGATCTCAGGTAAAGAGCCGATGAAGCGCCTCTTTACCTGTGAGTGGACACAGCCGATCACATGGGTAAACACGGAAGTGCCGTTTATCGGCGCTCCTCGACTCACACTGACAGAATGTGAGGAGAGGAAAGCCGATTAGCGGCATCTCCTCATAGGGGAAATCTGCACAGATTATCAGGGCACTGATTATCTGTTCAGCCCCAACAGTAAAGCCAGTCAGTGCCCATCAGTGATGCCAATCTGTGCCCATCAGTGCCACCTATCCGTGCCTCCTCAACGCACATCAGTGAAGGAGAAAAATGACTTCTTTACAAGAAAAAAAAAATTTCTTCAAAATGTTTTGGTCTTTTTTCGTTTTCTTCCTCAAAGAATAAAAACGTGGTTATTAAAGCGGTGTTCCAACTACAATCAATTTTTTTTTTTAACCCTTTCAGAAGCTTTTAAATTAGCATTTGAACACTCATGTCTTTTGTAAAATGTGTCCCCCGATGTCCGGATTTATCTCTTAAATAAAGTTTGTTAGTCCTTTCTTGGCCATTTTCATTTTGCTTGTGGGCATGTGAAGCCCACAAGCATCCTGTTCCGGGATACTGTGCCCGTTCTCCCCCCGATCTCACACATGCGCATGGAGTCATTTTCGCAGCGCCGTTATTCTGATGAGAAATGCCCCCTGTCGAATAATGCCCACCCTGTACTGCGCATGCACAGCGCTTGCGTAGTATGGAGCCACCAAAAGCCGCTGAACAGTGGAATCCAATGTTCGGCGGCTTTCAGCGGCTCTGTACTGCGCAAGCGCTGCGCATGCGTAGTACTGGGCGGGCATTATTCGACAGGGGACAGGACACCCTCAACTAATCAGGTTGCCATTACAATGGGTGTTGTTGTCGGAAGTGCCCGCCCCGTTGTGATGGCAACAAAGCCCTTGGCGCTGCCCACTGACTCCTGGGAAATGATGATCACCCAGGAGCAGTAGCGAGCGGAGGCGCTGAGGGAAGTGACGTAAGGAGCCTAGGAGAGGAAGGAGGAAGGTTCCAAGGGACCACATAGCAACAGGCATTAAGAGATGAGTAAAAAAAAAAAAATAATAATATAAAATAATAATTAAATAATATTAAATAATATAACATAAAATAATGTCCAAATGTTTTTTTTTTAATATTATTTCATGCACAGTAATGCCTTTTCTTTTTTTGGGTGGAACTCCACTTTAAATACCACCAAAAGAAAGCTCTATTTGTGTCAATGAAACAGCGCTGAAAATTAGACTGGGCAGGAAGGGGGTGAACGTGCCCGGTATTGAAGCGGTTAAAGGGCCCCTGTTGTGGAGCGGTATATTTACAAAAAAATGTATTGATTGGACTTTAGCACTGCACACCGATCTTCTCACACTTCTACACAAGTCCCGTACAATCGATGCATATAGTCTACTGCAGAGTCACAATGGCACGCGATAAGTTGCAATTGTAATGCAAATAATGGTCATTTAATCTACCTCACTGTGGATACAAAACAATCGTACAGCTTAGAGAAAACTATTCTGTACAGAGGTCATTGCTTAAGTAAATACTCCACCCAGATGGCTTAAACTATGCATACCTAACCAATACATATGGAGGGATATTTGTTTAGTGCTCAGACAGGCCACGAGAAGAGCAGGGTTTATTATCCAGGCTGGGTCCATGCTGCAACAGACCTGAAAACAATACAGCAGCAAAACATAGAAATATATGCAGCGCTACCCCCAAAGGAGCCGCTTGAGTAAGTTTGGTTCTGTACTCTGCCCCTCAACCCCAAGAACAGTCTCAGCCCCCCCTCCCCCCCCCAGCACACCTTGCAATAGTGTATGTGCAAGCATAGTAATCACAGACACAAAATATAGTAAAACACAGAAACAGTTTTTACTGTGAAATTTCTGTGAACTGGTAACAGACAATAGAAGTATTTTCAAATAAAATTAACCACTAGCCGACCATCGCACAACAATGTACGTTGGCACAATGGCACGGCTGGGCAAATGGGTGTACAGGTACGTCCCCTTTAAATTCTGGGCATGCGCGCCACGTACTCTGTGACCGTGCCCGCGGGTCCCGCTGACTCCATGTCTGCCGGGAGCCTGCGATCGTGTCACGGAGCGGAAGAACAGGCAGATGCCTTTGTAAACAAAGCATTTCCCCATTCTGCCTTGTGATATTGACAGGGATCTACAACTCCCTGTAATCGAGAGCGGTGATCGCCGTCATGTCAATGGAAGCCCACTCCCCCACAAATAGAACACCTCCCTAGGACACACTTAACCCCTTCATCGCCCCCGAGTGGTTAAACCCTTCCCTGCCAGTGTCATTTACACAGTAATCAGTGCAATTTTATAGCACTGATTGCTGTATAAATGACAATGGTCTTAAGATGGTGTCAAAAGTGTCCGATGTGTCCGCCATGTCGCAGTCATGATAAAAAAAAAAAAAAAAAAAAAAAAACAAACACAGATCACCACCATTACTAATAATTTAAAAAAAAAATAATAAAAATGCCATAAATCTATCCCCTATTTTGTAGACGTTATAACTTTTATGCAAACCAATCAATATACACTTATTGCGAATTTTTTACCAAAAATGTGTAGAAGAATACGTATCGGCCTACACTGAGAAAGAAATTTGTTTTTTGATATATTTTTTGGGGATAATTATTATAGCAAAAAGTTAAAAATATTGCTTTTTTTTTTTTCAAAATTGGCGCTCTTTGTTTATAGCGCAAAAAAATAAAACTGCAGTGATGATCAAATACCAGCAAAAGAAAGCTCTATTTTTGGGAAAAAAAGGACATCAATTTTGTTTGGGTGCAATGTCGCACAGCCGCGCAATTGTCAGTTAAAGCGACGCAGTGCCAAATCGCAAAAAGTGCTCTGGCCAGGAAGGGGGTAAAATCTTCCGGGGGGTGAAGTGGTCAACTGAAGAGTAATGACCGAAGAGAAGAGAAATATAACTCATTGGTACTGTCAGGCTATTTTCAGGGAATTGCTCAACATCGAAACACACGAAGAGCAGAGGCGAACACTTTAATAATAACAGATCACAAGATAGCAAACTCTAGAACGGATTATTCACCACTTTACTTAGATTTGGCTCTATGAGTCCAGGAGGAGAGCAGAGGAATGACCCTATGTCAGACCTTTCTCTTCTGTCCCCTGACACCACAGGCCCACAATCTATAAACACTGCCCTCAGTTCAGTGGTCCATGACCTAACTCCCAAGACTGACTACCCCGGTCATGCATCACATATACGGAGCCCTGGGTATGTGTGTGTCCGTATGGCCACAATAACTTCAGTCCCTTTGAAGAAGGCTGCCCTCACGGCTTTTCACCTCAATGAATTCTATGCATTGAGGTGAAAAACCTCTTGAAGCCCCCCTTACCTGAGCCTGATCGTTCCTGCGTCGGGGACGGGCACACCTGCTTCAGCTGGTGTCTCGGGTCCTGATTGGATAGATTGATAGCAGCGCAGCCATTGGCTCCCACTGCTGTCAATCAAATCCAATGACACAGGAGCCGGGGGGGCAGAGCCAAGTGCTGCTGTCTGTGTCAATGGACACAGCAGCAGGACATGGGAGCGCGCCTGCACGGGTGCCCCGAGGGAGAGTGTTTCTCCGACGGGGCACTCCAGAAGAGGAGGAGCCATGAGAGCTGAAGAGGAGGATCGGGGCCAACGAACTGCACAGACGAAGTATGACATGTTTGTTTTTTGTTTGTTTTTTTAAACCTTACCTTTAGTTAATCTTTAAGGGCAAATGGAATCCAGAAAGTAAATGCTACATGAATTATCTGCCCTTACTCAAGGTGGCCATGCCTTTAAATGCTAGGGGAGCGCTTTTCAAAAGTGATTTCTCAACAAAATAAAACATGGAGACATGGATGGATGGGTAAGTGTTCTTAGAATATAAAAAATGAATGAAATAGTTTTTTCAGTTTCTGGATCTCAGATATAGTTGAGTTACTCTTTAGGGAAGACACTACCTCTCACATGCAAAGAAGAAACTGGATGTCCAAATTATAATGCATACAAATTCTGTACTAGAATACTGGCCACATTAATTATTTAGTATTTAACGGAATAGGTACATAGTTAATGCTCTTTCAATGCTTCCACGTATATTTGTTCCTTGGCTTCAAACAATGCAGCTGACATCACTGGGACACACCGCAGGATGCCAAATCTCACCTGTGCATTATCCCAATATTCATGAGGCTGGTTTCACACCTCTGGGTTTTTGCTTGTGCCTTTTTCCATCCAAAGCACTGGAAATGCATCAAAATGCGTGTCAGCACATGCATCAAGACATGCAATAATGACTTGTGCCAACGTGCGTTGACATTCAATACAATGTGTTTTGTTGCGCATGTTGGCATGCGTTTTGATGCATTTCTTGTCATTTCAATAGAAAATGCGTCAGTGGAAAAAAATCACATAGCTGTAAATACAGACCGAGAGGCTAAAAAAAAAAAACTTAAAAAAACACTGAACTTTTACAAAGCACAGTGAAGTAATTTCCAAATGTGCTCACTGCAGGCTTCAATGTCCCGGAGGGGAACACAGTAAAAAATAAATGGCATTTAAAAAAAAAAAAAGAAAGAAAGAAAGAAAGAAAGAAAGAAAGAAAGAAAGAAAGAAAGGAGTGACCTGTCACATGACTAGCTCTCCTCCAATCAGGGAGCATTTTACTCCACGGAACTTCATCAGTTACATACTGTGACCCATCCAATTTTATGAATTGGATGGGCCACAGTGTGTAATTGCATACCTCCAAACTTTTTGACATGGGAATGAGGGACACCTATCAGCAAAAGTATGCAGGTATAGGACACACCCCTTGCCACACACCCTTAAAGAAGAAAGATTGGTTAAACCCACAAGTGCTTTTTTTTTACCACCACTATTCCTTTATATTGGCTTTTGGAATTTAAAAATGCAGCAATTTAGAAATCAGATGAAAGGTTTAGCACTGGAAAACACTTTTTGATAGATAAAAAGTGCATTTTATATACAACTATATAGATCAGACCAAAATGAGGGACAAATGAGGAGGAATGAGGGACAGAGGGATATTGCTCCAAATCAGGGACAGTTGGGAGCTATGGTAAAAGCACAGTTATAAATTAACCCCTTAGATTCCTCTGGGGCTTTCAGGATCCCAAGAAAAGGACTAGTGACATCACCCTCACCTTGACGAGCCTGCTGGAACCTGGCATTCCCCCCCTCTTTTTTTCATATGGGGGGGGGGGGGTTGGGTGCAGGTTAAGCGGACCTTGCATTTTTTTATGCAAGGTCTACTTTATACCTTGACCTTCTCTGTACTATGTAAGCTGAAACAGCAAATTCAGTATGGCTTCTTAAAACTTTGACTAATGCAGCAAAAAGCCATTCCTAAATTTTTAATCTGTGCATCAAAACAAGAATGGACAATGATGTGGTGAGCAGTGCAAGGCTAAGACAACCAACTGAAATGTAGCTCTGCTAGCTTTAAGTACACTTATAGTAAAACTCTGGTTTCCCTATGAAATATAATCAATACAGGGGGGCAGGAGGCGGAGCCTAGCGGAGCAGACATGCATTGTTAGAGCTCCACACCGCTGAGGAGAGAAGAGAAGGACAAAGCGGAGCCTGCAGGCTCAAAAGGTATCCATTTGAACCTTTTTGCCCCTGGGAACAAACTGTGAAAGTTTGGGCAGGAAACCGTGGCAGAAATAAAAATCACCTCACAAAGAGCTCACAGGCACTCACTGCAGCTGAAGCAGCTCCAGTCACCTCACAAGATACAGCATCAGGGCGCTCTCACAGACAGAAAATGTCACAGCAAGACTCTCCATTTGAGTCAGATACAGAACAAATCCTCTCACAAACTTCTCCACAAGCCTCCTCAGCATCCCCAGTAATATTATTACAATTTGAAAAGATGCTTCATAAGGCTTTAAAACAAACCTCAGACCAAATAACAAAAAGCCTAACCAAAGAAATAAGAGAGCTGGGAAACCGCACCGCAGCCTTAGAAATAAAAATGGATGAAATTGAAATTACAACCCAAGAAAATATAACAGAATTGGAACAATTAAAAAAAGAGAATTTAATACTTCAAACTAAGCTCGAAGATTACGAAAATAGAGCCAGACGTTCAAACTTGCGCATAAGGGGAATACCTGAAACTGTGACAGACCTGCAATCTACTATTACTGCTCTATTACAAGAACTAAAGCCAGATATCCCTATTGAACGTTTAGAACTGGACAGAGTACACAGAGCCCTCACAGCCAAAAAGAAAGATGGACCCCCACGTGATATAATCACAAAATTTCATTATTACAGAACGAAAGAACAAATACTAATTGCTGCAAGAGAAAAAAAGGAACTTAATTTTCAAGGACACAATTATCAAATTTTTGCTGACCTATCCCAACTTACTATTACTAAAAGACGATCCATGAAACCCCAACTAATGGAACTGCAACGCCACAACATTATGTATCAATGGGGCTTCCCCTTTTCAGTCAGATTTAACTACCAAGGTACAATTTACAGAAGCAGATCAGCAGATGAACTACAACAAACCCTTTTAAAATTAAATCTGACAGAACCCACAAGCAGCAACACTCCCACACGCAGAAGAATGGCATCATCTTCACCTTCAGGCAGCACTCAGAAAATTTCAGAACAAAATGGGAATCATCATTCTCACAAAAGAGGCTGTTATGCCACATCATCCATGGACCAAGAAGATTCAATGGACTGACATCCTAATTCCTGATATCTCTTCATTTATTATACTAATAGATGGTTCACTATAAAAAACCTATATTTACAACTGAATGTAACTGCATTCTGATAGTCACACACTGTGTGGGATCATGTTACATTCCAGTTATATTTCTTATTACTTCTGATTCATATAGCCTTAGAATATATAAGTGAAATAAGGAAATTCTTGTTCAGTTATATATTATCAGGTAATAACAATAGATTTATTACTTTTTAGGACAAATATGTTCAATAATCCAGAAGTAATGGAAGCTTTTTCTTTCTTTTCTTAAAACAAATATATTATTACCTAACTAGTTCCTAGAATTATGTTTTTGTTTATTCTAATCTGAAGCAATACAACCTCAATTTTATGAGTTAACATATCTAAACAGTTACATATGAATAAAATATGTAATTGTTTACTCTAAAAGGGTTAAAATCCCAAAATAATTAAAACTATCTTCATCAATACCAAAGTTATTAACAGTACCTTTCTAACTGAATTATTTAGCCTAGGGCAAGACTAACCATATACAACCACCCTGGAATAAATCATTTCAACAAAAACTATATTCTGCACTCCAATTAATGAAACATCATTTTGATGTCTTTTGACATAGCACTTCTCTCCTGTAAGCGGAAGATCCGTGTACCCCCATTAGCCCTCCTCATTCTCCCAACCATATTATGTGGGAGTGTGACGAAGGCACTTATTCCCCTGAGAGAGATATTTATTCTCTTTCACAGGTAAATTGTGATTACTTGCAAAAAATAATTTATACAATGTATCATCTAATCTCATATGTTTTTTGTTTACTCTTTACTCCAGAATTCACTGGTTTCTTTTCTATCTATTCATCTCTTCAGTCCACACAGGTTGATCTGCGCAGTCAGCTCTGCATAACAAAAAGTAAGTCAAAACTATTTGATCTATTGCCATGGTACCACTGAATATACTTTCCCTGAATGTTCAGGAAATAAATGTCCCTCAAAAAAGGACCAAAGCCTTCCGTACTTTCCATAACAAGAAGGCTCACATAGTATGCCTCCAAGAAACACACTTCACCAAAGATTCTACTCCAAAATATATTTCTCCTTTTTATCAACAAATTTACACGGCTTCTGCCTGTACCAAGCAAAGGGGAACTCTAATTGCATTTCACCGATCCACACCATTCACCTTATCATCAGAAATTAAAGACCCAGAAGGTAGATACCTGATACTCATGGGTTATATAATGGATACAGCAATCACGGTGATTTCCTACTACGCTCCTAACAACCTACACCATTCCTCACATATATTACAAGTGATTAATACACACAAAATAGGAACAGTGATAATGTGTGGAGATTCGAACCAGGTCCTCCTCCCATTTCTAGATAAATCACCTTTTACACTATCCAAAATAACCTCTAGATTACCTTTTTCTCAACTTCTTTCCAAATACAATCTGGTAGATTCGTGGAGAGAAAGTAACCCAATGAAAAAGAAATTCACTTATTTCTCGCACCCTCATCAAACCTTCACCAGAATAGATCATATTTTTCTAACAATAGGAATGATACCAGAAATTATTGCATCAGATATAATTCCGATTCCGTGGTCTGACCATAATGCAGTATACACTACTATAGCCTCAGCCATACCAAAAGCGCATGACCCAACGTGGTACTTACCGGACATAATGCTCAAACACCCACTACATCAGATGGCCATTGCACAAGCTTTAAAGGAATACATATCAATTAGTAATACAACAGACATCTCCCCAATAACACTGTGGGAAGCTCATAAGCCTGTCTTGCGTGGTACAATACAAAGACAAATGGCACTATTTAAACGGGAACGCAAAAATCTAGCAAAAAAACTAGAACTCAATTTTAATGCAGCCTACATATCATTTCAAGATAATCCATCTCAGAGTACAAAATCTCATCTGGAAAAATCTAGATTGGAATACGATCTATTTCTCACTGAGTCAGTTGATAAATCCCTCAAACGCTCCAAACACAATTTCTACATGAATACAAACAAACCAGGTACATATTTGGCTCGGGCATTAAATTCAACTAACAAATCTTTCAAACCAATACGTTTGAAATTATCAAAAAATGTTTACACTTGTAATCCAGTTAAAATAGTCCATAAATTTCACTCACATCTCGCAACTTTATATAAGACAAACAATGAATTTAATCCTACAGAGGCTGAATCCTTCTTCTCAAAAATAACCTTACCTGAGTTATCTCAGAATCAAAAAAGCAGTTTGGATGAGCCTATAACTATAGATGAAGTTGCTAACACCATAAAAGACCTAAAACTTAACAAAAGACCAGGCCCAGACGGCTACTCGGCTTTATACTATAAAACATTCTCAGAAATACTCTCTCCCATTCTCACTGAAACGTTTAACAAACTTCTAGATGGACATTCTTTTCGGCAAGAAACACTAATGGCAATTGTTTGTATGATCCCAAAACCCCTTTCTGATGATACTTCCTGTGTGAATTATCGGCCTCTCTCTCTGTTAAACCTCGATATTAAATTATTAGCAAAAATAATAGCAAAACGCCTCAATAGCATTATAGGAAAATTAATACATAGAGATCAAGTAGGCTTCATGCCAAATAGACAGGCAGGCGATAATATTACGCAGGGCAGTGTTATTGGCACATATTGCTAAAAAACGGAAAATCCCTTTATGTTTTCTATCTCTCGATATTAAGAGGGCATTTGACACAGTATCCTGGCAATATATGCAATATTCATTACAAAAATGGGGTTTTGGACCCCACTTTTTAACATGGATCAAAGCATTATATAATAAACCCAAAGCCTATATAAAATATGCTGGATACAAATCTGAAGCCTTTAATATCGAAAGAGGTACCCGACAGGGTTGCCCATTATCTCCCTTATTATTTGCCCTTATACTCGAACCCATGGCCCAATACATCAGAACAAACCAAACTATAACTGGCATTGAAGTAGGAGGTATTACACACAAATTATGTATATTTGCAGACGATATATTACTTTTTTTATCATCACCACAGGTCTCTGGTCCTAACTTAATACCAGCTCTTGATGGATTTGCAGCCCTATCCGGCCTTATGATTAATCCTAAGAAATACCTAATGCTTAATATTTCACTCACAAACATGGAATTGATCCCGGCTAGGGCTGCACTCCCATTCACATGGGCAGAAAAATCAATCCCATATCTTGGAATTCATTTAACAGCATCTCATTCTGACTTATTCTCAACCAATTATCCTCCTGTATTAAGACAGATCACAAATCTAATAAAACAATGGTCGCAACTTCCTTTATCCTGGATAGGGAAGATTAATGCAATCAAAATGACTATTCTACCCAAATTGCTTTATCTATTCAGAGTCCTCCCTATTCCAATTCCTTCCTATTTTTTGAGAATAGTACAAAAAAGAGCAACTTCGTTTATATGGGGCTCTTCTAAACCACGTATACCTATACACACACTACATCTTCCCAAAAATAAAGGAGGCCTGGGATACCCTAATTTTACTAACTACTACAGAGCAGCACATTTGGCCAGTCTGTCCAAATACCATGCAAAACAGGAAATCCCATTATGGGTATTTATAGAGGCTTCAGAAAATGACCCTCTATTAATATCAAATTTATTATGGCTTGATCCTAAAGACCGCTTTAAAATTCATAATCCCATAACTAAACACTTCTTATCTCTCTGGGATAAACTAAAAACCAAATATCAGTTACAATCTCCACACAATCCTCTCCTTTCTTTTATCAGAAATCCGGCCTTTTATCCGGCATGGATCTACCCAAATTCTTTTAAAGCTTGGACAACATCAGGCATTCAGACACTAAATGACTTCATAGCATCTAAATCATTCCTTTCATTCCCATCGCTTAGAGAAAAATATGATCTACCAAACTCTGAGATATTTAGATATCTCCAAATCAAAAATTTCTATACACCATTCCTAAAGGGGGATACACCATTATCCCAATTATCCATTTTTGAATCAATCTGTACAAAAGATCCATTTGCTAAAGGTACAATTTCATCACTTTATAATCAATTATATGGAGTAGCAAATCTTAATAGACCCTCTTACGTTCAGAGGTGGGAGGAGGACCTGGGACGAACTTTAGAAGACACGGACTGGTCTAACATATGGCTCACATCTAAGTCATCTTCACCCAACATCTTAGCACTGGAGACAAATTATAAAGTCCTAACTCGCTGGTACCTTGTACCCGCTAGAGTGGCAAAATATTCACCTAATACCTCAGCTCTTTGTTTTCGAGGATGCCCAGAAATAGGCACATATTTACACATATGGTGGACGTGCCCAGTAATTCAAACCTTCTGGAAGGAAGTCTTCGTGATTGCATCTAAAATATTTAAAAAAATAATACAACCAGATCCATATTTAACTTTACTTAATCTAAAACCGGAATGGTTAACACTCTCTCAATTCAAACTTATGATCCAACTAATAACGGCTGCAAAACAAACCGTGGCCAAGGCATGGAAATCTCCTACATTGGTACTAGCAGAAAATTCACAGAATGAATAATACAATGTCCCATGCTAAGATGGTAGCCATCGATCAAAATCAAATTCCAAAATTTGAAAAACTTTGGCATCCTTGGATAAAACAACAGTTCCTGTCAAACTTCAATGACTCTGTCCTGTTGCCATGGTAACAGATTAAATGACTTAGAGACACCCATTCTAAGGCTTCAAAGAGAACTAAAAAGAATAATAAACTGACGAGCGGGACAACCTTGTGGACCATACCTCTACCTTTCAACCCTTTTTCTTCTTTCTCTTTCCTTTTCTCCACCTTACGATTAAAGCTCATTATCAGAATTTATTTGACCTATATACACTCTACTATATGTATAGTAGGTATAAATCATTTAAATACCTACAAAAGTAACTAAGGAAATGATATATATCTTTAATTTAGGTTTACGTAAACCCAATGTTTAATATTTGAAATTTCATTATATTTACCTATAGAAACCCTACTGTAAAACAATGAGCTTACTTTCTAGATCCTTGTAAACTTACTTTATGTATCTTTATAACATTGTATACTCAATAAACTTCTTTTGACAAGGAAATATAATCAATACTGCACATTTTAGTCTGCACTAAGCTGGTTTTCAAAAATTTGGAAAACCGTAAAAAAAAAAAAAAAAAAAAAAAAAAAAAAGGGAATTTTCCTTTCCAGAAATCCTATGGCCCTGCACATGTAATTACTGATTTTCCCAGATGTCTTTTCAAAGCTTGAGGTAGAGAAAATTGAGTACTGTCCGTGATACTTTTTTTATTTGCGCTAACATACAATTTTTCAGGACAAGCTTTAGGGGCATGTCCCCTTCTTCAAGGTCCAAGCAGTACTCAAAGCTTGAGGTCAAATTACCAGCATCCCCTGCTACAGGAGTTTTGTCTTTGGCGAGATACTCCACTAACAAAAAAAGTCTTGTTTTGTTCATAAACTGTTAACTGCCCACTTGGGTCCCCCATTCCCCCGCTTGATATAAGCTGATCAGGTGGCTGACCTTTTCCAATTTAAAGGGGAAGTGCGGGAAGTAAAAAAAACAAACAAAAAAAAACAAATACTCACCTGTATGGCTACAGTATCAGTCCAATGTTGCAGCTGTCCAACGTCTCCTCTAAGCCAGAAAACCGAGCGATCATGTGACCGCTGATAGCTCCCGTGCTCGGGTCCGCTCTGGGCACAGATCGGTAACTAGGCATATATTATACCTGATGGATGACCCTGGAAGCTGGAAATCACCGAGGTAGCCACCACTACTCCAGTGATCTCCACTTGCTTCCAGGTTCCATGCTCAGCTTAATATCTTTAGAAGTGTTCTGGTTTGACGCATGCGAGGGAGTGATGGTATCCCGCACCAGCAAATCAAGACGACCAAAGACCAGCACTCTGAATAACCCAAGGAGAAGATGCCGGCACAGGCGATGGACCTCCCAGGTATTAGATTACAAGAATTAAAGTATGTGTACCTTCAATTTGCTTTAAAAAAAGTCACTCGCTTCTTACACTTTACAACAGGAAAAACATCTTTTGCATTGCACCTATCTGAATAGAAAATAGCTGGGGTTCAACTTCTGAGTGTTATTGAAGTGTTAAAGTGGCATTAACCACTTGCCTACTGGGCACTTTTACCCCCTTCCTGCCCAGGCCAATTTTCAGCTTTCAGTGCGGTCTCACTTTGAATGGCAATTGTGCGGTCATACAACACTGTACACAAACCAACATTTTTGCTCATTCTTTTTTTTAGACATATAGAGCTTTCTTTTGGTGGTATTTAATCACCACTGTATAAACAGAAAAGTCAGTGCTATTACCCATACACCACATAGATAGAGCTCCCAGGTGCTTGATCCACAGTCGCTGACTGAGTAGAGTAATGTAAAAAAAAAAGGATCTCCACTCCAGTTGTTGCTCTTAAAATTTCTTAATTTTATTGAATAGCCACAGTGAACAAACGCAGATTAAGTCAGTTGATGCGTTTCAGCCTATAAGGCCTTAGTCAGGCTGAAGCGCATCAACTGCGTTTGTTCCCTGTGGCTATTCAATAAAATTAAGAAATTTTAAGAGCAACAACCGGAGTGCGGATCATTTTTTCTACATTTAATCACCACTGGGGTTTTTTTTTGTTTATGTTATAAATTTTTGAAAATAAGTAATTTTTCTCTTTCACTGATTGGCAGCACCGGTGGACACACATTGGCAGCACTGGTGGACACTGTTGGGGGTGCACTGATAATCAATGCCCCGATTGTCAGTACAGATGTTCCATGTGTGGATTTGCCCGTTTTCGGCTCTCCTCATACGCTGTCAGCCTGAGGGGAGCATTACGGATAACTGTCAAATCCGGTTTACATCCGTGATCAGCTGCGATTGACACAGCTGATCACATGGTAAAGAGCCGCTGTGATTGGCTCTGTAGCCCAATTTCATCAGCTGTGATCACAGATCACTCCCGATGTGCGCCGCAGGGGACGCGCAGGCAGCACGAGCATGGGAGGACGTCATATGACAAATAAAAAAAAGTGCGGTCACGCTGTAGCCGTCATTCAGCTATAGTGCGGTTGCAAAGGTGTTAAACCCAAAAGCAAAATGTATTATATTGCAGCTTTACAATTATTAGATGTGATGGCTGCATTTGCTTTCTTTAGGCTTTCTTTCTTCTATTTTCATCTAGTGATCTAGACAGAAAGCCTGTTTTTCGAAAGAACAAGTGCTCTAGCAAAATGTATCAGTTACAGAGATGACACAAACCATTTAACACTGGCAGGGGTGCATACACTGACCAGCTTTTATGTAGTCATGTAAAATCTTTATTCCAAAAATTTAAATAAAACAGTTGCTGTAACTCATTATAAAGTATTATCTGGAGTTTGGCTTCAATTTGTTAGTGTATCTAAACCTGCTAATACATCTAGCATCTCTTCCCCCACATACAAATTTTTAAATACACTTTCATTTTAAACATTTAGTGGATTACCGTCACCAACAGAGACATCCACATACCTTTCCCATCTTCATGATCATCCCAGAGGCAGAAAATGGCAGCTTCCAGCTCTGGCTTGGGGGCTGAAAGCCATTTATGGAAAACTAAATACATGTGCATTAACCT
Source organism: Aquarana catesbeiana (assembly GCF_042186555.1). Classification (NCBI taxonomy): domain Eukaryota; kingdom Metazoa; phylum Chordata; class Amphibia; order Anura; family Ranidae; genus Aquarana; species Aquarana catesbeiana. The sequence continues at coordinate 750,224,870 of NC_133325.1, forward strand.
CTCACTGCCTGCTTTTCAATAGTTATCATGGCGTGATAGCTTTTCTCTGCTATAGGTTTGCTTTACAGATCTTTCAACCATTGTCCTTGAGGAAAGAAAAGGCTTGGTGTCCACAGTAGTCACTAAGGATTCAGCGGATTTCTAGAATGCATTAGAAACTGCATATACAGAACAAAGTACTCGCTTAGGGCAACATGGCAATTGCTTCCATCTACTTGTCATACATGCCCAGAGAGTCAATGAAAATCAGCGCACATGACTAGCTCAGAATAGTTTAACCTTTATTCAAGTCAAACATGAATATTATCCATTGAAAGGGACACAGGCGACCTGCTGATTGGTTCTCAGGTTTATCTTGGGTACAATAATTCGAACTCGGAGAAAATTTGAAGGGACATTGGGCAACTATGCTTCTCTGTCTGAAAAATTGCCATGGCTATCATAATATTCATCCTTCGCATGAAAGGCCTGAAGCAAGAAAAATTAAAAAAATAAGCGTAGGGCAGATATGATAGGGGGTGTCCACATGTGAAAGAGTTAAAAGTTAGTTATAGGTTTAAAAGATCAGAGCCTTACCCGATTGGTGTTAGGCAATGCAGGGAGGGGGTCTTAGGATGTTGAAGGGGGGAGTGGTGTGCCGCAACGTGACCAGCAGGAGAAGAAAAAAAACTTCTCACCCACCCTCCCGGTGTTTGATTGTGGTTCTGGTTCGATGGTTGTCATGCCAGCCTGATGGTTGTTGGTCTTTGGAGGAGGTAAAATTCAGGGTTAAATGGTTCAGGACCCATTGGTGGTATGGTGTCCTTGGGTACATTCCTGTTAAGGGGTTAACTTGGAATATGGCCAATGAAGGTCACTGTGGATAGTGAGGATTTTCTCTGAGCCGGTGTGTTGCGGCTGTGGGCCTAGTATACACAAAGGTTTTTCGCAGTAAAATAATAAGATTCGTTTAGTGCCTTCAAAGACCAGTAAGCTTTCTTCTTTCATTTTGGTTTTAAGGAATGTTGTGTTATTTAATTGTATTTGTCAATAAAAGGCTGCAATGGCCATTTTGGTCTCCAAACTTTGGTGGTCGCCTTTATTTTGGGGGTGATGGCCTAGCAGGCCTCAGTTAATGTTGAGAACATCTATTCTACACTTGTCATGGTCCTGGATAGGACACTTCAAAAGGAATAGTTATATTCTGGTTCTGGATAAACTCTTATGAGAAAGCAGGCTTAGGTTGCCTCCTACCCTAGTCCTGTCCTCTGCATTTCACTGTGAGAAGTGGACAATTCAGAATCATGTGACAAGAGGCTATAGTCCTACCACTAAAAGCCCTAGAAGTAAGTTTCCTTTTAAAGGCACAATTTTCATGTCACTCACTAACGCACTCCACTTTGTCCCGCATTGATTTATTATTGGGCAATACATCAACGCACTACTATGATCCAAAGGTCACCTATCTTGCCAGAGGTCTATCCGACCATTCCCCGGTACAACTCAGTTTAAGCTTCCCTACTGTAAAACTACCCATACACTGGAAGATGAATCCTTTCTGGATTCCTCTGTTTCGAGACACTACACATATGCAAACGCAAATTCAACACTTTTTGCTGGATAATAAACATTCTGCCCCACCGGGTATAGTTTGGGACACTCTGAAGGCTTTTATCAGGGGGATGGGTATCAAGGAAATAGCCACAATTAAAACAAACGGCAGACAATGGGCAGCTGACGCCAGTTTAGCGGTAGACAAAGCAGGAGGAGGAATTCTTACAAGCGCCCACACCTGATAGTGAAAGAAAATGGAAAGACGCACAAAAAATGTATCGCACCATACATACCCAACAAGCAGAAAACAAACGTTTCTTTACCTCACAAACATACTTTGAAGAGGGAGAATAAAACAGGCCATATGTTATCGGTAATAGCCAAATCGCAACAACCGTCACCAATTATTCACCGCTTGGCGGTGTCACCAACACAGGTAGCTACGGACACCTCTTCAATTATGCAGGGATTCTGTAACTATTTTGAGGATGTGTACTCCTCAAAGGTGAATTACTCCGAAGCCGCCTTAACTGAGTTTTTAGATGGAATCTCACTTCCGACAATACAGGGGGAAGACAAAAAACTGCTAAATGCACCTATATCTCTAGAAGAATTGCAACTAGCATTAGCAACTTTCCCCAATTCTGACGCCCCGGGAAATGATGGTCTCCGAATTGAGATGTATAAAAAATTTGGTGGCATACTCCTACCGGAATTGCTCCACACCATCAAGGAAGCACATACTAATGACTCCTTACCAGACTCCATGTACGAGGCAGTGGTAGTGGTCCTGTTGAAGCCCGGGAAGGATCCGAACCAACCTGAGTCATACAGGCCCATATCACTTTTAAATAACGATTTAAAATTGATTACTAAGGTCCTCGCTATGAGGTTATTCAAGGTGGTGACAAAAATAGTACACCCGGATCAATCGGGATTTATACCTAACAGATCCACAGCACACAATCTTTGCAGATTATATCTAAATATGCAAATTCCAACAGATAATCAAGGCCAAAGAGCTATCCTTTCACTAGACGCCGCCAAGGCATTCGATAGCGTAGAATGGGATTACCTTTGGAGGGTGCTAGAGAAATTCAATTTAGGGGAGACATTTATTTCCTGGATTAAATTACTATACAGGGCACCGAAAGCTTGCAATAGAATTAACAACACGCTATCTCCCTTCTTTGACCTACACAGGGGAACAAGACAGGGCTGCCCACTATCCCCACTGCTCTTTGCTCTGGCCATAGAGCCTCTGGCTGCTGCTATCAGAGGGAACCCGGCTATATGCGGTTTTAAAAGGAAAAATTTGGAAGATAAAATAGCCTTGTATGCTGACGATGCGCTCATCTTTTTGGGCGACACGTCTGCCTCTAACAAATCTCATGGAGTTAATCTGTAAATTTGGATCCTACTATGGGTTCAAGATAAACTGGGACAAATCCACATTGTTACCACTAGATCCCCTTGTATCGCCTCTTCCTTCAGCAGCAGACCAGATCAGAGTGGTAGATACTTTCCAATATTTAGGCATAGTTATCCATCCCAACCTAGAACTATATTAAACTTAATATAAACCCTCGGATTAAAAAATTCCAGGAGAAAGCAGCTAGTTGGATTAAACTTCCCCTCTCGGTAGTAGGCCGATGTAATTTGATAAAAATGGTCTGGGGTCCACAACTTTTGTATGCGCTCCACAACGCCCCCATCTGGATTCCTATCCACGTTTTCAAAATGTAACATCATATTTCGCTCCTTGATCTGGAGGAAACAGGTGCAGCGTATTAAATTGGAAACATTACAGGAGGCGAAGGACTCAGGCGGGCTGGCAGTCCCGAACCCATACTATTACTTCATAGCGGCCCAATTACAGCACCTCACGGGATGGCAGAGCCCCGAGTCATCTGATCATACGAGCAATATCATACGCACTATACTCTCGAGTGGGGGCCTTGTGGAGTGCATGGAAGCGGGAGAATTTCGCAAAATACCTGAATACCGAACTATGGTGCTTATAGATAAAATATGGAACAAGGCCAAGCAACACTTTCACTATGAAGGGTATTCTGAATGGTCTCGTATCTGGAACAATAGCAACTTTCCCGAACTGTGTAAATTAAAGGGCTTCTCTGCGTGGTCTAGGAGCGGGGTGGTGTATATCCCGCAGCTATACCAGGGCGGACTACTACGGGACTTTCAGTCCCTAAGGGAAGAATATGGCATACCAAAGGTCTTGTTTTTCCAATATTTACAACTAAGGCACGCCATCTCAGCACAAGCTACACTGTCCAAATGGGAATTAACTAGACCCACGGTGCTCACACAACTAGTAACTTCAATGTCTAGGAAAGGGCAGATATCATCTATATATGAATCCCTAATAATGCAGGTATCCAAGACTAGGTCATTAAAATGAAGGACAAGCTGGGGGGAAGATATAAGCCACATCACAGACGAGGAATGGTCTGCTATAATGGAGAATGTACCCAAGGTGTCCCTCTCCTCCTCCCAAAAACTTACACAATTATTCATTATACACTGAACTTACCGTACCCCATATAAACTACATAAATGGCACAGAAGAGAAGACCCTTTTTGCCCTCGTTGCAGGATAGATAACGGTACTCTTGTACACATGCTCTGGAAGTGTCCAAAATTGCAGAGGTACTGGTCTGAAATAATCAGCTCTATAAATAAAATATAGAATCTTACTTTTGTGGTTGACTCCAAGCTGTGGCTGTTGGGATGGTTAGACGAGGAATTATATACACCGCACACTTACATAGCCATTATCAGAGTATTGTTTATTGCCAGAAAACTTATCGCCAAAAAATGGCTTTCGGTGTCACCGACCAACACACGCAGAATGGGTTAATGCCATAAATGGCACTCTATTGAGGGAAAAGTTGACATACCAGCACAGAGGTAGCCCAGCAAAATTTGAACGTATATGGGATCCTTGGTTGGAGGTACCTGGTTTAGCCCCCTTCCAACTGGTCCAAAATAAAATACTTGGTGGCAGGACATAGATGCCTACTCCCCTTTTCTGAGGAAGGAGGCTGTCTACATTAGGTGGGTAAAGGGTGAAATGGTGACATAGAGACTCAGAATGTGGATCAATCTGACGTAATAGTCTTGATGAGAAGTTGTCTTACTCTGCAGTGACGAGTTATATGGTTTACTTATATTAGTTAAAGAAAGAACACTGGAAATCCCCCCCCCCCCCTCCCCCCACTGTTTACGGGGGGGTACCTCTGCACCGACCAATTGTCTTTCAAGGACCGGGAGCGGAATAGGGGTACGAAGAACTAAAAGGACACGCTTACTAAAAGTAGAAAATACACGAAATGGCAGATACTGGTATAGACATGTAGAGATTTGTCTTCTTAAATAGATTGTAAATTCACATATACCATAACAATGCTGGAGAAGCAATCCGATTGGCTGTACATTTAGGTAATAATATGCTTTATAAATAAAATAAATCTGATAAAAAAAAAAAAAAAAAAATAATGTATCTGTCCAATGGGCTTATATAAAATTTGATTTGCCTTGGCACATGCTAAGTTAAGAATTTCACAGAGCACAGGATTCATTCATCAGTATAGACAAGTGCCTGCTATCAGTCCAATGCATCAGATTTCTAGGTTTTAGAGGAAAACTAATGCCCCGTACACACGATAGGATTTTCCAACAGAAAATGTTCGATGGGAGCTTGTTGTCGGAAATTCTGACCGTGTGTAGGCTCCATCTGACATTTTCCATCGGAATTTCCGACACACAAAATTTGAGACCCGGATCTCAAATTTTCCGACAAGATCCATTGTCGTAAATTCCGATCGTGTGTACACAATTCCGACGCACAAAGTTCCACGCATGCTCGGAATCAAGCAGAAGAGCCGCACTGGCTATTGAACTTCATTTTTCTTGGCTCGTCGTACGTGTTGTACATCACCGCGTTCTTCACGTTCAGAATTTATGACAAGATTTGTGTGACCGTGTGTATGCAAGACAAGTTTGAGACAACATCCGTCGGAAAAAAAAAAAAAAACATGGATTTTGTTGTCGTAAAATCCTATCGTGTGTACAGGGCATTAGAAAGGATAGAATGTGCTTTGACCCAATGCCAGGAAATGTAACACATCACCAAATCATCGAAATGTGGTGAACATGGATATTCTTGTCACAGATATCTTTCAAGAAAAACTGTTTGTATTGTAATAACTGATTTTGAACATAAGTGGTGTCAGGTGATTTGTTTTTTAGTTTTTTTTTGGATTCTGTGTTGGTTTCTCATCCAAGCCAATGAAAAAAACCTGGTGACCTACCTTGTAAAAAAAAAAAAAAAAAAAATTTTTGATGGAAAAGGCTCTCAGGCATTGTGCGTGTTGCAGTGCTATTGTTGAATGGCACCCCAGCTCTCTAATCCTACGCACCTGTGTTGCGTTACAGCATCCTGGAATGCTGTCTCAGTAAAATAATGTGTAGGGATCTGCTGCCCTCTACTGTTAGCTGCTAATTTCACAGTGCTGGGTAAGATTATGTATTAAAGTGGTTGTTAACCCACTTCTTTCAAATTCTTCCATCCCCTCTGTACCATAATAATAGGTGTCCCTGTGCATTGTAAAAAATCTGCTGGATTTTACCTATATAAGCTCGGCTCCCGGGGCTCAGGTGACTTGTCAGCTCTCTTCTCTCTCAGCTCACAGTTTCAATGGATGGGGTGGAGCCCTCCTGCTGATGTCAGCCGGGGAGGAGAGAGAAAGCCGACAGTCAGCTAAGCTCCAGGATTCATAGGTACAGATTGGCAGATTTTTAAATTACACAGGCACAGGGACACTTATAATAGTGCAGAGAGGATGGTAGGATTTAGCTGCAGATATGAGAGCAGTAGGAGCTGGAGGGGAGTGGCAGGCACTAGTATGAGCAGACAGGGAGGGGGATGAGGACAGAGGAGACACAGGAGAGCAGGGCAGCATATGACGGAGGCACGTATGCTGACCACGGTGTCAGGGCTCAGCAGCCCTGATATAGCAGAGTCAGCGTACAGGGGGAAGGGTATAGCCAGGCAGGATCAGCCAGGTATTTCAGGTGTTACAGGAGGCCAAATTACACAGCACAATCACTGTGCTGTATGACATGCTTTAAGGGAACAGGATCTGTTTTTTTTTTTTAGGGTTAACAAACGCTTTAACACTTGCTGTCTCAGGATGGGCTTTGAAAATACCAGAAGGAGGAAGTGAAAAAAGAGATAGAGAAATTAGCCATATGGCGTTATACACACAGGGGCTGCTATTGTCACAGTTTTTTCTCCAAGATCAGAAACAGAGAATATTGCCACACTTCAGTTCCTGGTGTTGAGAAGCTCCTTTCTAGGCTGGTTGGACAGCAGTTGGAGGATATCCCCTATGATTGCAGATCTTCACAAAAAGGCAGAGTCCACATCATTCTCAGGGGCCCCTGCAACTGGACTTTGCTGCAACATTCATTTGGAGGCTTCTCTATAAAATATACCTGTGCACAATTCCACCAGGATTTCTATCGGGCCCTTTGCTGATGATACCTGTTGCTACATTGGTTGTATGTACTGTTATTATTCTCCTCTTATATAAAAGTTGTATTATTTCTATACAGGTGTGCATCTATGTACTTATGGTTAATGTTATATGCTAGTTGCAATAGTTCCTCTGTTCCCAATTACTTTGATTAGATAAGTTAATTTCCCAGGAAAGGAATCCCCTATGTTCACAGAGACCATGTCCTGGGTGGAGGCACTACCAACTTTATTATCAGACCCATTATTCCACATTGAAAGGGTTCTGGTGCTCTTATTTATCTACAGGTTTAGCACAATATCCTATAGCTCTCATAAGCCCCCCCCCCCCCCGAAAAGAGGGCTACAAATATATGGCCGATTTCTATTATGTTAAAAGCGCATTGTCGTAACATTTAATGTTAGCCATACCACCTCAGCAGTGCCACAGGCTTATTGCCTCCATGCCACGCTGGACTGACGCATTAATTCATGCAAAAGGAGCCCTGACCAAGTATTGGGTGCATACTATACTGTACATGGACATACTTTTAAGTAAGCCAACATTCCTGTATTAAAAATCCTTTTTTTTTATTGGTCTTATGTAATATTCTAATTTTCTGAGATTTTGGGTTTTCACTAGCTGTAAGTCATAATTATCAAAAGTAAAAGAAAGAAATGTTTGAAATGTATCAGTGTGTGTGTGTGTGTGTGTGTGTGTGTGTAACGCATCTATATAAAATATATGAGTTTCACTTTTTGAATTGAATTACTGAAATAAATGAACTTTTTGATGATATTCTAATTTTATTTGAGGCACCTGTATATACTCGTTACAGCAGACTGTTAACATAGCTCTCTGGTAATGCCAGAAGCTAAGGGCTTCAAAGGTTGTTAGAAAAGCGCGTCTAAAGAAATGTCTGCTAGAAAACCAAACATTCTAGTGAGGTAGTAGAGCTGCAAATTAGCTTTCTCATATCAACAGCTCAAAAGATGTAAATGATGCCCATTATACATGTGACGGTTGCATAACTCGTGTACTGAGGCCTCTTGAGACAACAAAAGGTACCTGCTGTGACATCTCAGAGGTATTACAAGCAATGTCAACATGTGTATCCTAATTAAGAGGACGGGAGGAGAATAGAGCATTTGTTTATCCTCGCAGGCTGCAGAGTCCATTGGAAATGATATAACGTTCTATGAAAATAAGTGCTTCTTTTGCAAAGCAGTAACTGGATAAACAGGTATATATAACAGCTAACGTCATCATTAGCGGCACAGCAAACGCCACAGGCATCTGATGCTTGTTTACATCTAAACTGGCCGCATAATCACCCACAGAAAGGCCTTTGCTGATATGCTCCTCTGAAAATGCTAGTTCCTGGGCTGCCGTGCTGATCCATAGACTTCATTACATTATAAATCAGCGCCTTTTTCAACCGGGGTGCCTTCTGGGGTCTTCAGGGGCGCCTTGGCAAAACCCTAAAAATGGTTCCAAAAAATTTGGAGTGGGGGGGGGGGGGGGGCGCGGGGGGACGTACAAGGTCATGGATAAAGAAATTCCTTTCTCCAGGAGAAGTACCACATTCAGGGCAAGGAAATGCCCATCAAGAGGCAACATAGATTTCTTGTGTTGCCTTATGCCAGCCTTTTTCAAACCAGGGTCTCAAGGCAAAAAAACAAGGAGCGAGGCACCTCTGGGTGCAGAAATTTTTAACAAGCTTTAATACACATAAATTGGTCAAACTCACATTTCAGCAGAAAGTGATAGGCATAAAAAGTATAGACATGGTTATGTCACGGTGGCGATCCTGAGTCCTGGGCCTAGTAGTTCCTCTGTCAAAACAGTCTGGTCAGAGAGGTGTCCACCGTTAGGATGGTTATGCCAGCTCCGGGAGACAAACTCGAGACGAGGCGCAAGGCGCAGGGAACAGCAGGCTGCAGGGGAAGACGTCACCAGTAGTAGACGCGTTTGAGTAGGCGTGCTGCGGTGTACCGGCAAGCCGCACTTCTTTATCAACAGGCATGTTTGTTGATAAAGGAGTGCGGCTTGCCAGTACACTGCAGCGCGCCTATTCAAGAAACGCATCCACTACTGGTGATGTCATCCCCTGCAGCCTGCTGTTCCCTGCGCCTCGCGCCTCGTCTCGAGTTTGTCTTCCGGAGCCAGCATAACCATCCCAACGGCGGACACCTCTCTGACCAGACTGTTTTGACAGAGGAACTACAAGGTCCAGGACTCAGGATCGCCACCGTGACATAACCATGTCTATACTTTTTATGCCTATCACTTTCTGCTGAAATAGGAGTTTGACTAATTTATGTGTATTAAAGCTTGTTAAAAACATCTGCACCTAGAGGTGCCTCGCTCCTTGTTTTTTTGCAGCTCCCTGGAACATGGTTTGTTCTAATATGATGGCAGCCCTGCTTGCTCTGGACTTTTAACCCCTTCTCACCATCCGTACATAGACTTATATAGACTGTGTATATAAAACAAAACGGATTGACCACAGATCTATGATTGATCATTTTACATTTTTATTGCAGATTTTTATTTGTTTTTTATGGTTTTAGTTGTTGCGCCTCCACTTGTTTTATTCAGAGTCTCATGGCACTCTGAGGTGCCAGCTGGGTTTTTTTTAAAGGTGCCTAAAACTGCCCCAAAATTGCCAACAAACTAGTGGGTGGATAAAATATGCCTTTTACACAAAGCTTCAGGTTTTTCTTGTGCACAATTATAACCTTTAACACCATGCGGGCCAGCTGCCGGCATCCTAACAACTGATGTCGCCATAGGTTGAAAATTAGGACGTTGGACGCCTGACGCCGTCCTTGTTGGCCCCTTTCCTGCTGCTCTCTGTCAGCACTGGGGTTGCATTAGCAGAGTGAAGGGAGAAGAGAAAGTTTGGAATAGTAGTCAGAACCAATGTGCAAAGGTGGAGGAATAAACCACCAATAACTTTGGGTGTCCTATGTATGTGGATACCTCTGTAATATGTAAAACTATTACTTCAGCGTTTTATATGTTAGAATGGCGTGCCTCTGGATTGTGCAGAATTTTAAAGGGTGCCTTGACTGAAAAACACTGTTCTAGGTCATCGAATTATTTTCTTATCTGCTCCTGGACCAGTGGCAGCCCGTGCATTGTGGGTGCACGGCACCGCCCCCCCATCCATGCGCCCGGCCCCTTTCAGGATGCCGGACGCATGAATTCCTATGGCGGGGACGGGAGGAGGTGGTACATTTTGAAGCACCTGATTAGAGCCAGAGGCTAATAGGCTTCAAAAAAGGGTGGGCTCGGGACGCAGTGAGTGCGCCCTGATCCCACCCAATTGTGTGACGATAGCGAATTTATTTTCGCTATTTTCACACTAACCTTCCTCCCCACCAATCAGGAGGCAGGGCGTCAGACCTGTTTCCTGATTGGCCAAAGCGCCAGGCCACCCTAACGCATGCCTGGCGCTTAGGAAAAGGAGCGGATGCAATTGATGATTTTGAGCATCAGCTGCCACTGTCCTGGACGTACAGATTTCTATTTTTTATAAAGGCAGCTAAACTGAATAAAACAGCATGAGGTCCCCATGAGTTGATGGCCAAGCTCCAGTGAAACTGTTTCGGGTACATTGTGAAATATCTATATCAGACACACTGTATGTATATCTGTGCCTTCCCCCGCACCCCCTCTTCTCCCCCCCTTTTCTTTTCTTCTCCCCCTCCCCTCCTCCTCCCTTCCCCCTGTTTTAACAACGTCTGCGTCCAACTACATGGACATAAAGAATGTTTTTGGTACTGATTGCAATTTTGAGCGTTGTTCATCACACCTAGAGAAAAAACACTTTTTCCAATATATGGATGTATCTAAATGGTTTGCCTTCAGCTACTGCTCCTGCTGACATTCATCCTCCACACACCACAATGGCATAATCAATATGGAAAAAGGAAAAGACGACTAAATAGTGCTCACTGTATATTTTCATTCCAATAAAAAGGATGAAATACCACTCACATAATAAGATAAAAACTTGTATATCCCATAACAATACTCCAGCTCACCACCGACTCACAGGCAGGTAACGTAGTAGCGTAATCAGTAATGCTATGCTCCTATACGCTTTACGTCCAGAACCAGGACTTCTTCAGTAGATTGCACCATTTTAGGATTCTTGTTATACAACTTTGTGTGTTATATCACATATGTTTTGGTTAGCGCTGCACTATTTTGTTTATATAGCTAAACTTAATGCACCGACCTGAATGAGCAACTGCACAACAGTTTATCAATTTAAAATCATTACATGCATGTACAGCATTTGCATTTTGAAATGTCTAAATGCATATAATCAAATACCTGTGTGCATGTAATCACATGAATCACATATAAATCGCATGCCCACATGAATGACGTCTTCGAGGTAAAATTTTCTTGTTTTCCTGGTTCTTGCTCAATTTACAGTAATAGATAAGATTGTGTAAATAACTTCATCTTAGATGACTATTTCTATTGATGATGGAAAAAAAATGTGTGGTCAGTAATGTGTCAAATAGGGGTGCTGAAACAAACTAATGTTTTGGGATTCCCCAGGAACTCTTGCCATAACGATAATGTGGAGGTATGCATAGCCTATTTTCACGTTATGGCAGACATACCTTACAGCGTGCCCAGCCTTGGTGCTTACTCAAAGAAAGAAAAAATATTCATTAGACTGGCTTCTGTTAGTTTAATGGTTTGGTTTATTACTTTCACGCCCTCTTACCTTTTCTCTGCTGTTTATTACCCTTTTTCTGTTTTTATGAATTTTTTGTCTCGGAGCTTTGGTAATTGGATGTTGTTCAGAGGAATACAAAATGTGGCATCAGTAATTTGGAAGAATTGCCTTGTAAATGGATCTTTTCTGACCTATCTGTATGCTCTGCCTCTGTCTGTAAAGCAGTGTTTCTCAACTCCAGTCCTCACGGCGCCCCAACAGGTCATGTTTTCAGGATTTCCCTCAGATCATACGGCCGCGGTAATTACTAAGGCAGTGAAACTGATCAAATCACCTGTGCAAAATAATGGAAAGCCTTAAAACGTGACCTGTTGGGGCACCTTGAGGACTGGAGTTGAGAAACACTGCTGTAAAGTATTATAACCAATGACTAGCCAGGCAACTAGCATTTTTGGAAGGTGGTGAGAAAATTTTATATATATATATACATATATATATATATATACATATATATATATATATATATATATATATATATATATATATATATATATATATATATATATATATATATATATATATATATATATATATACACACACACACACACACACACACATATACATATACACACACATACATACATACACACACATACTATGTAGAGTCTAATCACCACAAAACTTCAACCCTTTACTGTAATTGTAGGGCTAATCACCAATTCTTAATATAAACTTTAACAGGTTAATGACTGGGGGTGATGATATTGTTTTTAATGCCCCTGAACAGTATCATTGCATTTCCTGTGCCTAGGCAACCCTGTTTTTTGAGCCTTATAATTATATATCTGCAGTGTGAGATCATCTAAAACACTGCTGCCTCTGAGCGCTAGTCTCAGGAGATATGGCATGAGATATGGTGATGTTACTACTTTGCTGCTCACTGTTCTCCTTGCTGGAGAGGAAGATATACCCGAGGGCCTGCAGTGCAAGCATATGCCTGCTTTTGCTCCTTTCAGTTTATGGATCTATGCTTTCTGCTCATTTCCTGCTACTTAAATCTGGCAATCCATCAGCTAGCCAGTCATCAGTGGGGTAACTGACATAAGGAAGCATGGTCCTTTTCTACCAAGAAGGTCGCCTACACACAGAGACACCGTGCAGAACAATGCACTATTGGGAAAAAAGATGAGCTGCAGGGAGACCACTGACAATACTGATGACTAGTTCTTTGCCTACTTAAATTTTGGGATAAGACCGCATGAAGTGTGAATACAGACCTGACCACACAGACTTAACATGAGACGATATATAAATTCCAAGGGCATACAGCCATGAAGGGATTTTTAAATTTCAAAGAGCTTTCATATTCCTATAAGTTAGGTACAGTATCCCCAAAAGTGAGTATACCCCTCACATTTTTGTAAATATTTTATTATATCTTTATATCTTATATCTATTTTCCAGCACGGCCTTAACCCTCTTGGGCATGGAGTTCACCAGCGCTTCACAGGTTGCCATTCGAGTCCTCTTTCACTCCTCCATGACAACATCACAGAGCTTGTGGATGTTAGAGACCTTGTGCTCCGCCACCTTCCAATTTGAGGATGCCCCACAGATGCTTAATAGGTTTTAGGTCTGGAGACATGCTTGGCCAGTCCATCACCTTTACCCTCAGCTTCTTTAGCAAGGCAGTGGCCATCTTAGAGGTGTGTTTGGGGTCGTTCTGTTGGATTACTACCCTGCGGCCCAGTCTCTGAAGGGAGTGGATCATGCTCTCCTTCAGTATATCACAGTACATGTTGGCATTCATGGTCCCCTCAATGAACTGTAGCTCCCCAGTGCCGGAAGCACTCATGCGGCCCCAGACCATGACACTCCAACCACCATGCTTGGCTGTAGGCAAGACACAATTGTCTTTGTACTCCTCACCTGGTTGCAGCCACACAATCTTGACACCATCTGAACCAAATAGGTTTATCTTGGTCTCATCAGACCACAAGACATGGTTCCAGTAATCCATATCCTTAGTCTGCTTGTCTTCAAACTGTTTGCAGGTTTTCTTATGCATCATTTTTAGAAGAGGCTTCTTTCTGGGACAACAGCCATGCAAACCAATTTGATGCAGTGTGCGGCATATGGTCTGAGCACTGACAGGCTGACCCCCCCACCCCTTCAACCTCTGCAGCAATGCTGGCAGAACTTATACGTCTATTTCCCGAAGACAACCTCTGGATATGACGCCAAGCACATGCACTCAATTTCTTTGGTCGACCATGGCGAGGCCTGTTCTGAGTGGAACCTGTCCTGTTAGACCTCTGTATGGTCTTGGCCACCGTGCTGCCGCTCAGTTTCAGGGTCTTGGCAAGCTTCTTATAGCCTAGGCCATCTTTATGTAAAGCAACAATTTTTTTTTCAGATCCTCAGAGTTATTTGCCATGAGGTGCCATGTTGAACGTCCAGTGACCAGTAAGAGAGTGAGATCAATAACACCACATTTAACACACCTATTCCCCATTCACAACTGAGACATTGTAACATTAACGAGTCACATGACACCGGGGAGACAAAATGGCTAATTGGACCCAATTTGGACATTTTCACTTAGGGGTGTACTCACTTTTGTTGCCAGTGGTTTAGACATTAATGGCTAACTCAATGTTCTTTTGAGGGTACAGCAAATTTACACTGTTATACAAGCTGTACACTCACTACTTTGCATTGTAGCAAAGTGTCATTTCTTCAGTGTTATCACATGAAAAGATATAATAAAATATTTACAAAAATGTGAGGGGTGTACTCACTTTTGTGAGATACTGTAAATCTACCAAGAGAGACACTAATTGTGGTAATTAGAGAGGTGCATTAAATCATCACTTTCGAAACTCAGAGCGATACAGTTTTAGGGAACCCACCACTTTCAGATACTGGAAGTTTTTGGGGGACTTGAAATTGTCAATAAAAATACGGTTAAGCTAAAAATCACAAAGGCCTGTTTAATGTACAGCTCACATCAACACATCTCTTTGACACGTCAAAAATAGACCCAGGCGCTTCTGTGGGTGTAAACCATTTGGAAAGTGTGATCGGAATAACACAATTTACTAGAGAACTCACTAATCTTTTTCTCTAATTGGCAATGTACAGATTAGATTCATGTCCAACCACTGTAAATGCAATAATATTTCAACAATACTCAACCTACTCAAACCGAGCATATTATGAGAAACACATGAAAGCAAAGTTTACCTTCAGTGAAATCTGGTACTCAACAAAATATATATCAGTAGATCTATATATAGGCAGCAGAACTGTCATGTAAAAAAAAAGTCAAGTCTGGTCTCCCAAGTTCTCAACAGTCTCTAAAGCCCTAATGAAGGCACAGAAATCGTTATGGAGTCAGATAAGCACCAATAACCACCATTTTCATAACATGCAGTGGGTACAGGACTATACAGTGCCTTGGAAAAGTATTCACACCTTGAAATTTTCTATATTTTGTCATGTTACAACCAAAAACGCTAGTGTATTTTATTGGGATTTTATGTGATAGACCAACACAAAGTGGAACATAATTGTGAAGTGGAACAAAAATGATAAATCGTTTTCAATTTTTTTTTTACAAAGATCTAAAAAGTGTGGGGTGCATTTGTATTCAGCCCCCCTGATTCAATACTTTGTAGAACCACCTTACACTGCAATTACAGCTGCAAGTCTTTTTTGGGGAGGTCTCTACCAGCTTTGCACTTCGAGAGTGAAATGTTCGTCCAATCTTAGCAAAATAGCCCAAGCTCTGTCAGATTGGATGAACAGCAATTTTCAAGTCTTGCCACAGATTATCAATTGGATTTAGGTCTGCACTTTGACTGGGCCATTCTAACACATATATATGCTTTGATCTAAACCATTCCATTGTAGCTCTGGCTGTATGTTTAGAGTTGTTGTCTTGCTGGAAGGTGAACCTCTGCCCCAGTGTCAAGTCTTTTGCAGACTCGAATAGGTTTTCTTCCAAGATTGCTCTGTATTTGGCTCCATCCATCTTCCCATCAACTACCACCAGCTTTCCCTGTCCCTGCTGAACAAAAGCATCCCCACAACACAATGCTGCCACCACTATGTTTCACAGTGGGGATGGTGTGTTCAGGGTGATGTGCAGGGTTAGTTTTCCGCCACACATAACGTTTTTACTTTTAGGCCAAAAAGTTCAATTTTGGTCTTATCTGACCAGAGCACCTTCTTCCATATATTTTTGCTGTGTCCCTGAATAGGTGACTTCTGAAGCAATTGGTTCCACTAGATTTTAGTTAGGGGTATCAGAGTAAAGGGAGGCTGAATACAAATGCACGCCACACTTTTCAGATATTTATTTATAAAAAAACCTTCCACTTCACATTATGTGCCACTTTGTGTTGGTCCATCACATAAAATCCCAATAAAATACATTTAAGTTTTTAGTTGTAACATGACGGAATGTGGAAAAATTTCAAGGGGTGTGAATACTTTTTCAAGGCACTGTAAATCGAAAAAAAAAAAAAAGTTATGAGACCTGAATTATGCTCAATTTCCTAAGCTCTCACGCACATTCGCTATAGGTGCATTTGCATATGTAGCGTACAAAAACGAGCATGTTTTACTGCCCAGGAGCCCCTGGTGCTGTGTACAGCCACTTATAGATATGAATTGGTAAAGGTGACTGTATGCAGCTATGCGCCGCTACTTGGGTAAACTGGCATATGTGCACAGATGTACTGTTCTGGGCCCTAAAAGTGAAGGTAACCTCTGCTTTTGTATTTTACCCAGTAAATGTTTGTGCACATCCCAGTTTGTGATAGATTACTTGAAGGCCAGTCTGTCATTGACATCTACAGACTGTAACCTGCATCGCTCTGCATTAATCTTTTCCCAATCAGATTGCCTGGTTTGGGATGCCATCACTCCTATACATGCGCAAGAGTTCATTGCCCTCGGTAGATGCATGCGCAGCTCTATGTACATTGCAAACAAGCAGGTAGGAATATTTGAAGAGATATGGTATGTCTCTTTTCCATTAAAAATCCTGCTAGTTCACAAGTTTTAGTTTAGTTAGGAAAGTTTCTCCAGTCTCCTGAAGTCATTCCTTTTCACTGCCTGACCAGTTGAAATTCATTATTACTATTATTATCATACATCATTTATATAGCTCCAACAGTTTACGCAGTGCTTTACAATATAAAGGGGGACAGTACAATTACAATACAGTTCAATAGAAGAAGGAATAGGAATAGTCCTACATTGAACAAAAAGGACCTGCTTGCCCACATCCTGGAGTGTCAGGCAGTGGATTAGAGTGCCGGTGTAGCGTCACTGTCAGGAAAAGCCTTCTTGCAAGCATTCTAGCAATAGAAAGACTAGAAGGATGCCTGTGCACAGAAGTGCCGTCCGACGTGTGCGCATGCGCAATAGCGGCGCGCGCGCCCCCTATGACAGCACTTGGCGCCAAGATGTGCTATAAAAAGGGGACTGTTCCATTGCTGCCTTGCTGTCCAGTCTACAGCGTTCCTGAAGACCCCTGCCACTCTTACTTGTGATCTGAACCTTTGAAACCTGTTACCAGTTTGAACTGTTCCTGACTACCCTGTTTGCTGCCTGCCCCGATCTCGGCTTTGGACTTTGACTACTCTTCTGGATTACCCTTCTGTACCTGATCTGCCCCCCTGTGTTTTGACCCGGTCTGCCTGTACCCTACTGTCTGCTTCCTGCTGCTGGACTACAAGACACCTCCTTGCTGTCTGCATCCTGCTGCTGGTCTACAAGACACCTCCCTGCTGTCTGCATCCTGCTGCTGGTCTACAAGACACTTCCCTGCATCCTGCTGCTGGTCTACAAGACACCTCCCTGCTGTCTGCATCCTGCTGCTGGTCTACAAGACACTTCCCTGCATCCTGCTGCTGGTCTACAAGACACCTCCCTGCTGTCTGCATCCTGCTGCTGGTCTACAAGACACCTCCCTGCTGTCTGCATCCTGCTGCTGGTCTACAAGACACCTCCCTACTGTCTGCATCCTGCTGCTGGTCTACAAGACACCTCCCTGCTGTCTGCATCCTGCTGCTGGTCTACAAGACACCTCCCTGCTGTCTGCATACTGCTGCTGAGCTACAGAGCACCATCCTGCTATCTGCATCCTGCTGCTGGTCTACAGGACACCTCCCAGCTGACTGCAGGATCTAGCCCTCTGCTCCAGTCTTCCAGTCAGGCACTTGTGCCCCTTTGTACTCTCGAGCCCCTGTCAACACTACCAGGGGTTCCCGAGTCAGAGGTATACGAGGCCGTTCCCTGCATTCCGGGCTCTACCTACCAGAAACGTGACAGTCACATATGGTGACCCATCACATTTGGCTACCCGCTGGACTGCGCTTGCGCAGAATTTTGTGGCCACACCCCTGAGTCCAGGGTCAAGCCCCACCATCCAAGTGGACATAGAGTCAGATTATAATTATGCTGAGCGAAGCGAGGCCGTGCCCGAAGCGTGGCAAGTGAAGCGAGCCCATGAGGGGCCCTGTGGCAAAGTGGCTATACAACAGTGTTGGAACGCATATGACGGCGTCGCACATGCGCACTCCAGCGGGTAGCAAAATGTGATGGGTAGCCGAATATGACCCGACACTGGTTGCTGGGGAAAAAGGAATGAGGCCTGCATTTCCCCTTATTCATTACCCCTGAATGAAACAAGCAGTTAACCCTTGCATTGCGGGGAGGGACCTACTGCCAGGGTAACTGTCTTTAGCCTGGAGTTTAGCTTTGAAGGTATGTCCATAATACAAACCTGGGCTGGAAATATCAAGAACCAGAAGTCAACTCTCTGCAATCAGCAGGCATCTCCAGGTGACTGTAGGCATCTATGACATTCTATATAGCAGCTTGGTAATGCCAAAACTTAGGGTAACCTCTATAGTGCAACCAGCAATCACAATCTGTGGTCCATAGCTCTGGCCTGCTTAAAGGGCTAGTAAAGATTCCTTTTTTTTTTTTTTTTTAAATAACAAACATGTTATGCTTGCCTGCTCTGTGCAAGGATTTTGCACAGAGCAGCCCCAAACCTCCTCTTCTGGGGTCCCCCGGCGGCGCTCCTGGCTCCTCTTCTCGAGTGCCCCCATGGAGAACCCCATTCCGCGCGGGCACGCTCCTGAATTCTGATGCTGTGTCCATTGACACAGACAGCAGGACTTGGCCCCGGTGTTCTGCCGAGAAAGTTCCGCTCGGCGTATAAGTTCCCCCCCTCTACTGCGCCTGCACAGTAGGTATCGGCGGAAATAGCCGAAGCAGAACAGCTGAAAATCAGCCGTACACGGCGCCTGTAAGAGGGCCCCTCGCGGGCTCGCTTCGCTCGCCATGCTTCGGGCACGGCCTCGCTGCGCTCGGCACTTTTAGATTCCCCCTCTAGGTCCACTTGGATGGTGGGGAAGGAACCTGGACCCAGGAGCGCAGGCGCCGTGTACAGCTGATTGAAGCATTTGAGCTTCGGCTATCTCCGGCGCCTGAGAGTAGTATGTACTGCGCAGGCGCTGCGCCTGCGCAGTACAGGGGGGGAACTTATCCGCCGAGGGAACATTCTCGGCAAGACACCAGCTCCTGTGTCACTGGATTTGATTGACAGCAGCGGGAGCCAATGGCTTCTGATGCTATCAATTTATCCAATGAGGACCCGAGACAGCGGCTGGAGCTGCTGGGCTTGTGCTAATCACTGGAACGATCCGGTACAGGTAAGTAAAAGGGGGGCTCTGGGGGCTGCTGCACTACAGAAGGTTTTTCACCTAAATGCATAGAATACATTAAGGTGAAAAACCTTGAGGGTTTACAACCCCTTTAATGCCTAGGAGAACATTTCCACCTGAGTATATGGTGGATTAAAAAAAAAAAAACCTGGTTGACGCATCTTTGATGTGGTTTCTGAACACACCTTACATAGGCATTAATGGTAATGCATATAAAAACTTTTAAAGCACAGCACACCTAGAACACAGAGGTGGGAAAGAGATTAAGAATTGTTAAATTCCACCAGAACAAAGACAACTGTTTTAATCTAATGACTGGATCATTACATATATTGAGGGCATAAAGACAGTCTAACTGGTGAAAAGCCAACACTTATATGGCCAGTAATGCAAACCTTTGCAGGTTAAAGTCTATAGACCTCAATGATAACAATAGAACCACTTTACACACATAAACAGAGAAGCACCTCTACCAAGAAAGACCTGAAAACAGCAAACAACTACCATCCAGCCATAGACCCTCCAGACTTCGTGACATTTCGACAGGTCAACCGGTCTCTGCAGCCTCTGTGCTTTACAAACTGCCCACCTAGGGAACCTTCTCTGCTTTTCCTGGGTTTGTTAAGAGCACACATAGCAGCAGATAGAATAATACCAGCAGCAGCAAGTCTGCAGCCAGATGAAGGTGTGACATGAGCGGTGCTTTACCTTCCTCTGTACAGTCATTGTGTCATTGCTGGCACCTCTGCAGGGCACTCATGCAGGATCCACCATAGCAGCCCCAACTCAGTGTTATCCCAGGTGTAGTCTGTGCTGTGGGGAGGCCAGTAGTCAAAGTATACAGAATAGATCTTATATGCCGATCTCTCCTCCCCTCTACTGCGAAGAGGAAGAGGGAACATACAGGTATCGCTTTCAGTATGGATGGAGGGAGGGGAAGGAGAACAGACTGGGCGGTACAGAGACACAGTATGAAACAACCTGCTGAATCCATACAAAAACCTGACACCTGTCACCGCAGGGACTTCTGTACGTCTGCTAAAGGCACTGGAGGAATTTTAGCAAACTTTCTTACTTATCGCATAAGATTCAGATTTTTTTATTTTTTCCCTTTTATCGATTGAACTAGATAAGTAGTTCTCAGCCTGGGGGTTAGGACCCCCCTCTGGGGTTGAATGACGATTTGCCAGGGGCCACCGAATCCTGGGCTGTTCCTGAAGCAAACCCGCACCGCTCTCCCAGCCTTTTCGTGGCCACCCAGCAGGGCTGTCCCTGGAGCCCGCAACCACCCACTCAGCCTCTTTGCAGCTGCCCTTTGTTCACTGCATTGCTGGGGGGCAGAGACTAGAGGTCAGCTGACTGGTGAGCAATGTGAAGTGGGAGGGGCTGGAGGAGACCCTATCTCCTGATTTTGGCATAGGTGTCACCGCTACGAGACACCACAAAGTCAGAGACACAGTGAAGCCGGAGACACAGTGAGTAACACTACCTGTGATTATAGTTGTCATTAAAAGTCCCCACTACAGTTCTCAGATCAGCAGATGACCTAAGTTGGCTGATCAGAACTCCCCCCAGCACTGCCACTGAACCCAGCTCTCACCAGCACTGCCACTCATCCCATCCCCCCCCCCCCCCCCCCCACTAAGGAGTAAGAGAAGGAATAAAAATAGAGAATACATGGAAGGGAGAGGAAAAAAAGAGGGGGAGGAACAAAGAAAAAGGGAGAGAAAGAATAAGAGAAAGAACAAGAAAGACGGCAAGAGAAAGGGGTGGGAAAAAAAACCCAAGAAATTAGGATAGAGAGATAAAAAAACAGTGCTCTTGGCTGGATTGTGCAGCTCCCTAATGGCCCATACACACGATCCGAAAATCGGACGACAGATTGCCTGTTTTTTTTTCCCCATGCTAGTCGTATAATGAACCTGAAGAGTTTACTAAAGTTCCAAAACGTACGGCAGAATAAAAAAAATCGGAAGTGATGTCATGTGTTGTAATGTGTAGGAGAGTGGGGATGTGGCGCTACCCTATGTGGCACAAAATGTTTAGTGGTAAATTAATTCTAATTAAAATAAAAATCCCAGTATACACATACACTGGGATTTTTATTTTAATTAGAATTAATTTACCACTAAACATTTTGTGCCACATAGGGTAGTGCCACATCCCCACTCTCCTACACATACTCCTATAGGTCTCTTTTGGGACTAATTTGGGGAGGCTGCAACCCTCTTCCTAAGCGCGGACTTTTACTATACTATGTGTTGTAGTGTATTTGTATTTTCGGACGACGACTGTACTGACTAAACTGAAATTTTTCGTGTAAATCCAAAGTCTATTAGCTACATGTAAAATGTAAATATATGTAAAATACACAGTCTATACAACTAGCAAGAATCAAGATTCAACAGTTTAGAATATTTACTTATTGGGGTTGTAAACCCTCAAGGTTTTCACCTTAATGCAGTCTATGCATGTGATTCTGTACTGCAGCAGCCACCCAGACCCCCCCCCCCCTTTACTTCCCTAAACCTGATCGTTCCAACGCCGGGGACGAGCAGAGCAGCTCCAGCCGCTGTCTTGGGACCTCATTGGAAAGATTGATTGCAGCACAGCCATTGGCTCCCGCTACGGTCAATCAAATCCAGTGACATGGGAGGTGGGGGGCGGGGCAGAGTCCTGCTGTCTGTGTCAATGGATGCAGCAGCAGGACCCGGGAGCACACCCGCACGGGTGTCCCCTTGGAATGCGGGTCTCCAAGGAGGCACTCGATGCGGGGGGAGGAGCCAAGAGCACCACTGGGGGACCCCAGAAGAGGAGTATTGGGGCCACTCTGTGCAAAACCCTTGCACAGAAAAGTATAACGTGTTTTTTTTTTTTTTTTAAATGAAAAACACAACTAACCTTTACAACCCCTTTAAAGGAAACCTAAACTGAGAAAATACTGTATGTAGGTTGCCATTGCTTAAATCTACTTTACCAAAAAAATTAAATTTCCTAGCCTTTATGCAGATCCAAAAGGTTTCAGTATTTTAAATGACCCAAAACATAAGCAGATCAGGAGTTCTGATGTTCATGTGACTTCAACTGGGTGCTTGTCTAAACTTGAGAGAGGCAACTAGCGTTTTCAGAAGGAGATCAGCAATGAGTCTTGACTCTTCTCTCAGTACAGGTATGGACTTTTTTTTTTATTGTACAATCATATTTACCTAGGTGGTTGCAGCATTGGTCCAATGCTGCATATGTCCCCCTCTGGCTCTAACACTGAGAACTGAGCGATCAAACACCACTGTTCGCACAGTTCTCATAGCTTCCTGAGCTCTTCCTCGCTCACTGGAGCGCTGGGCTGTGGAGGGGGCAGGAGCGGTCCGCTGAGAGGCTGAGCCAGGTGTCGGTAGCACTTCAAATCACCCTGATACCTGCAAACATATGCATGGTGTTGGGATGATTGAAGAGCTAACACCCCCACCCCTTCACCTACCCCCCCAGCCTTGGAAAAATCTTGTTCCACAAAACCAGACCCTTGTACCAAAAAAGGTTGGGGAGAAACTGCCATGCCCAAGGGGCGGAGACAGGACCAGACACCCTGCACAGGGAGGGAGAGCAGCAGCGAGCGGTCTTTATTACAAGAAGCTCCTGCACAAAGGTAAAGTTTAACACTGAATTACTGTACACCAAGATTCAAGAAAGAACACACATGACGAATGGATTAAGACACAATTTGCTTATCCCAGAGTTGAGCTTTAAATACATTTTTTTGTATTGCAATATTTTAAATACTCTGCTATTACTGATCCTTTTAAAAATATACAGAATATTCAAAATGTATTCTTTTTCAGGATGGAATTAGAGCTCATGTAGGCCCCTTTCACACTGGGGTGGTTTGCAGGCGGTATTGCGCTAAAAATACCGCCTGCAAACCGCCCCTAAACAGCCTCCGCTGTTTGTTCAGTGTGAAAGCCCGAGGGCTTTCACACTGAAGCGGTGCGCTGGCAGGACGGTAAAAAAAAGTCCTGCCAACCGCTTCTTTGGAGAGGTGTATTCACCGCTCCTAAACCGCTCCTGCCCATTGAAATCAATGGGACAGCTCGGCTATACCGCAGTAATACCGCGGCTATAGCCGCGCTGTACGAGCGGATTTAACCCTTTTTCGGCCGCCAGCGGGGGTTAAAACCGCACCGCTAGCGGCCGAATACAGCCGCAAAAACGACGGTAAAACAGCGCTAAAAATATCGCTGTTTTACCGCCGACGCCCCCACCGCCCCAGTGTGAAAGGGGCCTTACATTTGCTTCAGCTTCAACACACATTAACGGCTAGTTTACACTTGCTTCAAAACATGGCTTCGGACAGGCTTTGTTAAAGCTCTCTGAACGCCAGTCAAAGCTCCGGTCACTAAATAAAATGGTTAACTTACAGTCCTGTTTACACCTTGCTTTTGCTTTGCTTCGGCTTCGCATCAAAAATTATGCCGCATGTAGCTTTAGTGTTGCTTCAAAGCCATAGATGTCTATGACTAAGCTTGCTTGAAGCCCGACTGAAGTCTCACCAAAGCCCCACCAAATCAAATCCAGTGACACGGGAGGTGGGGGGGCGGTGATGAGTTCTGCTCTCTGTGTCAATGGCTGTAGCAGCAGGGCTCTGGAGCGTGCCCGCACGGGTGTCCCCTTGGAATACGGGTCTCCGAGGAGGCACTCGATGCGGGGAGGAGCCAGGAGTGCCACTGGGGGACCCCAGAAGAGGAGGATTGGGGTCACTCTGTGCAAGGGCTCATCGAAGCCCCAAAGGCTCATCGAAGGCCCCCCATTGAAGCTCCACCAAAGCCTCATCGAAGCACCAAGCAAAAGCAAGGTGTAAACAGGACTGTAAGCTAACCATTTTATTTAGTGACAGGGGGTTTGACTGGCGTTCAGAGAGCTTTAACAAAGCCTGTCCGAAGCCTTGTTTTGAAGCAAGTGTAAACTAGCCCTAATGGTTGTTTTAAAAAAAAATTGCTCTAAAGAGGAACTGCAAGAATTATTTTATAGTCATCCCGTCTAATCTCTAGAAGTGTTTTGACGCCTGTCCAGGACCCAACCTGAGAAACAAATATGATTTTCTATGTCAGAGTATGAAGAATGTTGTCACACTCCATTCCATGCTGAGTTCTGCAGCATGCCACACATTGCAAATGCTCTGCCCTTTCCTTGTTCCTCTGTGACAGTCTGAGAAATGCAGAATTCTGCAGATCTATTACATGAAAAATATCAGGAAAACAGGCTAAACCTTTAACTAGAAAGATTTTTATCATAACTTTATTTTGTACATGAGAGCCTCATACCAATAGGCATCCCATCATTCTCAGTACCTGCTGACATTCAGCAGGCTCCCCTTGTGCTTTTTGCTTCCCCCACCTATCCCTCCCATGTGCCTCCATATTGTTAATCAGACAGAACCGTTCCATCAGACACAACCTCCATAATAAAACTGAACTATAGGCAAATAAAAAAAAAACAAACATAAGTTAAATCAGCACTGTATTGATTATACTTTCTTTTTTCAACAGCAATTAGTACAAATGCCCATGTTTTCGCCTGGTATCTGTCTCTTGCAATCCACTGTACAGAGCTCAGACTGGAAGGTGGAGAAGCAGCATAAGTCGCCAATCAGGTGAGCGGCAGTGCACATGAGCCAACAAAACATGCTGATAGAAGAAGAAAGCAGAGTAAGGGCTCATTTACACTTGCTTCAGCTTTAACGCACATTAATGGCTAGTTTACACTTGCTTCGGACAGGCTTGATTAAAGCTCTCTGAATGCCAGTCAAAGCTCCTGTCACTAAATAAATTGTTAGCTTACAGTCCTGTTTACGCCTTGCTTTTGCTTTGCTTCAAAAATTATACCTCATGTAGCTTTAGTGGTGCTTCAAAGCGTCTTCAAAGCCTCCATAGAAGTCTATGGCAAAGCTCGCTTGAAGCCCCATCGAAGCACCAAGCAAAAGCAAGGTGTAAACAGGACTGTAAGCTAACCATTTTATTTATTGACAGGAGCTTTGACTGGCGATCAGAGAGCTTTAACAAAGCTTGTCCGAAGCCTAGTTTTGAAGCAAGTGTAAACTACCCCTAAAGCTGGCCACAGATGGATCAAAACCCGTCTGGTCCAGCAAAGACCGGACAAATTTTGATCCATCTATAGCTGCTCCCATTCCAGAGAATCCGATCGAATGATCAACTCCTCTTAAAGTGGTTGTAAACTCATTACAACCACTTTAACCTACAGGTAAGCCTAGATTAAGGCTTACCTGTAGGTGCAAGAAATATCTCCCAAACCTAAAAGGTTTAGGATATTTGCAGGAATAGCGGCACCGATGTCTATGGCTCATGCGCCGCAGATATCGGGCGCAGGCGCGCTGAGCGTGGCGTTTCTAACGGCGATTATGCCGTTAGTGGCGGCACCAGCGCGCATGCGCGGGAGTGGCGTCATCGCGGCTCCAGCCAGTCACAGCCGCGATACCCGGAAGTCACTCCAGGATAGATGGCGTCGGAGGTGAACGAGGGCTGATACCGGGGCTTCGATCTCAGGTAAGTAATTCATAATGAGCTAGTATGCTATGAATACTAGCTCATTATGCCTTTGCCTTGCAGGGTGTATTTTTTTTTTTTTTTTAAAGAGGCTTTACTTCCTCTTTAAACCGGCTTTTTGGAACATTTTTGACTGCAGAGCTGATCAGTCTATGCTAACAGCGGAGGAGTTCCCGCTTTCGGAATACAATAACAATGCAGGGAGGATCGAAAAAAATTGAGGTGGATGGGGGAATCTGCTCAGTTTGAATTTTTCAATCAGCACTCTGGCTGATCAAAACATAAGCGATCCATGTATGGCCAGTCAAATAGATGAACTCTATGGTCTGCTGCTCCCCCTTTTACTGCTCAGACTCAGGTTGGGGGGGGGGGTTTGGGGGGGGGGCATTGCTTACTCTTGCCCTGCCAAACAGAGCTGTGCTGCATGCCACCGCTATAAATTGCAGGAATGGATAGACAGAAAATCCCCCCATACATAAGTTCCATATGTGTACTTGGATGGAGTTAACCTTTAAATTGTACTTTAATGGACTTTGGATAGAATAGGCATTGATAAGAACCCTTATAATGGTTGTAATGCTGTCTGTGTAAGCAGGTTGTGTTTTATGCTGCCCCAGCCAGGGAAGGTTAGTTTTAATACGTTTCCTGGTTCTTTCTTGGCGGGCTTTCTTGGGTCTGACCCACTGATCCTGTATTATATAAAAAAAAGGGACAGGGGTCCGGTCCTGAGAGGATGGAGAGATGTGTTGTTGATGAAGAGAAGCGCATAATGCAGGACATGTTACCGGAGTCCGTCCACACAGCCTACTGCCAAAGCACTTATGGACAAAGAGCCTGCTACAGGATACGGGTCCACAGAGATCTACAAATCACCCGAAGACACCAGATCTGGAGCTTTGCCATAATGGACTATCATGTGCAGGTATGCTGGGGCAGCTACCAAGCCTGAGTTAGGGATTAGGGATATTAGGAAAAGACTGTGTACTTTGTTCTGGATGCTGCGAATTTCCAGTAAAGTCTTTGAAACATTGTCCTTGCCTGGTCTGAAGTTACTAAAGGGGTGTAATGCCAGTATCTGGCGGTGACCTTGTGACCTTGCCTAGCATAACCTAGAAGAACCCACCCCAGGGTAGGCCTCCTATGTGACCTACACTTGGAGCCAATGAGGAGGAGAACATGGAGGAAGTGTCACCCGCATACATTTACATGTGTCCCCACCTGGGAGATCCCCATAATTAAACACAGAGGGGCAGAGCGAAACACATTGGGGGCATAGCCTGGTGGGAGCCCAGGCTGAGGTTGCCATACATTCAAGACTTATGGGATCATTTCGATATGTGGCTACAGGGACCCGGGAGACTTACTTTCTCTGTTGTCCTGTTGACCATTAGACACAAATCTATCATTTTAGAGTTGTCCCCAAAACTAGATACGATGGTAAATCTTTTAATAGGGACACCAGTTCTGGTGAAAAATATCTAGGAGGGGAATTACTCTGGTGACAACTTTTGGATTTCCCATTACTTTTTGTCTTAAGGATAATGGTCACCTGGACATATAGGGGAGGTGAATCTGCCCAGAAGCGACACTGATGTCAATAAAAACCTGACAAGGGTTCTAACCCTCTCCTACCGCATCTAACACGAATATTAAACAGTTTAATATCCTTCAAAGGTTTCATAAGTACCAACAGGCATACAATGCACCTTCTGTGCACACCATACATGCCCAAAAGCAGATCATCAGGGTCTTATTGTTTTAGGCAATCCAATGACAAATGCCTATCTGTGCAAACTTTAGAAGACTTGAAAAACTTGAACCGTTGCTGGAACATGCATATTTATGAAAGTTGCAGAGTGTAGATGCCCCCTAAGGGGTTGACGGCACGTATTACACTCAATTCACAAAGCTTTCACACAAGGATAAGGATTGTTTTCTAATCTTATTGCACTCAGTTGAAAATAAACAACCCGTAACCTCATCTCAAAATATCACATAAACATGGTCCTCGTCGCTCCTCCCAAGACCTTGTGCTATCTAGCTCCCTTTTCAACTCCTTCCATGCTCACCTCCAGGACTTCTCCAGTGTCTTTCTCCTTCTTTTGAACTCCCTACTCCAATCTGCCCTGCTATCTACTACACTGTCCGCCTTTATGTAATCCCTGAAAACTCATCTGTTCAGGGAAGGCTATCCTGCTTCTACCTAAAAATGTAACTTTTACTTTAATTTTGCCGGTGACACATTGTGACTGCGGCACGTGAACACCTCTGTTTACTGCCATGTAGCTTTAAGTGGTTGTAAAACCCCTACACAGCACCTTTACCTACAGGTAAGCCTATAATAAGGCTTATCTGTAGGTACTGGAAAGAGCTCCTAAACCTGCACAGTTTAGGAGATATTTACCATATACGCTTCATCATCGGTGCATGCGCACTAAAGTAAGGGCACGATCGTGACGTTTCCCATGCGGGAGCCAACGTCATGTGTCTCCGGCCAGTGACAGAGCCGGAGTCCACGGCAACGGAAGGGACAGGGGTAAAGATGGACGCGGTCACCAGCGGGGACATTACGGGCTTCGTTTGCAGGCAAGTGCAACATAATGATCTAGTATGCGATTCATACTAGCCCATTATTCTTTTACTTTGCAGGGGAATAAAGAGGAAGTAAAACCCATCAGGGTTTACTTCCTCTTTAAGGAGGGGGGCGATTGGGTGGTACTAAAAACATGGCTCAACCATGCATTTTAAAACGTTCCCCAACCACTAGGCCAAATGAGGCCATACTTTTGCTTACAACTCACCCACCCACAGTTATTAACGTCACTTTCCCCTCCCTTTTAGATTGTAAGCTCTCAGGAACAGGGCTTTCCTAACCCTGATCTTTAACTATATAGTAACCGTACTATATCCCTTTATTTTATAAGCTGTTGGTGCTATGTAAATCTTTTATAACAAGGCTCCTTACTCTGGTGTGTTAGCTTTGTAAATTGAACCCATTGTCTAGAATGTTCATAAGGGTCATCAGATCCACAAACTATTGTCCCGTCTAACAGCTGTTCAATGCATGATAGAACAGGAGTGCATTCTGAGTCTTGCTAATCTCAAAATTCTATTGGAAACGGTTTGCTTGGACTTTTTTTTTCCTAAGAAAAATCCAAACAAACAAGCTTGCAGTTCTTGTCATCCACTAGAGGGAGCTGTAATATAGATCCATGGTACCCATGCTATGTTGGTGTCACAGGCAAAACCATTCTCTGACCAATGCAGCAGCATCATTGATCACTAGGACCTCAGTAATGCCCTTTAGTCCTGCTTGATTCTTCTACCCCCAGGTGGCCATAGGAGTCATTTTATTTTTTTTTTTTATAAGAAAAGTAACCATAAAAACACACAAATTCAAATTAAATAACCTCCAAATCCAAATTATATTTGATTAATAAGCATAGATCCATACAGATAATATTCCTGATTTTGTATATCACAAATTGCTCTTACCAATGTAATTATTGCTTCAAAGGATCAAGGATATTTCAATACTGAAATTTAAATTTGAACTCTGGCCTTTCCTTCAGTCTTGCAGTTGTACAGGCCTCTCTTCTGTACTGAAATTGCTTACTCCGATTTCACCGCACACGGTCAGCTTCTCACAGCGTGCATTAAAAGTTGCAGAACATCAGACAGAGCCCACCTCATTTCCTGGTGGGAGGATGCCCAGCATTATCTAGCCTTTGCTCCCCAGCCTGACTGTCCCTAGCCTACCCTACTGGATTTCAATTATTGTTATTATAATACAGGATTTATACAGCGCCATTACTTTGTGCATCGCTTTACAATATAAAAAGGGAGAAAGTACAGTTCCAATAAAATAAAATACAGGCGGGTTAAGAGGGCCCTGTTCATAAGAGCTTTATGATCTAATACGGAAGGGCAAGTGGTACAAAAGGTTATAACTGTGGGGGGGTGAGCTGAAGGAAGTGATAAAAGCTCAGTTAGTTGGAGGTATGATAGGCTTCCCTGAAGAGATGAGTGTTCAGGTATAGCCTAAAAGCAGCCAGAGGAGGAGATAGCCAGAAAGAATGAGGTAGAGAGTTCCAGAGGGTGGGAGAAGCTCTGGAGAAGTCCTAGAGATAAGCATGGGAGGGTCTTGGGAGGTGCGGAGAGGACAATTTTGCTGATATTCATGGAGGTTCAGGATCACACGTGGGCATTATATGGAGCACTCTGCCTAGGAACACCCACTCCTTTAGACTGACATCCAGCCATTAAGGCATTTTTATATTTGTATAACTCCTCACAAGAGCCAGCACACCATGTACATCAGGACTGAGGGCTTTTGGGGGGAGCATGGAGGCAGGGTGCAGGGATGTTTTCAGGAAGCGGATGTACAGCACCAGCCAAGATCTGCCTGCATTGCACAGGGAAGCACAGAGAACCAGCAAAGACATAAGTGGGTCTAAAATAATGTATGCAATGATAATGGGAAAGTTTTATCAAAAAAAAAAAATTAGAACGACAGAACGCAATATATAACAGGCTTAAACTTCAACTTTAAGTACATTGCATATGGGTGCCAAATATTCAGTGGCACAGATTTTGTTTGTATGAAAACATTATTCCTTAAAGTGGCCTTTTTCAACCAGGGTGCCCTCTAGGCTCTCCAGGGGTGCCTTGCCAAAATGCCTAAAAATTGTCAACAAACCAGAGGGAGGATCAAGGCTGCCTTTTTTGTAGACAAAGACAGTGTTTTAATGTGCCGCATTACATGTTTGGGCATTGTGTTGGCCAGCTGCTGGTGCCCCAACAAATGATGATGGGCTGGCATAGGTTGATCAGAAGAACGCAAGGCACTTGAAAACATCCTTGTTTGCCCGTACCTGAACCTCTCTGTCAACACTGGGGTCACGTTAGCTGATCGAGGGAGAGAAACTGGGGCAGAAGAGAAAAGCTGGAATGCTAGTCAGTACCTGTGTGCAAAAGGTACAATCGCATTTTTAAGAATTAATCATTTCTAATGTTGGGTGTTTAACCCCTTCAGCCCCGGAAGGATTTACCCCTTCCTGACCAGAGCACTTTTTGCGATTCGGCACTGCGTCGTTTTAACTGACAATTGCGCGGTCATGCGACGTTGCACCCAAACAAAATTGACGTCTTTTTTTCCCCACAAATAGAGATTTCTTTTGGTGGTATTTGATCACCTCTGCGTTTTTTATTTTTTGTGCCATAAACAAAAAAAGAGCGACAGTTTGGAAAAAAAAATGCAATCATTTTTACGGTTTGCTATAATAAATATCCCCCAAAAATATAGAAAAAAAAAAATGTTTTCCTCAGTTTAGGCCAATATGTATTCTTCTACATTTTTGGTAAAAAAAAATAAAATAAAAATAACAATAAGCGTATATTGATTGGTTTATAGCGTCTACAAAATAGGGGATAGTTTTATGGCATTTTTATTATTAATTTTTTTTTATTAGTATTGGCGGCGAGCTGCGATTTTTATCATGACTGCGACATTATGTCGGACACATCGGACACTTTTGACACTATTTTGGAACCACTGACATTTATACAGCGATCAGTGCTATAAAAATGTACTGATTACTTTGCAAATGGCACTGGCAGGGAAGGGGTTAAACACTAGGGGGAGATCAAGGGGTTAAGTGTATCCTAGGGAATGATTCTAACTGTGGGGGGATGGGCTACTACTCACATCACAGCGATCACTGCTCCCGATCACAGGGAGCAGCGGATCTCTGTCATGTCACTAGGCAGAAGGGAGAAATGCCTTGTTTACAAAGGCATCTTCATGTTCTTTTCCGTGACATGACCCGCAGTCTCGGAGTGCACGGCGGGCGTGCCCACACCCACAATGCCGCATCTTAAAGGGGATGTACCTGTACGCCCTTTTGCCCACCCGTGCCATTCTGCCGACTTATATCGGCGGTCGGGAAGGGGTTACGTTTTTACATTTTAGAATGGGGTGCCTCGAGATTGTGCAAAGTTTCACAAGGGTGCCTTGACAGAAAAAAAGGTTGAGAAACATTGCCTTAAGTATATACAGCCTGACTGCACTACAGTAATAAATCACTAGGTTGTCGTTGGGTTTTAATGGAAACTTCTGCAGGTGGCCTAAATGTAGAAGTGTAGTTCCAGCTCTAGGATTAGGATCCATTCGTACACAGGCATTGTGGTAATGCTCAGTAATGAGTATGTTTTACCCCAACGCACAGGTATATGCACATGGTGGTGCCATTCTAAAAGCTGCAGATGTAATGGACCGTCCGAACACACTCACAATAGAGTCTGGAGGGTAGAGTCACACATTGGCATGGTGGCACTGGTTGTGGTTTGTTAAATAAAAATTGCTGATGCTGAATGGGTTAAGCTATTGACATGCGTATAAATTGCTTCCTAATGCCATCAGTGGTATTTGGTATTAATATATTCATTCTGTTCTGCCAGTATACGCTGAATTTCATGCTATATGGGCACCAAACCAGACGCCATACATTATTCATCCTCACAGTTACTTTGTTCCTCTTCTCCAGACATCAAGGGAACACAGGGGAGGGTGAAAAAAGAAAAAATACAGACATACACAATATGCAGAAATTTCAGAAGCCTCTGTGAGCATATTAAACACGGCTCTTAAATCTTTTTTAATGGGGTCAGAAATAAACAGTAGGTTAGAGTAGTCTTTGTAACCTATAGCAGCCTAGCTAGGCCAGGGCAGACCCTTGTCTGAAAAGGTTCTACAAATCAGAACTTAGATGGAGACAAGAAACCGGTACTGAAAAGACCACGATCGGTCAGACAAACGCGATCGCATAGCTCCCAACTGTCCCTGATTTGAAGCGACTGTCCCCGATTTGGAGCGACTGTCCCTCTTTCCTCCTCATTTGTCCCTCATTTTAGTCTGATCTATATAGATCAGTGGTTCTCAACCTTGCTAGTGCCGTGACCCTTGATAAAAATGTCCCAAGTTGTGGAGACCCCTAACAGTAAAATTATTTTTGTAGCGTGGGTTGTCAGCACCCAAGGCGAGACAAGTAATTTGCGCCCCTAACCCACAGACAATTAGTGCGCCCTGAGTCCCTTCCGCTCATACAGTATTAAAACCCCTTATGGTACATTTTAGGATGTACCACTCTCTCTTTGTTCTCCTTTTATCTCTCTCTATCCTAATTTCTTGTTTTTTTCCCCATCCCTTTCTCTAGCTGTCTTTCTTGTTCTTCCTCTTCCTTCTTTCCTCTCCCTTTGTCTTTGTTCCTCCCCCTCTTTTCCTCTCCCTTCCATGTATTCTCTATTTTTATTCCTTCTCTTACTCCTTGGTTGGGGGGGGGGGTAATGGGATGGGTGGCAGTGCTGGTGGGGGATGGGATCAATGGCAGTGCTGGGGGTGGGGGGGGGGTGGGGGAATAGTTCTGATCAGCCAACTTAGGTGCTCTTGATCAAGGTCATCTGCTGATCTGAGAACTGTAGTGGGGACTTTTAATATCAACACTATTCACAGGTAGTGTTACCGACTTTGTGGTGTCTCGTAGCATTGACACCTATGCCGAAATCAGGAGATAGGGTCCTGCTGGCCGGCCGCAAAAAGGCTGGGAGAGCAGCATGGGCTTCAGGAACAGCCCAGAATCTGGTGACCCCTGGCAAATCGACATTCGACCCCCAGGTTGAGAACCACTGATATAGATGTATATAAAATACACGTTTTATCTTTCAAAAAGTGTTTCCCAGTGCTAAACGTTTCATCCAAATTCAAAATTTCTGCATTTGTAAATTTAAGAGCCAATATAAAAGGAATAGTAGTGGTAAAAAAAAAAAAAAAAAAAAAGCCCTTGTGGATTTAATTAACCTTTTATTCCAGTTAGGTCTCCTTTAAGGGGGTGTGGCAAGGGGCGTGTCCTATGCCTACATATGTTTGCTAGTAGGTGTCCCTCATACCCATCTCAAAATGTTGTGAGGTATGCTATCGGTTGGCGCTGATGGTTTAAAAACTTTATTCTATGCACAGTTCATATTTAAAAAAAAAAAAATAAAAAATTAAAAAATTAAAAACTGAAAAGCCCTGGAACTGACTGCTCTGGTGTGAACTATGCCATTGGAAACCATATAACCTACTTTCCATGCGTTTTTGATGCAGGAAAAATACCCGTACTGGACTGCATGTGGTGTAACTGGCCCTTACAATGTATATGCGCTGGCATTAATCAATGCACATCAGCCCATCTGGTTTAAATGGAACCTTAAAAAGGTAAACTTAAAGCGGTGTTCCAGCCAAAATTTTTTTTCTTTTTAAAAGTCAGCAGCTGATAATACTGTAGCTGCTGACTTTTTAATAAGGACACTTACCTGTCCAGGAAGCCCACGATGTCAGCCCCCCGAGGCCGATCCATCCACTGCCACTTCACTGCCGGTTTACGACTGCCAATGCGCGAGTTGCGTGGCGCTTTGTGAGTGGCCAGCTTGTCTTCTGGGACACACACAGGTTCCAGAAGACAACAGGGGGGGGGGGGGCTCGCCGCAGAAGAGGATGCAACGTCCTCGGCCAGACTGGATCGGAAGTAGTCTAGGTACTTCTAAAAAGGTACGAGAGAAAGTAAAAAAAAATAAAAAAATAAAAAATATATAAATATCCAAAAACTAGGGGTGGAGAGGTGGTCTTTCATTTAAGACCACCTCTCAAAATTGGGTGGAACTCCACTTTAACAATAAGAACTTCAAGTATGCGGTTACAGAGAACATACTAGAATCTTTATTTCAGTACCAAAAAACATTAGTGTTATATACACAAAGAGACAAATAGAGTTCATAGACAACTCGTAACACTTTATTGCTTTTAAACAATGGTCAGCTTTTACGGAGTTACCATCTTACTAATGTAGTCCACCATGAAGTTCTCATTTTGTGAGATAACCAAAAGAACTCTTGAAGTCTCCATCATAAGAGGATTATCACATGCTAAAACCCAGCCAGAGACACTTGGCCTCTGACCCTCTTATCATCATATGATGCTTCAGTATTCAATAGTCATTCAAAGCCTGGCTTTGATGGGGGGGAAATCCTTAATTACATTCACATGAAACAAAGCAAAAGTCTGAAGCTGTCAAGACCCTGATGGAGATAAACAGGAAATGTAACACATCTGTGGATGTTAACGTTAAAGAAAGCGGAGCGCCAGAAAGAAAAAAAAAATATATATATATATAAGATTGAAACAATATTCTGCAATTATAGCTACTTACAGGTGTCGTAATTTACTTTCCTGATGTCAATCCATATGTATTGTGCCATGTTAAAGTCAGGAAATGGAAAAGTGTATCAAATAATTACCAAAATTTTCCTTTCCTGATGCCAATCCATATGAATGCTGCCATGTTGGCATCAGGAAAATTGTATCAAATACTTACCCCAATTTTCATTTCCTGATGCCAATCCATGGCTGTATACATATGGATTGGCATCAGGAAAGGAACATTTTGGTAATTATTTGATACACTTTTCCATTTCCTGACTTTAACATGGCACCATACAAATGGATTGGCATCAGGAATGGAGAATTTTGCTAATTAGATACAATTTTCAATTTTCCCGATACCAACATGGCACAATACATATGGATTGGCATCAGGAAAGTAAATTCAGACACATGTAAGTAGCTATAATTGCAGAATATTGTTTCAATCTTTTTTTTTTTTTTTTTTCTTTCTGGCGCTCCGCTTTCTTTAATGTTAACATCCACAGAATGCGTTACATTTCCTGTTTATCAAAGTAAAGGAAAATTAGGGTAAGCATTTGATACCATTTTCCTGATACCAATATGGCACCAAACATGGACTGGCATTAGGAATGGAAATTTTCGGTAATTACTAGATACAATTTTTCTATTTCCCGATACCAACATGGCATCATACATATGGATTGGCGTCAGGGAAGGAAAATTATTGTAAGTATTTGATACAATTTACAAACTGGTAAATTGTGCACCATTACCAGCCCAATGGAGGCAAAAATGAATTTACTGGACACAACCAGGTGCTAGTGTATTCTTTTTTAATGAGTTTTCCTTTATTTTAGAAAATATTTCACATTTTAATTGCATAAAATCAATTGATGAAAATGTTTATAGCGCAACGCCAGGCTGCACCCCCCAAAAAAGCTCAGAAGGGTGTGTACTTCATGACCCATGCCCACAGAAAGTAAGAGGAAAGCCTAGGCATTATTGAATCCAGAATTCAGTGAGTCTGCAGGGGGACAGCTCCAGAGATAGCAGAGTATTACAATAGAATCACACCTATGCATTTGCTTCGTCTTGCACCGGTCTTTGGGTCCTTGACTTGCCTAGGTGATCCAAACAGGAGTGGGAGCGGATACCTGTCAAAACTAGGTACCTGTAACACCCCCCCCCCCCCCACCCACCCCCCCAAAAAAAAAAAAACCAAACATATATGGAGGAGGAGGGGGAGGAGTAGTAAGAGTGGAACGTCCCCTTTTTTGGGAACCCAGCCTGAGTGCTGGTCACACTAGTGCGACTTCTGGTGTAACGCACAGAATCACTTGACAAGGGAAATCACATTATATTCAATGCTGCCTGTTCTAATCAATGCAACTCAGCACAGTTAAATTTGCAAAAGGTTCCTGTGCTACTTTGGTGTGATATACAGTGCGATTTAGCCCCATAGAATATGCAAAGTTGCATTAAAGTCGCACTACATAATCAAACTAAAAACTGCATCACAGCAGTGTGAACCGAGCCTTACAGTGAGAGTTTTCCTTCTTCATTTTAACAGTTGCAGTGGATTTAAAAAATATTAACCACTTGCCGACCAGCCGCCGTCATAATACTGCGGCAGGTTGGCTCTATTGCGCGAATCGCCGTAGCTGTACGTGGGTTCGTGCAACACAGTGGGCGCGATGTCCGCCGGCCACCCGTGATCGCTTCACAGACAGCCAGAATGGGGATCTGTCATTGTAAACAAACAGATCCTCGTTCTGACAGGGAAGTCGAGAGAGATTGTTCCTAGTGATCAAGAAGAGCGATCTCTCTCCTCCTCCAGTCATTTGCATTGGCCCCCCCCCCACAGTTAGAAACACCTCCCAGAGAACACATTTAACCCCATAATCACCACTAGTGTTAACCCCTTCCCTGCCACTGTCATTTATACAGTAATCATTGCATTTTTATGCAAAAGATAAACATTAAACTCAAGCTAAAAAGATAAACATAAATGCAAAAGTGCATTTTTTTAGCAATGATCGCTGTATAAATGTCACTGGTCCTAAAAAAGTGTCAAAAGTGTCCGATCTGTCTGCCGCAATGTCACAGTCCCGCTAAAAATTTCAGATCACCCCCATTACTAGTAAAATAACAAAAATGCCATAAATCTTTCCCCTATTTTGTAGACGATATAACTTTTGCACAAACCAATCAATATACGCTTAATGCGATTTTCTTTTTTTGCCAAAAATATGTAGAAGAATACATATTGGCCTAAACTGAGGAAGAAATTTGTTTTTTAATATAATTTTTTCTTGGAATATTTCATAGCAAAAAGTAAAAAATATTGCTTTTTTTCAAAAAAATTTTTCTTTGTTTATAGCGAAAAAAAAAAAAAAAAAGAAAAAGAAAAATTTTGTTTGGGTACAACGTCGCACGACCGCGCAATTGTCACTTAAATCGACGCAGCGTCGTATCGCAAAAAATGGCCTGGTCAATAAGGGGGTAAATCCTTCTGGTCCTTAGGTGGTTAAAGTGGCTGTAAAGTCAGAATAAGCAATAACTGCCATCCCCTGTGTTTTATCAAGATATAAAGTACTGTATGTCCATTTAAAAAAAAAAAATCCTAAATACCTTTTCTCATAGCACCGCTGTACTGTCCCCTGGCCTCCTCCGCTTTCCTTCCCGATCTAAGGAAAGCGGGAGGGGCCGAGATTCTCCTTTGATCTCAGCCGGCCAGCAGAGGGAGGTCATGTGACCACACAGCAGAGCTGTGCAAAAATGTATTTAGTATTTAAAAAAACTAATAACACACACACACAGTACTTTGTATCTTGATAAAACAGAGGGGATGTCAGTTATTTATAAATGTTATTGTCAAGCCACAGGGAAGAGCAGCAGGAGGGGAGGGGCAGGGAGGAGATTGCTCTCGGACACAGGATTCGGAACCTCACAGGCAGGGAGGGAGGGAAGAGGGAGAGACTCAGAGCAGAGAGCGGGATGACAGAGGCACATAAACTGACCACGGTTTAATGCATCAGCAGCTATGATTAGCGTGGTCAGCACACACAGTGAGACACAGGAACAGACGGGATCAACCAGGTATTTTACAGCATAGAAAGGGACAAAGTACACGGCAATACGACCTTCCAACTCTATGTGAAATATTTAATTCAGCTACTACAATTAATATTTATATATTAGAATAAAAAGAACACTTTCTTATTAACCCGTGCAGTCTAGTGAGATCTTCCTTGTAGCTAATATTTTCTCCATGCTTCTGTTCCGCCATCTTGGATCCAGGATCATCAGGAGCCAGTGGTTCATAATTTGGTTCCAATTTCACAGCCATGCGGTTGTGGAGTGTGTGTCCCAGAACGCAGAAGGGGTTTTCAGGGAACGCACCCGTACAGCTGTCAAATTGGGACGAGACACTGTGTCCGTGCAGCTGCTGCATCCCAATAGCCATGAATGGGACTGTTTGCATGTGGATGCACAGAACACCTGTCCATCTTGTGCAGGCGAATACAGACCATCGCACAGGTGTAGGGATAGGTGTGAATGAGGCCTAAATGAAAGCACAAATAAACCTTATCCTTATTGTGTAAACTACTAATCCCATCAGTCTACCATGTAATTGAGAGAAAAAAAAGACAGACATATTTGAAGTCCAGGCTGTGTGACAGCTATGGCTCCCGCTATAGATACAATGGGGAAATTAGTGTAGCTATAAAAAAGGGACAGTGTGTTACTGGCAGGATCGCCATGTTAACCGCTTGCCGACCAGCCGCCGTCATTTTACCGCAGCAGGTCGGCACGATCCCGCGAGCTGTTGTAGCTATACGTCTCGTGGGATCAGGATAGCAGGCGCGCTCCCGCTGCACTGCGGGGGTGCCTATGCTCGTGGCCGACGGTCGCGATGACCACCGGCCACGAGCGATCGCGGGCACGAGAGGCAGAAGACGTAAGTGTGTGTGTAAACACACAAATCTCTGTTCTGCTCTGTGAGAAGAAACAGATCGTGAGTTCCTAATAGCTGGAAACCACAATCTGTCATTTCCTCTAGGTCAGTCCCCTCCCCCTACAGCTAGAAACACACACACAGGGAACACAGTTAACCCCTTGATCGCCCCCTAGTGTTAACCCCTTCCCTGCCAGTGACATTTTTACAGTAATCAGTGCATTTTTATAGCACTGATCGCTGCATAAGTGCCAATGGTGTCAAAAGTGTCCGATGTGTCCGCCATGTCGTCGCAGTCCTGATT
The DNA here is from genome assembly GCF_042186555.1 of Aquarana catesbeiana. Taxonomy (NCBI): domain Eukaryota; kingdom Metazoa; phylum Chordata; class Amphibia; order Anura; family Ranidae; genus Aquarana; species Aquarana catesbeiana. Next base: position 750,264,434 of record NC_133325.1, read on the forward strand.
TAAAAAAAAAAAAAAATATGGCATTACTAGTACTAGTTTGCTTTTTTTTTTTTTTAAATGGGGATATTTATTATAGTAAAAAGTACAAAATATTTGTTTTTTTTTCAAAATTGACGCTATTTTTTTGTTTATAGCGCAAAAAATAAAAATCACAGAGACTATCAAATACCACCAGAAGAAAGCTCTATTTGTGGGGGAAAAAAGGACATGAATTTTGTTTGGGTGCAGTGTCGCACAATAGTCAGTTAAAGCGACGCAGCGACGAATCGCAAAAAATGGCCCGGTCGTTCAGCAGCCAAATCTTCTGGGGCTAAAGTGGTTAAAATAAAAGGGGGGAAAGTGGCTAAAAAAAGCAAAACAAAAAACAAATGCAATCACTGCAATCATCTAAGGACTGTTAACTTGCAATACATTTTTTGCTTTTGGCTTTAGATTGTTGAAAGAACAACAGAAAAGTTGCTTATATAAACTGACAATACTGTATGCATTATACCTATCTATGCAGCAGGTGGCGCTGTAGTATTATAGAGTATAGTTCATGTATTCTATGATATAACAGGATGTATTCTCTATCTATTTTCAGTGCACTTGTTTGTTATTCAGTTCCTGTTTCCATGTTGTAAGACATGATCTACTATCCTCCATGAAAGTAAAGTGGATTGGTGTATACAAGAAGCTTCCAGCGCATTATTTCAATAGTCTGATATGCTTTAAAACAGCTTTGCTTTACTTCCTTGACCAGAAGGAAGCAGAATAGTTCTTCATTCCTTTTTTCATATGGGAAGCTGATAAAGACATACCAAACGAGTCCTCATCCCATCCAATTATGACACCGTGTAAAAGAATAATTTACACCATTTTCATGTCCCTCGCAAAATATAATTATCCATCGTAGGGGAGGTCAGCACAATGCCCAGACATAATAGATTGAAGGGAGGAATAAATCTCCTGTCCCTGTGGTATTCAGCTTTTAATTGCTTGTTATTTTCAGTAGTTTACCACAAGAACTGTCAACACAGGAAGCTTACCAGCTAAAAAAAATTTAAATAAATAAAAATAAATCATTGTGGCAAATATACAGAATTCTACAGGATAAAATTACTTTAAATGACTAAATTACAAGTGTCCAGAGCCCAGGGGGAAATCAGCTGCAAATAAAGGAAATATGGTTTTACCATCAGTCAGTATACAGGGAATTCCATGAGTATTCAACCCTCTATAACTTTTCCACATGTTAGAACGTTAAAGTCTGGAATTAAAATGGATTTAATTGGGATTTTTATGCCATTTATCTACATAAAACTGTCCATACTGTCAAAGTGAAAAAAAAACAAAAAAACAAACAATGTAAAAATTATTTACAAAGAAAAACTGAAAAGCCGAGTACGGCTTGAAGTGGACCTGAAGGGATGTGCGATCTTATAGGAAACATGCAAAAAAATTGTGTCCGGGGCTTTTTTCAGCGGGAACGCAGTTCTGGCACCTCTAGCACTCCATGTGTGTAATGGAAAGAGGTACTGGGATATGCTGGAGGATCTATTGATGCTAGCTGCTGGGGGATCTTTTGTCACTGGAAGGAGTCTATAGTTGGGAGGGTCTGTTGTTGCAGGTGGGGAGATCTACTGTTTCTGGGGGATATACTCTTGAGGGAGGTGACTACTTTTGCTGGGCGATCTACTGTTGAGGGAGGTGACTACTGTTGCTGGGTGATCTACAGTTGAGGGAGGTGACTACTGTTGCTGGGGGATCTACTGTTGAGGGAGGTGACTACTGCTGCTGGGGGATCTACTGTTGAGGGAGGTGACTACTGTTGCTGGGGGATCTACTGTTGAGGGAGGTGACTACTGTTGCTGGGGGATCTACTGTTGAGGGAGGTGACTACTGTCGCTGGGGGATCTACTGTTGAGAGAGGTGTCTATGGTTGCTGGGGGAGGGGGGGGGGTTACTGTTGAGTGAGGGGTCTATCGTTGTTGGCAGCTAGGAGATACATTTTTGCTGGGGGGGGGGTCCTATTGTTACTGAAATGGATCTATTGTTTTGGTGGGGGAATCTATTGTTGCTGGGGGATCTATTGTTGGTGGTAGGGTCTAATTGCTGGAAGTATTTATTTTGCAGCTTTTCTTGTTATAATTAACAAATTCCATACTAATTACTTCTATTTTCTCTAAAAGGGGCGGTACTGAGAGGTGGCTACGGGGTGGTACCAAGGGATGTGCTCAAAAGGTGGGTAGAGGGCAGAGACAAGGGGTGACTCAGAAGGGGGGGGGGTACCTGCACCAATTCTCTGAGAACAAAAAAAAAAAAAAAAAAAGCCCTGATTGTGTCCAAGCACTAATGTTACCTTTTGCCTTAAATTCCTCCTGAAAAAAAGCAGTGCCCTTTCTAATGTGTGACCTTGCCTAAGCTCCACTGTTCCAGTCCTATAGATGTATACACGATGTGTGAGACAGTTGGTTGTACAGAACACCCCCAGGAACGTAATTTCCTGCTCCTGTAATCAGCTCACTGTTTTCCCAGATAAGTCTGATTTTACGCATGTTCTGCAACAAAAGATTCATTTTTGGGGAGATGCTAAAGGGTTATTCACTTCTAAAGGGATGCAGACACTGCAACTTTCTTCATTAGAACAGCATCAGCTAATCCATAATGAAAAAAGTCACTCCCATAGATAATCAGTTTCTAAAAGACATAGAAGAACAAACCACTTTTCCTTCAGAACAGAAGTAGGTAGGAATCTGCAACAAAGTTTGTTGCAATGCAATATACATAGATCGCCCAGGGAGGAATGTTTTTTTTTTTTCCCTCAACAAAAGTTGGGTTACTCTTTAACCGCTTGGCAACCAGCCGCCGTCATTTTACAGCGGCAGGTTGGCACGATCCCGCGAACCGTCATAGCTATACGTCGGCTCGCGGAATCAGGATACCAGGTGTGCGCACAGCAGCGGGGGTGCCGATGCTCTTGGCCACCGGTCATGATGACCGCCAGCCACGAGCGATCACGGGCACAAGAGGCAGAACAGGGACGTGTGTGTGTGTAAACACACAAATCCCTGTTCTGTTCTGTGAGAAGTGACAGATTGTGAGTTCCTATTAGCTAGGAACCATGATCCGTCACTTCCGCAAGGTCAGTCCCCTCCCCCTACAGTTAGAAACACACTGAGGGAACACCTTTAACCCCTAGATCACCCCCTAGTGTTAACCCCTTCCCTGCCAGTGACATTTTTACAGTAATCAGTGCATTTTTATATCACTGATCGCTGTGTAAATGCCAATGGTCCCAAAAAATGTGTCAAAAGTGTACGATGTGTCCGCCATAATGTTGCAGTCACGATAAAAATCGCAGATCGCCGCCATTACTAGTAAAAAATAAATAATAAAAATGCTATAAATCTATCCCCTATTTTGTAGATGCTATAACTTTTGTGCAAACCAATCAATATATGCTTATTGCGATTTTTTTTTTTTTTACCAAAAATATGTAGAAGAATATATATCGGCCTAAACTGAGAAAAAATTAGATTTTTTTTTTAAAAAAGGGGATATTTATTATAGAAAAAAGTACATTTTTTTTTCAAAATTGTCGCACTTTTTTGTTTATAGCGCAAAAAAATATGCAGAGGTGATCAAATACCACCAAAAGAAAGCTCTATTTGTGGGAAAAAAAGGACGTCAATTTTGTTTGGGTGCAACGCCGAATCGCAAAAAATGGCCTGGTCATTCAGCAGCCAAATCTTCCGGGGCTGAAGTGGTTAAGTAAGGCTGGCCACAGACGTGTAGATCTCCTTTGTTCAGCCATTTATCATTTTCCTTCCACTTCACAATTATGTGTCACTTTGTGTTGGTCTATCACATACAATCCCAATAAAATACAAATTACATTTTTGGTTATAACATGACAAACTGTGGAAAATTTCAAGGGGTATGAATACTTTTTCAAGGCAATGTATATATACCATAGTTTGTGGACTCTATAACCTTCCTACAAACTAAATATACAAATATGTTGGCTATTTAGCAGAATAGTGGAAAAGTGGGGAAAAAAAAGCATTTTTCAAAATCTTCGGGGATTTTTTCATTTGTTTTTCAAAAAATAAAAAAAAACCAGCAGTGTTTAAATACCACCAAAAGAAACCTATTTTTGTGAGAAAAAAAATAATAAAAATGTAACTTGAGTACGGTGTTTAACTACTTAAGCCCCGGACCATTTGGCTGGCCGAAGGCCAGAGCACTTTCTGCGATTCGGCACTGCCTCGCTTTAACTGACAATTGCGCGGTCGTGTGACGTGGCTCCCAAACAAAATTGACGTCCTTTTTTCCCCACACATAGAGCTTTCTTTTGGTGGTATTTGATCACCGCTACGTTTTTTATTTTTTGCGCTATAAACAAATAGCGAAAGGCATTATTTTTTACTTTTTGCTATAATAAATATCCCCAAAAACTATATAAAAAAATGTTTCTTCCTCAGTTTAGGCTGATATGTATTCTTCTACATATTTTTTTTTCAAAAAATAACGCAATAAGCATTGATTGGTTTGCGCAAAAGTTATAGCGTCTACAAAATAGGGGATAGTTTTATGGCATTTTTATTAATACATTTTTTTTTTACTAGTAATGGCGGCGATCAGCGATTTTTATCATGCGACATTATGGCGGACAGATCAGACCCTTTTGGCGCTATTTTAGGACAATTCACATTTATACAGCGATCAGTGAGATTACAAATTCATTGATTACTGTGTAAATGTGACTGGCAGTGAAGGGGTTAACCAGGAGGGGGCGCTGCAGGGGTTAAGTGTGTCCTAGGGAGTAAGGATCGGCTCAGGCTGTTCGCACACTCCACATGTAGAGCCCGCCAGGAGGTCGGCACGGCGCTGCGCTAATCACAGGCAGTGAGACATTTTCCCGATATGCGGCTGCAGAGATCAGGATATGTCTCACTGCCTGTGATTAGCGCCGTGCCGACTTCCTGGCGGGCTCTGCACGTGGGCTGTGCGAACAGCCTGAGCTCATCCTTACTAGAGAGTGACTAACTGTAGGGGGGGGATGGGCTACGTGTGACACGACACTGATCACCGCTCCCGATTACAGGGAGCGGTGATCAGTGTCATTGGGCAGAACAGCCCGCGATTACACTAACGGAGCTCGCAGCATGCACACGACCATACGGCGGCATATTTAAACGGCCGTACATGTACGCCCATTTGCCTGTCCGTGACATTCTGCCGACGTGAATGTTCGTGCGGAGGTCAGCAAGCGGTTAATAACTGTGCAACTGAAATTCAAAGTGTGACAGCGCTGAAAGATGAAAATTGGCCTGGGCAGAAAGGGGTTAAAAGTGCCCAATATTAAAGTGGTTAAAGCAGAACTTCACCAAAAAGGGGAAGTTCCACTCTTCCTCCCCACCCACCAGATTTGGAATATTTTTTTTGGGGGGGAGGGGGGTACCCATCTTTACCTGCTCCAACCTCATCCCCCCTCCCCCTCTTGCTGCCCGCAACCTTCTGAGACATGTCACAGATCCATGGAGGCTATGGGACCATTTAAGTGATGCTAAAGTCTTGTATTACTTTCTTTAAAAATAGCAACCATATTATACTTACCTGCTCTGTGCAGTGGTTTTGCACAGAGCAGCCCCCATCCTGCTCTTTTTTGAGTCCCTTGCCGGTGCTCCTGGTCCCTCCCTCCAGCAGAGTGTCCCCCACAGCAAGCAACTTGCTATGGGGGACGGCCGAGCCGAACCGCAGTGGTGTGTGTCTATTCAGACCAGGAGCCCCGGTTTGGCCCCACCCACTCTCTCTCATTGGCTAACTGACTTTGATTGACAGCAGCGGGAGCCAATGGCGCCGCTTCTGTGTCTCAGCCAACCAGGAGGGAGAATCCTGGACGGCCGATGTACTCATTTACATTGCTGGATCGAGATGGAGCTCAGATAAGTATTAGGGGGGCTGCTGCACGCAGAAGGTTTTTCATCCTAATGCATAGAATGCATTAAGATAAAAAAAAAAAAAAACCTTCTGCCTTTAGAACCACTTTAACAGGGCGCAGTGTGGCTCATGCATACGCAGTGGGAAGCTGGCTGTGAAGCCACAGGTTGTCATAGCTGGCTTCCCACAGTTAACATGCCGGTGCGGAGGACCAGTGGCGGTGCGTCCATAAGAGGGCGTCGCCCCCTCTCTCCTGCCACTGCTCTATCACCAATAGATAGATTCATGCAATGCATGAATCTATCTATGGATGCCACTGCCACCCCCTATTCAGGCGCCCGGCCCCTTTTTTGGTGCAGGGCGCCTGAATTACAGTGGCAGGGGTCGTTTTTGAAGCACCTGATTAGAGCCATAGGCTCTACTAGGTGTCAAAAAAGGTGACCTGCGAGCGCCATGCTGGGCGCTCGCAGGTCACTCAGCTGTGTTAGAAAAGCAAACGAATATTCGCTTTCCTAACACTAAACCGCCTCTCTGCCAAGAAACATCAAGGAGCTGTCCCACCGAGACAGGTAACTGCAGACGGTGGGCGGAGGGCAGCATTTGATATGGCACAGTGGTTGCGTTTGATGGGGCACAGTGGCGGCATTTGATTGTAATATAATGACGGCCGCACGTGGCTGCCTATGACGGCCGCACGTGGCTGCCTATGACGGCCGCACGTGGCTGCCTATGACGGCCGCACTGGGCTGCCTATGACGGCCGCACTGGGCTGCCTATGACGGCCGCACTGGGCTGCCTATGACGGCCGCACTGGGCTGCCTATGACGGCCGCACTGGGCTGCCTATGACGGCCGCACTGGGCTGCCTATGACGGCCGCACTGGGCTGCAATTGACGGGCACAGTGAGGCTGCAATTGACGGGCACAGTGAGGCTGCAATTGACGGGCACAGTGAGGCTGCAATTGACGGGCACAGTGAGGCTGCAATTGACGGGCACAGTGAGGCTGCAATTGACGGGCACAGTGAGGCTGCAATTGACGGGCACAGTGAGGCTGCAATTGATGGGGGGGGTGTTTCCGTATTTTTCAGTACGTTTGCGCCCCCCAAAAAATTTGGAGCACCAGATGCCACTGCCGAGGACACAAAGACCAGTTAAGAATCTGGACCAGGTGAGGACAGCTCTGGATCCCTGGATAGGGAAGTATCCATTTATTAAAAGTCGGCAGCTACAGGATTTGTAGCTGCTGACTTAATTTTTTTGAACCCAGCTGAAGCTTCTCGTAAATGAATGCAGAGCTGAATGGAGTTCAGCTTCAGGAAAAATTAATTTTTAGAAAGTTGCATTCAATAAATTCCCATCTAAACATCATCTGGGGAACTATGATTTGCAAAGCAGTGCTCCTACTATTTTACCAAACCAACCACGCATTACTTATTACACCACCAAGGGAATGTTTCAAGCACAAAGGAATTTTTTGGCCGCAGTGAAAAGCATTTATTTCACTTGTATTCCAGGTATGAATTTTCCATGTTATTACCGACTACAGTACAGGAGTATGGTAGTGAAATCAGTAGAACAAATGGGTCACCTGAAGAGCTGGCTGGCAGGGTTTGGGCAACGTTTGAAGGTTAATACATGTAGATCTGCCCACTTACCACTCTCACACCTATTCTCTGACAATTAAACGGCAGGAGATGACCTAGTTATTCCTCTTCTTCTGGATTTAAAATGTAAGTCAGCAAGTATGAATATACGGGGAGGAGAATAGAAATTTAAAAAAAAAAAAAAAAATGTTTGCTGCAAAAGGCAAGTGTGCAACTGCCAGATGGAGGTTAGAGGGGACTCTTCCATGGAATACACTGAATCGCAGCAGGGACGCTACCTTCTCTGCCTAATAATCAATTTATTTATAAACTCGTCACTGTACGTGTCACTTCTCCAATGAACAAAGCTTTGCACGCAGCTCCATAGACATTGAATTTAAAAATGATAGGATATACGGTGTGCGTGTGGGGCAGAAAATAGACGTTAAAAAACAAAAAACAAATTAAAGTGGTATTAAACCCAAAAGCAAACATTATATTGCAGCTTACTAGTTCTTCAATTTTGTGGCTGCATTAGTTTTCTTTTTTTTTTGGCTTTTTTCCTTTATTTTCACCTGGTGATCTGGCCAGTATGTTTATTGTTTTTCAACAGAACAAGCTGTCCTGCAGATGTATCAGCATATCGATAATGAAAAAAGTCACCCCCATAGATAGTCAGTTTCTAAAAGACATAGAAAAACAAATGGCTATTCCTTCAGATGAGAAACCCCTGGGAAGCTGCAAGAAAGTTTGTTAAAATCCCTGCAATGTACATAGATTACCCAGAGGGGACTGTTTTTTCTTCCCTCAACAAAAGCGGAGTTACTCTTTAAGTAAGTGTAGCAAGAACTCAGGGTGGAGCTGCTGGTTTAAAGCGGGCTGTTACCGTCACCTTCGTTACCTCTATTTCACCAGAACCGGGTCTAGGGTCCCGTTGAGTTTAATACCAGACAATGTAGGCACCGGACACTTGAGTATCTTTTCCAATGCTTTAATAAACGTAAATTGAAGGAAGTAGCAGGAAAGAGGTAGAAGAGTTGCATGGAAGTTTACCTTTTCTTAGTGTAGCATTAGGAATTGAAAGCTTGTACAGTAGATGAATGTACGCTTTTTAGAGCCGAATCTTTGCCCGCCTGGATAGGTTTCTCTCACCAACCTAGCAGCCAGTACGCAGAACGAACAAAAGTCTCTGCCAGACTTGATTGGAATAGAAACCCATACGATCCTCTGCCACAGGATGTAATGGTTTACGATGAACAGCAAACACAGCACTAGAACCTTTAAGCCGACCCGGCAGTACTATGCGGTAGGATTACTTTAGGAGCCCAGGACCATTCCCTTGCCACTGTGGTAGGCCCCAGACAAGCTTCTGGGCCCACCCACACGCTGCAGCAATGTGGGCCTCCCGGTCGGAGGACCACGAGGTAGTACTCCTAGCACATACCTGTCGGCCAGGAGGGCCGGCAGGTGGAATGAAAAAAAAACCCTAAAACATGGTGTCTGTCCCATAAATACCCTCTCCCATAATGCACCTCAGAGGACCACCTCCACCGAGTTATCTCCGGGACAGAGGAGCACTCATACGCTTCAACGTGTTGCCTTTCCAACACCGACCCATGGTGACGACACCCACAGGCACAGTGTGAAATTACATGCAACTCAGCCAAGCTGGAACAGAGGCAAATCTGACTATGTATGAACAGATAACCCACTAAATTTACCTATAAGCAGTAGATTGAAAATCTACCAGCGCTACATAAGGCTGGCCATAGATGTGTAGATTTCCTTTGTTCAACTCGTGGCCTGAACAAAAGAAATAACCGATTTCTCCATCCTTGCTAACAGCACAGATGGCTGAATCTCCCCTACTGGGCTATGGATTGGATGCAGGCTCTGTTCAGCCCAAACTTTTCATAGAGGCTCCTTCAACAAAAATTGACTAAACTGTTCATTTGTTGAACAGTGCCAGCAGGGCAACAAGAGAGAGAGAGAGAAAACAAGACAACCAAAGAAGAAAAGAGAGAGAGAGCGAGAGCGAGAGCGCGAGAGCGAGAGCGCGAGAGAGAGAGCGCGAGAGAGAGAGAGAGAGAGAGAGAGAGAGAGAGAGAGAGAGAGAGAGCCAGAGAGAGCCAGTGCCAGCAGGGCAACAAGAGAGAGAGAGAAAACAAGACAACCAAAGAAGAAAAGAGAGAGAGAGAGAGAGAGACAGAGAGAGAGACAGAGAGAGAGACAGAGAGAGAGACAGAGAGAGAGACAGAGAGAGAGACAGAGACAGAGACAGAGAGAGAGACAGAGACAGAGACAGAGAGAGAGACAGAGAGAGAGACAGAGAGAGAGACAGAGAGAGAGACAGAGACAGAGACAGAGAGAGAGAGAGAGACAGAGACAGAGAGAGAGACAGAGACAGAGACAGACAGAGAGAGACAGAGAGAGACAGAGAGAGACAGAGAGAGACAGAGAGAGAGAGAGAAACAGAGAGAGAGAGAGAGACAGAGAGAGAGACAGAGAGAGAGACAGAGAGAGAGACAGAGAGAGAGACAGAGAGAGAGACAGAGAACGAGTGAGAGGGAGAAAACAAAAAAAAGAGAGATCACAGGAACGCACAAGAGAGACAAAGAACAAGCGAAAGAGAGCTATCGAGAAGGCACGAGAGAGAGGGCAGAAGAGAGGGAGAGAGAACAGAAGAGAGACAACGAATGAGAGAGGGAGAGAGCGAGCGAGAGCAAGAAGTGCTGGGATATGTCACTACTAACTATGCTCATCAAGACCTTGCAAAATTTGCCCACTCTTTTTTTCAGAACTGCTCAGGTTCAGTTAAATTTGATGGTGACTAAGGATGGGCTTAGGCGTGTTCGCACACTCCACGTGCAGAGCCCGCCAGGAAGTCAGCACGGTGCTGCGCTAATCACAGGCAGTCAGACATTTTCCCGATGTGCGGCTGCAGAGATCGGGAAATGTCTCACTGTCTGTGATTGGCGCATCGCCGTGCCGACTTCCTGGTGGGCTCTGCACGTGGAGTGTGCAAGCACGCCTGAGCCCATCCTTAATGGTGACTGTTTGTGGACTGCAGTCTTCAAGTCATTCCACAGATTTTCAATGGAGTTTAAGTCTGGGCTCTGACTAAACCATACAAGGACATTCACCTTTTTCTCCTTCAACCACTGTGTGCTCATTTTTGCCGTGTGCTTTGGGTCATTGTCATGTTGGAAGATAAACCTTCTTCCCATTAACAATTTTCTGGCAGTGGGCAGCAATTTTTCCCTCAAGAATTTGATGGCATTTTGCCCCATCCATTTTTTTTCTATCCTGACAAGTGCTCCAGTCCCTGCTGCTGAGAAACACCCCCATAACAGGATATTACCACCTCCATGCTTTATTGTAGGAACAAGGTTATTTGGATGGTGAGCTGTATTGAATTTCCTCCAGATGTATCGTTTGGTGTTGAGGACAAATAATTACATTTTAGTCTCATCTGACCACCTTAAATGCACCTTCTAGATTCTGAGGCCACATGGAAAAATGTGTTATGGTCAGAAGAGGCTAAAATTGAATTATTTGGCCTCAGCGCCAAATGATATGTCTGGTGGAAATCCAATACAGCTCACTATCCAAATAACACCATTCCTACAGTAAAGCATGGAGGGGGCAATATCCTGTTATGGGGGCGTTTTTCTGCAGTAGGGACTTTGTCAGGGTAGAAGAAAAATGGACGGGGCAAAATACCATTAAATTCTTGAGGAAAAATCGCTGTCCTCTGCCAGAAAGTTGACCTTCCAACATTGTAATAACCTAAAGCACACAACAAAAAAGACCACAGTGGTTAAAAGACAAAAAGGCAAATGTCCTTGCATGGCCTAGTCAGAGCCCAGACTTAAACCCCATTGAAAATCTGTGGAATGACTTGAAGGACTGCAGTCCACAAACAGTCACCATCAAATTTAACTGAGCTTGAGCAGTTCTGCAAAGAAGAGTGGGCAAATATTGATGTCTAGATGTGAAAAGTTAGTACAGACATTTCCCAACAGACTAAAGGCTGTAATTAAAGCAAAAGGTGGTTCAATAAAATACTGACATGGGGGGGGATCCTTATTCCAACTCTGATTATGTTTTTGATTTTTTTTTTTTATGACATGTTGGTGTTATTATGATGATAAAAATTATGATTAGCGCAACCAACTCAACCCTACTATTAAAGTGTTAAAATAAATGTGTCTTATAACCCAGGCATAAATTGCTGCTAACACTTCTTCAGTGTGTTCACCAAAAGCACCACTTCTTCAGTAGGCGGCTCCTGAAAAAGCCAAATCGGAGGGTGTAACGCATATGGGTGGGAGGAGCTGAAGCCCATGACATCACGTAATTACTGCCAGTATCAGCGTGGTGAGCTGAGGTTTTTATACGCATGTTATCCAGATTCTCTCGTGGGTGTTTTTAATCCTTATTGGTTTATAATAAATGTGTGAAAACAGAGAGCACTATGGTCTTTCCGCTTTGTTTTATGGTTTATTATGCTGATGACTGAGGAGTGAGGAGGGAAAGGCGGCAGCTATACCCCTGGACAGAAAGAAAAGGAGTCCTTGCTGCACCACCTATAGGAGGAATCGGTCTAAGGCGTATTTGACTCTGTAATGGGGTCAGATATTTGAGGTGAGGAGGGATTGCACCTGAAGGTGGTGGGTCACAGGAAGCACTGTGAAGATAAATGAACTGTCACTATATTACACAGTGGATTTCATTATTTATATGGAACTTTTTGGATATTTGTTCACATTAATATAGGGTGTTTCTGATCACGAGCCCTGTGGACCGTTATTTGATCAATGAGTATTTGTCACATGTATGTGAAAATGTGGTACACCTGAGTGGAGCACTAATTACTTAATTTAATTTTGTTTTTCTCATGCTTTTATACTCACATACCCATTGTAGTGCACTTTTTATATATTTCTTAGCATACTTTTATGTTGGCGTTATATCTTTTACTTGGATGTTATAAATTGCACTAGTAAATACAGCTGGATAAAACAAAAACTGCGCGTCTTCATTTCAGGCTGCAAAACAACAAAATATGGATTATTTTAAAGGGGGCGATTCTTTTCTATACCCACTGTGTAGGAGATTAGGTAAAAGCATTAGGTGGACAACCAAAAAGTGACAAAGAAAAAAAAATGGGGACTGGAAAAGGACTGTGGCGTCCTGGGTTTATGTTTCTAAGTGCACACATAACATGAACACCTGTAAATTCCCATCCATGTGCTCATTTCTTATTCTCAAAGTCACAACTAACATATGATAGAAAGGATCAGATTCCCTGTAAGTGGAAGACCTTGGCTTAGGCAGAGTTTGCAGATGTTCTAGCAGGGGGATAATATAAAGTTAATTTAACCCCCACACAGCTCTAGCAAAGCACAAACCATCACACATTCTAAAAACAGACTTCTGCACAACTTCTCCTATGAAAAGCTGTACATTTTCTGCTATGCTCCATAAATCCATTCAAACACAGTTCATTACTCAGAAGACCTGGGGATATTTCAGGTGAGGACCTGTCTATGGAACCATGGCTGCTTTGTGTCCCGGGCAGACCGTTAACGTTCCACTGTTCAGATATCCAGCTATAACGGTTGCAGGGGCACAGAAAGCACCTCTTTGTGTGAAAGTTATACAAGGAGCTCTGTACAATTTTTAAAATCTGGATGGATGGGGGGAATGAAAAGTGACTGTGTTTTCCTATAAGGTGTTATAACATTCCATTATATTTCTGTCCCTCCTACTCTGCTATAAAATTAGCCTTCGGTCTCTTGGGGCCCAGGGGACAGGATACAAGGGGAAAAAAAATTGTGAATAGAGACATTCTGGAGCCCCAAATACACATAAGCAACTGTGATAACTCCAGCAAGTTTGGACTGAGCTCTAACGGTACAGATTTTCCAAATGTAAGGATTGTTCTATAAAAAGTGACGGGCAAAACATGTTTCCAGCAGGTAATAGAAGTATAAAATAATTCCTAACGGAATATAATAAATCCCGTACAGTCTGAAGGTTCTCATTTATTTAGGCCATTAAAAAAATTAATTAAGCTTTGCGGTGTAGTGCACACACACACACACACACAAAACAAACACCAAATCGCAATAAAAAAAGTTAGCACACAATAAATTAAGTACACAAAAAAAAAAAAAAAAAGCACACAGGGTGCAATATGTGGTCCTCTTCGGAAGTGAAAGAACACTAGTCCTAACCTTGCAGGGTGCAAGACTCCAGCCAGAAGGCCAGCCAATGTCTTGCACTTTGGCACCCTAAGCATTTTTTGCACATGCACGTAGCACTTACTATCCCATGATTAGTAGGGTGTGGGGCAGTGATGGCGAACCTTGGCACTCCAGATGTTTTAGAACTACATTTCGCATGATGCTCAACTACACTGCAGAGTGCATGAGCATCATGGGAAATGTAGTTCCAAAACATCAGGGGTGCCAAGGTTCACCATCACTGGTGTAGGGCCTTAGACTTGCTCTGAAAGGGAGAGAACATGGTACTCATGGTACCCATCTGAAACCAGGTGAGCCTCATTCTTTGGGAAGTCTACCCAAGTATTGGTTGGGCTCACCGGAAGGGAGAGCCAAAGGGAAGGGGAGAACTTGACCATAGGACCATGTGCCCTCTGTGCTATTAAGGACCATAGCAATAAATCAAAATGGTTGCATTATTATAAAAAAAAAAAGCTATAACAGAACCTTCCCCAACCTATCCAAAACCATTCAGAATAAAACATCAGGTTTCAAAGTGCTGTAAAAGCTGATTTTGTGTTTATAAGTCAGATAATGAATCCCAAGCCATTTCCTACACTTACCAAGGATGAAGCCCTGTCCCATCTTGTAAAGACTTATCCTTATTTTACCATGGGGTCCATGCTGGTACAACACAGAGCCATATTATACAAAGGGGATAGGGTTAAGTTACTGCTAGCAGGAAAAAAATCTCTTCCATCTGTATATCTATATAGCTGGCTGATCTTATTTAGCCAGCAGGGATGCTCATCACACTCAATGTACAGACAGCCGAGAGAACCGACATATCAGAATAGAAATACAGTTCTGAAAAATAGAAGATATGTTGTTGGAATGCTGGATCCAGATTTTGGTGGCTGCTCTCTAAAATTCAATAAGCCGAAAGAGGAGGTTCCCCAAAAGACCATGGTAAGCCTAGTAGAATTAAGAGAGATCTAGATGTAAGGTTGAAAGGGTAGGTCAATTTGTTTTTGTTGCAAGAAAAAGATACCAAACAATGTTTCGATGCTTTACCGATCCCTTTTATCAGGACATGTTCAGTTGAGGGTTGAGAGATGGCTGAACTGAGAATGGGTATATTGCGGTAGATTGCTCTAGCTGGCTGTTAGAACAGCAGCCAAAAGGATAGCCTTTGAAGCCCTGTTAAAGTATATGGACTGAGTAGGAATTGAAAAGATTTATTTTTTTTACTGTAAAACTTGAAATATTGCTTAGAGAATACAGGAAGGGAATATTTCTCTTTACTTCCTGTTGGGGTTGCCAACTATAAAATTTGGAACTTCCCCATTATTTTCTGTTCCAGTAACTATGGTCATCAGGAAAAATAGCGTGCCCAAAATATAACAGGGGTAGCACAGTAGCTAAGTGGTTAGCACTTCCACTTAGCAGAACTAGTGTCGTCAGTTTGAATCCCAACCAAGACACTACCTGCACGGAGTTTGCATGTTCTTCCTGTGCAGTGGTGGCTGGTGCTCAAAATTTTTTTGGGGGGGGGGGGTGCAAACAAACGGAAAAATTCTGAAAAAAATCAATTGCAGCCTCACTGTGCCCATCAAATGCAACCACTGTACCCCAAATGTTGCCACTGTGCCCCATCAAATGCTGTCACTGTGACCCCCCCGCCTGCTCACCCTCTGCCTGGCACTTACCCTGTATCGGTGGTGGGTCAGGCATGCGGGTGACAGCGGCGAGCAGTGGGACCTTGCAGCGGATCAGACAGCAGCTCCTGTGCAGACAGCGGCTCCCGTCTTCTCCGGGCGTCTCCTCCCCTTATCCTGATAGGTGTACAATTGCAACGCCTGTCCTTTCAGCCAATCAGGTGATGGGTAACAGACTGATTGGCGAGGAGGCGGTTCAGTGTTAGGAAAGCGAATATTCATTAGCTTTTCTAACACACCTGGGTGAAGTGCGAGCGCGCAATGCTTTGCACTCGCAGTTCACCTTTTTTGAAGTCTATTATAGCCTATGGCTTCAAAAACACTCCCCCACCGCTGTAATTCAGGCCCCCTGAATAGGGGGTAGCGGCGGCAACCATGGATAGATTCACGCAAAGCATGAATCTATCCATTATTCATAGAGGGGGGTGGCTGGAGATCCCCTGTGATGATGGTTTGCAGAAAGGATGGATCCTGGTCACACATGGTAATGAAATCTCCAGAGGTTTCCATCCGTATTGCTTTCTGTTCATCTGTCAGTTTGTGCCGCACAAACCAGGAACAGATCTTCCACATACCCAAATATTTGCAGACAATGGTGTGCACCGTGTCCTTGCTAATGCCCAATTCCTCTGCCATCAATTGTAGACTCAGTCGCCGATCTTGTGCCAGCATTTGTCGCACTCGCTCGATCATGTCTGGGGTTCTACTTGTCGACGTCCGACCTAAACGTGGCTCATCCTCGTCGTTTTCTTCCCGAAAGCATTTGAAGCAGTCGCAAACACATTTTCTGCTCACGGCTTCCGTTTCATATACTTGCACCAAGATTTCATGCGTCTGTTGCCGGTTTCCCCAATTTGTAACAGAACTTGGTGTTCACTCGTTGCTCCATTTCACTGTGACCCTACCTCTCACACTTACTACATTTGACTAATTAAAAGATGTATGGGAATCATTTTTTTTAGAATTATAATTTACCTAGGGGGGTGCAGCATTGGCCGGATGCTGCATCTGTCCCCCACCGGCTCTAACACTTAGAACTGAGCAATCAAACACTGCTGATCACTCGGTTCTCACAGCTCCCTGAGCAGAGTGCTAGTGACTCGTGATCAGTCACCGCTGTCTGCTCTTCCCCCTCACTCATTGGAGCGCTTTTTTTAAAATATTTATATATATATATATATATATATATATATATATATATATATATATATATATATATATATATATATATATATATATATATATATATATATATATATATATATATATAGCGAAATGTACAAAATGTGTTTTTTTCAAAATTTTGCTTTTTTTTGTTTATAGCGCACAAAATAAAAACCGCAGAGGTGATCAAATACCACCAAAAGAAAGCTCTATTTGTGGGAAAAAAAGGACGTCAATTTTGTTTGGGTGCAACATCGCACGACAGCGCAATTGTCAGTTAAAGCGACGCAGTGCCGAATCGCAAAAAGTGCTCTGGTCAGGAAGGGGGCAAATCCTTCTGGGGCTGAAGTGGTTAATCGCCCTAAGAGAGCTGTTGGGAGTTGGGTTTGCCATTTGGGTGGGATAAGCAGTTTGTCTCCCAACAGCATCTTGTGTTTGTGGCCAAGAGTATCTTCCTCACCAGCAGATGAGCCTGTAGCCCCTGGTCACTTCATCATACTTAGTGAACCTGTTCTTTGTACTGAGTGCTGGGGGTTGTCATGTGTTCCTGGGGGTGGGAACATGGGGAGGACCAGTACATATTTTTTTTTTTTTTTTAAATCCCTTGGTTTACCTAAAATTTCAGATTTTGTTTGGTAATGCTGGAAAATTGAACATCAACTCAAGGCCAACGTTGAAGTCTGCTCAGTTTACCTTTAATTGACATTTTATCTAAAAAATTCAACCACATTCAGTACTCGGCTCCCAGTACGTCTGCAGAAATGCCATTCTGTGTTCTATAAAACGTTATTGCTCATATTGGCTGCACACATAACAATTACAAATTAATCAATCACAAATTCAATTAAATACTTAAAAAAAAAAAAACAACATCTTTTGCTCAAGAAAGACCATTCAATGCAGCCAATTAAAAGCTCTTGCTTGTGTTCTTAATGGTTTTTAATTATATTTTGCGCAATCATTACCCTTTATGGGAAACTGTTATTGATTGAACTACACATTAAGAGTAACCAATTTTGGAGAGATACACATTGATCATCAAATTGTTACCTACATTGTCAACATTAGATTAAAAGAAGGTTATAATACCTGGCCTACAAATTCACAAGGCTTAGGAGGTGTTCCCAGAACACCAGGTTGGGAAGAAAAGGAGAGCAGCAGGCTATCCCAAGACACCCAACTAGAAAGCGGAATTTTGTAACCTATTTTACTTCAACAACCCAAAAAGACACAGTAAATACACTGTTGTCGAAAGTATTGGGACGCCTGCCTTTACACGCAGCTATATGGGGATCGGTGGCTTGGTCCCCAACCAAGCCTACCTTAGAGGACAAGGGCAATTGGACTTTCTCGGTACAAGTTAAACAATAATAAATTCAATTGTATGAACTAGTATATAGAAAAATATATAAAGATTAATACATAATTAATAAAACAGGGAAAATAACCAAATACAGATTAAAAGTATGGTAACAATCGATCCACTGATCCCCATATCACTAAGTTTCTGGATGATGGTACAATTCTTTACATATCCTCTACTATGATTATTGCTATAGAGGCTACATCTATTTCTCTGCCTTTACACGCACATGAACTTTAATGGATTCCCAGTCTTAGTCCGTAGGGTTCAATATTGAGTTGGCCCACCTTTTGCAGCTATAACAGCTTCAACTCTTCTGGGAAGGCTGTCCACAAGGTTTAGGAGTGTGTCTATGGGAGTTTTTGACCATTCTTCCAGAAGCAAATTTGTGAGGTCAGGCACTGATGTTGGATGAGAAGGCCTGGCTCGCAGTCTCTGCTCCAATTCATCCTAAAGGTGCTCCATCGGGTTGAGGTCAGGACTCTGTGCAGGCCAATCAAGCTCCTCCACCCCAAACTCGCCCATCCATGTCTTTATGGACCTTGCTTTGTGCACAGTCATGTTGTAACAGGAAGTTGTTCCCACAAAGTTGGGAGCATGAAGTTGTCCAAAATGTCTTGGTATGCTGACACCTTAAGAGTTCCCTTCATTGGAACTAAAGGGCCAAGCCCAACCCCTGCAAATCAACCCCGTACCATAATCCCCCCCCTCCACCAAATTATTTGGACCAGTGCACAAAGCAAGATCCATAAAGACATGGATGAGCGAGTTTGGGGTGGAGGAACTTGAATGTCCTGCACAGAGTCCTGACCTCAACCCGATGGAGCACCTTTGGGATGAATTAGAGCGGAGACTGCGAGCCAGGCCTTTTCATCCATATCAGTGTCTGACCTCACAAATGCTCTTCTGGAAGAACGGTAAAACATTCCCATAGACACACTCCTAAACCTTGTGGACAGTCTTCCCAGAAGAGTTGAAGCTGTTATAACTGTGAAGGGTGGGCCAACTCAATATTGAACCCTACAGATTTATGCCGCGTACACACGGTCAGATTTTTCGACGGGAAATGTATGTGAGCTGGTTGTCGGAAAGTCCGACCATGTGTATGCTCCATCGGACATTTGCTGTCGGACTTTCCGCTAACAAACGTTTGATGGCAGGCTCTCAAATTTTTCCGCCAACACAACTTTGTTGTCGGAATTTCCGATCGTGTGTAGACAAGTCCGTTGTACAAAAGTTCACGCATGCTCGGAATCAAGCAGAAGGAGCCGCACTGGCTACTGAACTTCCTTTTTCTCGGCTCGTCGTTCGTTTCGTACGTCATCACGTTCCCACGTTTGTAATTGTTGGCCAACATTTGTGTGACCGTGTGTATGCAAAACAAGTTGGAGCCAACAACCTTCGAACAAAAATCCACGGTTTGGTCGGCGGATAGTCTGATCGTGTGTACAGGGCATAAGACTGGGATGCCATTAAAGTTCATGTGTGTGTAAAGACAGATGTACCAATACTTTTGACAATACAGTGTGCATCTGTAATAACAGCAACTCTAATCCAGCATCAGGATGTACAGATGACCATCTCTACCATCCCTTACACATGTCACATGACTACATGCTTGGCTATAGCCAATCTCTCTCTATTCCATCTGATATATCTCTTTAGGGGAAGTGGAACATAAAGAACACTAATCACTTGTGATGCTCAGAGTCAATATATAAAAAGAGTAAACTGTTACAACACACCGGTGAATTGTCAGCAGCACAGATCACAAGGGTCCCTCTACGGCTGTGTATTAAAGCCTCTGGCGCAGCATTATTAGTGAGATCAGTGTGTTGTCAGGGAACGCCGTCGCATTAAGTCCGCATCACTGCCAAGAACATGTTGTGAGCGAGAGCAAGCATCCTGCAGATGAGGCCACGCATCAGAGCCCAGAACAGACTCGCTGGAAAAGAACAGCTGATTGTCTATGGAAGAAACCGGCATCCAGGAACCATACACCTTGTACATCAGTGCCTGATAGAAATATTCCACATTCTTTTCATTATCACTTCACCACAATATAAAAATGGACTTTACTGATGACTTTAACCACTTCAATACGGAGCACATTCACTCCCTTCCTGCCCAGGCCAATTTTCAGCTTTCAGCGCTGTCACATTTTGAATGATAATTGCGGTCATGCACCGCTGTACCCAAATGAATTTTTTTCACACAAATATAGACTTCTTTTGGTGGTACTTAATCACCATTGTTTTTTTACTTTTTGCTAAAAAAGACCGAAAATTGTGAAAAAAAAAAAAAAAACCTAAAAAAAAACAAAACGTTTCTTATGCCCCGTACACACGAGTGGATTTTCCGTTGGAAAAAACTTGGATGGTTTTTCAGACGGAATTCCGCTCAAGCTTGCCTTGCATACACATGGTCACACAAAAGTTCTCTGAACTGTCGAACGCCAAGAACGCGGTGACGAACAACACTACGACGAGCCGGGAAAATAAAGAAGTTCTATGCTTCCAAGCATGCGTAGGAATTTTGCGCGTCGGAATTGAGAACATGCTCTCAATCTTTTGCTGGCGGGAATTCTGCCAGCAAAAGTCCGATGGAGCATACACACACACGGTCGCATTATCCGTCCAAAAGCTCTCATCGATCTTTTGCTGTCCGAATTTCCGGTGGTGTGTACGGGGCATTAGTTTCTGTCAGAAAATTTGGGAAATAAGTAATTTTTCTCTTACCCTGATGTGCACAGATGAGGCGGCACTGATAGGCTGCAATTATGGGCACTGATGAGGAGGCACTAATATGCTGCACTGATGGGCAATGATAGGCTGCACTCATGAGCAGGCACTGAAAGGCAGCACTGAGTGGCATCACGGATGGACACAGATTGGCATTACTGATGGGCACTGTTGGGGCTGCACTGATGATCAGTGCCCTGATTACCTGTACAGGTCTCCCCTGCAAGCGGAGTGCCTGCTAAAGCGTCTTAAAGAGCCGAAGTACAGCTACGACAGTTTGCCCAGCAGTGCCATCCTGCCACATTATAACTGCGGCGGCTGGTCTGGAAGTGGTTAACCACTTGCCGCCCGCCATATAGCAGAATGACGTCGGCAAAGTGGTCTCAATATCCTGACTGGACGTCATATGACGTCCTCAGGATATTGAGCCGCTGCGCGCCCCCCGGGGCGCGCATCGCGGCGATCGTTGTTGCGGGGTGTCAGTCTGACACCCCGCAACACCGATCTAGGTAAAGAGTCTCTGACGGAGACTCTTTACCACGTGATCAGCCGTGTCCAATCAAGGCTGATCACGATGTAAATAGGAAGAGCCGGTGATCGGCTTTTCCTCACTCGCGTCTGACAGACGCGAGTAGAGGAGAGCCGATCGGCTGGTCTCCTGACAGGGGGGGTCTGTGCTGATTGTTTATCAGCACAGCCCCCCCTCGGATCCTACCCAGGACCACCAAACAGGGAAGCCTCCCAGGACCACCAGGGAAGCCGCCCAGGACCACCAGGGAAACCAGCCACACTGGACCACCAGGTATGCCCCCTAGACCCCCAGGGAAATACTGATCTGTGCAAAGGCAGCTGCCAATCAATGCCCAGGCAGCTGCCAATCAGTGCCCACTTCCATGCCTACCACTGCCAGTGCCACCAGGGATGCCCATCAGTGCCGCGTATCAGTGCCCATCAGTGCCATGTATCAGTGCCGCCTATCAGTGCCCATCAGTGCCACCCATAAGAACCCATCTGTGCAGCCTTTCAGTGCCCATAGGTGTTGCCTAACAGTGCCCATCAGTGCCACCCAGTGCCTCCCATAAGTTCCCATCAGTGCCGCCTATCAATGCCCATCAGTGCTGCATATCAGTGCCACCCATCAGTGCCGCATATCAGTGCCCATCGTTAGTGCCCGCTCATTGGTGCCACCTCATCGCTGCCGTCTTATCAGTGCCCAGTGAAGGAGAAAACTTACTTATTTACAAAATTTTTAAACAAAAACAAAAGCAAAACTTATTTTTTTTCAGAATTTTCGGTCTTTTTTTATCTGTTTCGCAAAAAATAAAAACCGCAGAGATGATCAAATACCACCAAAAGAAAGCTCTATTTGTGGGAACAAAATGATAAAAATTTAGTTTGGGTACAGTGTTGGATGACCGCGCAATTGTCATTCAAACTGCGACAGCACTGAAAGCTGAAAATTGGTCTGGGCAGGAAGGTGTCTAAGTGCCCGGTATTGAAGTGGTTAAAACATACATTCATTAGTATATTAACAATTACAAAGCTGCACCATTTGTGTATTTATCTGCCTTAGAGGGGCACCTTGCATTTTTTTTTTTTTTTTTTAATGCATGGGTAGGGTGGTCATTTTACAGTGCCCGAAGAACGCATTGTATTCACTGAAAAGTATTCATTATGCAAAAAGGCAACCGCTGGGCACAGGACCCAGAAGATGATGATCACTGGAGTCGGGACTACTACAGTGATTCTCTGCTTCCACAGCAGTCCTACAGGTATGTATACTTGCATTGTTGCAAAAAATACCTGGAATTCAGATTTAGGTAAACTGTTGCTTTGCCCTAAATAAACAAAGCACAGGTTCACTACTCAGTACTGCCTTTATAGAGGACCTGGCTGTGCTATCAGGCAGGGGTGGTTTGATGACAAGATTATCTGAAAATAAATTCTTTGCCAAGTAAATCGATTTACATATATGTATTTTGGCAGTGTACTTATATATGTTTGCCTGGAGTTTCCCCTTTAAATCATAAGATGTCACAAAAGTGAGTACACCCCTCATATTTTTGTAAATATTTTATTATATCTTTTCATGTGACAACTCTGAAGAAATGACACTTTGCTACAATGTAAAGTAGTGAGTCTACAGCTTGTAGAACAGTGTAAATTTTCTGTCCCCTCAAAATAACGCAACACACAGCCATTAATGTCTAAACCGCTGGCAACAAAAGTGAGTACACCCCTAAGTGAAAATGTCCAAATTGGGCCCAAAGTGTCAATATTTTGTGTGGCCTCCATTATTTTCCAGCACTGCCTTAACCCTCTTGGGCATGGAGATCACCAGAGCTTCACAGGTTGCCAATGGAGTCCTCTTCCACTCCTCGATGATGACATCACGGAGCTGGTGGATGTTAGAGACCTTGCGCTCCTCCACCTTCCATTTGAGGATGCCCCACAGATGCTCAATAGGGTTTAGGTCTGGAGACATGCTTGGCCAGTCCATCACCTTTACCCTCAGCTTCTTTAGCAAGGCAGTGGTCATCTTGGAGGTGTGTTTGGGGTCATTATCTTGGAATACTGCCCTGTGGCCCAGTCTCCGAAGGGAGTGGATCATGTTCTGCTTCAGTATGTCACGAGCGATCGCAGGTGCACGGCGGTCATCGCGCATCGGCTCTGGGGGCCAGTGGTGACATACAGCTACGATGGCTTGCCCAGCAGTGCCACCCTACCGCAGTATAACTGCGGTGGCTGGTCAGGAAGTGGTTAATGGCATCTCAGTCTGTAGGGTTCAATATTGAGTTGGCCCACCCTTTGCAGCTTTAGCAGCTTCAACTCTTCTGGGAAGGCTATCCACAAGGTTTAGGAGTGTGTCTATGGGAATGTTTGACCATTCTTCCAGAGGCACATTTGAGAGGTCAGACACTGATTTTGGACGAGAAGACCTGGCTCGCAGTCTCCACTCTAATTCATCCCAAAGGCATTCTATCGGGTTGAGGTCAGGACTCTGTGCAGGCCAGTCAAGTTCCTCCACCCCAATCACTCATCTGTGTCTTTATGGACCTTGCTTTGTGCACTGATCCAAATCGTTTGGTGGAGGGGGGATTATGGTGTAGGGTTGTTTTTTTTAGGGGTAGGGCCAGGGCCGATCCTAGGGTCACCGGCGCCTGGGTGCAGAAATATTTCTGGCGCCCCCACATGTGCGTGGTCATCTTACCAACTCCTCCCCTTTACAAATGTTTCTATGGCAACGACTCAAACACAGAGATACTCCCCTAAGAAGTCTTTGTTACCCTGGGATCCTCCTGTGATCTTTTAATAAAGAAAATACAGGAAGAGGGTACACTAATGAGACCTGGAGGGGAGTCTCTCTGATGCACACAGAGAGGGCTTCTGTTAGAGAGTCTGTTAGAAAGAGCCCACAGACATAGTACAGGAGACAGGAGATCAAAGACTGCAGACATAGTACAGGAGATGATCAGAGACTGCAGACATACTACAGGAGATGATCAGAGACTGCAGACAGGATATAAGAGATGATTAAAAACTACAGACATAGTACAGGAGATGGTCAGAGACTGCAGACATAGTACAGGAGATGATCAGAGACTGCAGACATAGTACAGGAGATGATCAGAGACTGCAGACATAGTACAGGAGATGCAATAAAAAATATATAGTGCAGCGCTAAAATACTAATTAACTTAAATGTCCATAAATGAGAAAACAGAGGGTGTCAACGGTGATGCAGGATGCTTCATGCAAATCCAAGGTGCTCTTAAATCCGTGCTCCCCCCTCTTGCCAGTCAAACCGCTCACCTTGTTATGGGGACCCCTGAACGAACAGGAAGGTCTCATAAGCATTCGCCACTTATTAGTGGTCGGGGTGGTATCTTGCCTGGAAAGCCGGAACCTCTTCCTTAATATGGCTTAAAAATTTCCATCCATATATGCATGAAATTAATAAAGAAAATACATAGTGCTCTCTGTATAACTAAAAAACGATTCCTTTTATTAAAAGACAGGTACTCACATATATATAGCACTATGCTCAGTGCTAGGAAATAAGGCGCATGTTAATTACAGATGACAATGAATGATAAGGCGGCTGCAGCGACGTCTAAACCGGGATAAAACCAATCCGCGGATGATCAGAGACTGCAGACATAATATAGGAGATGATCAGAGACTGCATTTCCTATGAACGTTAGTAGATAATAGCTGATCGGCCCTCTCACCTGACCCAGCGATACAGCGATGGTTCCTCTGATCAGGAGTCGGCTCACTCTGAATTGCCCGTGGCGACTCCGCTGGGTAGAGCCCAGATCTGTATTCCTGCAATGACTCCATTCCTTTCTCTGCCAGGGATGGCGCTAGGCTGTGTGGCTTTCCCTCTGGTGGCGCAGATCAGCGGGGTTCTCTCTCTGATGGCGTTCCCTCAGCACTGTCCTCTCCCTCTGGAGTCCTGGGTGTACTTCCCTGAAAGCTTTCCCAGGCTCCTGGCTCTCTCTCTCTCCCATTTAGCTGAGCATGCTGTGTGAGCTGCAGTTTCCGTGTTACAGTGGGGCTGCCAGTCCTCGGGACTACATGTCCCAAAATCCTCTTTTCTGCTCCTTTTTCTATTCTGTTTCTCCCCATAGTGAGCAGCTGTGCTGGCAAGCGCTGCTTACTAGTACAGCAGCGTGCGCAAGAGGGAGAGGGAGGGGGGGAAGAAGAGCCCGCAGCTGCATTGGCATCACTAGGGTTGGGGCCACCCCCCTTCCACCAACTATAGTCGCCCCTCAGTACAGACCCCCCTCCACTAAGTATAGACCCCCTCCATCAGTGCAGAACCCGCACTAAGTATAAATCCCTCCCTCAGTACAGGCCTTACTCAGTACAGACCCCCCCCCAGGAAAAACCCCCCTCCATTAGTACAGACCCCCCAGGACAGACCCCTCCTTCATTAGTACAGACCCCCCTCTGTTAGTACAGACCCCCCAGGACAGGACCCCCCCTGCATTAATATAGACCCCCCCAGGACAGACACCCCTCCATTAGTACAGACCCCCCTCCATTAGTACAGACCCGCCCCAGGACAGACCCCCCTCCATTAGTACAGACCCCCCTCCATTAGTACAGACCCCCCAGGACAGAGCCCCCCTCCATTACTACAGACCCCCCTCCATTACTACAGACCCCCCTCCATTACTACAGACCCCCCAGGACAGAGCCCCCCTCCATTAGTACAGACCCCCCCAGGACAGAGCCCCCCTCCATTAGTACAGACCCCCCCAGGACAGAGCCCCCTCCATTAGTACAGACCCCCCCAGGACAGAGCCCCCTCCATTAGTACAGACCCCCCAGGACAGACCCCCCTCCAATAGTACAGACCCCCCCAGGACAGAGCCCCCCTCCATTAGTACAGACCCCCCAGGACAGAGCCCCCCTCCATTAGTACAGACCCCCCAGGACAGAGCCCCCTCCATTAGTACAGACCCCCCCAGGACAGAGCCCCCTCCATTAGTACAGACCCCCCTCCATTAGTACAGACCCGCCCCAGGACAGACCCCCCTCCATTAGTACAGACCCCCCTCCATTAGTACAGACCCCCCAGGACAGAGCCCCCCTCCATTACTACAGACCCCCCTCCATTACTACAGACCCCCCTCCATTACTACAGACCCCCCAGGACAGAGCCCCCCTCCATTAGTACAGACCCCCCCAGGACAGAGCCCCCCTCCATTAGTACAGACCCCCCCAGGACAGAGCCCCCTCCATTAGTACAGACCCCCCCAGGACAGACCCCCCTCCATTAGTACAGACCCCCCAGGACAGACCCCCCTCCAATAGTACAGACCCCCCCAGGACAGAGCCCCCCTCCATTAGTACAGACCCCCCAGGACAGAGCCCCCCTCCATTAGTACAGACCCCCCAGGACAGAGCCCCCTCCATTAGTACAGACCCCCCCAGGACAGAGCCCCCTCCAATAGTACAGACCCCCCAGGACAGAGCCCCCCCTCCATTACTACAGACCCCCCAGGACAGAGCCCCCCCTCCATTACTACAGACCCCCCAGGACAGAGCCCCCCTCCATTACTACAGACTCCCCAGGACAGACCCCCCTCCAATAGTACAGACCCCCCAGGGCAGGACCCCCCTCCATTAGTACAGACCTCCCCCAGGACAGAGCCCCCCCCTCCATTACTACAGACCCCCCAGGACAGACCCCCCAGGACAGAGCCCCCCTCCTCCATTAGGGTACAGTACATAAAAAAAAAAAAAAAAAAAACACCCGGGCGGCAGCTGGAGAGGAGAGTGTGCAGCTGCGCCGCCCGGGTGGAGAACAGAAGAGTACACAGCAGGCAGCAGGAGTGAGAGACACAGAGAGGAGGAGAATGTGTCAGCACGGACCGCTCCCCCCCGCGCCACATCACTCACTGCACGGCTGGTCTCTCTCCACACAGAGACCAGCCGCTCTGCCTCCCTTCTCATCTTCGGCTGGCTGTTCTCCTTCTCTGACAGAAGGAGGGAGGGGCTTGAGCAGTGAATACAGCGGCGCCTTTCTTCTTAGAACACCAGCGGAGAGGCGCCGCAGGACACAAACAAGAGGAGGAGGAAGAGGGAAGGGAGCACTCTGGCACTTCAGCGCCCCCACCTCTCTGGCGCTGGGGTGCACTGCACCCCGTGCACCCTGTCTGGGATCGGCCCTGGGTAGGGCTTGGCCCCTTAGTTCCAGAAGAGGGAACTCTTAAGGCGTCAGCATACCAAGACATTTTGGACAATTTCATGCTCCCAACTTTGTGGGAACAGTTTGGGGATGGCCCCTTCCTGTTCCAACATGACTGCACACCAGTGCACAAAGCAAGGTCCATCAATAACATGGATGAGCGAGTTTAGGTTGGTGGAACTTGACTGGCCTGCACAGAGTCCTGACCTCAACCTGATAGAACACCTTTGGGGTGAATTAGAGTGGAGACTGCGAGCCAAGCCTTCTAGTCCAACATCAGTGCCTGACCTCACAAATGCGCTTCTGGAAGAATGGTCAAATATTCCCATAGACACACTCCTAAACCTTGTGGACAGCCTTCCCAGAAGGGTTGAAGCTGTTATAGCTGCAAAGGGTGGGCCAACTCAATATTGAACCCTACGGACCAAGACTGGGATGCCAAGTTCATGTGCGTATAAAGGCAAGCGTCCCAATAATATTAATATATATATATATATATATATATATATATATATATATATATATATATATATATATATATATATATATATATATATATATATATATATATATATATACACATACATATATATATATATATATATATATATATATATATATATATATATATATACACATACACATACATACATACACACACACACACACATATATACATACACACACACACACAATAGGTAAAATGATTATGGCAGTTCGGCTGTCTCTTGCAAACTATGGCCTGAAGTCATAATTCAGGAGGGGAGAGATCGTCAATCATTAATAGTGGAAAACCCCTTCAATAAAGATTAAGGTGCAGGCAGGAAAAAAGTTCTATCATATAATATTCTGAATCCTCCTGACTGCACAGACATTACAACATGCTGGAGAGCGGCCAAGAAAGTTTAACATCGGCACTGAAAGGTATTAGATACCCTCAAACTTGGCTAAATATTTAAAAAGCTCCATGCTTATCCCTGCAAGCATCTCGTTAGTGAACTGAAACTCAACTCTGCTGAAAAAACATGAGTTTATGAATATCATTAATTGCATTTAACTTGCGCTTTGATCATAAAATGGAAAGGACGGGGCTCAGAGTCTGCTTAAAACACAAACAGGCTCAGACAGATTTTTATTATATTAGCACATATTAATGAGGTTAAAGAAGAAACATGAAAAAAGCCAGGACATTACATGGAAATGACCCAAAACTGGCAATGGGACAGAAATGCTGGATACAGGCTTAATGATCTACGTACTGTAAGTGATAAGCAAGTTACATACCCACTGCTTGGACTCCATTAGATAATATCACTGTCACACCACCTGAAACAAAAAAAAAACAAAAAAACATTATAGAATTTGTGTCATTGGTGAAAAGGCACTTATGAAATATAAGTTACTAAAAAAAGGTATGTATCAACCAAAATTGAAAACTAAAGTGAATACATGAAAAAGAACGAAATAGGACAGCTCTCATAGCGGACTTGTTTTTTTAAAGTTCATGTTCCAAGGCCATCATGTTGGACCTGACTTTACCACCTAATGAATTGGTGACCTGGAACAAGCCTGTAGTCAGTAAAGTCTCCTGATGGAGCTCAGATGCTCGTTCATTTCTGGACAGTAGATAGTACATGCCCATTGGCAGTTTTATACCCACTTATTTGATAACAGAAAAATATCACCAAAATAAACCCAAAGGCTTCCATGCTATCTAAAAAAAGCTGCTTACACCATGTAAATGTCTCAGCAATACTTCACCATAAAATTTAGATATCCCTGATGAAGTCCAGTGGACGTAACGTGTAGGGCAGAGTCTCTGTACATGAATTGTAGTACACTTTTTAAGGGATTTCATTTGTTTAAAATGTTTTTGCTACTAAATTGTATAAAGCTTGGGTTACACAATATGGATTAGTTTCCCCCCATCTTCTAACATATATTGGAGAATTGCTGTCTGATGGATTTCAGAATGTGAGGAGTATCTAAAGTTTTACTAACTCACTCTATTGTGGTAGGAAAATGTGCGCTTGACCTTTACAAAGAACTAACAAAAATGTACCACAAAAAGTGGCAAGTGTCATTCTGGAGGGAGTGTGCAGGTTTCACAGAAACATTGACGACTCCTGAAATTACCTTTACGCTGGGATTTTTGATACATACACTCACCAGCCACTTTATTAGGTACACCTGTTCAATTGCTTGGTAACACAAATTGTTAATCAGCCAATCACATGACAGGAACTCAATGCATTTAGACATCTAGATGTGGTGAAGACGACTTGCTGAAGTTCAAACCAAGCACAGAATGGGAAGAAAGGGGATTTAAGTGACTTTGAAAAAAAAAAAATACTCAGACCAGCCTGTCTGGCACCAACAACCATGCCACGTTCAAAGACTGCTGACCTACTGGGATTTTCACGCACAACCATCTCTCGGGTTTACAGAGAATGGTCCAAAAAAGAGAAAATATCCAGTGAGTGGCAGTTGTGTGGAGGAAATTGCCTTGTTGATGTCAGAGGTCAGCGAAGAATGGGCAGACTGGTTCAAGCTGATAGAAAGGCAACAGTAACTCAAATAACCACTCATTACAACCAAGGTATGCAAACTACCATCTTGGAATGCACAAAACATCGAACCTTGAAGCAGATGGGCTACAACAGCAGAAGACCACACCGGCTGCCACTCCTGCCAGCTAAGAACAGGAAACTGAGGCTTCACACAGGCTCCCCAAAATTGGTCAATAGAAGATTGGAAAAATGTTGCCTGGTTTGAAGAGTTTCGATTTCAGCTGCGACAGGCAGATTTGGCGTAAAAAAAATATGAAAGTCTGGATCCATCCTGCCTTGTATTAACGGTTCAGGCTGGTGGTGGTGTAATGGTGTGGAGGATATTTTCTTGACACACTTTGGGCCCCTTAGTACCAATTGAGCATCGTTTAAAAGCCAGGGGCCTACCTGTGTATTGTTGCTGACCATGTCCATCCCTTTATGACTACATTGTACCCATCTACAGATGGCTACTTCCAGCAGGATAATGCACCATGTCACAAAGCTCCAATCATCTCACCACTGGTTTCTTGAACATGACAATGAGATCACTGTACTCCAATGGCCTCCACAGTCACCAGATCTCAATCCAATAGAGCACCCTTGGAACGTGATGGAATGGGGGGAGATTTGCATCATGGACGTGCAGCCAACAAATCTGCAGCAACTGCGTGATACCATCATGTCAACAAGGACCAAAATCTCTGAGGAATATTTCCAACACCTTGTTGAATCTATGCCATGAAGAATTAAGGCATTTCTGAAGGCAAAAGGAGGACAACCCGGTACTAGCAAGGTGCATCTAATAAAAAGGTGGCTGGTGAGTGTATATGCATGCTATGTTACAGAAAAAAAATGTTATGAAATATTTTTGCACAGGTTTTAGAAGTACAAGTTTATAGTATACTGTATGTACTGTATATAGCATACACTGGAGTTGATTAAGTAGCTTAATGTGTTAAATATTAATTAGCACTTTATGTACATGCATAGGTTTACACAGAGCTCATAAGTAGCACTTAGCACTTTTGAAAGTTCCTCCTATAATTTTAGGCTCCTGACTAGGGATGAGCTTCGTGATCGAGTCGAACCCATGTTCGACTCAAACATCGTCTGTTCGATCATCCGCCGAATTGCGAATGATATGGGCCGTTCGTGCCAAATTCGAGTGGCGCGTCACGGCCCATAATTCACTGCGGCATCGCTGGCTGACGATTGGCCAAGCATGCACTATGACCCGCATGCTTGGCCAATCACAGCACCATCTGTACAGAGAGCTGTAATTGGCCAAAGCCAGGGTGGCTTTGGCCAATTATGGCTCAGGGGGTTTAGTACACGCCCCACACTATAGAAGGCCGTCTGCATGTCGGCCCTGTGTAGTGTGTTCCGGCGTTGAGAGACAGAGAGACAGTGTCATTTGATATACACGTACATACACACACACTGTATTCAGTTTCGCTAGATCCGTTCCTGTTATTATCTTCCTACTGACAGGCTAAAGCTACAAGTTATAGTAGTGCGACCTTTGCACAGTGTTCAGCTAAAGCTACCTGTAGAAGGTTGGTGGTGTTTTCCTGATCTATCACTACCGCCGGCAGCTACATTATTTACACGTTAATGTAGTGCGACCTCTGCACAGTGTTCAGCTAAAGCTACCTGTAGAAGGTTGGTGGCCTTTTCCTGATCCTATCACTACCGCAGGCAGCAACATTATTTAAACGTTAGTGTAGTGCGTCCTCTGCACAGTGTTCAGCTAAAGCTACAAGTTAGTGTAGTGCGACCTCTGTACAGTGTTCAGCTAAAGCTACAAGTTAGTGTAGTGCGACCTCTGTACAGTGTTCAGCTAAAGCTACCTGTAGAAAATTGGTGGTGTTCTCATACTAATACTACTACAGGCAGGCAATTGATTTTGCTAGCTGCAGTATCTCTCTCTCTCTATCTCTATCTCTACCAGCTTAGTGCAGCTACATCTCACTGCAGGCCATTAGTATGTCTGGAAGGCCAACGAGGAGATGCAGACAGTCACAAGCCAATAAAAAAGGGCAAGCAGGCTCTGTGTCTAGAGGCAACAGTGCTGGTTGTGGACACGGTGCATCCTCATCAGCACGTGGCCGTGGGACACGCTTGGCTTTTTTTGGCAGCTGGCCATGTTGAGCTGCTACATGCGGAAGACTTAGTCGAGTGGATGACCAAGCCGTCATCATCCTCCTCATCCGCTCTCACCCATGCTCAGGATACTTTGTCTGGCAAAGCAGCTGCCAACGCGGCCTCTTCCCTCGGCTCAATGGCATCAGTGACTCCTTCCCTAGCCCCACCATTACCTCCTGAGGAGTCCCCCGAACTGTTTGACCACAGTGTTGGGTACATGGAGGATGCCCAGCATTTAGAAGGCTCTGATGATGATGATACTGAGCTAGATGAAGGCAGTAACGTGAGCACGGACAGAGGGGGTGCCTAAGAAGGACAGCAATCTGACAGTCATGTTCCCCCTGCTGCAGCATACTGCCAGGTTTGCTCCAGTGATGAGGAGGGAGGGGATGATGAGGTCACTGACTCAACGTGGGTGCCTGATAGGAGAGAGGAGGAGGAGGCACATCACCGACAAGGCAGGTTGCCCTCCAGGGGCCAGCCTAAGGGCAGCACACTGACTGCATCACACCTCAGTGCTCCGCATGTGCAGGGCGCTGCTGTCTCTGCGTGTTATTCCAAAAGTTCTTTGGTGTGGGCCTTTTTTGAGACGAGTGGACCTCTTACTCATCAGCTGGGATCTCCAACCCCACTATACCTTCAGTCCTCTCTGAGACCTGCACTGAGAGGAATGAAGGTGTAGAATTAGGTGTGTCACAGCCAAGTACTTGCGGGCAATCTGCTATTGGTACACCGTCGTCAGATTATACCAGGCAAATTTCCCTGCCCCAGCTGCTGCACCGCAAAAAGAAGTTCGCTCCCAGCCATCCACATGCCCAGTGGTTGAATGCTAGCTTGGCAAAATTGCTAGCACATCAATTGCTACCTTTTCAGTTGGTAGACTCTGCCCCCTTCCGTGAGTTTGTGGAATGTGCGGTTCCTCAGTGGCAGTTTCCCAAACGCCACTTTTTCTCACAGAAGGCGATTCCG
Source organism: Aquarana catesbeiana (assembly GCF_042186555.1). Lineage (NCBI taxonomy): Eukaryota > Metazoa > Chordata > Amphibia > Anura > Ranidae > Aquarana > Aquarana catesbeiana. The sequence goes on from NC_133325.1 coordinate 750,297,528, forward strand.
GCTCTCTACCGGCATGTGGAAGGCAATGTCTTGGCCTCGCTGGACAGGGCGGTCAGCAGTAAGGTGCATATTACTGCTGACTCATGGTCCAGAAGGCATGGACAGGGACGTTACCCAAGTTTCATGGCACATTGGGGGACTCTTCTGGCAGCTGGGAAGGATGCAAGACAAGGTGCAGTAGTGTTGGAGGTTGTTCTGCCACCATGCCTCCAAAATGCCACCACTAGTGATTCTGACACATCTCTCTCCTCCACCCCCTCCTCTTCTTCTTCCTCCATGGCCTCTTCCTGTGCCTTATCCTCGGAACCAGCGGTGCTCGGTAGGCGGTCAAGGGGCTACGCAAGTACGCAGGCCAAAAGATGCCATGCAGTGCTTGAGCTGGTGTGCTTGGGGGACAGGAGCCACACTGGGGCAGAGGTTCTGTCAGCTCTGCAGGGGCAGGTTCAGAGGTGGTTGACGCCACGCCAACTTAAGGCAGAAATGGTGGTTTGTGACAATGGCACCAACCTCCTCTCCGCCCTCCGACAGGGACAAATGACCCATGTACCCTGTTTGGCTCACGTCCTTAACTTGGTGGTGCAGCGGTTCTTGGGCAGGTACCCGGGCTTACAGGATGTCCTGAGGCAGGCCAGGAAAGTGTGCATTTCCGCCGGTCATATAATGCCAGTGCTCAGCTGGCAGACCTCCAAAAAAGGAATTTAACCTGCCCAAGAACTGCCTAATCTGTGACATGCCCACCAGGTGGAACTCAACTTTGGCCATGCTGCAGCGGCTGCACACGCAGCAGAGGGCCATCAATGAGTACTTGTGCGACTATGGCACCAGGACAGGGTCAGGGGAGCTTGTTTTTTTTTCCCCATGCCAGTGGGCCATGATCAGGGATGCATGCACTGTCCTGTCACCATTTGAGGAGGCCACGAGGATGGTGAGCAGTGACAGTGCATGCATCAGTGACACTGTCCCCCTTGTCCACCTGTTGGAGCACACGCTGCGTGGAATAATGGACAGGGCACTTGAGGCAGAACAGAGGCAGGAAGAGGAGGACTTCCTTAGCTCTCAAGGCCCCCTTTATCCAGATCCGCCGATCACACAGGAAGAGGTCGAGGAGGAGTATTGTGTCAGTATGGAGGTGGAGCCTGGCATTCAGCATCAGCAACAGTCTTTGAGGGATCATTTACAGTCCCAAGAAACACATGGACTTGTACGTGGCTGGGAGGAGGTGGCTGCGGATCATGTCGTCCTTAGTGACCCAGAGGACTCTGGACCGAATGCCTCAGCAAACCTATGCTGCATGGCCTCCCTGATCATGCAAAGCCTGCGGAAGGATCCTCGTATTCGTGGTATCAAGGAGAAGGAACAAAACTGGCTGGCAACCCTCCTTGATCCACGTTACAAGGGTAAGGTTGCGGACCTTAACTTACCGTCGCAGAGGGAGCAGAGGATGAAACATCTTCAGGAGGCCTTGCAGAAAGGTCTGTGCAACGCGTTCCCAGAGACTGGGAGGTTACAAACTCCTGTTTCTGGACAACGTGTTGCTGAGGCTTCGGTCAGTCAAAGAAGGAGCGGTGGAAAAGGTGGCCATCTGACCGATGCGTTCAGACAATTTTTTAGTCCGCAGCCCCAAGGTATGATCGGTTCCAGCAACCATCGCCGGCATCTGTTTTACATGGTGCAGGAATACCTAGGGGCAAGATCTGACTTGGACACCTTTCCCACCGAAAATCATCTGGGTTACTGGGTCTTGAGGATGGATCACTGGCCAGAGCTTGCACTGTATGCAATTAAGCTACTGGCCTGTCCTGCATCCAGCGTTTTCGGGAATGCACATTCAGTGCTGCTGGAGGCTTTGTAACTGATCACAGGGTGAGTCTGTCCACCGACTCAATCGATCGACTGACCTTCATAAAAATGAATCAGTCTTGGATCACCACCAGCTACCAAGCACCTGATGCTGATGTAACCGAATAATTTTTTTTGAAATGTCAAATCCCTTCAAAGACTGCCTATACTGATGCTGAGTAATTATCCTCTTCCTCCTCAATGATCATGCTGATAGCTTGTAAGAACATTTTTGGTTCTGGGCGCCGCCACCAGTGCCTAAGGCCCAATTTTTCAGCCCCTGTTTAACATACCATGCAAATTAGCCTTTAAAATGAGCACTTTTGATTTCAAACATTCGAGTCCCATAGACGTCAATGGGGTCCTAACATTCGTGCAAATTTTCGGTCCGTTCGCAGGTTCTGGTGCGAACCGAACTGGGGGTGTTTGGCTCATCCCTACTCCTGAATATAAATTATACAGGCATTTCAATGATTTCTGTGGATCTGGCAGCATGTAATTATATTTAAAGGAACGGCAGGGGAAAAAAAACAAAAAAAAAAATGTGCAAGCTGCCACTGGTGACAAGTTTTGATTGCACATTTAGGGTGTTATCTTTTCCCTTTACTACTTGGTAATTTGGTGATCTAAACCAGTGGTTCTCAACCTCAGTCCTCAAGTACCCCCAACGGCCATGTTTTCCTTTACTTTGCACAGCTGCCTTAAATCAATATCAATGACATGGTATTGATAAGAGCTATTTTATCTAAAGGAAGTTCCCAAAACATGGCCCATTGGGGGTACTTGAGGACTGAGGTTGAGAACCACTGACCTAAACCAAACTCTGGATGCTCTAACAGGAGTAAAGTATTATAGATAAAAAAAAGTCCATATTCATCTGTGATTGATCAAAAAATTGAAAACGTGGTTGGTAAATTAATATGTGTAGATATCCTCCACCGCTTGCAAACATCCAACTACACCCAAAGTGCTCTTGTAAAATATATGCTCATCAGACAGCCATGACCTCTTTAACCAAAAAGGTGGTCAGAATTTGCTTGTGCTGCTACCTTGCAGCTTGGTGTGGTATATCAGACAGTCCAACACTATGTTCTCCTCACCCCTGCAGCGGGTGACATGAGTTGAGAAAAATACAAAGTGGACCCAAATAGCAAAATTTTGCTTGGTTTATTAAAACAACAAATGTTAAAAACAAAATGCCTGCTTACATTGTTAAGTGCCTGTGTCCCGGCACTAGATGGTATTGCATGTGTGGTCGGATGGAGCCGTGCTGAGCTCTGCTCACGCTGGGATCGGCGTGCATTCCACCCCCGCTGGAGATAGAACCGGAAGCTGGGACCCGGAAGTGACGTGACCGGAAGGTGCCTCGACGTACATTTCGTATTGCTACGTCATCAGGAAGCGTCTTCCTGATGACTCAACTCATGTCACCTGCTGTGGGGGAGAGGAGAACATAGTGTTGGACTGTCTGAGATACCACACCAAGCTGCAAGGTAGCAGCACAAGCAAATTCTGACCTTTTTGGTTAAAGAGGTCATGGCGGTCTGGTGAGCAGATATTTTACAAGAGCACTTTGGGTGTAGTTGGATGTTTGCAAGAGGTGGAGGATATCTACACATATTGATTTACCAACCACATTTTCATTTTTTTGAACAATCACAGATGAATATGGACTTTTAGCTATAATACTCAGTGTTATGCATATTTCAATTTCTGTATATCTAAGTTGAGATGTTATTTGGGCATCTGTTCGCAAATTGTTATATGTAGGAACACTTCTAATTAGTTGTCACAGCGCCCCCTATTACCACTTCACATTTATTGCACAGTAGGTTTCCTACAAGCTATTTGGACAGTAGTTTAATTACCACTTTTAATAGGCATTGGCGCAAGGTTTTTTTTTTTCACTCAAGGAGTAAAGGTTAGACTTACTAAGTACTGAAGGATCAAGCAAAAATACCTAAAGCATGCATCTTTAAAATGCATGTCAGCAATAGCAGCCTCCATAATCCTGTCCTTTAAAGGTGAACATGTTAAGTTGGGCTCCTAGTCTTTCCAGAAAGCCACGAATGTTTGGTTCTCAAAGTAACTCTCATCCTCGAGAGGCCTGTGAGCCAGGTGCAGTGTGGTGTGGCGGGTAGTTAACACACAGAGGCCAGGTTAAGTGATAGCAATATATTGTAGGAAGGTCCAAAAATACAGCTAGGCCTGGCGAGTAGGCACACCCGCCTAGAGCCACTTATGAATTGTAACAGCAGTCTATAGACTTGAACGGCATCTGCAGCGAGGAGCGGAAACAAGGTAGACAGTCCCTGCACTGTCCCTATTGCTCCGGAACCCTTTCCCTTACTCTAAGTACTGTCCCTCCAGACAGGAAACCTGTCCCTATACTAGCCACTCGCATAAAGCCCTAAATAGACTCTGCCTGCCCCAAGGCGGCCGCTTAAGTCACACCGGGCACCAACGTCCTTTCAAAGAGCTGTCACAGTTCTTAATCACTTCCTTCCCCCTTCTGCATTGCTGCTTTGGTCAAGCGTCACCTGTAGTGTGAAGTACTGACTGCACCTGCCTACATTGCGTAGCCACCTCCGTCAAAAACTTGCAACGTTTAATGGCCCGTACACGCGATCCGAATATCGTATGAAAACGGTCGTCCGAGTAAGAATAGTACGATTTTCGGATCGTGTGTACACTACTTTCGACAGCTGATCATGACCGATCATCCGATATTATTCGATCGGACATGCACGAAAATTTTCATTATACGATTCCAGATCATATGATTTTCGGTTAGTCAGTATAGTTGTCGTCCGACAATACAATACAAATACAAATACATTACAACACATGACATCATTTCTGATTTTATTTTCTGTCATACGAGAATTTTCGGGACTTTATCTACCTATTCTACCTAATTTCTACTTGCGATTATTAAGCGAAAACGGTCGTACGATATTCAAATCGTGTATACAGGCCATAGGCGGCACAGTGGTGCAGTGGGTAGCACTTTCACCTAGCAGTAAGAAGGGTCGCTGGTTCGAATCCCAACCACGACACTACCTGCCTGGAGTTTGCATGTTCTCCCTGTGCCTGCGTGGGTTTCCTCCGGGTACTCCGGTTTCCTCCCACACTCTAAAGACATGCTGGTAGGTTAATTGGATCCTGTCTAAATTGTCCCTAGTATGTATGAATGTGAGTTAGGGACCTTAGATTGTAAGCTCCTTGAGGGTAGGGACTGATGTGAATGTACAATGTATATGTAAAGCGCTGCGTAAATTGACAGCACTATATAAGTACCTGAAATAAAATAAAATAAGGGTTTGTCCAGACAGCGTCCCTTTAAGTAAAAATTGGTGCCACTTACTATTACTTTTATTGTAATTGCAATGATCAAAAGGTATTACAAGACACAAACACAGTGGACAGTATTGTGACATGATCATAAGAAATACGCCATAATGCTCCTCTAAATGCTCTCTCCCATCCTGGGACTCTCAAAGGTGTCCTCTGAGCGGTGAGACGTTGACAAGCAACATGGGGTAAAATCACACCCAGGGGAGAGCGTGTAAGTTGCAACATTCCAGAGGAAAAAACAACTATCAGAACAAACAACAAGAAGACAATGTTTTGGATAAGCTGCGCTCATGCATGGCAAGTTCATTCCTCCTGAGCTGTGAGCAAGTGACCTAGATTTTATTGGCCATGTTTCCATAATGGAATATAATTAAAAGCAACCAGAAGCTTTCCTAGCCTAACAGAAGCTGAAAACCGCCAAGACATTTCTAGAGGTATATGTACACAGAAAAAGCAAAAACCAACATGAACTGCACTGACTGAACAAATCCCAGGAGCAATGAGCAACCGACAAAAAAAATTAAAGCTGGTGCCCAATGTAGACCCATTTCTTTTGTAGCTGGAAGCCCATTTCTCCTGGATATTGAAATCACATTCAAGGTAACCAAACAGCCCTGTGTAAGGCCGTATACCCTACCTGGGTGACTGCTGCTGTACAGGTATAAAAGGGGAGAGAATATAAAGACAGATTTAGGTACTTACACTGGAAAAGATCTTCAGAAACGCATGGTTACCCAACAGACCTAAGAAGTGGCTGGAGTTTAAAAGCGACAGTTATTTAGTTGTATCCCTATTATAGCTGCAAGTATTAATTAAATTGAGATAGTGAAAGCGCTCTATCAGAAAGAAAAGCACCATAAACCAAGCAGTTTGATTTGAATAATTTATTAATTGAAATCTGTATCAATGACAGACTTCCTAAATCAGACACCTTTATACTAAAAAAACATAAACATATAACATGTACAAAACATTGTTAAAAAGACAATCAGGATTATCAACCCACACACTGGAAATTCTATGATAAAGATAATCATCTCAGATATCAAAAAACTTATGGGAATTCCCGTTTGTAATAAAGTGCACACTGAGCAAAGGTAGCAATTGTCAAAATTGTATTAAAGGTAAAAGGATATCTTTAATCACCAAGATCAAGCTCATAAAATGGCCAAAAAGTGGAGTACAAACTAGACACGGATTATAACAGTTCTTGATGGAGGCAACTTTCCGTGTATAACAGAGTAAATCGCTCCTTATAATTATGTGTATTGTAATTGGTCATTGATTTAGAGCAGGGTTTCTCAACCAGGGTTCCATGGTACCCTAGGGTTCCCCCAGAGGTTGCTAGGGGTTCCTTGAGCAATTAACAAGTTCTGCCTCCGAAATAAGTTCCTACTGGCACCATTGTCTTTTTAGCTATCCAGAAGGGGGCAATTCTTCCCAGCAACCACAAGTGTAAGAAGAATTCTTCCCACTGATCACCACATTAATGTATCAGGAGATGTAGATATAGAAATTTTAGCAGGGGTTCCCTGAGACCAGAAAGTTATTTCAAGGGTTCCTCTGTGCTGAAAAGGTTGAGAAAGGCTGGTTTAGAGCAACAAATATTTCCTCAATATAGATAAAGAATGGTTGTAGCAAACAGCAATGAATGTTGATCAAAGAATGTTGCAGTTATGTAGTAAAAAACATTCATTATGGATTTCACAGTGAAGGTAGCAGTAGATGCTAGATCCTAATTGGAAAGGATTAAGAACAGCTGATGTGAAATCTTGATTTTCAAGACAGCAGATTTCTTTGTTTTAATAGATACAAGTCACAATATCTGTAGATATATAAACTTCACAGTGGCTAGAGTAATATATCATCGTTTTTCCAGTCAAATCTCAGCAATTCAGCGTTATTTGAAACAGTATGAATGGCCAATTGCCAGAGAAAGTACTCACTGTTACGCTGTTTTAATTTAGCTGGGGTTCAATGAACTAGTGATTGGATCTGTTGGATGATGGCCACGGAGCTGTATTTCAATCCTTCAAAGTTATTATCACATAAAGTTGCTGTAAAAAGAGTTTTTTCTAGGTAATAGTGGTTACAGTCCTTTTATCAGTGCTTGCTAATCCTTGAGCTTGCCCACCTTTTGCTTGCTGGAATTTTGACCAAGTGGGAAATTCGACTAAGTGCTTCCCCGGAGTACATCTCCAATATAGCCATGATCCAGCGGGACGCCTAGGGGGTTGCTAATACCAGGTCCGTAACCAGGGGCATTCCTGTGTGAGTCCAGTAGCCGTCTTGGAAGCCAAAGGCCATGGCTGGGTTACACCCGATTTCTTCTTGCTGCCTGCTATCTGGTAAGCAGGCAATTTATATGGTGGTCGGGCACTTTTTCCATTTTGTGTGAAGTCACCGTGGTGGTTACCTAATTGATCCTATGGACTACTGATTTATCAATTTATAGGACTGATTTCATCATTTACGATTCACGTTTTGAGCGCAGCTCTTTTCTAATTTATCTATTTGTGTGTATCCCACTACTGAGTTGCTGCCTTTGTCTTAATTTTTATTAAGTCTAGCACGGTTTTTACATTTCTATGCTTTTATCAGTGCCCAGTGTTGCTCTATGAAGCCAGAGACAGAGCAGGCCAGCCGGCCTATCTTAAAGTCCCTTTTCGGAGATCTTGCAGCTTGTGTGTGGGTTCCACTGCCGGATTGAATAATGTGATGACGTCACTTGATTGACGTGTTTCGTCCTCCAATCAGAGGACTTCTGATTGGAGGACAAAACGATCTTGGTCTCATCAGACCACAGGACATGGTTCTAGTAATCCATATCCTTAGTCTGCTTGTCTTCAGCAAACTGTGGGCTTTCTTGTGCATCATTTTTAGAAGAGACTTCCTTCTGGGGCGACAGCCATGCAGACCAATTTGATGCAGTGTGCGGCGTATGGTCTGAGCACTGACAGGCTGACCCCCCCCAACCCTTCAACTGCTGCAGCAATACTGGCAGCACTCATCCGTCTATTTCCCAAAGACAACCTCTGGATATGATGCTGAGCACGTACACCCAACTTCTTTGGTCGACCATGGCAAGGCCTGTTCTGAGTGAAACCTGTCCTGTTAAACCGCTGGATGGTCTTGGGCACCATTAGACATGTGCACACTGAAATATTTCGTTTCGGAATTTCGTTTGCGTCTCAAAAATAAATTTATTTAGTTACTCCCGAAATTCGTTTTTATTTATTTCGTTTTTCGTTAAAAATTGCATTAGTCCGAAAATCCAAATTAAGGTCGAATCTGTCATTGAAGGCTTATGGTGTCTGTCGAATGTTCAAAGAAGATTCGACGGAGCAGCTAAACTGTACAATGCCGTATAGTTTACCTGCTCCGTCGAATCTTCTTAGAACTTTCAACAGACACCATAAGCCAAAGTACGTGCGTATTTAGTTCTAGCTATTTTACTGCTCCACCTCTTTGGTTACAATCAGCCAATAACATTCATCATCATCATCATTTTTATTTATCTTTCCTCCCCTACATCGAATCTTTTCTCCCCTACGTCGAATCTTTCCTCCCCTACGTCGAATCTTTCCTCCCCTACGTCGAATCTTTTCTCTCTATGTAGAATAATCTTGGACTAATAGAGTTAAGGTTAGGCACATTCGACCACAGGTTTGATGGACACAGATTGTTATTGTCATCATCATGTCGAATCTCCTATCTATATCGAACTGTTGTAGCAACGAAAACGAAAATAAAGCATTTGTTTATGTCGGATCTTTCGTTTTTCGGACTGTGCACTTTCGTTATCGTTTGTTAAAACGATAACGAAAATACCTGAAATTCGGATGAAAACAAATGCACATGTCTAGGCACCATGCTGCAGCTCAGTTTCAGGGTCTTGTCATAGCTTAGGCCATCTTTATGTAGAGCAACAATTTATTTTTTCAGATCCTCAGAGTTCTTTGCAATGGAGGTGCCATGTTAAACTTCCAGTGACCAGTAAGAGAGTGACAGCAATAACACCAAATTTAACACACCTGCTCTCCATTCACATCTGAGACCTTGTAACACTAACGAGTCACATGACACCGGGGGAGGGAAAATGGCTAATTGGGCCCAATTTGGATATCTTGACTTAGGGTGTACACCCCTTTGTTGACAGAGGTTTAGACATTAATGGCTGTGTGTTGAGTTATTTTGAGGGGACAGCAAATTTACACTGTCATACAAGCTGTACACTCACTACTTTACATTGTGGCAAAGTGTAATGTCTTCAGTGTTGTCACATGAAAAGATAATAAAATATTTACAAAAACGTGAGGGGTGTACTCAATTTTGTGAGATACTGTATGTCTGGACTCTGAGGGCTTATGTTTATTACTTATATGTACATGAGCTTTAAATATTATACAGTGTGATACAACCCTTTACAACATGCATCTTAATTTTAATGCAGCTTTATACACCAGTAAGTATGAAGAAAAGCTCAAGACAATAACCAATTTACTCTGCATAAAAAACGGCGAGGAGGCCTATGGAAGAAGGAGCAAGACACGAAGTTTAGATGTGAACTTTGATGAAACAAAAGGGACTTGTATGAAGCTGATATCACAGCTGGCTCCTAATTGAATTTCATCTTAAATTAATTTGAGAAACAGTACGCCGTTCTTTGCTTTGATTGATTTTCCAGATGCAGCTTTTGCTTTCATACTTCTACACACAGTGTATTCCCAACATCTTTTCTCTGTTTAATTGTAAAAAAAAAAAAAAAAAAAAAAAAAAAATAAATACTTAAGCCTCATGTTGGACCACCTCTGGATCACCAGATGCTCTGAAATCACAAGTCCCAAAATACCTTTATTGATCACTAGTGGGTAAGCCGAGTATACAGTTCCTCCTTGTATGCAGAGTCTAATAGACACCTGCATAAAGTCTGGTACCTGCAAAGCTGCATGGGGAAATAGAGGGGTTCCCAAAGCTCTCCCAGGTTATGAAGAATTATTTCACATGTGCACAACTGAGGCATGGGGATACCAAAAAAAAAAAAAAGGAAGAAGAAGAATTGTTTTAACATAAATTTGTCAAATTGCATTGCATATGCTGTATTGACATATAAAAAGTTTATGAAAACCCAAACAATGAAGAACCTCTTATTTGGTCAAGCTGACAGTGATGGTGACTGAACTGGACGAAACAAAAAAGGATGCCAACCTTCTGTCCTAAAGTCTTGTTTGTCTGTTGACTTCCTACAGACTTTTCTTAATTACAATCCCTAGCTATCTCCAGCAACTACAGAACCAGAATAGAGGGATATTGCCACAAGGGTCAATTAGCGTATTAATTACCGAGTACCATCCCTATATTGATAAGTTGAAGGGAGAATGAGGGGAGAGAAGAGCAAGGGCTACTCCAATTCAGCCCTGCCTCCCCATAGGGGCATTAATGGACTATAGCGGTACCCAATTAAACTATCGAAGTAGATAACATTCAAAATTTATTAAGATACAATTGATAAAATATGTGAACACAATGTACAACAAAGCAACTTGGGAGTTGTTGCAACAGGAGACATATATAAAAATCAAAATAAATACAGCCCACATGTGTATTGAAGGCACAATGATGTATTTGAGGACATTTGGCCTCAACAGTTTCGCGGCCAACGCCGCTTCTTCAGGAGACGTCCAAATATAACATCTAAGAAGATAAATGATTATAATTATATTAAAAAAATAGTGATATATTAAAGTACAGTGTGACATTGGAGTAGTTATAAGCAGTGATGGGAGTAAGTCACACATGTGCAAGTCACAAGCAAGTCTCAAGTCTTAACCTTCAAGTCACAAGCAAGTCCCAAGTTACTGTGGCGAAAAGCAAGCAAGTCAAGTCGAGTCCCTGCTAGAAGTCAAGCAAGTCAAGTCATTTATTTTGGTCAAGTCACAAATTAAGTCAAAATACTGATCTACCCCGAAACCGGGACTTGGGGGGAGCTTTCTTTTGGGGGGGGGGGGGGGGGCGGCTTTTGCCTAGGCCAAGACACAGCACTGGTGGTACCAAGTCATTGCAAGTCAAATAGCCCAAGTCAAAGTCAAGTCGCAAGTCATTAGTGACAAGTCAAAGTCAAGTCGAGTCATTTATTTAATTTTGTCAAGCAAGTCGCAAGTCCTCAAACATGTGACTCAAGTCTGACTCGAGTCAAGTCATGCGACTCGAGTCCCCCACCTCTGGTTATAAGTTGTATAAACACTCACCAATGACTGCCCCAACAAGTGAGGAACGGCAATTTTGAGACGCCCGTTAGGCGTTCCCCCTGGGGGCGGACATGGGGGGCTGATTGAGACGGGCTAATATATAGAAAGAATAATCAATGTCCGTTCAGGAAAAAGTTTATATTTTAGATAAGAAGGAAAGGGTAGAAAGATTGAAAAAAAAGGCCGGGGGGGGGGGGGGGGTCCAAGGATGACATCAACAAGAGAGGGGGGACAAGAGGGGGAGAGAGAGGGACAAAAGGGGGGGTGGGGGGGGAGAAATCTTTTTCCCCCTTTCCTTCTCATCTTCCTCTTCCCTAGGCACTTGGGTGGTATATGTCTAAAATATAAACTTTTTCCCGAGCCAAAATTGATTATTCTTTCTATATACTAGCCCGTCTCAATCAGCCCCCCCGTGTCCGCCCCCAGGGGGAACGCCCTAACGGCATCTCAAAATTGCCGTTCCTCACTTGTTGGGGCAGTCATTGGTGAGTGTGTTTATACAACTACTTTAATGTCACACTGTACTTTAATATATCACTATTTTTTTAATAGAATTACAATCATTTATCTTCTTAGATGTTATATTTGGACGTCTCCTGAAGAAGCGGCGTTGGCCGCGAAACTGTTGAGGCCAAACTTCCTCAATTACATAATTGTGCCTTCAATACACATGTGGGCTGTATTTATTTTGATTTTTATGTATGTCTCCTGTTGCAACAACTCCCACGTTGCTTTCTTGTACATTGCTTTCACATATTTTATCAATTGTATCTTAATAAATTTTGAATTTTATCTACTTCGATGGTTTAATTGGGTACTGCTCTAGTCCATTAATCCCTCTATGGGGAGGCAGGGCTGAATTGGAATAGCCCTTGCTCTTCTCTCCCTTCAACTACAGAACCAGGCCTCTGTTCCTAAGAGGAGGAAAGGAGCAGGGTTCTGTAGTTCTCCCTTTTTTTTGTCTCATTACAGTATGGTAAATGAGCATGGTCTTTCTAAGGCCCATGTGTCAAACACAAGGCCCATGGGCTAAATCCAGCCTGCCAGGCCATTTTCATGTGGCCCACGCATCTCTCCTGCAGCTGCCACACCTAGGGTTGCCACCTTTTCTGCAAGCCAATCCCGAACATTCTTGTACCCATAAAATATGCTTGTATAAACCTCAGCACAATAATTTAAAAAAAAACTCTTCCAATATACGATTTGTGGACTGAATGAAAAAAAAAAAAAAAAAAAAATTTCTCTATTCACATAAAATTAGGTAGTTGGAGGTATTCACTCCCTCCTTTCGGGGAGGGGGCCAGAGAATCTGGCCATTTCTGATTAGTGCACTGTGTGGCAATCAACAGATCGCCCGACTCTGTGGCAGAGATCCCACTGACTGGGGGGGGGGTAATAGAGTGTTCATCCTGCCTGGGACAGTTAGCCACAGTTCAGTGTGAATAAATGTGTCCGGGTTTCATGCGGTCTGAAACCCAGACACATGGTTCAAAACCCGGACTGTCCGGGTGAATCCTGAACAAGTGGCAACCCTACTCACTCCCCTCATCTCCGCACCCACCTTTTCTCAGCAGTCAGCAGCAGAGAAGAGGACAGAACTCCACTGCCAGATTCAGAGCTTCTTCGTGCAGCCGTGGAGAGGCTCATCTCTGCCCCCCCCCCCCCATCTCAGAAATTGGCAGCAGAGGGGAGGACAGAACTCCTCTGCCAGATCTTGCACTTATCCATGCAGCCGCGGAGAGGCTCATCTCTGCACCACCATTTCAGCAATTGGCAGCAGAGAGGAGGACAGAACCCCTCATACAGATCCTGCACCTTTCTGTGCAGCCACAGCACCCCCTCATTTCTGCCTCCCCTTGGTCACAGCATTCAGCAGGCTCAGGCATCTGACTCCAGTCCTCCTCTGGTCGTCTTCTACCCTTTCTGCTTCCCAGCTCCGCCCCCAGCTTCTTCCCAGCAGCAGCAGAAGGCAATCTTACCGGAAGTGGGAGCGGGTACCTGTCAAAACCAGGAAACCCCCCTCCGAAAAAGTCCCAAATGTTAAAGAGGAGGGTGGGGGGGATGTGGAGGATGCAAATAAGCAGAACTTCCCCATTTTGAGTGAAGTTCCTTAAGGCAAATGCTTGTGGTGCCCTGGGAGAAGTCTCTCTCCCCTTTGTTAGGGATATAGTTTCAGAGGACGGCCCAGGTAGTTTAGTGCTGGAACCCAAGAGCAGGCTCCGCACAGGTAAAGCTGCAGAAGTCTCTGATAAATCAGTCAGAGGGGCTGTGAGCAATGGGACCCCACATGAATGGCTGTATTGGGGAGTTTGTTCAGACAATGCCCACCAATGTGACTGGGGCTTACGGTAGTGCTGCGTGCTCTAATGTCTTTCAGTGGCTTGCACACCGATTCTGATGTAGGGGACCATATATCGCAGCGCTTCCTTTGAGCACTGCAAGGCAGAAAGAGATGCAATTCATATGCCCTGGGCACGGCTAGGTTTCCTGGGGATGATGGAAGCCCATGGGATTGTGGGTAAAGGCATTAAAGGGCCCCACATCCACTACTGGGGACAGTGGGTAAAGGGGCGCTCTGCTACATTAATACAGGCAGAAAACTATGGAGCTTTACAGCCTGTCATTGATTTCTACAGGCTGAGTGGCCTCATCTCATCAGTAACACATGGCTATACCCACCACGGAAATACCCTGATCTGGGCAGTGTACAGCCAGGAATAGCCATGTGAATGAGCCCTAAGACTTAATATATGTTACTGGCAGGATCACCAGGTAAAAATAAATAAAAAAAAAAAAAATGAACATTGGAAAAAAAAAAGTAAACGAATGCAGCCACAGACATGACAACCATTAAACTGAGATATATTACATTTTTGTTTCTAGGTTTAAAAATGCTTCTAGGCCTCTTGCACACTGCAGCTTGAAAAAGCTCAGTATAGCTTTTTTTTTTTTACTCAGCTAAAATACAGCCCATTAAAACTGTAATGTGCCTATGAACACAGATGTGTAAATAAGCGCCGTGCATTAGTCAGAAAAAAAAAAAAAAAAAAAAATCAGCTTTTTTGGTCAGTAGTTTACGCCTCATGCACAAATACGTGCAAATTCCCATTTACATACTGTGCAGAACGAGAACGTGAGCATAAATTTTCATGCATTCTTGAAAACGGGCGAATACATACAAAGAAAAAAAAAAAAAATCTAAAAAAAGTAGATGCTCAAACAGGAGTATCATGCGCAAGAGGCCTAAAGCATATCTAACTAAAAAAATAAACATTTTATGGATTCCATCTTATCAGTCCTTAGATGTGGTGTCTGCATTGTCTATGGTGCAGGAGCATTGTCAGTCTAGGCCAGGGATATGCAATTAGCGGACCTCCAGCTATTGCAGAACTACAAGTCCCATGAGGCATAGCAAGACTGACAGCCACAAGCATGACACCCAGGGGCATGAGGGGACCTGTAGTTTTGCAACAGCTGGAGGTCCGCTAATTGCATTACCCTGGTCTAGGCCATTCTCTGGATTTGGACTACATACACTTCTTTTCTTTGTCTCTTTAATCGCTTCCCGACTGCCTCATAGGAGTACAGCGGCAGAGCGGCTCTCCTGAGAGAGAGAGAGAAGGAGAGAGAGAGAGAAAGAGAGAGAGAGAAGGAGAGAGAGAGAGAGAGAGAAGGAGAGAGAGAAAGAGAAAGAGAGAGAGAGAGAGAGAGAAAGAGAAAGAGAAAGAGAGAGAGAGAGAGAGAGAGAAAGAGAGAGAGAGAGAGAGAGAGAGAGAGAGAGAGAGAGAGAATGCAGAGCTCTGTCCAGTCAGAAGGGATGTGGTGGATTTTGTTTCCCTGCAATGCGGGGAATAAAATTCACCAAGTCCCTAGTAAAAAGAGCTAGCTAGGAGTATAGTATCCCCATAATCCAGGGATTGTCTGTACGTGGTGGACAGCGGGCCTACCGTACGGTTTATGAAGTGGTATATTGGTGTCTTCATTCCAAGAAAGGCCCCGACCGGGTTAAGGTCGCAAGCTTTCCTAGGCTTGCCGGTTGGTAAGCGCGCATTTTTTACCTATATCACAGTGGTGCGGTGAAGGATTTACCCACTCCTTACCTACATTCTTGCCTTAGACGGGGACCCCTGCCTCTGGTTCTTCACCTTACCTCACCTTTTGGATTTTTGATCACGGATTAGGACTGTTCTCAAAATTTATATGATTTGACTATGAACTTTATTATTTATTATTTATCCTAAATATTCACTCAATGTATCACATTTGTTCACTTATACTTATATTGGCTCAATTTTAAGCCTTCAACATTCACAGCGCTGCTCCTTTTATTGATAGTAAAAAGAGCACACAAAGTACACAAAAAAAACAAAAAAAAACACACTGGTTAAGCACACATTTAACCCTTATTTTAACCCATATTTTTAGCATTGATCGCTGTATTCGTGTCCCTGGTTCCTACAAAGTGTCAAAAGTGTCAGTTCATGTCAGATTGTCTGCCACAATAATCGCAGTTTTTGGCTTCAGACTTTTTTTTCTACAGTCAATAAACTCTCCAGCATGTTATCCTATGTGTTCATGCACACATAGGCTGTTATCAACTGTTTTTTGACTGGGGTGTTTTTTGGCTGGAAAAAAAACCCCAAAACTAGTGGGTTCTGAGAGGCATTTTTCAGTTGTTTTCAGCTGTAAAAGCGCTCTAACATCAAAAAAAAAAAAGCCTAAAAACACCCAAAAATGCAGACAAACGCTCAAAAACACGGCTCACCAGCATTTAACATTTTTGATTCACTGAAAAAAAAAAAAAATGCAAAGCTACTGGCGTTTTTATAACGTTGTTTTAAAGTCCAGTGTGCATGAGGCCTAATACTGTGTAAGTTTCTTGTTATTGGTGTCAACAGTAACAAAAATGACTGAAGCCAGGGTGTCAGAGGTGGTGGACCTGCAGAGTGGGGGAGACCAGTGGGGTACAGATTCTACCAGCGGCCCTCACGAGGGTAACGCTAAAGTCATGAAGGGAGGGCAAGTGGTTAATAACGAAAGAGGTATTCTGTAGTTCACCAAGGAGAAATGGGAAAGCGGATGACGTTGAGATGTCAGCAGTTCAGTGCACAGAAAGTTCCAAGGATGCAAGATTTCTGGCAAGATCAACAGGTATGCTTTGTACTAGGGTTGTCCCAATACCACTTTTTTAGGACCGAGTACAAGTACCGATACTTTTTTTCAAGTACTCGCCGATACCGATTACCGATACTTTTTTTTTTAATGTCACGTGACAGGTTTTTTTTTGCTATTTTTTTTGGGGGGGGGGGTGAACGTTGTATGTGTGTGTTTTTTTTTACAATTTTTATTTTTTTACAATAATATTCTTTTATTCTTTATTGTTTTTTTTTTTGTTTTTTTCATCAGCCCTTTTGGGGGGCTTTGGTGAGATATCAGGGGTCTTAACAGACCTCTGATATCTCCCCCTTGAGACAGAGAAAGAGACAGAGGATAGAGATTCCCCAGTCCCTTTCTCAGCAGCCCGAAATGCCAAATACACCAGGGAAACCTAATTCATATGTTATGGAGATGCCCCAAACTAGTGAGATACTGACAGGAAGTTATCAAGTTTATTAATAATACACTGTATTTATTGGTGTATAACACTCACTTTTTCACCTTGAAAATTGGGTGCAAATAGCGTGTAAGTGTTATACGCCGATACTTCAATTTTAGCTGCCTCAGAGGGGACAGGGAGGGGGGCGGGACTAGCGCCGTCAGATTACATACAGTGAGAATCTCCTGTTTACTTGGCGGCCTCTGTAATAGGAAGTCCCGTCTCCTGGGCCGCCATTGGACCACTGTTCTGTCTATCATAGGAGATTCTCACTGTATGTAATCTATTGGCGCTCGTCCCGCCCCCTCCCTGTCCCCTCTAGGCTGGAGATGGGCATAGATCAGGCTGCACTGATGGCAATGGCGAGGCTGCTGCACTGATGGCAATGGCGAGGCTGCTGCACTGATGGCAATGGCGAGGCTGCAGATGGGCATTGATCAGGCTGCATTGATGGCAATGGTGAGGCTGCAGATGGGCACTGACCCTTATTTTGCTTCAAAGTTCCTTATTTAAAATGTAAGTTTTTTTCCTGAAACTTCCCTCTTAAAATGAATGTGCGTGTTATACGCCGCAATAAATACGGTATATCAGGTTCAACTCAACTTAAATCCAGTTACGTGTATTCTGGGTGGTTTGTTAGAAGAACTGTATCCCTTCTACTTCTTATGTTGTTAGACTGCTTTATTTAGCCAGAAAGCTGATAGCAAGATTCTGGTTATCCCCTCAAACTCCTACATGTCAGCAATCGATTTAACAGGAAAAAAAATACATACCTACATTGGAATTCCCCTCAAATTCCAGAAAATTTGTCAGGAGTGGCTGGAGACCCCAGGGATGGCTCCCTCTCAACTCATATTCACAAGACTACTTTAGAAATGTTGTGGGCTAGAGTAAAGTGCTAAGTGTTTCTAGAAATGGGCAGATTTGGTGAAATGTATACATATGTATGGGTGTGATACGTGCACTGCAAGAGTTTGAGTTTTTATTTTATTTTTTTTTGTGTTTGTTTGGTTTGTATTGCTATTTTATCTGAGTTGAAGACACCACTGATTGAACGGTGTGGACTCTATGCAAACAAGTTCATACTTTATGAAGAGTAAAATGATTCTTTGATTGTTTTCTTACTGCTTATGGGAGTCTATATTTGAATGTTTGCACTTTATATTTTCTTGTACAATAAAATTTTTGCTTGATAAAAAAAAAAACAAAAACAAAAAACACACAAATGCAGCCACTCCAATATAAGGACCAAAATGCTGCAATGTATTACATTAATTGGTCTAGGGTTCAGATGCACTTCATTTTTTTATGTTCAAAGAAATAAAGAAAGAAAAGGAATTTAAAAAAGTTAATCCACTGAGACCGGTTTATAACCAGACTACAGATTATGTTATCTCTGTACTATGCACATATGAATGACCCTCCTCAGTGTCTGCATTCTGTTATTCACCATCTCATACACTACAGCACTCCTGGGAGATTCTGCATTTTTACTGAATAACCAAATAATGACATCATGCCGGAGCCCTTGTGGTAGCAGATGAGGATGTGTTACCAGTTCTAGTAATGCATGTTGTATTACTATCACTTTGTACTGTTACAGTAGTGCTGGAACAGAAGAGAAATACTCCTGGTCTGCAATTAAAGAATTATTTGAAAATCCAAAATCAGCCATTAAAGCAGATTTGATGCCAAGTCCACCATTTTTTTTTTTTTTTATACTCCCCTCACTGCCCAAAGATAACACCTACTAGGGTAGGGTCCCACATTGTAGCGAATACTAGCAGTCCCCAACACCATCTCAATGCATGCTTCTTTGCAGACACCATTGTTCTATAGAACTCTCACCCATCCTGTAGGAGGAAAACTTAGAAACCAAAAAGAGTAAAGCCAACCATGCACTGACGAAATGTCAGCCTGTCGAATCTGCAAAATTGCAGCTGTGGGTGGTCCTCTCAGCACCCGCCTCCCGCTCATCAAGTCTATTTTGCAATCGACCCATGTTAAAGGAGCAGGTCCGAAAATTATTGTATGATCAGAGCTTGCATCCAATCATGTGCAAGAAGTGGGCAGCACTTCTGGCTGGCTAAACGTATAGCTGGCTAAATGTATAGCAATTCCGCCTAGCAGCACTAGGGTCGCCGATTCGAATCCCAACCACGGCACTACCTGCATGGAGTATCCATGTTCTACCTGTGCCTGTGCGGGTTTCCTCCGGATACTCGGTTTTAAGTTGACAATACACTAGTGAAATCTCATTTGGAAAATTTTGTTTTAAAAGTGGAGGTCTAATCAAAACCTAAACTAAGCTTAAACCTGCTCCCATCCCCATTCTAAGCCCTATACTAACTATCCTGTAAAAGGAAAGAAGCCTATAGTTACCTAATCTAAGGATGTTCCAGTCCAGTCACACGATCTGCCCAGCGGCCAGCTTTAGAGGAGAAGAGAGCAGTGATAACGGCTGCAGAGCCTGGGTGGTGACATCACCCAGAGGGTTAATATAGGGCATCTGTTGTCCGCTGTCCTCCACTCTACCTCCCGGAGCAGGTGCTGGGATCCAATCACATGACCGGACTTGAGTGCCGTTAAATTAGGCAACTATACACATCTCTCCTTTACAGGGTAATTAGTATAGGCTTAGAAAGGGGGTGGCAGCAGGTTTTAGGCTTAGTTACATGCCTTGAAAAAGTATTTATACCCATTGAAATCTTCCACAGTTTGTTGTGTTACAACCAAAAATGTAAATTAAATACATAAAAAATTATTTTATGTGATAGACCAACACAAAGTGACAATTGTGAAGTGAAAGGAAAATAATGTATGGTTTTCAATTTTTTTTTTTTTTTTAATAAATATTTGAAAAAAGTGTGGCGTGCATTTGTATTCAGCCCACTTTACTCCGATACCCCCAACTAAAATCTAGTGTAATCATTTGCCTTCAGAAGTCACCTAATTAGTAAATAGAGTCCACCTTTGTGTAATTTAAAGCAGGGTTCCACCCAAATTTTGAACAATATCTGTATGTATTCTCTTCCTTGCCTAGATGCTGACATGCCGTTTAAAAAAATTTAAATCGCCGTAATTACCTTTTATTTTTCTATTCTTCTTTGCACTTCCTGGTTCTCCTCCCATGGAAGTAGGCGTGTTTCTAGCCTCTCCCAGACTCTTGGGAGCTAGTCTCTGAGCATGTGCGGGAACGAGCGGTGAATGCTGGGAGCACAGCATTCACCACATCCAGGAAATAAATGCTTGTGGGCTTCAAATGCCCACAATGAAGATGGAAACCACCTGCAGTGAATAATATAAGTTATTCTTTCCAACAAAATCTGACACAGGCGGACATATTACACACAATATGTGAGTATGTAATGCTGTGAAGAAAAGTTTGTGAATGAACAAAAAAAAAAAAAAAAAAAAAAAAAAAAAAAAAAAAACGATAGATAGGTGGACCCCCGCTTTAATATCAGTATAAATACAGCTGTCCTGTGAAGCCCTCAGAGGTTTGTTAGAGAACCTTAGTGAACAAATAGCATCATGAAGGCCAAGTTACACACCAGGCAGGTCAGGGATAAAGTTTTGGAAAAGTTTAAAGCAGGGTTAGGTTTTAAAAAAAAAAAACTTTGAACATCTCAAGGAGCACTGTTCCATCCATTACCCGAAAATGTTAAGAGTATGGCACAACTTGCAAACCTACCAAGACATGGCCGTCCACTTAAACTGACAGGCTGGGCAAGGAGAGCATTAATCCGAGAAGCAGCCAAGAGGCCCATGGTAACTCTGGTGGAGCTGCAGAGATCCACAGCTCAGGTGGGAGAATCTGTCCACAGGGCAAGTATTAGTCGTGCCCTCCACAAATCTGCCCTTTATGGAAGAGTGGCAAGAAGAAAGCCATTGTTGAAAGAAAGCCATAAGAAGTCCCGTTTGCGTGAAGCCATGTAGGGGACACAGCAAACATGTGGAAGAAGGTGCTCTGGTCAGATGAGACCAAAATGGAACCTTTTGGCCTAAAAGCAAAAAACGGTATGTGTGATGCAAAACTAACACTGCACATCACCCTGAACACAGCATCCCCACCGTAAAACATGGTGGGGACAGCATCATGTTGTGGGGATGCTTTTCATCAGCAGGGACAGAGAAGCTGGTCAGAGTTTATGGGAAGATGGATGGAGCCAAATACGGGTCATTCTTAGAAGAAAGCCTGTTAGAGTCTGCAAAAAACTTGAGACTGGTGTGGAGGTTCACCTTCCAGCAGGGAAACGACCCTAAACATACAGCCAGAGCTACAATGGAATGGTTTAGATCAAAGCATATTCATGTGTTAGAATGGTCCAGTCAAAGTCCAGACCTAAATCCAATTGAGAATCTGTGGCAAGACTTGAAAATTGCTGTTCACAGACACTCTCCATCCAATCTGACAGACCTTGAGCTGTTTTGCCATGAAGAATGGGCAAAAAAAATGTCACTTTAGATGTGCAAAGCTGGTAGAGACATCCCCAAAAAGACTTGTAGCTGCAATTGCAGTGAAAGGAGGTTCTACAAAGTATTGACTCCGGGGGGCTGAATACAAATGCACACCACACTTTTCACATATATTTGTAAAAACATTTTGAAAACCATTTATCATTTTCCTTCCACTTCACAATTGTGTGCCACTTTGTGTTGTTCTATCACATAAAATCCCAATAAAATACATTTACTTTTTTGGTTGTAACATAAAAAGGGGGAAAATTTCAAGGGGTATGAATACTTTTTCAAGGCACTATAGGTTTTGACGGGACTTCTACTTTAAAAACTTCCAAACAGTAGATTTAGGTTTTGTTCTGTAAAGCCCATTAGTTCCAAAATCGAATGTTAAAAACACACACAATTATGAAGTACTTTCTACCAACATTAATAAAGTCATCGAATGTACTGAGAATTTTTATACAAATATTCGTTGGAACATTTGCTTAAAAATCTAGTAGTGTATGGCCAGCTTTAGCACTTACACGGAGCTTCCTTTCCTCGCTTCTGATGGCTAAATGGAGCGGAGGTGCAGGGAAGGTAGTTTTGCTGGGGAGGGGGGGCATCATTGAAGCAAACCTGTGTTTTCTCCTACAAGGACCAAACACGGGTTCACTTTAAGCAGCACAAATACACTGTCATCTACAGAACTGCTCCCGGCACTTGTGGTTAGTTATTTTAGGAATGCATTTCAGCGGTAATTATTAGTAATAGCTTGTTCCATAAATGATGATTATCACAGCGGCTGAATCATAACCACAGTCGGGAATAGTTTTCCTACCCCAAAAACGGCTCTGGTAATTTTAAATGGCACAATAGAAAAAAAAAGCCAATACACAGAACTACAGTTAGAAAAAAAATAAAAATAGATGTACAGTCCTGTATTTACTGTAATAGATGGAACAAGATTCAACACTGTGGTACCTACTTTAGGTCTAGATTACATTCTGCTCAGCTTTTTTGGATTAAAAGTAAAATAAATCATGGTTCAGTTATAGCAGTTTGTTAAAGTGACGCTAAACGATTTTCAAAAAATAATCATTAGACATCCACTACCTAATAGCTTGGTCATCTATTTTTCATAAAATTGTTTTACTGTGTTTTTCGACCTGCTTGTAAAAATTTTTGTGAGCTCCTGAACCCCCCCCCCCAGGTTCATTTGTTTAAAAACAAGCAATGCCAAATTAGTTGTGCCGATGTGCACTACTCTATGCACACAAAAAATCCCATAACCCATAGTCTGTCCCATGAGAGAGAAAGAGGATAGTTGTGCTCTCATAGTGGGCATGTCAGGGCCGTGGATAAGGGGGTACCGCCGGCATTCCTGTATAGTAATCAAAAGTTTTCCCCAGAGTGGGACTTTAAATGGCACTTATTGAAATAACATAGGTCGATGTCAATCTAAAAGTTAATATGATTTACTTATACAAAATTTCATAAAAAATGTACATAGAAAATACAGCATGCATTTTAACTGATCAATGACTGTCCTCCATAATGTCTGTGTTGCATAGTGTCTATCACCCGACGCATTTCAGAAAGAACAAATGTCCTTCATCAGGGAAGAGGGGATCACTTTATTACAGTCAATTGAACAGTGGAACATAAAGCATTGCTACCGTATGCAATTAAAAACATGCATTGGTTCTTGATCCTGCATCGGTTACCCTATGTTTGGTGTATAGAAGGGGTAAATAAAAAGTCACAGTGTCCACTGGGGCCAGAGCTGACAGTCCCGTCAGGTTCAAGCTGAACTACTTGAGGTAAAAGCACTCTATAGGAGTATTAGGATCGATGTAAAGGTGTCAGGAGTGCCCCAAGGCAAATACATTTTATTGTCCCTTCACAGACAAGAAAAGAAGTGTGGCTCTGACAGCTGGTAATGCCAGACAGGATGCATGATCCTGTACATCCTGTCTGGCAATACCAGCTATCAAAGCCACACTTCGTCTCCGATCCACCTTCCTGTATGGGTCCATGCTCCATCAATTTAACAGGGGGACCCAGGCACCTGATAAGCAGGAGGGCTTGCTGTACTGCCCTATTTGGCCCTATTGGCAGTCCTGTAAGCCCAAATGAGCAACCCCCCTGTAGCTCTCCCAGAAGTGCTGCTGGTTACTCTCTTCTGCCTCCTGCCAGCTTCAGCTCCTGCAGGGGAGCCACAGGGGGATCGTACTCTGAAGATGGATTCCTTCCCTCCAATCCCTTCCCTTTGCTGGTCCCCCCCCCCCCCCCCCAGTATAGATCCTCCAGCACCCCTTCCCTACAGTGCTGCCAGCCGACTTCAACTGCTGTAAGGGAGCCACAGGTGGGGGTCAGACTCTGAAGATGGATCCTCCAGCCACAAAAGCACTGATTCACACTTCACAGATTGCAGTACCCATGTGAATGAGCCCGAAGACCTCATTCCCACATACAGCCACCCTCTAATAGGAAGACAGATCTTCAGCAAAATAAAAAAAAAGTGGATTAGAGACTAGAGGAGGGCACATCCCCACTGCATTGAAGATTTTTTTTCTGCCCGGGCTTTAATGCTCTAGTGCACGTCAGAAACTACTGGCAGTAAGGAAGCGATGGGATGCCTCTTTACCGCCTGTCTTAACCCCATTTTTGCTGGAAAACATGCGCACAACACGCATACAGTTGTAGGGAATTTGCAGAGCTTCCCCATTTGCTAGAGTGTGTAGTGTTCGGCGGGCTTGCTGCCTGCCAATCACTACAGTTTGGGTAAACTAGGCAGTTAGTGGGTGGCAAAAATGCGTGGTTGAGCTGCGTTTTTGCCATAACCAACTGCACATCTAAATGAAGCCTTACAGTTTAATGTCTTTGGTTCTTAGTTGCTGTATGGTTTACAAATCACAGAAAGGCTGGTGTTGGATTGTTAGCTTTTTCATAGTAAATCTAAAATTAAAAAAACAAAAAAGTGGGACAGATAAATAGGTATTTTATGCATAATTGCTAATAGGTTTGTAGTTTTCCTGTTACACCGCATATACCGACACACCATCGGGGCAACATATTACATTTAGGGAAGCAGATGGTGTTGGACGGAACACAATTCAGAATTCCACTTCAGGGAGAGTCTCCTTATTACATAGCACAGCCGAAAAACTCAGGGGAGACTGACCCCCGCCTCTGGCCCATCTGCTATTTTTTCATTTTAGCAAAAAAGAAAAGTAATATTAACCCATTATGATGAGAAATTTCTAGAATAAATCATTGTTTCCAAACAGCTAATTCTGGAAGGAAAAAAAAAAAAGTAGTATATTTTAACATGTCTTTTTGCAAAATTCTTCTTAAAGTGGAACTCCTTCCCAAACCCTTTTTTAGTGATGGATAAAATGTTATGTTCAAGTATAACTAAAAGGCAAAACTTTGTGTTTTTTTTTTTGTTTTTGTTTTGTATAGAGTGCAGAGGGATTACAGTGCCTTGAAAAAAGTATTCAAACCCCTTGAAATTTTCCACATTTTGCATGTTACAACCAAAAACGTAAATGTAAATGTATTTTATTGGGATTTTATGTGATAGACCAATACAAAGTGGTACATAATTATGAAGAGGAAGTAAAATGATAAATAATTTTCAACACTTTTTACAAAAGTGTGGCATGCATTTGTATTCAGCCCCCCTGAGTCAATACTTTGTAGAACCACCATTCGCTGAAATTACAGCTGCAAGTCTTTTTCGAGATGTCTCTACCAGCTTTGCACATCTAGAGAGTGACATTTTTGCCCATTCGTCTTTGCAAAATAGCTCAAGCTCCGTCAGATTGCATGGAGAGCGTCTAAACAGCAATTTTCAAGTCTTGCCACAGATTCTCAATTGGATTTAGGTCTTGACTTTGACTGGGCCATTCTAACATACGAATACGCTTTGCTCAAAACCATTTCATTGTAAGTTTAGGGTCGTTGCCCTGCTGGAAGGTGAACCTCCGCCCCAGTCTCAAGTCTTTTGCAAAATGTAAAAGGTTTTCTTCTAAGATTGCCCTGTATTTGGCTCCATCCATCTTACCATCAACTCTGACCAGCTTCCCTGTTCCTGCTGAAGAAAAAGATCCCCACAACATGATGCTTCCACCACCATGTTTCCCAGTGGGGATGGTGTGTTCAGGGTGATGTACCAGTGTTAGTTTTCCACCACACATAGTGTTTTGTTTTTAGGCCAAAAAGTTCAATTTTGGTCTCATCTGACCATTCTTCCACATGTTTGCTGTGTCCCTCACATAGCTCCTTGCAAACAGGATGATTATGGCTTTCTTTCAACAATGGCTTCTTCCATAAAGGCCAGATTTGTAAGGAAATAACTTATAGTTAGCTTGTGGACAGATTCTCCCACCTGAGCTGTGGATATCTGCAGCTTCTTCAGAGTTACCATGGACCTCTTGGCTGCTTCTCTGATTAATGCTCTCCTTGCCTTGTCTTGGTAGGTTTGCAGTTGTGCCATACACTTTTCATTTTCGGCTGATGGATTGAACAGTGCTCCTGGAGATGTTCAAAGCTTGGGATATTTATTTATAACCTAAACCTGCTTTAAACCTTGTCCATAACTTTATCCCTGACCTGTCTGGTGTGTTCCTTGGCCTTCATTGGTTTGTTCACTAAAGGTTCTCCAACAAACCTCTGAGGGCTTCACAAAAACAGCTGTAATTATACTGAGATTAAATTAAACACAGGTGGACTTTATTTACTAATTAGGTGACTTCTGAAGGCAATTGGTTCCACTAGATTTTAGTTAGGGGTATCAGAGTAAAGGGGGCTGAATACAAATGCACACCACACTTTTCAGATATTTGTAAAAAAATTTGAAAACCATTTATCATTTTTCTTCCACTTCACAATTATGTGCCACTTTGTCTGACAGAGCTTGAGATATTTTGCAAAGAATAATGAGCAAAAATGTCACTCTAGATGTGGAAAGCTGATTGAGACACTCCCAAAAAGACTTGCAGCTGTAATTGCAGTGAAAGGAGGTTCTACAAAGTATTGACACAAGGGGGCTGAATACAAATGCACGCCACACTTTTCACATATTTATTTGTAAAACATTTTGAAAACCATTTGTCATTTTCCTTCCACTTCACAATTATGTGCCACTTTGTGTTGCTCTTTTACATAAAATCCCAATAAAATACATTTAAGTTTTTGGTTGTAACACGACAAAATGTGGAAAATTTCAAGGGGTATAAATACTTTAAGGCACTGTAGAACACCTGTCCATTTTTATTGCTGACAGTGCCCCCGTTAAGGAGATTCCCCCTCTCTGTCCTGTTTACCATTATCATGGAAAGTGAAGGAAAAGAAAATCCCAAATTTTGGGTTGTCCCCAGAAAAGTAATAGGAGGGGAAATCTTCCAATGGGGACACTAGTCCTGATGACCTGGTGGCACCCAAGGAATTCTCCCAATTTGCAGGGATTTCCTCTAACTTCCTGTTGGACTATGGGACAGGGAGTGAGGGGAAATCTCCGCAATGGGAGACAGACAGATTAGTCCTCCCGAACGGGGCCACGCTGCAACGCGATCACTCACAGGCTGTGTCCATTGCACACAGTCGATGACTGATCAGTGTACCAGCCCACTGCCGGTATGATGTACCTGCTGTGACCAATCACAGCAGATCACAATGCATTGTAAATAACAGAGGACCTCCTTTCTAGCATCCACTGTGTACAATTGTATTGCTAGTTGTGATTGCCCAGTCTGTACCATGTGATCACTGTGACTAAATCGCATCCCATCTGTACCATGTGATTAGCTGTGGCCAATCACAGATAATCACAAAACAAACTGAATCAATTTCATACATTCAAATGCTTGCTTATAGCAATGAAATGCAATGCTATCATCATAATGTGTAAAAAAATACTGGTCACTTCCCCAGAGTAGTACAATGTTACTATAGTAACATTATATTGCTCAGGTCACAGTATTTTAAGGAAAAAAAAAGGAAAGGAAAAAAAAAAAAAAAAAAAAAAAAAAAAAAGAAGAAGCTTCATTTTTTTTTGGATACGGTCACCAGTGTCCCTGACCACCGCCACTCCAGTTAAATGATTAAGCTGTACTGCACTGGTGACAGTATGTTAAAAAAAAAAAAGTCTTCATTTTCCAAAAAATATGTAAAAAAAAAAAAAAAAAAAAATCACAACTTCAAAAGCCTCTTACTAAATACCTTGGAATGTTTACTTTCCAAAAAGGGGTAATTTGGGGGGTGTTTGTACTGCCCTGACATTTTCGGGCCTCAAGAAATGATAGGTCATCAGTACATCAGGATTGATCAATTTTCAGATACTGTAAATACCATTATTTGTGAACTTCCTACAGACTAAATAATATACACTTATTTGGGTTATTTTCACCAAAGAAATACACTTTTGGCCTAAATTCATTAAGAACGATTATTTATTTGCCCAATTTTTTACAAGAAACAAAGAAAAATGTGTCTTCGTCTCCCCCCCCCCCCCAAAAAAAATGTTGGTCTTTTTTAGTCTATTTAGCGTTGCATGACCGCGCAATTGTCATTCAAAATGTAACAGCGCTGAAAGCTGAAAATTGGCCT
The DNA here is from genome assembly GCF_042186555.1 of Aquarana catesbeiana. Classification (NCBI taxonomy): domain Eukaryota; kingdom Metazoa; phylum Chordata; class Amphibia; order Anura; family Ranidae; genus Aquarana; species Aquarana catesbeiana. The sequence continues at coordinate 750,325,626 of NC_133325.1, forward strand.
GGGCAGGAAGGTGGTGAAAGATCCCGGCATTGAAGTGGTTAATGGAGCCCAGAAAAGCAGAAAAAAAAAAAAAGCAACATGGGTTCCAATCTTTCCACACGCTATCCACAATGCAATTTTGGACTTACAGTTTATATCATCCTTTCTCAAACTTTTTACCTCAGAAGAACCTTTGAAATAATTTTCAGGTCTTAGAATACTCCTCCTAAAACCAAATCATTGGGTGGTGGGTTTTTCTTTTGGGGGGGGGGGGGGGGGGGGCGGCAAACAACCACCCTCCCTTCCGGCAGCCGATCTAGAAGGCGGGCTGTTGTGTCCTCCAGCATGGTCCGCCCGCCGTGCGAGCAGCGACTCCAGTGTCCGCTCCTCCAGCAGCTTCCTCCTCCGTTTTTCTCCTCTCTTCCGCCTGAACACTAGGCATCCAATAGGATTGCCTAAAGCTTTGGCCAATTGGGAAACAGGTCTCATGACCTGCCTCCTGATTGGCGGGGAGGAACTTTAAAAAGTGTGAAAATAGGGAAAATTAGCTTTCATCACCCACAACTGGGTGGGCTCAGGACGCAGTGCTCTGCGCGCCCATCCCCATGCCCCCCCCCCCCCAGCCCACCTTTTTTTGAGGCCTATTAGAGCCTCTGGCTCTAATCACGTGCTAAAAGAAAAAAAAAAAAAAAAAAAAAAAAAACACCCACCACGTATTGGAATCCATAGTTCGGCGGCCTGATATGTAGATCAGGGTGCTAGACGCATGGATGGGGGGTGGGGGGGGGGGGCGGCACCCGTGCACCCTCCACTGATAGGAACCCTAGGGTGCTATGGAGCTCTGGTTGAGAAGAGCCGTTTTATGATACATGGTGGTCCACCAAGTACATACCACCTGTAGGGCCACCAGCAGCCAGGTCTGAGCCCTCAAGCTGTGGCTATGGGGTTAGCTATGCGGTTAGAACAAGATTTAATGGACCGTCAACATCTTCTTGAAGATTCATATTAAAGGATAGTATACAAAAGGAAAAAAAATGACAGTTTGGAATTGCATGGCTTTCTTCCTCTTTCGCATTATTTCTACATTTTATGTTACCTACCTCCTATTTATAGCAACTTCCCATTTTCCAGAGGAACAGACAAATAAAACATTTTGATAGCGGGGAGAGTGAACAGAACACATTTAGCATGCAGATTGCGCAGTGACTTCTGCTCCAGTCATCATCACCATGTGCAGACCCGGAGGGGCCACGCACAATTACGTCTGGGGTCACTAGATCTTCAGGTTCACTTTCAACAAGAAGCCAGACTCGGAACATCTATTTATGTGAGAATGCCAAAGGCTTTTGCTTCTGACTGGAAATGACTAGAGTAGGCAAACCAGCGAATGGGAAAGCCCTAAAAATGTCCCCTTCTGGCTCTGAAATCTCAAAGCACGTTCACAAGACTTCTATGCTGTTGATATTTCTAATTGAGGTTTCACCCCTGACCACATTTAATTAAGGGCAACACTAGGCATATGCTTTACAGTCTATTTAATGTACAAAACTCAAAAAGGAAGCTAGTACATTGTGTTTTTGCCTTAAAATGGACACAGTTGGATTTGTCTTTGAAACACTGGTGGACGGGTTTTCAGTTTGCCTATATGGTTCATTACCAATAAACTGGACACAAGCAAAATTATTGGCAACCATTTGTGGGTCAAATATTTGCACAGTGAATGTTTTCTGGAACAATAACCATTCCTTAAAGAATTTGTAAACCCAACATTTCATATTCCTCCTGACATGTGCCTGCTGTAGCATGTACTTGTATGAAATCCCTGGTGTTCCTGTCGGTCCCTCTGCTTTCATATTAAAAACGAATCACACTAAACAGGACAACACAGCGTAGTCAGTTCTCTAGCTATGCCACCCCCCCCCACACACACACACACACACACACACACACACACACACAGCCTCTCACTAGTAAGCTCAGTGTGCTGCCGTTTCTCCTCCACCAGCTCTTACACAGCTGAGAACAGAGGGAATGTGATCACTTATAAAAAAAAAAAAAAAAAAATGTATAAATGATTTTTTTTATATACACAAAATGTTTTGCCTTGGATTTCTATTTTAAACGGAATGGGTTGTTTTAACCCATGGTTAATGGATGGTTTAAAAATCACTACCTCAAAACCATCAATTTTAACTGCAATTTTAACTATGAAAAGGAAAAAAATGGTGCAAGAACCAACCAAATATATTGATAATAGCAGCAGTTCTAGATAGGATAATAGTTGATGAAAAATAAAATGAATAATAATACTACTACTATTAAAATAATAATAGTCCCAGCAATTGATGAGGGGCGTCAGCGCCAGCTCATTTGGGAGTTGAAGCAAACTCTGGAAGATAAGTAAAGGAAGAATAAGGCGCGCCAAACTAAGTTCAGCATGTGGTGAACAATTTATTTAGAAGTTAAAAGAGCCAAATGGCTACTGACATAATGTTAGTGAGAATCAAGCAAATAAAGTGATGGTAGTAGTAGAGTCAATGGTCACTGTTTGGTAAAGGCGTCCTGGTAGACTGCAAAGGATAGAACTGCAGAGTGGCCTGGATGACCAGCCTGTTGACTCAGCTGGACGGCGTACGTTCTCAGAGATGGCCGGAAACTGAAAGAGCGTACCAGAGTACCGGCGTGTAACCCAAATATAATGAGGTCCGTGAATCCAGAAGTGACGTGTCAGATGATGCGTTTCAAAGCTTCCGCTTTGTCCTCAGATATGAGGAAAGAGTGGAAGCTTTGAAACGCGTCATCTGACACGTCCATATCCATACGTCACTTCCAGGTTCACGGACCTCATCGTGTTTGCGTTCCACGCTGGTACACTGGTACGCTCTTCCGTTTCCGGGTATCTCCGAGAACGTACACCGTCCAGCTGAGTCAACAGGCTGGTCATCCAGGCCGCTCTGCAGTTCTATCCTTTGCAGTCTACCAGGACGCTGCTGGGACGCCTTTACCGATGTTATCCCGGACTGAACAGTGACCATGGACTCTACTACTACCATCACTTTGCCTGATTCTTGCTAACATTATGTGAGTAGGCATGTGGCTCTTTTTAATTCTAAATAAATTGTTCACCACATGCTGCACTTAGTGTGGCGTGCCTCATTCTTCCTTTAAATTTATTTCTTACCCCAACCCTAAAACTGCCAAAAACCTAGCACAAGTTTAAAGCTGAACAAATATTGACTAAATAGAAAAAACGTAAACTTACTAGATTATTGGTACCCTTAGTGTACTGCTTCCAGATCACTGCAGTAACACAGAATGAAACAACTCCTGCAATTTGTCTCTGTACAGGAGCTTTCGTAATAAAGACCGGTCACGCCTGCTCTTTCCTTGTGCAGGGTGACTAGTCTTGTCCCTGCCCCCTTCTGTAGTTTTCTGCAGGCAGCCTCTAGCGGGTGAATTACCTCAGCACGCTGCAATCAATGCACATCGTTTATTGTGATGCCCTGCAGCACAAGTGCATTCTATAAATGCATTGGATGCCAATTCAAAACAAGTGGCTCTGCAACACATCACACCATCCTTGGTGCATTACTGCAACACCGATTGTATGAACGGGACTTTACTTCCGTTCTGGCCAATGGGGAGATCACCACTCAATGCAGACCAAACGTCGCTGGCATTCCTTTTGCAAATAATCTGACTGCTTTATGACATGATAAAAACAGTTTATGACGGCTTACACTCAATTATGGAATATTCACATAGACACAACACTACACAGTTCATGCAGTTTCCTTGTGCAGCAAGAAGTGGAGAGTTCAAAACTTTGTGCAAGCATTACAGAATAAAATAGGGAATGGTATTATTTATATGTAGCGGGTGTCTCGTTTCTCCCACTACCCCACCAAACTGGCTATCGCGAGTACACAATCTTTTTACAGAGGGAGAGCTGCCTGTCAGCCTGAGAGAGGGGGGGTCCCCTCCCTTTTTCTCCTCACTTACTGCATATTAACAAAGGCATCTGCCCACTCTGCCTTACTCCCATGTGTTCCTATTGGCAGGAGAGGAGCCAATTAAAGGCACAGTTACAGCAGCCAATGAGAGGGACTGTACTAAGCTGCAGGAAGCAGCTGCAAAGGACAGTGGAATATGAAGTCTCAGCACAGAGTGGTCTCACTGACTTTTAAAAAGAGGCAGGACTACAAATCCCAGCATGCTCTTCTGGCAGGAAAGGATAGACTCCATTTTGATTCCCTGAGGAGAATTCAGTCAGCATGAGGCGGAGGAAGAGATCAGACCTGAGGGAGAGATGCTGTCTCAGGTGATTTCACAGCGCAATTCAGGCCTCCGCCGCCAGTCGGGACATCCAGCCTGAGAGAGATGGATCCCAGTTGCACATCCAGGCGCATCTGCACCAACGGTGAAGCTTTCCAGTGTGGGATTACCAGTCGGGTAGCCAGGAAAGCCTGCTGTTCCGGGACGTTTCGTTTGGGCCGTGACCGCAGGATTTGGTGAGGGGGCTTTTGCCCATTTGCAGGAAACATGGACACGGCAGCACAGAAGGAGTTAAGTGAACACTGTATACAGACATCATTACTGGTAGTCATCTTGCTGACACTTGTAGTGCAACAGGGATAAAGGATAAGGCCATCCATTTCTGGGGACACTGTATACAGACATCATTGTCCTTTCACCTTGCTGAGAAAGATCCTGCCTGTTTCACTTGATAATCTGGGCCAGTTTTGTAGTTTGGCTCTGCTATCCAGGAGTTTAAAGTGCACCAATGAAAGCGGCTAGCTGAAGACCGTTTTTTCTTTTCTTTTAAAGGGCTGAAGCCATAGGGATCTGCACACACATATTCAGGGCTCTGTATATGCAGTGGGTGTATGTGGGACAGCTTATCTAGAAGGTTAAGCCATTGCATGTTGATTTGAATAAAGTGTTTAAAGTTGGGTCTGTGGTGTCAGGGGACAGTAGAGAGAGACCTGACACAAAGGGAGTCATTCCTCTGCTCTCCTCCTGCCTGGACTCAGAGCCAATCTGAGTAAAGGTAACCAATCCAATTTAAAGTGTCATTGTGCTTTATTTACCATTTAAGTGTGCCTCTACTCTTGGGGGCATTCTCAGGTTTGGAACCCCCTGAAAGCAGCCTGAATATAGGAGTGAGAGCTATATTGCTCTTAAATCTCAGTTATTGCTCTCCAGTTGATGACTTAAATATATACTGTTACCGTCTGTTATTATTCCACAGAAATATTGCAGTAAAGACAATTTCTGTGTTTTATCATAACGTGTGTGATTCTCATTGGTCATTGCACTTACACTATTTCCAGGTGTGCCAGAGGGGGCTGGGGCTGAGGCTGTTATTAGGGTTGGGAGGCAGAGTAACGTACTGAACAAAAAGCAGCTCCTTCGGGGGTACCGCTACATATTGGACAAATTATTTTGTTTCCCTGGATTAGAATATTGCTTTCGCCAAAGTGCATATATTACACATATAGATACTTTAAGATAATCCTCTCCAGGAAACATATGCAAATAGCTACCGCCATAAAAAAGGGGAAAAACTGGATCATGGTAATGTCATGATTTGCATGGCAGATCTGTAAGTGTATCCTGGATGTTTAAAGTAGACCGGTCATTCTAAAAATGTTATAGCTCTTCCTGCAGATGCAGCAGCTGCTAAAACTAGCACACCACTAAAAACACGCAGTTGTGGGGCAGCCCCATTCACTCGGGGTACTGCCTGCGGCCCCATTGATCACTTTAAAGGGCCCTTTTACACTGATGCGCTTAAAAACGCGATATGCATTTTGAAAAAACACATCAAATTTTTAATGCGTTTTCTGGTCTCCTATCTCCCAGGATGCAGAGTGAAATTTGGACATGTGACTAAACAAAACCCCCAAAAAAACAAAACAATCACACTGTGGATGCGTTTTTGATGCGGTTTTGGTAGGTTTCCCATAGAAACCAGTGGGAGATGCGTTTTTGGCAGCATGCAGGACTTTTAGAAATGCACTTCACCTGAGTGCATTGGTGTCAAGAGTTCAATAGGAATTAAAAAGGGATATATTTGTCACGAAACACCAAAAGCGCATGTAGCGGGTGCAGAATGTAGTAGTTCCACCTGTCACCCTGCCCAGCCTGGCATTCACTTCCAGTCACTCCAAGACAATGAACAAGTCCATCAGCTTTTTTTTTATGTATTTTATTGATGGATTAGAACTTGGATGGGGATAAGGAATTCATGGGATTCCCGGTAAATGATTTTTGCATGGTATGGGACAATTCAGATATTCTCCTTCAGCACTGGCTTTTGCTGCAGACCAGGGCTTTTTTTCTCAAATAGGTGCTGGAACTCAACCACGACCCCCCAACCCCCCCCCCCCCACACACACACACACACACACCCTCCAAATCACATCAAATAGTGGGTGTGGTCATATTTCACAAACAGTAGGAGGGTCTTAAAGGGGCATTAAATATCAGGATTACATTACATACCGAATGCAGAGTTCGTGGGGGCTACACACAGAGTGCAGAGCTGTCACTTGTAAACACAGAAACCAGACTTCTGTGTTTACAAGTGATTGTAGTGAGCAGGCACCAAAGGGTCTGAGCCAGAGGTGGTGGAACTGAGTTCCACCAAGTTCCCCCTGAAAAAAAAGCCCTGCTGCAGACTATCGCTCCTTCTCCCTCCAGCACATACGTCAGGCTCAGCTAGCACATGATTAGGCCTAACTCTGGTTTCAGCCAGACCTTACCAAAATTCCTTATTACAGGCAGAGGCTGCGGGCCCCTTTAACGTGGACCAACAAAATTAGGAAAAGTCTTAGGGCTAGCTGACCTCTTTGGTGGACTACTGATCCCAGTCAGCCCTTTGCAGAACCTAACAGCTCTCCCAGCTGCAGCAGCCCGACTTTGCCAGTAACATCACAGTCTCTCCCACTGGCTCTGTATCCATCTCTGACTGCACACTCCCAGTCCTCTCTGGCATGCCTCTCCCAGCACTGTGCCTGCCACTCACCAACACCTAATAGATCCCTCCTGGAGACTTGCCTGGCAGTGTTCCCTGCTGTCCTCTCCTGCTCCTGTTCAGGACACCCCTTGGGTTCAGTGGGGTTCCTTCACAGCTCCAAGCCCCAGCCCAAGGTCACCCCCCCAGACTGAGGAGCTCCCTCTAAGGCCCTGACAGCCTAACACTCCATCTCCAGTTCTTCCACCCAAACAACTAAGCTGGGCTGGCTCCTGGTATTTAGAAAGACCTGCCCTCTGCCAATCCAGGTTGGGGATTGGTCAGGGCTCCTCAGAACGCCCCAGTCAGCTCCACCTTTCTTCCACTCCTTCCTTCTAGAAGCCTCTAGAAGCAGAAGGGAGGTAACCGAAACTGAGGTAAACTAGAGAAGTAAACTAAAGAAGGTAAACTAGCTGTGAGAGTCACCAGCCTACTCTAAAACCACTCCCAGGCACAGATCAAAACAAACAGGCCTAGTTGTCAGCCAAATCTAGCACCTACCTAGGTAGAGGGTGCTACACGCATCAAAAACTGATCAGTGTGAAAGGGCCCTAAATTTGAACTTTCAGTAACTTTACAAGTCTGTATGAAAACATTGCTATTTCAATACACATTTTTAATGTACCATTAAAAAATAAAAAAAGGAACTTTAGCCTGAATTGGAACAAGTTGTGAGTTGTTTTTTTTTTTGAAGAAAATGCATACTATGATGTTTTTTTTTTCTTTAATAAATAATTTTAATCCTAATGCTGCTAGCCTTAGTAAACAGATAGGAAAGTATATCATATTTACTGGTTTTAAATAGTTTTTACATTTCTTCAGTTACTTCCTGGTTTTCAGGCCTGGGCACGAGGTCATACATCCCAGGAGTTTTCAGAATGGGAGGAAGGGGTTTTCTCAGCTAAGCACACCCTGTTGTCTGCATGCCTAAGCTAAGGGCAGATGGATTCCTGGAAGTAAATGCTATATCAGTGACTTAACAGCCACTCACTCCACCCAGATTTACCCTATGTCCACCCTTGGCGGCGCTGGCATTTTCACTGTGGGCACCCGGCTGTGACAGCTTGCTGCTTCACAGCCGGGTGCCCACTGCGCATGCACGAGCAGCGCTGTCCTCTGAATGGTCCCAAAGACTTTGGGGGGGGGTACTTCCAATCGCCTAAGACCCAAGTGGGAACCTGTTGAAATTGGGTACCCACTCCCCCCATCCTTCCCAAAAGCTCCATTTCACAAACAAGAGCCGGGGATGAGGCCTTAAAGCGGAACTTCCCCTTTTCGGTGAGCTCCACTTTAATAACATTTTTGGTTTGTGGCCTCAGATGCGGTGTAGTTCCACTTTAAAGCTAAGAACTGCATAGGTGCTATTAGTTTAGTGCAGGCACATTTATTGACTCATGGAACGTGTGAGTCTGGAATCTAGGTCATGGTTTACTGCAGGTCAGGCTGGATGACTCAGGAGGCAGGTCTCTGGTGCCCGCCCCCTGGTTCTGGCAGTCTGGAGAAACTTCTAGAAGTTAGTGGGTGGAGGCCAGGAGAGTTGATCTGCAGACTTAGGGGAACCTGGGCAATCCCCAGGTGTACCGTCCTGGCAGGGTGGCTAGGCCAGCCCTTAATATGGATGAGTCTTTTTAGCAGGGAAGTCAGGTGGAAGATTGAGTGCTGAGAAAGCTGTTGGTGCCCTAGGGGGGTCTCCTAGGTCTAGGGGAGACCCCAGGCTGGGCTCGGGCTGACTCAGGAGGATCCATTCAGCAGAGTGGTTTGATTTGGAATTTTGCCTGAGAGAAAGGAGGACAGAGCACACCTAGGGATTTTCATTGGGAGAGACTGCCACATGTAGCAAGTATTGTAAAGGACCCTTTTATACTTGACCTGGGAGATCTTCAAAGCAGCCAGGAGGGCTTGAAGTGCCTACAAGCAGTGTAGATAGGAGCAGTTCTACACAAGGAGGGGGATACACTCCTGCATGCAGTTTGTCTCATTTCCAAGAGGGGTTGGGAGCTCCTAGTCTAATGGACTTTTGAAACAAATCTACTAAGGACTGTGTGAAGAAAGGAAAGAAAGCAGTTCAGGATCTTTTTGTACATAAGGAAGTTGTCCCCCTTTTTGTTCTTTGCTTCTTGTTGGGCATCCCATAAATCCCTTCATCCCATCCAAGTTGTTACCCCTAATAAAACATCAAAAACAAAGCTTAGGGACTGACTTCTTGTGTTTGGACACAAGTGGAGAATGCGTGTTGCCTTGCTGTGAAGGAATAGGTGAGGCAGTCACCAGCAGCCCCTGTGGGGGTAGTGCCAAATTGTTATACAGGATTTATGTAGCTGAAACAGTTTGCGCAGCGCTTTACTTTACATTGTTATGGCAAACAGTACAGTGGCAATACAATTCAATACAGGATCCGAGGGCCCTGCTCGTTAGAACTTACAATCTAAAAGATGTTGGTGTTCTTCTGGAGAAAACAGATAAAGGCATTGTCAGGCGGAGTACTGTGATCTCTGAGAGACAAATACCTAAAACTGTTAAACTAAGGGCTCGTTTAGACTTGTGGTGGTGGTGGTGGGGGGGGGGGGGGGCGTGTTAACGTATAGTTGAACCGCATTTTTAGTGCTCCCAAAATGCCCCCCTTAAGCTGCAAAAGCAGCAAACCATTATTTACATGCTGCCGACACAAAGCAAAGAAAGAGGGAGCACCACAAACTATTCCCAACCAAGTGCAATGGATGTAGTTGTGGCGTGTTTCTGTAGCTTTAAGATTTCTGGCCCTGCCATACTGTTGGCTAACAGAGGGGAGATTAAGGACAGGGGGAAAAAAAAAAAAAAAAAAAAAGAAAGAAAAAGTCAAACACCTGTAAAAGGGGCATTTGACAGCTGCAGTGTGCATGCAGCCTATGGAGTGGCTGAAAGCTACTGCAGATGGACGGGGCACCAACCGTTACTAAAATTTAGGACAGCATTCACCTAGGAACGAAGGCTCAGAATCCAGACTGTGTTCCTAGTATTTGTCCTTAGGTGCATACCATCCTAAAATGTTAGTATTGCTCAGCGCACATTCCAGCTGCAGTAACAAATGCCAGGAACTCATGCAGTGGGGCAAAATGCCCAGTGTGCAGGAGGCCTTAAAGTGTTACTAAACCCAGGACCCTGCATTCACTATATGTGGTCTCCTACAGTACACAGGACATGAAAATCCAATTGTTTTAGTAAATATAAATGGCTAGATACCTTTTCTCATCAGAGCAGTATATAGCAGTCTTGTGACTTCTATCAGTGCCTGGTTAAAGCTTGTAGGAGGAGTTTTCTTTCTACTCTGACTGTCCTATGAGGCTGCAGGACCCCTGAACCGTTGTCTGGACAGTGCTAATTGGCTCTGTGCTGATCACATGCACCCTCCCAAGAAAAAAAAGAAAAAAAAAAAAAACCAAATAAAAAAACTCTAGCAATACACACCAAACTAAGCATGTGCAGCCTGACTCAGGTAACTGTCTTATCTAGACAAGTTACAAGGACAATGCAGGAAGAGGAGGAGGATCTGTGCATACAGGATCAAACAGCCTTTTTATACAATGCAGAGGATTAACCCCTTAGGTTCCACAGTTTTTTTTTCTTTTTTTTTTTAACAAGCATGCTTTAGTGCATGTACACACTGATTTTACAGTTGTGGGTCTAGTGACACTTTAAGATGGAGTTATCCTTCCAGAAATAGGTTCAATGAACAGTTTTCATGCAACAAGAGACCAGAAGCAGAATCTGGTAACAAAGTTGAATGATTTAGGTCATCTTCCAGTCTCGATACAAAAATTTCACCAGCGTGCACTTCGTTCAAGGGATCAGTCCAGCTGCATTCTCACTCATCTATAGAAGACGAGTATCTATATTTTTATAGAGTTTCCAATCTTCTTAAACCATCAGACAGACATCTGTCATCTCAGCACAGGAAAACTGACCCAGGGCTCAACCCAAGCATTAGAAATCCCTTGACTCGACAAATCACAATACACTGCCCCACAAAATACAGTTCTTTTCTACGTGCATTATAAGAATCTGGGACACGCTCAGAAATTGAGTCTACTTCTAACTACATAATAGTGTCAAATGTCAAAGCTCTGCCAGATTCGATTCTTCACACACCAGAAATTTGCTCTCTTAAGGGACGTATATCAAGTTTGATTGTCCTACCACACCTCCTTGACAGGGCACACTGGAAGGAATGACTATTACAGGATTTAAATTGCAGTCAAATAAAAATGGTTAGTATGGATTTGTGCATGCAGAGACATACAGTATAAACCTGTATTGGGGTGAAGACACAGTACATAAGGAGCCTAAAGATACATTTCACACTTGAGTATCAGCGCCCTCAGTCATTTTTGCATGTTTTTAGGCTTGATTGTTTTTGTTTTCGCCAAGAGTGAAATTGTGTATTACACGTTTTTCAGATGCTCCCATTTAAGTCTAAAGAGGTCAAAAAACACATGCTACGTTCAAACTTGTGCATCTGCATTTTCATGTGTTTGTGTGTGTTTTTATTGCATTTTTCATGCATTTTCATGCTCTACAATGGAAGTCTATGGGGCCAAAAATGCACCAAAAGAAGTGCCTGTATCCATTTCCAAGTTGAACGGAAGTGTGATGCATAGGCGAGAACTAGGGTTGCCACCTCATCCCTTTAAAACCAATATTAAATTTCACAGGTTCTATGGCTGATTAAAGGTGGCAATTAAACTCGCTTGGTGCCTTATTTCCATTAAATTAGCCTCAGAACCTGTGTATTTCATATGTGTTCGGGTTTAAAAGGGATGAGGTGGCAACTCTAGCAAGAACAGGCCCTAAGGCTGGGTTCACACTGGTCCGACAAACGCTCCGACATTCAATGTTTCCCTATGGGAGCCGTCCTAACTGGTCCAACACAAGTCGTTCCGACTTTAGAAATGCTCCCTGTACTACTTTGGTCCGACTTTGATCCTACTTCAGCCCATTGACTATCATTGAAGTCGGATCAAAGTCGGATAGCTGTCTCGCATGATCCGACTTTGGCATGCGACTTGTGCTCAGATGATCTTGAGGGGGAACTCCGCACCAAAATTTTAAATAAAAAACTGGCATGGGCTCCCCCTCCAATCGCATACCAGGCCCTTTGGTCTGGTATGGATCTGAAGGGGAACCCCCTATGCTGAAAAAACGGTGTGGGGGTCCCCCACAAATCCATACCAGACCCTTATCCGAGCACGCAGCCCGGCCGGTCAGGAAAAGGGGTGGGGACGAGCGAGCGCCCCCCCCCCCGAACCGTACCAGGCCGCATGCCCTCAACATGGGGGAGTGGGTGCTTTGGGGCAGGGGGGGGCGCCCTGCGGCCCCCCCCACCCCAAAGCACCTTGTCCCCATGTTGATGAGGACAAGGACCTCTTCCCGACAACCCTGGCCATTGGTTGTCGGGGTCTGCGGGCGGGGGGCTTATCGGAATCTGGGAGCCCCCTTTAATAAGGTGGCCCCCAGATCCCGGCCCCCCACCCTATGTGAATGAGTATGGGGTACATCGTACCCCTACCCATTCACCTAGGAAAAAAAGGGTCAATAAAAAAAACAAACACACTAGACAGGTTTTTAAAGTAATTTATTAGGCAGCTCCAGGGGTCTCCTTCCGACTTCGGGGGTCTCTTCCTTCTTCTCCGCGCTCTCCGGTATCTTCTGCCGGGCTCCTTCGCCATCTTCTGCTAGAGGTGGCCCGGTCTTCGCCGTCTTCTTCCCTCTTCTCTTCTTCCGATGTTGACACGACACCCTCTCCCACTGTAATGCCGTATGCGCGATCCGCAATAACTTATATAGGGATGGGGCATGGTCACTGGGTGATGTCACCCGGTGACCCCGCCCCTTATTACATCACAGTCCCATCATGCCCCAGGACTGACGTAATAAGGGGTGGGGTCACCGGGTGACATCACCCAGTGACCACGCCCCATCCCTATATAAGTTATTGCGGACCACGCATACGGCATTACAGTGGGAGAAAGCGTCGTGTCAACATCGGAAGAAGAAAAGAGGGAAGAAGACAGCGAAGACCGGGCCACCGCTAGCAAAAGAACCGCCAAAAGAGCAGAAGATAGCGGAGGAGCCCAGCAGAAGATACCAGAGAGCGGGAGAAGAACAGGAGAGCGCGGAGAAGAAGGAAGAGCCCCCAAAGTCGAAAGAAGACCCCAGGAGTCACCTAATTACCTGTCTAGTGTGTTTTTTTTTACACTTTTTTCCTAGGTGAATGGGTAGGGGTACGATGTACCCCATACTCACATAGGGTGAGGGGCCGGGATCTTGGGGCCCCCTTATTAAAGGAGGCTCCCGGATTCCGATAAGCCCCCCGCCCACAGACCCCGACAACCAACGGCCAGGGTTGTCGGGAAGAGGCCCTTGTCCTCATCAACATGGGGACAAGGTGCTTTGGGGTGGGGGGGGCCGCAGGGCGCCCCCCTGCCCCAAAGCACCCACCCCCCCCATGTTGAAGGCATGCAGCCTGGGACGGTTCAGGAGGGGGGGGGACGCTCACTCGTCCCCCCCCCTTTCCTGACAGGCCGGGCCTGGTATGCTCTTGGAGGGGGAACCCATGCCAGTTTTTTTTATTTAAAATTTGGCGCGGAGTTCCCCCTCAAGATTCATACCAAACGCAGTGACTGGTATTGGCGGGGATCCAAGTCGGATCCCTGTTCATTGAAAGTCGGACGCATGTCGGCTTCTAGTCGCAGGGCAAAGTTGGATCCAAAGTAGGACGGCTGTCGTGTCGCACCAGTGTAAACCCGGCCTAAAGACAGTAATGGTATTCTTCTTGACGTGACAGCCAAAGTGCAACAAACTGAACAGGTGTGAAAAGGAACTAGCCATACATGGATCGCATTTTGGCCGTTTCCCACTGAATTAGTGGGCCTGCCAGCACCACCTGGCTCTGTCGGAAAGTTGTTAATTAAACTGCACCTGCATTCAGTGTTTGGGTATTGTGACAGCTGCATGCACCGGCTGTTAGAATACAATAGCCAGCAGGGAAGATTCGTCCATCCACTTGGTATAGCACCTAAAGCACCATCTGCTGGCTACATTTAAAAATACAAAATATTTATATAAAATATTTTGTGTTTACTAGAGGATTCGAAAAATACATATATATTAATTAAAATCTCCTCCAACTCTCAGGACACATCTCAGCCCTCTTCCCGCTGCTGTGCTAAATGGAAGACTAACAATGATTTGCATCTATAATTCCACCTACCTAGGCCTTAACGCTAGTAAGGATAAATTAACGCCTGCTTCGCTTGGCTTCTATTGTTACAAATTTCCCCTGCTGGCTATTGTATTCGGACAGCCAGCGGGGCAGATTCCTCTTTTGGATGGAGGAATCTGTTATAGTGTTGTTCAGCCCACAGGCAGTACAAAAGAAATCTGAGCTGAGTGACAGCACATCGCTCAATTGTAACTGGGTATAATAGAATAACATTGAAACCTTAAGCCTGGTACACATACATGGGGTGAATATCGGCTGGTATCGCCTTGTTCAACAGAAACCGTCCAACATTTGGCCTGTGTGTACAGCAGTCTGCTCGGCTTGGGTTGAACGGGCATGCTGAAAAAACAGTAGCCAATCAGCATCCAAACACAATAGCGCAGCGGGGAGATCGCTGTACTAACATCGCATGGTTAGTTTAGTTTGGTTTGTGGCCAGAACCCCCACAAATATTAAATCTTGTGAGTATTGGAAGATGTGCCAATCCCCATCCTGAAATTATACTTTCGGTGTTTGAGTCAGACAGGTCGGGGCATGCCAAACTGTATGCAAATACTAGTTTTCTGAAGTTCTGTAGGGTCCAGTAATGGAGGCAGTCTTATTTTTCTTAGGCCTCATTCACAAGAGGTGTACTAAAGCGTACATGTGTGCAGGGCCATGATTGCATGCATGGGGATGCTCAGGTTTTCAGGGCATACCCATGCAGGCAGTCCCATTGATTTCAATAGGGATGCAGCAGCTGAGCGGACACAGGCACAGCTCCCAATGTGACATCTGTGGGGATGCGAGTGCACAGCCCTGAACGCACCCAGCTCTGTTACAGACCAAAAAAAACTATGCTTATACCATACCTGACCAAACCCTCTGCAACCTGGAAATCATTGTACTAGGCACTGCTACTATAGCAATCTCCACTAGCTTTGTGTGCCCATGCCAAGCGGCTGCCCTGCTGTAGCGGAGCCTACCACAGTGGTTTCCAGCTTCCTGAGGGACCGGCCAGGCATTGTATATGCCTAGTTAGATTGGTCTGTAACAGAGCAGTTTTACCTGGCAAAGGATATGTATATTACACAGCCCCTTTACACAACACTGCCAGGTGATTAACACCACTTAAAGTTAAGGAATGCAGTGGTGTCTGCATTTGACCCCCAGACTGCCAATTGGACAGGCCAAAAGCAGCAAAAGACTGAGGTGATCATCCCTCTGCTCACACTGGTCTCTTGCTCCAAACAGCAACCTTGTCAAAATAATTGTATGTAGTGTCCTGACTGGCTCCCAGTTCTTTCCTTCCCTTGCTCATTCTGTATGTTGCAGTACAGGGGCTGCAAGAAGCCAATACAAATTCAGAATCAAGTACTCACACCAGCATTTAAAATAAAATAAATAAATACAGAGCTGCATTAATTTATGTCTTTTATATCCGCATTGAGTTCAGCTTTAACCATATTACCAGCTGCTCCAAGCCAAGAAGCATATGTCCTGTTGGGTGGGTCACTTGGGCTTTCACTACTACACATAGGCAATAATTCTGAATATGCCAGTACAAGCTGTCAGAAACCATGAATCAGACCGAGAGCGTTTGTACCGGAGAAGCCACAGTGGGAGATTCCAGTTGAGCCGTGCGACAAGAGTGTTTGTAACGCCAAGGCAAACTTATCCATGCAGTGATCCTGGTCATCCAATCTGGAAAAAACATTACCAACAAGGGGACTGACTGCATCTACTGAATTCATGGCCTTCGCCTGCTGTCAGAAACCATGAATCAGACCGAGACAGAAGTACAGTTAATCACACTTGTTTAATAATAATAAAAAGGTAAACAGAGTAAGCGTAGTCAATACATAGCCAGAGTTCAGTAACCAGATTGGGTAGTCAGCCATTGCCAATGTCAGAGAGCCAGAGATCAACGTACTAGTACAGCAAGCAGGATCAGGAGCCAGAAGGGACGTCAGCCGAGCAAGTCTTCAACAGGAACGCAGGAGAATGTCTCCTGATGTGACCAAAGGCGAAGGCAGAGATCAAGTGAGCTGGACGGCTTTAAGTAGCCAGGACTGACGAGCAGATCATCAACAGCTGAGTCACTGTGGAGAGAAAGGAGCTGGCAATTAGCCGACAGCTGAACGGCCAGCTCAGAGAAGGAAGGGCTGAGCCCAGCCCTGACACAAGCACAGTTGGGACATGGAACATACAGAAAACCTAGGATACCTAAAGGGTTACAGAGCAGAACCTTCTATGATGTTAAAGGACCATTTGTACCAAGCCCCGCTTTCTTTACCTGCATTCTGTAACTCATTGGCTGCCATGCTACAGAATGAATAGATGGAAATGAGAAAACGCAGATGGAAGAGTCGTAAACCACAGCACGTCTATCAGGATTTCTATCACACATCTCTCTCAGCTAACAAAATAGATGAACAGCTGACACGCTAATTATTCCATGGACCATGAATGGCAGAGTACATGATCAAGCCATGAAGTGGATAATTTCTCTTTATGTACATTAGCACCATACTGTCTGGCATTTTTTTATTTTTCTTTCACCAAAATGAATTCAAATCACAATGGCATGAAACATGTGGGCCTTAAGTGCAATTACTGCTCTTTGAAGTATCCTCATTATGCTAATAAGCACTCCCACCGAATGCTGCTTTATTTCCCAGGTCTGTTTATTACTGTCTTCAAGAGCCTCTTAAAGGGGAAATATAACCAAATCACAGTTAAATTAATTCTTCCGTTAAATCTTATAAATAAGTTAAGCATAGAAATTTAGTAACAAGCCCGTTGCTACTTTTTTTTTATTCCTACATCTGTTATTGTGGGAACATTATATTTCATACACAGAATTGTAGCCACTTGAGGGAGTAGCTCACTATCGAACAATGAAATCATTATCCTTCTTGGATGAATATTGCGAAGATGCACAAAACATGGCCTTCAGAGTGTTCTGGGTGTAAGAGTGTTATCTTCAGCAGAAGCGTTACACCCACAGCTTTCAATGCACATTCTATAATACATCACCTATAGATTTTCCATTAAGATAGGAGCAGTCATGTACATCTGTTGTGCTCTGTGGCCAACCCTGTGTTCCTCCTACATAATGTTCTGATTTGACCTACACAGAAGTCAGGCTGGCACAAATGGTCATAAACCTCAGTTGTATTACTGGAATTCAAGATCAAGAAAAGTAATTTTTGTTTTTACGAGAACTAAAACTAAAGACCCTTCGAGTCAAGATCAAACTCCCCTAAATCCGACACTGAGGCACTCCAGTTTTTTTTGCTTACCCAAGTCCACCTTCACATGACTCTCCAGGGTAGTTCTTCCAGTAGCAGAGATTGGTGATCTCATGCTACAGTCTAGGCCTACAACCCAGTTATGTTGCCATCCCTAGCATTTTGATCTCATAATACTACCACCACAAATGCTTCAGGACCCTGTGAGGACCCCACCAACAAACTTCTTACAACCTGTCAGGAACCAGAAAATGCAGTTAAAATTCACTCCTTTAATAAAATAGAAAATAATAACAGCTCAGGAGCGTAGTAAAAAACTGAAGCCAGGATTTGTGTGCCAGAGTGGGTAAATTAGACAAGCTGGGATCAGGAAGCCAGAAGTCCGTGTAGTAAGGAGCAAAAACAGAGACAGATATCGAAAGAGAAGCCAGCCAGGCCAAGTCATACACAGGAACACACTGGAGATCAGACCACGCAAGGGCATGGAGGTAATGAGAAAAGCTGTTTAAATAGCCAAAAGGGGCTGGCTGTAGGCTGGACTGATGAGGCAGGTAATGGTAACCAGGTAAGTCACTGTGGAAATGAGAGGTTGGTAGTTAGCTGAGCAGCCTCTGTGCACTGAACAAATGAGCTGCTCGTAAATAGCAGAAGCCCAGCCCTAGCACAACCATTAGAAAGTGTGGATGCCACAAGGTAGCAGCATTGGCATTGAAGGAGGACCCTACCATACAACACAAAAAAAAAAAAAGGACTTGGAACCTGGTTTGTCACATGGCCTTGGATTCAAGCATTTAGCAGAAGTTAGCTAAAGGAGTAATAAGCTTGAAGGAGAACCAATCACAAAGGGGTATCTGCAAGAAATCAATCTCAACTCTTGAATCGTAGAAATAGTGCAGCCTTACCCTGCAGCATTTTTTCAATTATTTACTTGTATTCTCTACTTGGCAGAGCAGGAGTGTCAAGGTGTAAGGCGCTTATGAATAGTTATAAATCGGATTATGAACATTTATGAATAGTTATAAATCCCCTCTAGCAGCCTGAAAATAGTGTCAGATATCAGTCTTGAGCCCAGGCAGGAGACAGGTCAGATATAGAAGCAAAATACTCTTGCGCACAGGTGTATTGGCTAAATGATCCCAAGGGTTCAGGAAGGACTATGGGTTTCGGCCTTGCTGCTCTGCAGGATGGGATTATCCTAGTAATAAGAAAGAGAGAGCGCACCAGCCTAGCGCATTATCCTAGATAAATGTATTAGTTAAAACCAAGATTAAAATCTACTCACAAAAGGTAGGAGAAAAAAAATTGCATTGTATACAGTCACAGAAGCGATTGGTCCACTGGTAGCAGTTTTCCAGGTCCTAGGAAGAGGACGTACGGACTGCTGCTGGCTAACGGGTTTCAAAGGTGTCCCTTCATCAGAGCCTGAACCGTCAGACGAGGAGACGCCGTCACACAGCGGGAGCCTCCCTCCATGCCAGCATGGATGCGGAGCGGCCCGGAGAAGAAAATGAAGAAGAGAAGAAGATGAAGAAGAAGACTAAGAAGAGAAGAAGAAGATGGAGAAGAGCGGGAGCCTCCCCCCATGCCATGGGTGCGGAGCGGCCCGAGGAGAAGAAGATAGAAGACGCCACGGAGGAGATGCTGGACAAGAACGCCGGAGGAAGAAACAGAAGAAAGGAGAAGGGAGAAGGGAGAAGAAGAAAGAAGAAGAAGCATTTAAATAAAGGAATTGTCAAAAACTGTCTCTTGTAATTTTTAACATTTTTGACAGTTTTTTAGTGAAATGGTAGGGGTAAGTACCCCCTTACCATTTCACACGGGGGGGGGGCGGGATCTGGGGGTCCCCTTGTTAAAGTGGGCTTCCAGATTCCGATAAGCCCCCCGCCCGCAGACCTCCACAACCACCAGCCAGGGTTGTGGGGATGAGGACCTTGTCCTCATCAACATGGGGATAAGGTGTTTTGGGGGGCTACCCCAAAGCACCCTCCCAATGTTGAGGGCATGTGGCCTGGTACGGTTCAGGAAGGGGGGGCGCTCTCGCCCCCCCCTCTTTTCCTGCGGCCTGCCAGGTTGCGTGCTCGGATAAGGGTCTGGTATGGATTTTTGGGGTGACCCCACGCCGTTTTTTTTTGCGCGGGGTTCCCCTTAAAATCTGTACCATACCTGAGGGGTCTGGTATGGAATTTAGGGGGACCCCAACGTCATTTTTTTTTTAAATTTTGGTTCGGGGTTCCCATGCCGTTTTTATCAATGAACTTTTATGTGTATTGTCAGACCGGCAATGCAATAGCCGCGAGTAGATTTAAATGGCTTTTTTCCTTCGAAATGTCATTTTGCTGTCAGACTGTCCTAAACATGGGAAACATGCGCCCCTTTACAGGCATACTATAGACACCCCCCAGCTACGAAATTTAAAGGGATATTACACTTTTATTGTTTGACTTTAAGCATTATTAAAATCACTGCTCCTGAAAAAATGACCGTTTTTAAAACTTTTTTTTTGCATTGATCCATGTCCCCTGGGGCAGGACCTGGGTCCCCAAACACTTTTTATGACAATAACTTGCATCTAAGCGGTTAAAATTAGCACTTTTGATTATTCATGTTCGTGTCCTGTAGACTTTAACGGTGTTCGAACAAACTTTTTTCCTGTTCGCATGTTCTGGTGCGAACCGAACAGGGGGGTGTTCGGCTCATCCCTAGAGATGACACAGGATTCTCAAAGGTTCAGTTTGAGAAGCTCCAGAATGTGTATTGTAAGCCTAGAAAGCTCTGTTTTACATTTTTTCTGGGTTTGGTAGTCCTGGATCGGGGTGGGTGGGACAGAGCCTTCAATCCTGTGTCCAGGTTTTACTAGATGCCTGCAGCTTCTGAGCGTTCACAGGTGTGCTGGGTCATTATAAGACAGATCTGAGTGTGGCTCAGGGCAGTTGCGTCGTTTCAAAGACACAGCCTTGGTGTGAGAATAGAGGTGTGCTCCAGCCAAGAAAGGTGACCTACTGGGGAGACAAGACTCCATGTTGGAGAGATTCCCATACCCACAGGACTGGGAGAGTTGGGACAGCTAAGCAGGTCAGTAGAGGAGCGGGAAAATTGAGGCAACTAGGAGAGTCCAGAAGCGGGATGTGTAAGTCTCGAGTAGGAGAGTATGGGGTGCTGAGAGACCTTATCCAGAGGCAAGAAGCCGGCTGGTACAGCAAGGTGCTGTGAGCAGGGCTTTTTTTCAGGGGGAACATGGGGGGGGAACGCAGTTCCGGCACCTCCAGCACTAAATTTATGTAATGGCAAGGGGTGCCGGGGATGTGCTGGAGGGTCTATTGATGATTGCCGCTGGGGGATCTATAGTCTATAGGGACTAAGCTGGTGGGGGTCTATTGTTGCTGGTGGAGGATATATTGTTGCTGGGAGGGGGGTGGTCCATTGTTGCTGAGAGGAATCTACTGTTGAGAGAGATGTCTATTGTTGCTGTCTGCTGGAGGGTCTATTGATGACGGTTGCTGGGAAATCTGCTGTTGCTACTGGGGGTCCATTGTTGCTGGGAGGGGGCATTGTTGTGTGAGGGAACTATATTGTTGCTGGGGGATCTATTGTTACTGGCTGCATGGGATCTATTTTGCTGCTAACAAATTCTATACAAATTACTTAGCGCCACAGAATGATACTTGTATTCTCTAAAAGGGGTGGTACTGGGAGGTGGGTAGTGGGTGGAACCAAGGGACGGTGCTCGGAGGTGGTTAGGGGGCAGAGACAAGGGGTGACTTAGAAGGGGGCGAGTTCCTGCACCTATTCTCTGAGAAAAAAAGCCCTGGCTGTGAGTAAAGGCTAAGTGAGCCTGAGAAACACATGTAAAGAGCAGTGGCACTGCTCAAAGGAGATCCAGGTGGCTCGGCATTTTCTAAGAATGCGGTTTCTGAGTGAAGCTGAAATCCCTGTGTGGGAAACTGTGCCAAGACTTTCTTTTCCTTTTTAATAAAAGTGGGCTGTCGGGCCTTTAAAACACAAGTTCAGCCTGATGTGGTCTCACTTAAGATGCTCACCACATTGAGTCTCATCAACCCATATCACAGTCCATGTACAAAGGACATTGTAACAGTACCTCAGTTTAATAAGGATAGGTAAAGATGCACTCTAGACAGCTTGGAAAGACAAAAAAAGTCTAGACAATCCCATTCAAGCAGAATAAAATGTAATGGAGCAATACCGACTGGTTTGGTAATCACTTAAAAATCAAATTATAAGCCACGGCCTTACCCTGGGAATATCAGTGTGGTGGGAAGGATGAAATACAAGCATGTGTCTCGTCACAGTAGTTTAACTTCATTGCCAGAACACACACACTACAAGACACATTTTAATCATCAATAAAACAAGGCAGAATAAACTGAGGCCAAATTACTCCACTTGTTTCTAGCCAATAGCGCTAATTTATCTGAAGAGGTGACCAGCGAGCCCTTAAGGGCGATCTATAAAGCCATCTGTTTCAATTAGTTAGCTGCCAACCTTGTGACCCTTATTTCAGCCAAGAAATACTCAGCACGGCAGCTATGCAACAGTCTACACCTGGGTGCCTTTCAAGGTCATGGCAACAGTGGTGGGAAGAACATGATTCAGCAACACCATATAAAGCCCAGCTAAGACCAAGGCCTAACTCAGGAAACCGGATCTTCAAGAGTTGTCAGTATACATTCAATTGAAACTTCACAATAATTACGTCATCACGCCGAGCTGTATTCTTGACAGCCAATTGGTATCTGAGCAGATAATATTGATAACGACATAATTTCAGCCGCAACACCACTTTAATGACAAGTCACATGGAGAGTCTGTTTTTAGTAAGTGCGGGAAGACTGACTTGCATTAAGAGAAAACAGCAAAAGCACAATCACTGTGTAGCATTGCTAAACAGGAATCAGAGTGCTTAAAAGGCCAACTCCAGGCTCAACTCCACCCACAGATGAGCGCGCCCCCCACGGGGGACCATCCTGCTGTAGTTTTAGCTTAGTTATCTTTTACACAGGTACATGACATGCTGGGCTTTCTTCCCATCTGCCTTTTCCTCCAGCTCCGGCGCTCTTCTAATTATATCCATATATTATGAAGGGCAACTATGGTCATACCCCAGGACAAAGTGGACAGGCAGAGTAATGATACCACAATCTCCACCTCGTCCAAAAGAAAGCTTTGCATTTATTGAGAAAAAAAAATGCAAGGTGTTCTGTGAAAGCTGCCCTTGTCGAACAAACAACCCCCTATGTTCAATATGCAGCAGGGCAGCACAGAACCCAGAGAAAAGCAACAATCACTGTATTAGGAGGGGTCCTATATTGATTATCTACTTCCACAGGTATCCCACAGGTATGGCTTATTACTACACTTAGCGCTCTTACACCTTCCTATTCTCCATGCATTAGTGCAGTGGTCACCAAACTGCAGCCCTTTGTTTGCCTTTTAACGGCCCTTGGGGCACTATTCCTCTCACTGACACCAAGGATGGGGCATTGTTACCAACGCATTTTCTACTCCCATTAGCCACAGTCTGGCCCCTCTTAAGTTTGAGGGATCTGGACCTTTGTTTAAAAAGTTTGGAGACACCTGCGCTAGTGCAATAAACCTGTTAAGTGACTGGTGGCCATCTTTCTTCCACCATGAGGAAAGAATCACAGTGCACAGTAAGTGGGCTTCGGGCATTCATAGCGTTAACCAGGGTTCTGTGGACCCTAGGGTTCCTCTAGAGCAGTGGTTCTCAAACTCGGTTTTCAAGTACCCTTAACAGGCCATGTTTCCAGGTTTTCCTTTACTTTGCACAGCTGCTTAAAATCAATATCAATGACATGGTATTGATAAGAGCTATTTTATCTAAGGGAAGTTCCCAAAACATGGCCTGTTGGAAGTACTTGGGGACTGAGGTTGAGAACCACTGCTCTAGAGGTTGCTAGGGGTTCCTTGAACAATGATCAATTACTGCCTCTCAGATAAAGAACCACCGACACCAATGATATTTTTAGCCATCTGTAAGGAGGGATTCTTCCCAATGATTTCGAACATAAGGAGCATTCTTCCCGGGGCCATCACAATATGTGTTGTGAGCTTTAGATATAGAAATTATTAACAGGATATCCCATGAACCGGGAAAAGTTGTTTCAAGGGTTCCTCCATGTAAAAAAAATTGAGAAAGGATTATGTAGATGTTGGTCAGTGGAAGATAGTTTGTTAGAAGCCATAACAATAGCACAATAGATTTTTAAAAAGCCAAGAATTAGACTTTAAAGCCCTCCACTTCCATAAGGGGGACTGGGGACAGGATTTGTAATAAATTTGTAATAAAAACTAAAAAAATGGAGATGGCTTTAACAGTAAATATACAAAATAAACATACATGGCATGCATAATGCAATGCTGAGAAAACAAATAAGCAGTATGTGTTTTATTATCTAATCAGGTTTATATAGTCATGCTATGCAGGAGATTTTTTTCTAAATAAAAATGTATAGGCGGTTCTCACTTACGGCTCTAAAGAAAAAATATGTAGAAACATAAGGTTCACCCACACAGGGCATATGCTGACATGTTTAACCGAGCAATTCCAGACAGACAAAACCAGAAGAACTTGGGTGTTGCATTGGTGAAAATGGAACATGCTGCATTTAAATACAGCGCAACACGTTATAATGCATTATGTTTGAAAAAGATCTGCTATTATACATTTTTTTTAATCGTTCTGTCCCCACTGGGACAAAGTACATGTGGTAGCTTCTCCATTTTTGCTAGGTGTGGCTATGAGGTCCAAACTGCACCCCCTATCCTCCTACTGTGACTGCTCCGACAACAGCTAGGAAGGGGACGGCTACTTCATAACGGCGACCCAGAGCACTTTACACTCAGTAGACTTGCAGAGGATAACACGACTGCACCGTCTCTGCATGCTGCTTGCCATTGCTTGGCTCAATAAAGTGCTCCGAGCTGAGATAAGCCCTAGTTGTGAAACAGCTGTTTCCTTCCTATATGTTGTTGGCTACAACAGAATGGGAGCTAGTGCAGTTCAGACCTCATAGTTAGGGTTAAAGAGCACCTAGCAACATGAGACAGTACTACATAGACCTTTGTCCCATAGGGGACAAAACTATACAAAAATTCTAATGATAGATTTTTTTTTAAAGATGAATTATTAAATACAGAGCTATGTTAATTTTGTCTTTTACATTTATCTGGAGTTCAGCTTTAAACGAAAGAGGAAAAAAAAAAAAAAAAAAATCTGACATGTAATAAGAAAACATTACCATCAAGTATTCTTAGAGGAGATTCTTGTCCTTCATGTTTTCAACAGTATACGTCTTGTAAGCTGTAATAAACTACGTTACAGTTTGAAGTGTCTTTTGTTATCAGTCAGGCTTCTGTTGAAAGTGAGAGTTTTGCCCCGGGGCTATAAAGTTGAGCTATCATAATTTCCCACAGGTATGAATTTGGACAGAGCACGCAAGTGCACAGTAAGAAGCAGAGCGAAAAACCCAGAGCGTTACACGAGCCCACAGCTGGATTAGAACCCATCAGACTGGTTACACCAGAGCCTTACCTGAACACAAGCTATTGTTTCACAAACAGATCCCACCTGTCATAACGATGATGCATAAAGAAGAAAAATACTTGTGAAACGTGCTGGGAGGATCAGCAGGAGGTCATATTAAAAGTCAAAAAAATTCTGAGTTCTGAGTTATGGACATACGGTTACCAAGACGAACATTTGCTGAAAAAAAGATGCTACCCATTTTATTTATGCACATTTAGCTCCGCCTCACGCTATAACCCGCGTGTGAATCGCACAGGAACCACACTGCGGGAAACGCGCAGGGATCACTGCATTTCCTGTACCGCATATGTGTGAGCCTAGGCTTAATGTCAGAGAAAATGCACACTTCCTGGTACAACAGGATTTGTTAAAACTTTCACAAACACTTAAAACCCTATTGAACGCTCCATGATTAAAGTGGTTGTAAAGGCTCAAGGTTTTTTACCTTCATGCATTCTATATGTCCAGCAGCTCCCCCAGCCCCCCCCCCCAATACTTACCGGAGCCCCATCGTGATCCAGCAATGTGCACAAGAGCCTCGATTATCCGGGGACCCTCCCTCATTGGCCGAGACAGTAGTGAGCCATTGGCTCCTGCTGCTGTCAATCACAGCCAGTGAGCCAATGAGAAGAGAAAGGGGCGGGGTGGGACCAAGTCTTTGTCTGAATGGACGCGCAGAGCAGTTTGCTGTGGGGGCACCCAGCAGGAGGGAGGGTCCAGGAGTAATGGCGGGTGGATCACAGAAGGAGGATGGGGGCTGCCCTGTGAAAAACCACTGCACAGAGCAGGTAAGTATAACATGTTTGTTATTTTTTTTTTAATGTAAAATATTGCATTTAAATAGCCCTTTAAAATACTCTGTACTCTGGAGAGTCACACCGCACCTCTCATACACAAAGTAGTGGTGTGGCTCTTCTGTGGTCTGACAAGCCCCCGAATATTGCACCAATAAACTATGCTCTTGTTTTCTTAGCAGGGGTGTCATTTAGTGCACTGTTGTGGGGGGCAGGGGTTGTTGGACCTCTGAAGAGCCGTCTGCTACATTGTAGAAAAGGGGTGCAGACCGCTGCGCTAGAGCAGGGGTCTCCAAACTACGGCCCTCCAGTTTTTCAGGAACTACAATTCCCATCATGCCTAGTCATGTCTGTGAATGTCAGAGTTTTACAATGCCTCAAGGGGCATGTAGTTCCGCAACAGCTGGAGGGCCGGAGATTGGAGATCTCTACTCTAGAGTGCTGTAGCATGGGTTCTTTTAAGCCAACTAGCTGCTGGATTGCTTTTACAAGCAGTGGGAGGGGTTTCGTGGCTCTATCAGGCTCTCCCGTCCCAGGATCGGCTCTCAAATATGGTAACCCAGAGGCGATGAGATGACATCACTTCCAGTTTACCCGAATGTCAACAGCGCCATTTTAAAAAAAATAAAAAACGCATTAGAAAAACACCGATCTTGGTGTTTTGAATGCTTTTAACCACTTAAGGACCGCCCACTGCATATATACTACGGCAGGGCGGCCTTATTGCTCGAAACGACATACCTAAAACGGAGAATGGGGGATCTGTCAGTGTAAACAAAGCCGAACCCCATTCTAAAAAGGGGAGTACAGTGAGATTGTCCGTTCCTAGTGATCAGGAATAGCGATCTCTCTGTACTGCCAGTCAGTCCCCTCCCCCCAGTTAGAAACATCACCCAGGGCACACATTAAACCCCTTGATCACCCCCTAGTGTTAACCCCTTCCCTGCCAGTGTCATTTATACATTGATCCGTTGATCTTTTTAGCTCCGATCCCTTTTATAATGCCACTGGTCCCAAAAAAGGTGACAAAAGTGTCCGATCTGTCTGCCGCAATGTCGCAGTCCCGCTAAAAATCAATGACCACCATTACTAGTTAAACAAAAAAAACAAAACAAACAAAAAAAACTAACTTTTGCACAAACCAATACACGCTTATTGCAATTTTTTTTACCAAAAATATTTAGAAGAATACATATTGGCCTAATCTGATGAATAAATTAGTTTTTTTACATTATTTGATTGGATATCAAATATTATAGCAAAAAGTAAAAAAATTGACAGTTACTTACCGATAACTGTTTTTCTAGGATATCTTCCAGGACGGCACACCTGAGATGAGAGGCTCCTCCCTACAGGAAACACAATCAATCGACAGCTGTTTTAAGTCCCCACCCTTCCCCTTGATCCTCAGTTTGTAGAGAAGTAACTCCTGAACCTGGTTCACAAGGGAAATCATTCCTCATAGGTACTCACCTTCTAGTGTTCTACCATTTTCCCTCCTCCAACGGGTGGGAAGTAGGCCTGCCGTCCTGGAAGATATCCTAGAAAAACAGTTATCGGTAAGTAACTGTCAATTTTCTCTAGTCATCTTCCAGGACGGCACACCTGAGAGGATAATCAAGTACCTCAGGCCTACCTTAGGGTGGGACCACTGCAAGACCCTCTTGGCGGACCTTGGTTCTGCAGTGAGTTTTACCTCCACTCCATATGCTTGATGAAGGTATCTTAGCTGGATCATGCGGCTGATCTGCAGGTCTACTCCACCGATGTCCCTGCCTTCTCTGCTTCGGATGCAGGACCTAGGTGGAGTGGGCTCTTAAAGATGGAATCAGAAAACATGTTAAACTTGTAGGTTATCAATGTTGCCTGTCTCACACATCTAACAACCATGGCCTATTGTGCCTGTAGGTGCTACTTAGAACCCTTAAAGATTAATCAGAGACCTGTGTTGTAAGACAAGGACACTAATTGATCACCAAGAGGGCCTGTCTTAACCACAGGTGTGCGCAGCCAATTTCATTAGGGTGTGCACCCTAAAGCTCAAACACCCATGCATGTGTGTGTGTCTACATATATATGACCCCGGCAAATTGATCTCTCTGCTGCCACAGTGAAAGAGAAGAGCATAGACACTTCTCTTATGGCAGAGCCAGCAAGATGTAGATCTTTCACATGTTCCTGCTGCTACACAGAGCGATAATACTAATGCACATGGGGTGATTAGGGTGTGCCTGGGCACACCCTGTGCGCACGCCTATGGTCTTAACACTATCCTGTTCAGGGAAAGAAAACTGCAAAAAAAAGGTGGGCCCCTAACAGACAACCTTTTTTGTTCATTTTTATCTTTACATCAGCAAAGACTAAAGGGAAGCCTACTTAAGGGTAATAGATTAACCGAGGCTTAATCCCTGGGTTTAAGGCATGCCCACTCTGTGGCTTTACTTACGCCTGAGTGCCTACTTCAGGAGAATAAAGTTCATAGCAGGAGTATAACACTTATACTGCTACATCTAGTACTGCTAGAAGGGTGAGATGAAGGCCATGCACCGAGCCGTAACCTATTCGGTCGGATATACATCTTTATACTTCATCTTCAGGTCATAATATTCCTCTGAACAGAACTTCCCAAGTTCTTACTAAGCAGGGTGATTCTTTATCGCCTTCCTCCAGTGTCCTATAACCCTACTGGGCTTCAACCCTAGGAAATGGTTCCAGCATCCCTGAATGTAAGGGGCTGAGGCTTTCTGACATGTGACGTCTGCAGCCAGAACTCCAGGCCCCTCCACGGAAAAGAGGGCTGAAATACAAAAGGTGATACATGCATTATTAATATCACAAATTAAAAAAGACCATAGATTGTGGACCCAGCACAATAGATTTAGACAGAAAGGACACAAGCATAGACAATAATGTGTATGAGTGTGGCTAGCTAAACCAACATATCAAATATGGGAGAGACCCAAATCTGAACTTCAATGTAGACAAACAGTCCTCACAGTCTGGTTTTCTGATGTACAGCCAATCTGTAAAAACATTAAGATACACGCAAACCCTCAGCCTTGGTTCACACTGGGACGACTTGTCAGGCGACCTAGTCACCTGACAAGTAGCGTCCTGTTCTGTGCAATGGAGCCATTCTAAATCGGCACGATGCAAGTCGCTCCGACTTAGAAAAAGGTTCCTGTACGACTTTGGGGGCGACTTGCATTGACTTCTATACAGAAGTCGTTTCGCAAGTCACCGCTGAGTCGTGTCCTGGGTCGCCTGAGGCAGTCGCGCTGTAAGTCGTGCTGCCTCAGTGTGAACCGACCCTAAATGCTGCGTGTTTCTGAAGTGCAGCTAGCTAGGTCATAACTGATATATATACATAAAGGATGGGAGTCCTGTTTACGGTGGAGTTTTACTGATGTACAGCAAAACAGGGCAATAAATATAAGACAGAAAGACCCAAACTTCTATGTTGCGTATTTCTGATGAACCACCAAATACAGTTATAAGATCAATATGGCCCTGGCTAGCTAAACCCACATAAGACAATATCTTTTCTGTTATGCAGTTCTGTAGTGCAGTCACATAGAACCAACACGGAAAGGACCCAAGCAACCTGCAGCATTGTGTTTTTCCGAAGTGCAGTAAGGCAAGGGAATCTGAAACAGAAAGCACCAACAAGCTTCAATGTTGAGTATTTCTGCTGTACAGCAACATAAAAACAGACAGCCTTCCTAGCTGCGATCTTTCTGGTGTATTGCAAAGTAAGGCAATAAACTCCATGATGTCTATTCTTGTGTGTAGCAAAACCTCAACCAGAAGGGAACTTCGGGCTCCCACACCTGTGCGACCCAACCTGCAACCGCAAAAACGCAAGAGAATCACTATGGCTTCCAATGGGAACCATTTGTGTCTGTGCAACTCCAGGTCGCAGCGCCACCAAGCAGACCCTGCTTTCTGGATCCACAGACCTCAAGATTACACAGGTCGCAGGTAACTTGCAATTTTCAGGTTGAACAAGCGAGGGGTCCCCAATGCTCTATCTCCCTGGAGGCGTGCAGCCAACAAAACCCTGCTGTGTATCCCTAAGAAGCAGCAAGGTAGAACAATGAGAAACAGAAAAGACACCCTTCACTGCTGTGCCTTTCTGATATGCAGCCGATAAGGCAGTAAATATAGGACATACAGGACACAAACAATCTTCAATCTTTGTGTATGTCTGATGTGTAGTAATATACCAATACTGAGCAGATACGCCACCATCCTCAATGTGTCTCCCTGCTGAGGCAGCAAAAACAAATCAGAGAACCTTCAATCTTGTATATATCTGATGTGCAACAATATAACAATCTGAATAGAGATAGCACATCCATATTGAAGGGATTTGGCATGCGACTCAACATGTCAAATCGCATGCCTAAAATCGGCAACCTTTGCCGTTAATAGCACTGTCAGCCTGACGCCACTTTGCGGGGCTGCACCGATTACCAAAGGCAGTACTAGTACTACCCCTGGCACAGGTTCAATTTGTATTTCCCAATAATTCAGGACCATCAATCTTCACTACTGCCTATCTAATAAGCAACCAATAAGGCAGTAATACAGGACACACAAAAAACCCCAGACAGAACTCAATTTTGAGTATGTCTGATGTGCAGCAATATAACAAATATGAGCAGAGATGTCATAAGACTAAATGATATGCATTTCCGCCATGCATCACAAAACCAGAAAGTACAGACCACCTTCCCTGTTGTATTTTTCTGATCTGTAGCCAAATAAGGCAGTACCTTTAGGATATAAACAGACAACAACAAAGCTTCAGTGCAGTGCATTTCTGATGTACAGCACTATATCCCTTATGAGCAGAGATGTCACAAATTTCAATGTGTATTTCTGCTGTGCCACAAAATATCCCAGCAAGGACAAACCTTCACTACTGAGGTCTACTGGTGAATCCCTTTATGCAATAACCAAACAGAGCAATTTGATCCCTAGGCATAGCCTGGGCTGTAGATACTAACACTTCACCCCCCAGTGAAGGAACAAATTCTAAAAATGGTTAGACACCTTACAATAGTAGCTGTTGTCCTACCTTACCTCCGTGGACTGAGCAAACGCTAGCCAGCTCACACACAGGTGGGGCTGATCAGAAACTAAAGTCTCAATGAGCCCCGCCCTAGAGGCCCATTTAGGACAGCCTCTAGAAAAGGTGATCACCAATTTAGCCTGGAGGAAAATAGCCACCTGCAGGCTTTAAACAAGCAATCATGTATCTAGCTCTTGCATATGTTTGCACAGAAAATCCTTAATTAAAGGATATAGGAAGTGATTTATGGTAAATCGCCTTTAGATCTGTCACTGAGTTGACTGCAGCCCAAACCAACAAAAAGGTTTTTCTTACCTCCTGCACTTCAATATAACCACAATGTAAAGGTGGAGTGGGAGGTTGGAGCTTAGGACTTCAGATTCCTAGCAGCTGGGCTAATAGGGCCATATAACCTAGTGCACCTGCTGACCAGGAGAGCTTACTCCTGAATCCTTCAACCATTGCACAATCCATAAATTGTTCAGTGGTATACCTGGCCTGTAAGGAACTCTTTGTATCTACCAGGTCCTCCCCCCCCCCCGCTCTATTCATCCCTACTAATGTCCCACAACCGGACATGTAGGGAGAGTGTTGGAAACCTACTGTTGTGATCACCACAGTGTCTCTGCTGTAAGAGGGAGCTGTGGATGGTGGTTTTAGCAGTAGCTTCTGGGCTATTTTGTTATGCAGACCCCAGGTCCTGCACTGCACCACTTAGTAAATTCAGGGGGAAGGGGAAGAAATGCCTTACCTACCTCTTTCCCATCTGAGGTGGTGTAGGCACACTCACTCCTCTGCACTACTTGTCCACCATACAGCATCTCTGATGTAAGAGGGAGCTGTAGCTGGTGTTTTTAGCAGAAGCTTCTGGGCTATTTGAATCCAGACCCCAGGGGAGATTATCTCAAATGCCCAGAAACCATCTGGCTGGGATTGGGGATTTTGCAGCTAAATTCCCAAGGTAAAGGAAAGTACTCACCGTTGTAGTCTTCCCCTTTTTCCACAGCCACAGGCTTTGCTTTTCCATCCTTATGGTCCACACGCAAGGAGGATAGCCGCCAAAGTGCCCCCCCCAACTGCTAGGCCGTGTCCTGCCAGTCAGTATATACATCTGGGGGGGGCAATGCCGTACGTTCCTCATTCCCTTCTGAGGTGGTTTAGGCAGACATCCACCGTAGTGAACTGGTGCCTCCTCGAAAGGAGGATGTGGGCGCCTGCTCCTGCTGACTCTCAGCCTTCCCACCTGGGTAAGAACGCAGGTCGTTCAGGCGGCGCCCTCCCCAGCAGCCCACGCGAGCTACCAGGGGCCCAGGAGTCGGGGGCCCTGGAAAGAACTGACAGCCAGCACCCCTGTCTGAACGGACGCCCGGACAGGTAAGGGGGGGAGACAGGAAAAAGGCCCCTGAAGTTCTGGGGACACCACTGTACCCAGGGGCCTTCAGCTCTCAGGGGGGCTCTTCCAGTTTCTGCTGCCCCCCCTGAGGAAAGGATAGGGGAACCCCCCAGGAAGGATAAATATATCCGGCCAGACCCAGAGGCCCATCAGGTACTAACCAGGCCCGACCCTGCTTTGCCTCCGAGATCATACGAGATCGGGCAGGCGGCGCCCTCTTTCACTTTCAGGGTGATGTGGCCGTAGGCCTTCCCCAGGCATTTGGTCCGGCTCCCAGGGGGGGACCACCAGCCACAGGCTTCGGGTCATTTGGAAAAAAACAAACGGTTTCGCTGTGTAGGGAGAAACACAATCAAAAACTGAGGATCAAGGGGAAGGGTGGGGACTTAAAACAGCTGTCGATTGATTGTGTTTCCTGTAGGGAGGAGCCTCTCATCTCAGGTGTGCCGTCCTGGAAGATGACTAGAGAAATATTGTTTTTTTCAAAATTGTCAGTCTTTTTGTTTAAAGCGCGAAAAAAAAAAAAAAAAAAAAAAAAAAAAAAAAAAAAAGGGGAGGTGATCAAATATCACTAAAAGAAAGCTCTATTTGTGGGAGAAAAAAAAAACAAAAAAACAAAAAACATCAATTTTATTTGGGCGCAGCGTCGCACGACCGCGCAATTGTTAAAGTAACACAGTGCCGTATCGCAAAAAAAAATGGCCTGGTCATTAAGGGGGTAAATCCTTCTAGGACTGAAGTGGTTAAAGGCAGAGGATGGATTTGGGGTCTTATAGACCCCAGATCTCTCCATAAAGAGTACCTGTCACATGCCTATTGCTGTCACAAGGATGTTTACATTCCTTGTGACAGCAATAAAAGTTAAAGCAACAGTGTAAAAAAAATAAAAAAATAATATAATAATAATGGATAATCGTCCCACACCGCAAACGTTGGATTATGGGCAGTAATTCTACCACTTGACTTCTTCTGTAAATCTAAAGTGGTATCCTGTATGGCTTTTATAGTAAAATTTATGGTCGTTTGTTCCCGTTGCATGGACATGCACAATTTTAAAGCAAGTTGGTATCTATTTACTCGGCGTAACATCATCTTTTATATTTCACAAAAAAAAAAAAAAAAAAAAATTTGTTGTGTTTTTTGCATTGAAATTAAAGAAAAAAAAAAAAAAAAAAGCTATTTTTTTTTCTCAAAAATATTGCATGGGAAAAACTCGCTGCGCAAATACCATGTGATATAAACTGCAAAACCCACCATTTTGATCTCTAGGGCCTCTGCTTTAAAAAATATATAATGTCTGGGAGTTCCAAGTAATTTTCTAGCAAAAAATACTGATTGCTACGTGTAAACAAAGTGCCAGAAAAGGCCCAGCCTGGAAGTGGTTAAAAATAAATAAATAAATAAAAAAAAATTATAGTACTTTGTTGAGACCTTCAATTCATACTGTATGTGTACAGTAAACAAAAAATGTGTGCAAAATTCTGTTTGTAGTGAAATCACAACAGTACAGCCAACATACAAAGGTCATGCTGTTCTCCACAAACCAGTTAGGTAAAAGAACAGGAGGCCAATAAAAAAAAAAAACAAAAAAAAAAAACACACACACACACTGGTCAAACACGCCCCCTCCCCTCCCTGCAGTATAAATCGGTGTGAGGGGTGTGGCTATTACCCAACTCTGCCAGCACAGAGCACTGGAGTGTGAGTGCAGGAAGCAGCATTTCCACTAAGGGCTCATTCACATGTGCTTTGCTCTTTGAAGAGCTATCAGCATTTGGATCATTTTTTCAGCATATGGCAGGCAGTGAGGAGTCATTGTATCGCCCCCTCACTGCCTGATTTAACCCCTTAACTGCCACATTGCATGCAGTCGTGAGTTGCTGTGGGTATAATTCCTGCCATGGCCACAGGCATACCTCCCAACTTTTTGAGATGGGAACAATGGACACCTATTGGCAAAAGTATGTAGGCACAGGACACACCCCTTGTCACGCCCCCTTAAAAGGAGGATTTTACAAACAAACAAAAAAAAAAAAAAAAGTGATTAGTCAAATCGACAAGTTTTTTTTTTTTTTTAACCACTGCCATTCCTTTATATTGGCTTTTAACATTTTCAAATGCAGCAATTTAAAAATTGGATGAAAGGTTTAGCACTGGGAAACACTTTTTGAAATAGAATATATAAAAAATATAATCTATCTCTATACACACACACACACCTATATAGATCAGACCAAAAATGAGGGACAAATGAGAAAGAGAGACTTAATAAGGAACAGTCCCTCGAAATCAGGGACAGTTGGGAGCTATGGCCACAGGATGTGTACACCCACTGGCAAACCATAGCGTGCGAGGGTAGAATTTTATTTTAGACTTTCTGGGGTAGATTTACTAAAACTGTAGAGTGCAAAATCTGGTACAGCTGTGCATGGTAGCCAATCAGTTTTTAACTTCAGCTTATTCAATTAACCTTTGGCAATAAAACCTGGAAGCCGATGGTTTATTTGTAGAGCTGCACCAGATTTTTCACTCTCCAGTTTTAGTAAATACCCCCCTCTGTCTGTTGGTAGCCCGGGAACTCTCACCTTTTCAATGATACTAACAGGACATTGGGTGGGCTTTTCAATTAACTTTATGGACCTTTAGTTTTGATCCATAACAAAGATGCTGCTTGCAGGACTTTTTCTATCGTCCTGCCAGCGCACCGCTCTAGTGTGAAAGCCCTCTGGCTTTCACACTGGAGAGGCGCTTTACAGGCGCTATTTTTAGCGCTGTGGCGCCTGTAAAGCGCCTCAGTGTGAAAGGGTTCTTAATGTGGTCACTGTGGCATCACTGCAGGGTCAGTTTAAAAGTGGACTTCGAGGTCTTGACCCAAAAAAGTGAGATCTGGAAAAGAACACCAGATTTCAGGCGCCAAGCTGCTGCAAAAAAAGGAAATTAAGTATTTAAAAACCATTTACCTTGTGTTAGGTATAGTTCACTATTACTTTGTCCTCTGTTGGAGATTTATTCAGAAAGTTGCAGAGACATTTCTTCAGTTGTAAACATTAACCAACAAAAGTTGATTTAGGACTTTCCAAATGCTCATAAAGAAGTATCCAAAGTCACTGAAAGCAGCATATGATATACACAGCAGTCCCACAATGTCATGTTGGTTTTTAATGACTTTTTAAAGTGCTGTTAACCCCAAAGCCAAATCTGTAATATATATTGCAGCTCACCAGTTCTTGGATGTAGTAGTATCAGCATTTGTTTTTTCGTTTCCATTATTTTCACCTGGTGATCCAGCCAGTAAGTCTTTTTTTTTTTTTAATTCCTTTAACAAACCAAGCTGTTCAGCAAAAGTGGCAGTTACAGGGTTGAGACCAACCATTTAATACTGACAGAAATTGTAGAGGTAAATGTCCCAGGAATTGGGTGGGAAAGAGAGGGTGAACCAGACTTTAAAAGGAGTAACATTGTATAAAACAGTACAAAATGTATTGGGTATAAGTATACATGAAGTTGATACACAATTATATACACCTAAAAACAATTGTTGGATACAAACAAACAGCAGCTACATTCTGGAGCACACAGATGATCACCAACGAGATCAATTGGATTGTGTGGTCACAAAAGTCCCAACATGTTTCAGAATATGGGTGTAAATACTCAATTCATTCCTCAGGGGTTAAATTGAAGCAAGCTGTTTGTTCTATCAACAGAAAAATATGTGTAAGAAATACAAAATGATGAATGATAAACACATAAATATGTAGAAACACAGTAGTTGAACAGCAAGGCATATAATGACAGGCAATAGAGATGATTGGTACTCACAAAGTTGACAAAGTGTACTTTAAAATATAATGCACATCAGAATTCACCGGTAAGGGGGGCTTTCATCTCTAGACCTGCTCTGTCGCACAAATAGTGGAGCTCTGGGGTTCATACATGAGGCTTACAGGTCTATGCCACACAACACTGTAAGTGTCACAATCCCCATGATAGAATAGAATAGAATAGAATAGAATAGAATAGAATAGAATAGAATAGAATAGAATAGAATAGAATAGAATAGAATAGAATAGAATAGAATAGAATAGATAGATAGATAGATAGATAGATAGATAGATTTATTTGGAACATGCAGCGTCAATGTCACCAAAAATCACATCAAAGCTCACAAGGATCAACCAAACAGATGGGAAGACCGATCTAGCACAAAAAAATATTAAATGATGCAAGATCAGTGGGAAGGCACAACAAGCCATAAAATGCAAGAGTATAAAACTGAAGGTATAGATATATCAGCTTGTCATATCATAGCATTGTAGCGATGTAGTTGCCACTAATAACAAACATCCACCAATTCAACCCGCTGCCATATATCCCTTGCACAGACAACAAACAGTCTTTTGCTGGTTTTGTTTTTTTTTTTTTTGTTTATTGAGGGGATACAACTTGGTTGAGGGAAAGGGGTATATGGGATGCCCATAGAATGGTTAATTCTGCCATCATACTTAAGGTTGTTGAAAGTTAGCACATATTTGAGCCTGAAGAAGTGATATGCATATTTGGTAGCTATGATCTTCCTCCTGCATCACCATGCAGACTATTGCTCCTCCTCTGCTTAACTCCCGCAGACTATTGCTTCCAAGAATTCCTCATTTTTTACCATGTAAGGGTGATGTTCCCAGAACTCCTCTCCTCCTGCACAAACTTATCATGACCTTATTAAAGTAGTAGTACGTCACATTTTCTGTATGCTAGAAGGACCCACTCTGAATAGTTCCTTTAAACTGGCTCTGGTTGCTCGCTGCTACTAGGCCAGAGGCCTGCAGCACCTCTCCCTGGAGGCCTAGTAGTTTAAAAGCAAATTTTGGATGGTGGACTACTGTTCCCAGCCAGCCCAACTTGCAAATCCTGTGCCCCCAGGCCACATCGATTTGCCACACATCCCCACAGTCTCTCTCTTCTGATCCAGGACTCCCCCATCATTGACCATGTAATAATGAAGACTTTGCTGATGACCGTGTAAAAGCAAAGTTCCCTCACAGACTTCCTGGCACATCCAGTCCTCCACTGTGGTACACTCACCGACCTTTCTCTGCCCTGAGTCCTTGATGGAGAACTTAACCAGACCATACAGTCTGACAGCTTCACCTGCCCCTCTGCTCCAGGAGTTCTTTATCAACGACCGTGTGATGATAAAGACATTGCCAATGACCGTGTAAAAGGCAAAGTTCCTTCACAGCCTTCCCTGGGCCTCCTCCTGCGATCAGCGCACCCCACCCCCTCATGGGGGTGCCCTCCTGCTGCTGTCTAGTATTCCATCCTCCACTTCACTCAGCCGACAACTCCTTCCAGTGGCATGTTACTTCAGCTTATATAGGAGGCCTGCCCCCTGCCAATACCAGTTGGGGATTGGTCAGGGCTCCCACATGAGCTGCCTGCCACTCCAGTTCTAGGCCTAGCCCCTCTTCCAGAACATTTTTCCTGGAAGCAGGGGAGGCGCCTCAGAACTGGAGCACAGGTGGCCACACCCACTGCTACTCTGACCACTCCCAGATCAAAACAGACAGGCCTAGCTTGCAGCATAGGCCTGCCTAAATTTGCCTGTGCTGACAGTCTCCTAGTAAAAACACGTATTACTAGCACCTACCTATTGGTAGAGGGTGGCTGAAGTCACAAAGCCGGTCCAGGCTCGGGCAAGATCTCAACAATGGAGTCGGGATCTGCCCACATGCCTGGACCAGCACCCAGCTCAGAGCTGAGAGCCTGAGCCGGCCGGTCCCACCTACTCCAAAACCCAGCGCTCGGGCAAGATCTCCACAATGAATTCGGGATCCATCCACATGCCTGGACCAGCACCCCGGCTCGGCCTCTCAGCAACTTGCTGAGAAGCTGAGCCGGCCGCTCCCACAGACTCCACAGCTCAGCACGCCAGTAAGCGATGAGGGGGCAGATCAGAGAGCCGGTGACTTAGAGTTACCAGCTCTCTGCTCAGGAAGCTGTGAGAACCCTGCACTCGGGGGTTCTCAGTGTTAGAGTAACTGGGGGACAGATGCATCATCGGACTGATGGTGCAACCACCTAAAAAGTATGAATCTTAAAAAAAGAAATAAGAAAATCTTTAAAGAAACACAGGACCTACATTTCTAAAATTAGGATTTCATTACCACCATGTTTGATACAGTGTATCAATGTTCTGTATCAATGTTCTGTTTTAAATCTTTTTTTTCTCTCTCTCTCTCTCTTTTTTTTTTTTTCCTTTAAAGAAACAGGAATTTCAGTAAACCTAAGATCCATTTGGCCAGAATGAGTTACAGTGAGAAACTGGGAAAGGATCACAACAATCACTTTCAATCTGTCAAACCAAGAAAGAAGCTTTCATGATGAAAATTATTAAAATTCCTCGCCTTATAGCCTTCCTAGGGATTACAGCCAAATAGGTAATCAAACTGCAATAGAAACAGATTTTTAGGAAAGGGCTCCCTCATGAAACATACATGCAGCATGGTTGACAAAGCAGAATGATAACCGAGGCAAGCTCCATTAAAGTCGGGACCGGTTCACCTTGAAGATAGAGTGCATATGATTATTTAATGTAGATGATCTCCCCGCAAAATAAACAGCTCCCTATAGGAGGGGACAATGTGTGAAAAGGCCGGGACGCACCAAGAGAAATCCCTAAACAAATAAGAGCGTCGGCTTATTACGACCTTGGGCAAACGTCTGGATTTCTCCTGGTCTCCTGGGTATTGGCAATTACATCCGAAACGTGCCGGGTGTCTTTATTGTTCCAGAAAGGGCAGCAGACAATTATGAGGGCAAAGAAGAGCATCTTATGAGCAGGATTTGCTTCAAAATGAAAGATGCAATAACATTTCTGTTTGACAGGAAGATTACGGAGTTTTAAAGTATGTTCTAAAGGCCAACAGTCTGATATGACAAGCCAAAAACATCTTAGTGCTTTTGCATGTCTACGGAGTCTTTTCTACTCACCAACCATGGCGAGAGGGAATACAAGCTTAAACAAGCAGATAAACAGATCAACAATCCACGCAATATATCAACTGGACCCTATACTTATATTTAATAAAGGCCAAAGTCACCTTTTAGCATCCATTCACACCAGCCGCTGTATTACTCGTCTGGCTAGACTGTTGATGCGCTGATCCAAGCACACTTTTTTTTTTTTTTTAAACAAAAAATGTTATTGAAATGTCACATGGTGACATTTCATAATGTTCTATTGGCCGGTGTGCGGCGACTCGTGCTGAGCTGGAAAAAAGAAGAAGAAGTACTGGACGCAGTGCACATCGGCCGCACATCATTGCGATTAAGTGGTGTAATCCAGCTAGGCTAAACCGAAGACAAGGTATTTTGCCTTGTCATGCGGAGGGACTGCTCTGGAATAGTGTAAATAGGCCCTTAAAATGGTCGTAAACCTCCGACATGAAATATGAACAAAGCATATCCCTCTATAGTGTGTACTTGTCTCAGGCTAGAGCACTAAGTGTAATTTCTGCCTGCTGCCTCGTTCCTCTGCTATCTATACGAGTCACTACTGACAAGATTTCCTGATACCAGGAGGTAAAAAGGTGACAGGGGAGGGAGCTCCAGCACATAGCCTGTGATTGACAGCCTCAAATCTGTTCCTGTGTGTTGTGTGAAAGGGGGTTTGTTTCTTCCCTCCAATCAAAAATGTTGAAACTGAGCTCTTCAGAGTGTAACTTCAGCTCCCTGCCCCCTGCTCAGAGAAGTTATAAAAATTCTGCACTTTGAAAGGCTGTAGAGAGCGCTGCAGATAAACAGGTACAACATATGTAGGAGAATGTTTCATATCTGTGTATCACCTGAGGCCGGTCACTTCAATGGGTATATGTTTACAACCACTTTAAGGCTAAAA
The DNA here is from genome assembly GCF_042186555.1 of Aquarana catesbeiana. Lineage (NCBI taxonomy): Eukaryota > Metazoa > Chordata > Amphibia > Anura > Ranidae > Aquarana > Aquarana catesbeiana. The sequence continues at coordinate 750,365,839 of NC_133325.1, forward strand.
TCTTTGAATCTGTTGTTCGTAGAACTAGAAGTTGGACGCAATCATTTTTCAACATAGGACCAGTTTGATTGCAGCCTAGATGCTCCTGGCTTTGGAATAGGTGGATATACTAATATTTTAGTTTCAGTATTGAGTTTTCATTTGAAGGTTTAAGATGGGGGATTAAGTGGTTTACTTGTAGTTTTAGGGCCAGCTCACATCAGCATGTTATAATAAGACACGTGCATTTATTGGCTTGAACAGAACACACAAATCTGATATTCCTACACAATGCACCACAATGCCACCGATGGTTCTCATGTGTTCACATCTAGTTTTGGCTTGAGATACACTTTGAGGGTATTTTATAGAAATTACCTGTATCACTGATGGAAACCATGATTTGCCCTGTCCAACAGAGGATAGTTCAAATCAAATTGGACAAGTCACCTGGTTACTTTACTATGTAATAAATGCAAAATGAATGCAAGTCTGCTTTAATATAAAAAAAAAAAATAAAAAAAAACACAAAACAAAAAACAAACAGACACTGTGATGTGACCACATGCCAAAGATTCCAATCTCCCAGTAACTGGGCTAGCTTAAGGCCAACGCTACCCAAAAATCAGTTTCTCATTGAATCCTTGTACAATCATAGGAAAGTTATTATTCCTACATGCTACTTGTGTAGCTTACTCCATAGGGAGCCATGTGTTCCAAATGTGTAGTGATTAATTGCTACTGTTATAGAATCAATAGCTATGACTCCTGACTAAGCTAATACAAATCTCATCTGTAGCTCTACTCTAATGAAGTAACTGCCATAAAGCGGTTAGCCTTTCAGTAAATATAAATCACATGTATATTTTAGCCATCACTGAGCCAAGCGCTGACAACTACAAAACAAACATTTCTTTTTGAAGTAAACCCTTTTGTACTCTACTGGAAAAAATTAAATCCCAAGCAAGCAGCTAAATTATATTAAAAAATTGCGAACATTATTAGCAAAGTGATTTCCAATTCTGTGATTCAGGACCCCGCGCTAAAAAGCACATCGAGCTTTCTGATCGCCAGTGCAGATGAGTCATAGAGTCTTGGTCCTGTCTGCCAAATGGACAGGGAAAGAGCAGTAGTACCAAGATAACATGTAAACCCTTCTCTCCTCTCATGTAAGCACGTTTCCAGTGCTAGACTGCAAGCAATGTGGGAAGCAATGGTCCGTCTTTCTTCAAGTCTAAAGATCAGGTATTAATACTAGTTTTGTTTAACCCCTTCCTTCCTGCCCTGGCATGCCTTTAATAAGTTCTGAACACCTGGGGAGTGGGAAGGATCAGCTATCATGTGACTTCTGTTATTGGCTGTTACAGGGGTCGCAAATCCGGGGGCTGGTCCCCCCAGCTACCGATCATTAGTCCAGACCGAGAGCCGTCTTTGTCTGCCTAATCCCTGTGCTGAGGGAATGCAGTGTGTTCTCAGCTCATAAAACATCAACCATCCAGTAACACACATGTGGTATGCGGGCATTGAAGTACCGTTTTGCCACCAAACATATGTGTTACGGGAGTAGCAACAGGTTGAAGTAGGGGTGTCCAACGGGCCGTATCAGCATTATGACTGGTTGCATCAGTAAGACTATGTATGAAGAGTTCTTGAGTGCGAGGCATGTAAAAACTTCAGGGTTTAAGAGTACACTATGTAAAGAGTGCAGGGTTCAAAAGTGTGTAATATACAGAGTGTTTGCCTTTTCATAAAAAATTACAAGATGAACAAATTACATTATCACATTGTAACATGCTCCCCACTCCACCTGTCCATTTTGCCTTTAGTGGCTGAAATGTCATCTACTTCCACGCGCACCAGCTGGTGTAACGGTCCAGACACCATAAAAGCTTTGCTGTACAGGCTGAGAGATTGTGTACCATCATAATGCTTGCAGCGGCTCACATCGACTGATCAGCACGGCCATATGACTGCATAGATCAATGAAATGAATGAATCTCTTCTACCGGCACATTGTCCTAGAAGAAAGCTCACAAGATATTCTCATTGGTCAGCAGCACAGTCATTATCACGCTGATCAATGACCACTAGCTTTGACAAACATTATGTATCGAGGTCCCGGATCTCCAGAGGTCTAATGATGACCTCCAGAGTTAGGGACAGCTGACATTCTTCTATATAGAGTGGGTTACAAGGCATGGTGGGTGTAATGTAAGGTAGAATCATGGGCGCCAGATACTTCTTGGATGCAAAGAGATTTATTTTCTCTTGAACAGAACTGTGGGAGAAAGGGTTCAGGGCCAGGACACCCTTTAGTAGATGCAATGCTAATAAGCAGACTTCGAGACGTCTACAGGTAGACAGCCATGCAGGGAAAGGCATCCAGCAGGACACCACTTCTGCATATGTTGGATCTCTGTCTTCTATGGCAACAGTCTTAACAGTTTAACACAAGTTGTAACAAATTTCTTTACTTCCTCTACAATCACTTCTTGTAGATCTTCACTCTGAGCTCCCAGTTTCTCACTAGACTTGCTGATTCACTGCCACTGGACCCCCTGAGCTCTTCCGAGCTTCACACTCAGTATCTTCCTTAAGTGTCACCCCCACTTCCCCTCTGGGTCTCTAGCTTGGCACTCCAGATACTACTCAAGCATCACCCCACTGGCCTGCTCAGTCCCTGGCTTGACACAAGGCTGCTCTGCAAGCGTCACCTCCACTGGCTGGGTCCCTGGCTTGGCACCTGCTGAAGTTTCCAGATTCTTTACCATCCCCGGTTGGTAAGAATACTGCTCCGGCACTTGCTTCAGCTACTCACTGTGGTTTCTGGTAATAAGGCAGTCGGTCCCTTAGTGGCAAAAGCTTCCTCTCTACCTCCGACCACAACAGGTTGTCACTTCTGGTTGGACTGCAAGCCGCAATCCCAACCCTATGCTGCTCTCTTGGCACGGGGACAGGCCCAAACTCTGGCATAGCAGCCGGGGCAGCACAACACACGTCCACCCAGACAGCCGTTCAGGTGGCACAGACCACATATCACCTGACTCCACCTAAATATATAGGCTCTCCCAGTAGGCCAAGGGATTTAAGAAAACCCCTGCCCATTGACTGAAATACCCCATATACTCCTAATCTGTCCTTGCTTTGCCCTTGTCTTATCTAATGTCACCGGGTACTCGGCCACCTAGCGACAGAAGAGAAGTGCAGCAATTCCAGCCTTAGGGTAAAATCAATGGACCCCTAGCAATTAGCCAAGGCAACTATACCTGCCTAAACATCAGGGTGCTACATCTATATTGGTATATAGATGAAGAGTCTGGTTTGTTACTCCGGCTAGAGAGTTAATTCATCTTTTCACTACTTTATTAAAAGGTACTTAGCCTTAAAAAAAAAAAATATATATAGAAAAAGATAAACTATATTTTAACAGAAAACCTAACTGATTTTTTTTTAAACCTACCTGCAGTCCAACTCAGTTTTCCATGGTCTGTTCAGATATAAGATAGGATAAAAATGTATTGTCATTGTAGAAAACAAATTCACAATGAAATTACATTTCTACTCCACACATTAGTCATACATCACAATTATCAACCATGCATTTGCCACACAGGATTTAATTATACCAAAAATATTTATTCCAATAATATATACCCGTATTTATCAGCGTATAACATGCACCCCAAGTTTAGGAGGGAATTTTAAAGGAAAAAACTTTTAGGAGTAAAGTTTAAGGAAGAAAAACTTACATTAAAATGCCCATCAATGCAGCGTTATCGGTGTCCATCTGCAGCCTTGTCAGTGCAGCTTTGCCCCAGTGCAGCCTTGCCCCAGTACAGCCTTGTGTGATTGTCGCGATCGCCGCCGACATACACAGTCGTGTGTAAATTCAAATATGGCGCCGAGACTGCAGGGACTCGTCGGAGCCGAGATACACATACCAGAGTATCCTCGGCTTTTCTCGGCGCCGCTCACAGTCACGCCCAGTCCCGCCCTATGATGGACATAACAGGTCCAATGGCGGGACGGCTGTGTATGTCGGCGGCGATCGCTCCGATCAGAACAAAATTGGCGGGGATCGGCCTATAACACGCACCCACGATTTTCCCCTGATTTTAAGGGGAAAAAAGTGCGTGTTATATGCCGATAAATATGGTATATACTCGTATTATAAAAGTATAAAAAGTGTCCTCATATTAAAAACTAAACAAGACAATAAAATAAGATTATGTGACCGCTTTCATTTCATTCCTGCATTGATAGCCTTAATAGCCCTGGGAAAGAGGCTCTCTTAAATCTATTTGTCCTTGTTTTAATCACCCTAAAACATCTCCCAGGTGGCAATAATTCAAAGAAATGACAACCAGGATGAGTCGGGTCTCTCACTATCTGTCTGCATACAACTAGGATACCAAACTAGAATACAATACGTTAATGTACTCTCAATGGCAGAATGAAAAAAGGTCTCTAGTACCTTCCTTCCAAAGCCATTCTTCCTAAGGAGTCACAAAAATTATAAACGCTGTTGCGATTTCTTAATAATGGCTTTAACGTCGATTGTCCAAGATAACTTTTCAGAAATGCATGTTCCCAAAAACTTAAAAGGTAGAGACCCGCTACACACACACGCCTTTAATAAAAAGTGGTGCTGATTCAGGCCTGTTCCTTCTGAAATCTACAATCAGTTCCTTTGTTTTCCCTGTGTTTAGGATCAGGTTATTCAATGTACACCATTCCACTATCCTATCAACCTCTCTCCTGAATTGCTCCTCATCGTCTCCAGTGATACAACCAATTACGGTAGTGTCATTGGCAAACTATACTATTGGTCTCATATTAGGGGGCGCAGTCATGTGTACAGCGCATAGAGAAAGGGACTTAACACACAACCCTGCGGTGCTCCAGTACTTATTTCTCACTAGGAAGAAACAAACTTATCCAATTTGACCACCTGTGAGCGTTGGACCAAAAAATCCCTTATCCAAAAAAAAATAAATAAAAAGGGCGGCAAATCCAATTTTTGCATTTCTTCAACCAACTGATCTGGAATGATGGTATTAAAGGCAGAGATGTAATCTATTAGGTTGAATGTTCTATTGTATGCAGGCTGTGTTCTCTGTAGGGAGGACCTAGTTCTCTAAAATTAGGAGACACACAAACTGTCCACAGAGAAATAAAGGGATCCTGAGGGTTGAGCTGGTAATGGCTTCCTCTCCCTTACACACTGGCAGTCTAGAGTTACACGTAGACATCAATAAGAAAACCTTCATAGTAAAAGTTTGCTGGATGAATGGGAGCGACACATCATCATTTTCTAGGTAAAGCAAACATTGCGGTTACAGCAGCTGCGGCCAAGATTCGTGTTTATTTTCATGTCACGGGCAATATGTGAAAAGTAAACAAATCTTCCTGACATTTCCAGTTACACAATAAAGATGGTAATCACAGCTCTATTTAATGAATCACTTGGAAGTGGAAAGTATCATAAAAAGAGAAATGTACACATTTTTATGTTGAACACACAGGGAACAATTTCTAAAATATAAATGAATTATAGTACATTTTAATGAAAGTAATGCGTTAGTCCTATATATTCAACCACCTTAGCACTTCCACTGTGTTGATGTTTGCACTGCTTAACCACTTAAGGGCCGAGCCTCTTTCTGAGATTTGTTTACAAGTTAAAAACTTTTTTTTTTTGCTAGAAAATTACTTAGAACCCCCAAACATTATATATTTTTTTCTAACACGCCTAGAGAATAAAATGGCGGTCGTTGCAATACTTTGTCACACCGTATTTGCGCAGCGGTCTTACAAGAGCACTTTTTTTTGGAAAAAATACACTTTTTTGAATGAATAATGTTATGCTGAGTAAATGGATACCCAACATGTCAGGGTTCAAAATTGCTCCCGCTCGTGGAATGGCGACAACCTTTTACCCTTAAAAATCTCCATAGGCCACGTTTAAAAAAAAATTCTACAGGTTGCATGTTTTGAGTTACAGGAGGTCTAGGGCTAGAATTATTGCTCGCTCTAACGATTGCAGCGATATCTCACATGTGTTTGCTTCTGCATGCGAGCTCGGCGGGACGGGGCTCGTAAAAAAAAAAAAAAAAAAAAAAAAAAGTATTTTTTCTTATTTATTTTACCTTTTATTTTTACACTGTTCTTTAAAAAAAGAAAAAAAATAATTAATTGTGTCACTTTTATTCCTATTACAAGGAATGTAAACATCCCTTGTAGTAGAAAAAAAAAGCATGACAGGACCTTTAAATTATGAGATCTGGGCTCAAAAAACCTCAGCTCTCATATTTACACTAAAATGCAATAAAAAAAAAAAAAAAGTCCCTTTAAGAGCTATGGGTGGAAGTGACGTTTTGATGTCGCTTCCGCCCTGCAATGGTATGGAGACGGGTGGGGGCCATCTTCCCCTCACCTTATCTCCATACCACATAAGAACGTGATTGCCTCCGCCGCTGCCAACGGGATCGGTTAGCGGCGGAGGGCACCAGAGCATGATGGGTGGGGGGCCCTCTCCCGCCGCCGATAAAAGTGATCTTGCGGCAAATCTGCCGCAGACACCACTTTTATCTGAAAGAGGACTGCCCGCTGAAGAAGAGGATAATGGGGTTATGGCAGCTAGGTGCTGCCATAACAATGATATTCCTCTTTAAAGTAGCAACGTAAAACAACGGTGGGCAGTCCGTAAGTGGTTAAGAGATAGTCTACCTGGGGTCCATGTAGAGATGATTAGGGGCCCATTTACAATGCATCAATGCACTTTGAATGGGACTCAAATGCATCTAGGTAGTGCAGCACAACACTCTTATATTGTAGCTCCCTGTACCATACAGATGGATTGTGAACATCTATGTGCTGTAAGGACTAGCATCAAATGTAGGGCTTTAAGGACACTGCCACTCGCTGTTTCTTCTTTTTAGGGGCTTTGTTTGCCCATTTTTATTAAAAGAAATTTCAGCAAAGATAAACATAGGTTTCCCTTGCAGCCGGTTTCAGCATCCCTTCTTCAACATAAACGACATTCAGCTCTTTTGGCTCTCACTTGCAGCACTGCTGCTCTGGCCTTACACACCAGGCCCTTGTCTGTCTCCTACAGACTCTTCACCGACCAACTTGGTGCACACAGCTAGCACTGACTCCCACGTGGAGCCCTCCTGACTCCTGGGCCAGACTTCCTATACGCAGGGGCGTAGCCCAGAACCATGGTCAGGTTACTACTAAAAGCCTAGCACAAACCTAACCAATCAGTATGCTGGCTGTTCTGAATACCTGGACCCAGGATTGGAGATTTCATGCCACCCAGATCACTTTGAAATCTCCAGGCTCCAGGTCCCACAACAAACTTTAAAAAACACTGAGGAAACTGAAAGACCAGTTTCCTCTTCATGTCACAAGCTCCCTGGAGCCCCTCAACCTGTCCGGTTGAGAATTCTGGGTCACAACCTCCTTCTAGACCCTGGCAGGGCAACGTGCCCATGGTGCAACGTATGGAAAAAAAAACAGTGCATATATGATTTTCAATGCGTTGGCAGCCTTTTCAAAGGTGATCTAAATGGATCTCACTCCCCCCCAGAGACACATACTTACTTCGATCTATTGACCGCGACCTCCAGTGATGGTTTACATCAGCCTTTTTCAACACAGAGGAACCCTAGAAATAACTTCCCAGCTAAAAAGTACTATATTTACAACTCATGATACATTAGTGTGATGTCAGTGAGTAGAATGCGCCTTACACGTGGTCATTGGGAAGAATTACCCTCTTACAAATAACTACAAAGATTAATGGTGTCATTGGGAACTTATCTCAGAGGCAGAAATTGCTCATTGCACAAAGGATCCCTAGCAAAATCTGGAGGAACCCTGGTTGAGAAACTCTGGTTTACATTCTGCGCCCGAAGCCCTCTGTCTCTTGGCTGTGCCTGCACAGTAGAGTCCTATAGTAATCTACTGTATATAGATCTGTAGGCACGTGCAGTTAGCCTTCCTGCCTATAGATGGCTTCATGCCATTATTGCATGGGAGCGGAGTCTCAAAAGGGGAATTGATCCTATTGTGATTGTGCACAGGGCCCTGAGAGAGGAAAGTAGTCTGATTGGATACTGAACTCTCAAGAGAATTTGGTGGCCATCTTGGGAGAGGGAACCTTAAAAAAGGGAACCTATGTCATTTTGCCGTGCTTCCGGTGAGTGTTATGTCAGGGATAGGAAATGGCTTGTGAGAGATAGTGCTTAGCGGATGGAGAGGTTTCTATGGAGAAGGGATAGCTCAGGGCAGGTTCCTTGGTCATCGCTTATACTCCAGGGGTTGGAATAGAGACATGGAGCTGGTGCAAACTGCACAATTAACCTGAATTTAGTCTATTAAGGGATGATACCCCTACTAACTGAAGCTGCCTTATGGTCACGCATTTAGTTAATACTGAGACTGTATTATTCTGTGTCTGTGCCAAAGACTTGGTTTATCCATTTATGTAACAAATAGGCAGACTATACACTTTTTTTTTTTTTTTCGTAAAAAACAAAAAAAAAAACAAAAAAACAAAAAAACAAAAAAACAAAAAAAAAAAAAAAAAAACACCTGGGAGCAGATTCCCCATCCACACATTTGTTATGGATGGGGGAATCACCCCTGATGTGGGAGCTTTCCCTGCTTTCAGAATACAGTGATCAGCATTGCCGGTGGCACTGGTCGTTTGTAAAAAAACAAAAAAAAAAAAAAACAGGGCAGAAGTTGATCGATATAAATTTGCAAAAGCTTTTAGTGCTAACAGAGTGGTCTTATGTAATTTGTGGCGATTAAAGTGGGAGTAAACTCCCATGCATGATATTTACCTATAGGTACTGTAAATCTCCTAAACTTGCACCGTTTAGGAGGTATTTACCTTAGATGCAGCCAGTGATGTCATCGGCGTATGCGCTCTGAAGGAATGGTATTACTCGTGCTGTGCCTTCAGAGTCCTGTGCCATAAACAGCATCGCCCGCACACATGCTCGGGAGTGACGTCATTGCGGCTCCAGCCAGTCACACAGCCAGAGTCTGAGAACCTGGAAGGAAGACCAGGGAAGATGGAAGTGCCAGTAAGGCAATGTAGCACCCTGTAGCTAGTGTGCTAGATGTAAACAGGTTGTTAGTGTAGAAAAAGGCGTTTGGCTCGGGGCCAAGCCTGAGCTGGGAATCTGGGTCAGGGTTTACTGACTCAGGGAGGTTGGATGACTCCTCCTGACAGCTCCTCAGGTGCCTCCGCCTGTTCTCTAGAATATTGGAGAATGTTCCAGACATAGTGTTTGGAAGCTAGGAGGGGGCTGTTAGGAATATTTATGAGGCCCTCACACGATCCCCAGTAAAGGGCTGGCAGGGGGCAGGCCACCTCATAAATAGGCATTAGTCATGCCAGCAGGGGAGTCGGTTGGAAGATGGAGATGAATTGCTGAGGAGGATTTTGGTGGCCCTTCAAGGTGCACCCTGGTCTGGTGAGGGTGGGGTTTTGATCTCTGGCCTGGGAAGACTCCTTCTAAAACTCACAGAGGAAACCCATCTTGGAGGCACAGGAGCAAGGAGAGAGGACAGTGGGTGCAGGTCAGCACGTTTGGGAGAGTCAGCCGGGTGGGCTGGTGAGTGAGTCTGGAGGAATGTGGGGAGAAGTTAGCTTGGAGGGCTAGTAAAAGGGGAAGCTGCAGCCAGGTGGGTTGGCAGTGCATGTAGAGCTGGTGCTGGGATCAGTGACCACAGAGAAGAAGAAGTGCTGGGAAAGTGTGAGCTGTGTCACCCAATCTGTTCAAGTATAGGGGCTGCAAGGCCCTGGCTTTTGCTACAAAGTTACTACAGGGTGACAAAGCTGGGTTCTGCAAGCAAATGTGTGCTGGAGGAAGAAGAGGATCTGTATATAGAAAGAATGTCCCTAAAGATTTGCTGAAGTCAAATGGGAATCCAATAACCTCCTAACCCTATCTAAGTTATCACCCTCAAACAAAAAAAAAAACAAAAAACAAAGACACAGACTGTTTACTGACTCTCGAGTGCCTGTGGAAATTCGGCATGACTGGCTGAACAGGGTGGGGGATCCCAGTTACTTGCGGCTCCTAAGGGGGTGCGCTACAGCAACAATTTTCTTATTTGGGTCCTCAGATTAAAAAATATTAAAGAGGTTGTAAACCCTTACATTTACCCAGTAAAGCGACTGGCCTCAGGCGATACCCAAAGATAGAACAAATCCTCCTACATAAAGTTGCACCTGTTTATCTACAGCCTTCTCTCTTTTACATCCTCCTAAAAACACACAGATCAAAGGCTATTTCTCGGCCCCAAAAAGGCAGGGTTTGATTGTCACACACTGCACAGCATACAGGAAATAGACACACCTCCCCCTACACAGTCTCATAGGGAAACATGCACAACTAAGGCTGTCAATTGACTTGTGTGCTGGAGGTGGGACAGGGCTGCCTCCCAGGATTCTGCATAACCTGTTAGAAGTGACTCCTGCAGATAGAGAGGGGGTGCAGACAGGAATCAAACTATGTGCTTTGGATAGAGGCAAATACACCTTATAGAAGGATATGCTTTGTTCAGTTTTCATTTCAGGAGGTTTACAACCACTTTAAAAACCCCTGCACTAGGGCATGAGATTTTCCCCAAAAGCAGCATCAGGCTTGTTCACCTGCCACTTTACCATATGGAAGGGATTCTAAAATGTAAAAAAATACTCAAGCATTTTCAATGCCCAAAAAACACAAGATTGTGATTCCATACTTTAAAAAGAAATTCCACCTGAAATTTAATTTTTCAAGTATAGCTGTTATTTACATTGTGCTTGGCTAAACCAAGCTTCAAATAGCTTGCAGCCTTGCACTATCAAAGACAACCATGGATTTGGTCTCCTATGGCCAGAATTACAGTGTGACCCGCACCTCCAAACAGTAACAAGTTCAGAATAAGGACATTGGAGCTGTATACAGCCGCGGACGGATAAGGTGGCAAACACTCAAAACAGCGGGCGTCCCTGCATAGCACTTAACAAATGCCCAGTGATTACAGCTCCAGCTGATGTTGGATAATAATAATTCTGATTACTGTGATGATAGAGTGCTGAAAGACTGTCAGATGTGAAGGAACAATGGAGCAGATGGGACATAGTTGCCCATATTGATCACATTACTGTACAGACATCTGACTCCCAGCCCCAGGGGAAACAAAGAGAATTAGATATCCCACAGGCAGATAAATGCTGTGTACATAATACCAGAGCACAGATTCTGATAGGCAGACTATCTACTGTGACAGCCTCAGGATGTATAGGCCGGTATATAAAAAAAAAAAAAAAAAAAAAAAAAAAAAGCCTGCTTCTGCAACATAGGATTTAGGAAATTCAGAACCATTATTTTGTAAGATGGTCACACAGCAAAGTCTTCTGAAAGTATAAGCCTTACAGATACAAACCTTTTATATGGAACTGCAGCCAGGCTATGGTCAAATATGTGTAAAAAGTAATAATTGGGCTTTAAAGGAAACTTGGAAATTCCTTCTTGCAGTGGGACTGCGACTGCACTGCAAGGGTTAATTGCTTGTCTTCATCCCCATGCTCCAATGGTCTAAGGCAGTGGTGGTCAACTTCCTTGATATGGGGGACAAGTGCAGTCCCAACTTTACCAAAAGGACGCACATAAAATTCAGTGACAGTTCACCATCAGAGACGGAAGACATAATAATACGGGAGATGGTCAGAGACGGAAGACATAATAATACGGGAGATGGTCAGAGACGGAAGACATAATAATACGGGAGATGGTCAGAGACGGAAGACATAATAATACGGGAGATGGTCAGAGACGGAAGACATAATAATACGGGAGATGGTCAGAGACGGAAGACATAATAATACGGGAGATGGTCAGAGACGGAAGACATAATAATACGGGAGATGGTCAGAGACGGAAGACATAATAATACGGGAGATGGTCAGAGACGGAAGACATAATAATACGGGAGATGGTCAGAGACGGAAGACATAATAATACGGGAGATGGTCAGAGACGGAAGACATAATAATACGGGAGATGGTCAGAGACGGAAGACATAATAATACGGGAGATGGTCAGAGACGGAAGACATAATAATACGGGAGATGGTCAGAGACGGAAGACATAATAATACGGGAGATGGTCAGAGACGGAAGACATAATAATACGGGAGATGGTCAGAGACGGAAGACATAATACGGGAGATGGTCAGAGACGGAAGACATAATACGGGAGATGGTCAGAGACAGAAGACATAATACAGGAGATGGTCAGAGACAGAAGACATAATACAGGAGATGGTCAGAGACTGGACATACTGCAGGGGACTGTCAGACTGTGTACATGTTATTAGAAGTTGTTTGAGACTGGGAACATGCTTTAGGAGACACTCATATTCTAAAGACATATTACATGAGGCGGCTGGAAATCACTACTATAAACAGGGCAATAGGAAAACACTGTAGATTAGTGCCTGCCGGAGCCCTGGGGGCTTCACAAAAGGTGCCAAAGGGCTGCAGGTATAAGGTCTTGACATCACGACCAATGCAGGGCAATATGACGACGCAGAGGGACAGTCCACCAATGGAACATGGGGGAGCACTGTCTGTCAGGGATCAGTGTAGTAAAATACTTTACTCTTCCCTAGACCTAAACAACAACCCTCTCAATGCAAGCTCAGCCCTATTGCAAGAATTAATTTCTCATTTCCCAATGCTGGACTTTGGGAAACAAGCTCTCATGGACTTCTGTAGCTGTAAAGACTGTGGAGCAATTCATCCCCAAACACTGAACATGCTTTGAAGTCATCCAAGTCTGGGCTCAGTATTATGACATCCTCCTCCTCCTCCACTGCACCAGCTTGGTGTTTACATTAGAGATTAAATGGCTAGTATGCTACCAAGTCAGTGCTGGGAGGGGGGGTGTAGCAGGATGAACTGAACCAATGTATGTATAATTTGAGGATTAATTACTCCACGGTGCCTGCAGCTACAAAGGTCAGCGTGAGCTTGTTTTAGGGCTGGGCAGTTCTATTTTAAAGGGTCCATTATTTTTTTGACTCTCCGTTCAGTCAATAAAGCAGCATCCTGAATGCAATGCTAGACCCTCCGGTACCTGCAAGTCCCATTCCACTGACTCTTGGGTGCCCCTGGAATATTTTGTGGTGCAATATACATGTTTTTATGAGTATTTTATTCCCATGTTTTTAGGGGCGTGTTAAGGTGCATCAGGGTATTCTATGTTTAACATGCTCCTCTGCATGAACATTTCATAAAAGCTACACCCTGCTTTTTATATATACACAAATGTCTACATAATACATACCACATATACCATTTAAACCTTTTAAAGATAAGCTTGCAGGATTCTTTTTAAGACACAGGAAAATTCATGCTACTGATTAAAGTTATACAGAACTCTCCATGGCCTGACTTAACCCCCTACATCAGAGGCGTACAGTCACTCCATTATGACATTTTAAAGACAGTAAAAGATAAAAATGGCAGGAGAAGAAAGAGCTGTCCCCCGCAGAGAGTGCTGCTTTGGGCACCAAATGCTTCATGTCATGAAGGACCAGTGATGAAAATCTAACCCTGCAGCTCTCTATGCATTTTAGGCACAGAGTAAAATGCATAAAGTGAAAAAATATGTTTAGATGGGGTCCTTACTATATTGGCATCCTTACCTATAAAGCCCCATACAAAAAGGGTCATCTCACACACATGACTCCAAACAATACGCTTAGGTTAGGACTGGAAAGGATGTTCTGAGTTGAATGGACTGGCTACAATGAAAAAGAAAAGTCTAGAACAGTCTATCCCTAACCTTTTTAACCTAGATCCTACAGGAACCCTTAGAATAACTCAGTTCTCAGTGAACCCCTGCTAATATTATGTTTACAGCATACGGGTTATTTCACGTGGCCCTTGCACCTCTCCTGCAGCTCCGCCCCCAGTTTCCTCTCGGACACAGCACAAGGTAAGGGGTGAACTGTGATGTAATGGAGGGCGAGAGGCTCATGACTTCTGACTGGGGGTGGGGCTGTGAACATCTGCTTGTTGTTATTTTATATGAGAATACAATAATATGCCAGTTGAAAAGGAGGGTCACATACCGCTGGTACCATCCACAAGAAACTTTATTAGAGACTTCTCAGAAGGAACACAGTGGCAGACCCATGAGGAGTCTCCAATAAAGTTTCTTGCGGATGGTAGCAGCGGTGTGTGACCCTCCTTTTCAGACTGGCATCATACACTGCAGGACAGTGAATGGGCTCCGTGCTGGTCTGCTCCTGTTTTTCACAGCTTAAGTCTTAAGTTATTACTAAAAACCAGTAATAATGGAATGCAGAGGCTATTTATATGATAAAGTGTATAATACACATGCCCTGTACACACGAGTGGAATGTCCGACAGAAAAATCAGAAAATTCTGAGGGACCTAGAAATGAAACATTCTAAATATTTCCGACGGAACCAATTCCTATCGGAAAAACCGATCGTCTGTATGCTGTTCCGACGGACCAAAAACGACGCATGCTGTGAAGCAAGTACGAGACAGAAGCTATTGAACTTTTTTTCTAGTCCCGTCGTAAGTGTTGTACGTCACCGCGTTCTGGACGGTCGGACTTTGGGTTGACCGTGTGTAGGCAAGACCGCTTGAATGGAATTCCGTCGGAGAAACCTTCGGAGTTAATCCGACGGCAAAACCGTTCGTGTGTACGCGGCATGACTGATACAACTGGCCCTTTGAGGGAAATCATAAGGCTGATGAGGCCCACAGTGGCACTGAGTTTGACACCCCTTCCCTAAACAATAAGTTGAAGATTCATTTCTTGTCTGAATGACTTCAATCATCAAATCAGTCCCCTCTGCTCCTGATCCATATGTTGATGCCTGTTGCCTGCTCACTGCTATCAACTTTCTCTGCCATCAGTCATTTTGGGGGCAGGAGCTCCAACGGCTCCGAGGTCTAGGCTTCCAGAGCGTTTCTCACCGGGATCTTCCCCCAGAGCTTTGCACCACGGTAGGAGCCCCACACGGGACCTGTCAGGCCCACCTGCGAAGCGCACCTAAGCTTCCATGGGTGGTGTGCCTAGACGGAATCTTCACCATCGGCGAAGCTCGGTGGGTGGGACTACGGGCTCCTCTCCCCCGCCCGCTCGGTGAAAATGTCGGGAGCCAGCAGACTCCTCTCCCTCAGCGGTGACTGCTTGTGGGGAGTCTCCGTGAGGGAGAAGTACAGCCACGGCTGCTAGGCCATTACCAGACGCAGCCGGTGGCTCCGTTGAGAAGACAGGTCCTACTACTTGGATGGAGGGGAGGCGGAAAAGCGACAGACAGACAGACAGACAATCGGGGCTGATGCACAGGGCCCAAGTCGAGGGGGCAAGCGCAGCGGTGGGCGGAACCGGTGCTGGTAGGCGGGGCCAGAAACGGCAAGGATCCATGGCATCCAGGCATGCCGTTTTAAGCATGAGTGCTCCGTCTGTGGAGGTTCTCATACAGTGTCCCGTTGCTTCAAAAAAAAAAAAAAAAAAAAAAAAAAAAAAGGGTAAGGGCCATGCCGGAGAGTTTGCTAACAAGAGGGATGGCGCTGGTGAGGAGGGAAAGGATGCAACCTTTCCTAAATAGGTACCCGGGACCAGGACACAGCAAGGCTGTTGGGCGTGGGATGGAGGGTTTTAGAATCCCATATTCTTTGGCTGCTGTCCCACCTATGGCGTGGAATTTGCATTCTGCATTGCAGCATAATGGGGTGGTTTCTGAGAAGTTGGCTAAGGAAGTGGCATTGGGTCGCATGGGCGGGCCTTTCTCGGTTAAGCCTTTGCGGGACTTGGTGATTTCGCCTCTGGGGGTGGTGCCCAAGAAGGAACCGCACCATTGTCGCCTTATTCACCACCTATTTTTCCTGAAGGGAGGTTCAGTCAATGACGCCATAGATCCTGAAGCATGTACGGTGTCATATACTTCTTTTGACGCAGCAGTTGGTTGGGTTCGCCGATATGGAAAAGGGGCGCTGATGGCAAAATCCGTCATTAAATCCGCTTTTCGCTTGCTTCCAGTCCATCTGGACAGTTTCCACCTGCTTGGGTGCTGCTGGCAGCAGGAATGTTACGTGGATCGCTGCCTGCCCATGGGCTGCTCCATTTCCTGCTCCTTGTTTGAGACATTCAGCTCTTTTGTTGAATGGGTGGTTCGTGAAGCATCGGGTCTGAATTCCGTCATTCATTATTTGGATGATTTCCTTTGTGTGGGGCCGCCTTCATCTAATGTGTGTGCGATATTTCTGTTCACGCTGCAGCACATTGCAGGTAGATTAGGTATTCTGTTGGCTGCGGATAAGAAGAAGAAGGAGGGCCCGACTACAGGTGATGGACGTGTAAAGTTGTCCTGTGCTGAGCTCCAAAGGGAATATCCTGATATCCTATACTGGGGCAAGCCAGGCGAACCGGATCCATTCAAAGTGTCTTTTCATGGCCGAATTGAATGGTACCCGGGCCTCGTGTCCGAAGAAACGAGGTTTTACCCGTAATGCTTCTCTTTTTAGAGAGCTGGACCCCGCAGATCAGAAAATGGCTTTAAACTTCCTAATTTCTGGCGAGTTGCTTTATGGTCCCAGAACTGTTGGATCCCCCTACCGATGGGGGCCCCAGTCTGACATTTTTTTCAAACGGAGCCCACCGTGAGAGGTGAAGATTGGGTCTGTGTAAACAGCACCCTGCGGCTGGATAAGG
This sequence comes from Aquarana catesbeiana, assembly GCF_042186555.1. Taxonomy (NCBI): domain Eukaryota; kingdom Metazoa; phylum Chordata; class Amphibia; order Anura; family Ranidae; genus Aquarana; species Aquarana catesbeiana. The sequence goes on from NC_133325.1 coordinate 750,382,590, forward strand.
TAAGAGGAGATTCCACAGAATTTTTGAGTTCTAGTGGCTTTTCTCCTTTAAGGTAAATGCATGCTATGCCTATTGTGACCACCGGGGGCTGCCAAGAGCACAAACCTTCACATGCTGACTCTGTCTCAGGTGTTGTAATCGCTGTTTATGTCCCAGCGTATCAAGCAGGCTGCAAGCAGGTAAGGTGGAAAGGGGGATTTTCTCATGTTTGAATGTTCCCCCCCAGGCTAGAGAGGGGCCACAGGGGTCTAGAAAGTGGTCATACCACCCGGGCTCTGCGGCCTAATGGCCACCATCTCTCAAGATAGCCGTTCAGGCAGATCTTGTTACCAGCCTCCCCCCCCATCCCCAGCCTTTCTCCGGAAGCACGACAGGAGAGTCGGCAGCGCGGGAAGCGCTCGTTTTTTTCAAAACTCGAGGGGGGGGGGGGGCGGTAGAGGAGGGGGCGGGATGTCAGCACAGAGTGCTTAGACTCCCACTCAGGCCAGCTGCAGGCTATTAAAGGCACTCTGTACAGGTGTACTCAGCCTTCTGAGACACACAGAGCTGACGGTCGCATGTAAGGTGGGACACAGGCATTCTTCTAGGCAGCATTTACTGAAGTAACACCAGACTGAGCATTGGGTAGCAAGGCTTTTAGCCAGACTACATCGCTCAGCGGGCAGTGTTCATTTGTATACCTCACACCTTGTTGCTTTGCACTATGGGTAGAAGAGGTTCAAGCACCCCAGGAACCAGAGACACTAGGGGATCTCGTTCAGGTTCTGAGGGCCCCCTGTCGGCAGCATCCTCCGCCCCTAAAGATGGGCCAGGGACGGCTAGCCAGGGAGAGCCATCGGGGTCAGGGGCTACACCTGCTTCTGGCACTTCAGCCCCTGTATATATTACACAAGAGGTTTTTTCCTCAACCATTAATGGTCTAGAGGAAAGATTAATGGCCGTGATTACGTCTTCACTCAGTGGAAGAAAACGCACTAGGCTTTCCTCTGTTCCAAGACCCTCAGACAGAGGAGCTCTGGGATAAAGGAGATGAATCCCTTTCAGAGGATCGGGATGGGATGGATGATTCCTCTTCGGAGGATTCAGGTGGAGAGGGACCCTCTGCGACTTCCCAAGAGGAGAAAGTCTTAGTGCAGATCCTCACTGGATTGGTTCGCTCCACATTTAAGTTGCCCATACCTGAAACTGCTAAAGAATCCTCTTCTGCTTTGGGGTCACTGAAACCTTTCCAAGCAGCACATGCTTTTCCTGTTCATACTTTACTTGAAAAGCTTATTTATTCTGAGTGGGATCACCCAGACAAACGTTTTTTTCCGCCGAGAAAGTTTTCAACACTTTATCCGATGGAAGAAAAGTTTATTAAAATGTGGGGAATACCGGCTATTGATGCCGCCATTTCCTCCGTAAATAATAGCCTGACTTGTCCTGTAGACAATGCTCAGATGCTCAGGGATCCTGTAGATAAAAGGATGGAATCCCTATTGAAGGATGTTTTCTCCTTAGCAGGATCAGTGGCCCAACCTGCAGTAGCAGCGATTGGAGTCTGTCAATACTTAAGAGACCATGTTAAGCAGGTCATCAAAGTATTACCTGAACAGCAGGCCCAGGGGTTTGCTAACCTTCCAGCGGCCTTATGCTTTGTGGTTGACGCCATTAGAGATTCTATCGTGCAAACCTCCCGTCTTTCACTGGGGTTGGTGCATATATGTAGAATTCTATGGTTGAAAAATTGGTCAGCCGAAGCACCATGTAAGAAGCTACTGGCTGGGTTTCCATTTCGTGGTGCAAGGTTGTTTGGAGAGGACTTGGATAACTATATCAAGAGAATCTCTTGTGGGAAAAGCACTCTTACCTGTCAAGAAGAAGAGTAAGCGTCCCTCTTTCAAACGGACTCTTTCCCCAGCGCCGGGGGCTTCAGCCTCCAGGCAGTCTCGACGGCCGCCTCCATCGGGGTCCAGAGACAAGAGTCAACCCCAGGGACAAAAGAAGTCCTGGGGAAAGAAGCCTACTAGGCAAAACACTAAGACCTCTGCATGAGGGGGCGCCCCCACTCACTCGAGTGGGGGGAAGACTGCGACAGTTCTCAGAGATCTGGCACGAGGACTTCCAGGACAGATGGGTAGTCTCCACGGTAACCTTAGGGTACAAGCTGGAGTTTCAGGAATTCCCTTCTCCTCGGTTCCTCAGATCAAATGTTCCCAGAGACCCAGAGAAGAAGCAGTCGCTCCTTCTAGCGTTAGAGCGACTTTTGTCGCAGGAGGTCATTATGATATTTCCCGCAAAGGACCAGGGATTGGGCTTCTATTCCAACCTTTTTACGGTCCAAAAGCCAAATGGGGGTGTCAGGCCCATTTTGGACTTAAGGGATCTGAACCGATTCCTAAGGATTCAATCCTTCCGCATGGAATCAATTCGAACAGTAGTTCCCACCCTGCAGGGAGGAGAATTTCTGGCATCAATAGACATCAGAGATGCATATCTGCATGTGCCCATTTTTCCTGCTCATCAGAAGTTTCTGCGCTTCGAGGTAGGAGGGCGCCATTTCCAGTTTGTGGCTCTGCCTTTCGGGATAGCCACTGCACCTCAAGTGTTCACAAAGATCTTGGCTCCTCCTCTGGCCAGATTAAGGGCTCAGGGTATAGCTGTCATAGCATACCTAGACGACCTGCTGTTGATAGACCGGTCGGTAGCCTCTTTGAATGGAAACTTGAGGACCACGGTCAGGTATCTAGAACACCTGGGTTGGATCCTCAACTTGGAAAAGTCTTTCCTAAAACCAGTAAGAAGACTGGAGTATTTAGGTCTGATTATAGATACAAGCCAGGAGAAAATATATTTCTACCCCAGGCAAAGATCACTGCTTTGAGAGAGCTGATTCTGACAGTAAGGACCAAGAAGGGTCCCTCAGTCCGCCTTTGTATGAGGCTACTAGGGAAGATGGTGTCTTCATTCAAAGCAGTTCCCTATGCTCAGTTTCACTCAAGAATGCTGCAACACAGTATTCTGTCGACCTGGAACAAGAAGGTTCAGGCATTAGACTTTCCGATGCACCTGTCGCATGCGGTGCGTCAGAGCCTCAATTGGTGGCTCATACCCGAAAACCTGCAGAAGGGGAAATCCTTTCTACCGGTTACCTGGACGGTGGTAACAACAGATGCCAGTCTGTCAGGTTGGGGAGCAGTTCTGGAACAGGCTGCGGTCCAAGGGGTATGGTCCAAGACAGAGAGGACCTTACCCATCAACATTCTGGAGATCCGGGCGATACATCTAGCTCTAAAAGCCTGGACTATCAGGCTACAGGGTTGTCCGGTCAGGATCCAGTCCGACAATGCCACAGCAGTGGCTTATGTCAATCATCAGGGAGGCACCTGGAGCCGAGCTGCTCAAAAAGAGGTGAACCAGATCTTAGTCTGGGCAGAGATGCATGTGCCATGCATATCGGCAGTTTTCATCCCGGGAATAGAGAATTGGCAGGCGGACTATCTAAGTCGCCAGCAGTTACTTCCAGGGGAATGGTCTCTGCATCCCGACGTCTTTTGGGCCATATGCCAAAAATGGGGGGTTCCAGATGTAGATCTCTTTGCATCCCGATTCAACAAAAAGATAGACAGATTTGTGGCAAGGACAAAAGATCCTCTTGCATGCGGGACGGATGCGTTGGCGATTCCGTGGCATCGGTTCTCACTGATTTACGCATTCCCGCCTATTCTGCTACTACCACGACTCCTTCGCAGGATCAGGCAGGAAAGGAAGTCAGTACTTCTGGTGGCCCCCGCTTGGCCCAGAAGGACTTGGTATGCAGAAATAGTAAGGATGACGGTGGGTTCCCCGTGGACCCTACCGGTACGCCCAGACCTGTTATCTCAAGGTCCAGTGTTCCATCCTGCCTTACAAACGCTAAATTTGACGGTTTGGCTATTGAGACCCACGTTCTGAAGAGTCGTGGGCTCTCAGGTCCTGTCATATCTACCTTGATTAATGCAAGGAAGCCAGCTTCCAGGATGATTTATCATAGAGTCTGGAAGGCTTATTTAACCTGGTGTGAATCCAGAGGTTGGCATCCCAGGAAATATGTCATAGGTAGAATCCTTGATTTTCTACAGATGGGATTAGAGATGAAGCTGGCCTTGAGTACCATCAAGGGCCAGGTTTCTGCTTTATCAGTATTATTTCAGCGGCCACTTGCTTCGCATTCTTTGGTCTGAAACTTTATGCAGGGGGTGATGCGTCTTAATCCTCCGGTTAAAGCGCCCCTAAACCCCTGGGACTTGAATTTGGTCCTGGCTGTGTTACAGAAACAGCCTTTTGAACCAATAAGTCAGATTCCTTTGGTCTTGTTGACAAGGAAATTAATTTTTCTGGTGGCCATCTCTTCTGCTAGAAGAGTATCAGAATTAGCAGCTCTTTCCTGTAAGGAGCCTTATTTGATTATACACAAGGATAGAGTGGTACTACGCCCTCATCCTAGTTTTTTACCGAAGGTGGTTTCTGATTTTCATTTAAACCAAGACATTGTTCTACCTTCCTTTTTTCCAGATCCCTGTTCTCCGGAAGAGAGATCTCTACATTCGTTGGATGTAGTAAGAGCAGTTAAGGCCTATCTAGGGGCAACTACTCAGATCCGCAAGACGGATGTTTTGTTTGTGCTGCCAGAGGGTCCCAATAGAGGACAGGCAGCGTCAAAAGCTACCATTTCTAAATGGATTCGACAGTTGATCATTCAAGCTTACGGTTTGAAACAGAAGATTCCTCCGTTTCAGATCAGGGCACATTCCACAAGGGCTATTGGTGCTTCTTGGGCAGTGCATCACCGGGCCTCTATGGCTCAAATCTGCAAGGCCGCAACCTGGTCTTCAGTTCATACATTCACCAGATTCTATCAGGTGGATGTGAGAAGGCATGAGGATATCGCCTTTGGGCGTAGTGTGCTGCAGGCAGCGGTACAGGGTCCTCAGGTCTGATTGCACCCTACTTGGTCATGGTTCCCCGCCCTCAGGTAGCATTGCTCTGGGACATCCCATCAGTAATTACTGTGGCTCTGTGTCCCGTGATGTTCGAGAAAGAAAATAGGATTTTTTAAAACAGCTTACCTGTAAAATCCTTTTCTTTCGAAGGACATCACGGGACACAGAGGTCCCGCCCCTCTTCTAATACACTATATTGCTTGGCTACAAAACTGAGGTATCCCTGCAAGGGGGAGGGATTATATAGGGGGTTGAACTTCCTGATAGGGTGTGCCAGTGTCCAATCACCAGTGATACCTATATAACCCATCAGTAATTACTGTGGCTCTGTGTCCCGTGATGTCCTTCGAAAGAAAAGGATTTTACAGGTAACCTGTTTTAAAAAAGCCTATTTTTGGGGCATAGTTCAACTCGGGGGCTATAGAGTGTCGCCTGCCGGAGGATAAATTGGTGGTGCTCAAGAGGGAGATTCGGGGGGACATTGGGATTGCGCAAGATTCAGCTTCGGAAGCTGCAATCTGTTGGTCGAGTTTAATTTTGCACGTCGCATTGAGAAAGGATTTGAGGATGTGGCACACATTTTTGGAATCCTATAATGGTCGATCGGTTTGGATGTCTGGTGAGCAACTTTGACTTGAAGCCGGGTCGACAGGTTATGGGGCTGTCAGGGTCACTGGAGTATGGAACCTTGGCCGCGTTTCTGGGCTTTCTACATAACCTGGTGCTCCTGGAACTTTTTCCGGTGGTGCTGGCTATGGAAATCTGGGGCGAGTCACGTTGGAACTTGAAAATACGGTTAAACTGACAACATGGGAGTGGTTCAAGTCATTAACCGCATCTCAGCTTTGTCGCAACCTGTAATACAGCTGCTGCGCCACATGGTGCTGCATTGCTTGCAGTTGAACATTTTTCTGTATGCTGTCCACCTTCCTGGTGTCGACAATACTTTGGCTGGCTCCTTGTCTCGGTTTCAGTGGCACAGGTTCTGAAACCTGGCACCAGCAGCTGAGCAAAAGGGTGTTCCTTGTACCGGATCGCTGTGGGGGATTGCCTTGGAGTCATCGCTGGATGGATCAGACAGTCCCCGAGTCCAGGTAGGCGGCCTATGCCAAGGTATAGCAGGAATGGTTGAGGATGGTGTGGCAAGCCAGAGTTAAGCAGGAAAGTCCGGAGGTAAGGCTGCTGGTACTTTACTTCATTTGCAGAAACCTGGAGCAAGGTGTGTCGGTGTCTGACTTTGAGCGGAAACTGGCTGGCTAGGGGTTTTTCTTCAATTACAGGGCATGGCGGATTTTACAAAAGATTTTTGGGTCCACCAGGCTTTAAAGGGGTATCGGAAGATGCATAAGCACAAGGATGCTAGGCAGCCCATGTCCTTTGCTAATTTACAGGCCATTTTTGTTCAGCTGGGGTCGTTGTACATCGAGATACGGGTGCTTCTTATTTAAAGTGGCGTTTTCGCTAGCCTTTTTTGGAGCATTTCGGATCAGTGAACTGGTCAGCCCATCTAAGCGGGTTCCGGGTGGGCTTTTGGTGCAGGATGTGATTTGCAGGGATGACAGGAGCCAGTTATTGCTGCACAGGTCCAAGACAGACCAGTTTGGCAAGGGCGCACAGGCGTGCAGCCGTTTTCTCTGCCAGGTTCCCCTGTTTGACCGGTGGGGGTGGTACGGGAGTTCTTAGCGGATTGCCCAGTCCTGGAGAGGCCATTTTTGTTACATGGGGATGGGTCTCCTTTATCTAGGTTTCAGTTTGTGTCAGTTTCCCAGAAGAGTCTTCGAGCAGCGGGTTTGGATCACACACACAAATATGCCTCGCACACCTTCCACATCGGGGCGGCCACGGAGGCCGCACGGTGTGGGCTGAACGGGGCAGCTGTGAAACTGATTGGTAGATGGGATTCCAAGAGATTGCATACCTACATTCCCCCACATTTGTTGTTAGAAAAGCCTCTGATGAAGGGGGAGGGGAAGTAGCGGGTGCATGTCTTTATGTGTTTTCATGTGGGGTGAGTGTCCATTGTTTGTCTTGGTGTTATCCCGTGGTGTTTTCATTCAGATGGAGAGCAGCTACGCCTAATCTGGATTATGGGCCATGCATATATGTTTTTTTGGGGGGCCAGGCAAGCTGACGTTATAGCCAGCTGCCTGCCATCAGGAGATACTAGGCGGGAGGCGTTTATTTGTTGGTTGGGGGTACCCGGGATGATGTGGAGCAGGGTCGTGCCTGAGGTGCATAGTTTTGCACATCTGGTCTGGCCACTCGACATTCTGGTACTCCATGTTGGCGGTAACGATTTGGGGGTTCGTTCCATTAGGGAGCTCATTATGGATGTCAAGTTTGATTTCCTGCGGCTCCGCACGGCCTTTCCTGACATGCTGGTCTTGTGGTCAGACATTGTGGCTCAGGCGACTTGGTGTGGCTCAAGTCGCCTGGCAAGGTCAGTGGCGAGGCTCATCAAGGACTGCATAAAGGTAAATAAGGTGGTGGGTCGATTATTCGTAATGGGGGCATGGGCATCCGTCATCTGGAATTAGAATCAGATACCAGACTGTACATCCGGGGGGGGGGGGGGCATTGGGGGGGGGGATGGTGTCCACCTATTTGCAGTGGGTAGTGATTTATGGGCCCTGGGGCTACAGGATGGGATGGGATTCAGCATGCTTTGCGGGTGGAGGGGCCCTTAAGGGTAAGATGTTTTGGTCTTTGATGGTGCAAGACAAACATACGAGATGGAAGTGTTGGGGACTCATCGGTAGTATGTGCCCCTCTTGTGTATTCCAGTTAGAACAGTTAGCTGGAATACGGTAATGGTTTCACTGCGGGTAGTGGGTTGTCTCCGAGCTGGTGTGTTACAGTTGGAGGCCTGTCCCGCAGTGTAGAAGTGGAATATATGTTAATTTTGGGGTGCTGTCAAAGACCAACAGGCTGAGTGACTGATAGTAAGTTTTGTTTCCAGATATTTATGTGTTAAAGATTGTAAAATTTTAATATTTTGTTAATAAAAAGGCTGCCATGGACATTTGTACTCCAATTCTATGTATGGTCTCATTAAATTTAGGTAACGGTAAGGGGGGGGGAGGTGGGTTGAGTGATCGGGCAGATATCAAGAAGGTTGGGGACATCTGGGCTACACTGGTCAAGGATTTGACTGAACTTTAATAGAAAAAAAAATATAGAACTGCTCTAGCGCTCATTCAAGGCACTGGCCACACGGTCTCTGCTATAAGATAATCAGGAACGGATACTGAAGCAAATCCAGGCAGTCAGTGACTGATTCTAAAAAACCTCATAGGATCCTCTACCCCTTATCAGCTTTCCAAAATCTTCCACATATGCATAGCTCGTGCAACCAATGTTCCTCCATAGGGCTGTAGAATGTCTAATTGCGAAGAGGATATTTGATGAATGGAATGTAGTAGCCCTCCAATGCTCAACAGAGGAGGCTCTTGCTAATTCCTTAATGTACCCCCATATAGATGTACACTGTATCAAGATACAGGAGCCTCCTCTCCTCAGCAGCCTCCCAAAAGTCTCCTCATCGATGGAAATCATGTGACTAATTCCGTAGTGTACTCCCATATGGATGTACACTGTATTTATAAATAGGATACCATAAACACACACACACCTTCTGGACATTTGTCAGATATGGTCAAGAACTGCTATGTGTCCAGTCTCTTTTCAGCAGGACCTCTTCCCTTTAAAGAATTATATTTTAAGGCTTGTGTTGCAATCAGAAGATAAATGCATACTCATACCGTAGTAAAAAAAAAATAATTTAACTAACTTGTCAATCGTGAAGGACCAATTTTAAATAAACCCGATATGGATACAGAAAGCCTTGATTGAGATGTCTATTCCTAGGTGTGCAGCCTCGTGTTTTTGATGTATAACATAAGCCAGACGTTCCTGTGGTGTGATAATGATCAGGAATTCTTCTCATCTTCCCCATGTTACAGCCTGGCTATCAACCTGCCACTGAGCGTGACCACCTATTGATCACATAGTTATGCCAGCAAGTACAAAACCGAATTCCCTGGAAATAAAATATGGATAATCTTATAGAAGCCAAGCTGAGATTAGATTTCACTTTTCCTCCATGAGCCTGGCTATAGAAAGCGGTCTTCAAAAGACAGGAGAATGGGAATAATAATTGGGGGATACAATACCAGCGCAAGTTATTTTTGATACAATTGTGTCCATTTTCAGAATATGTATTTGTATATTTTCTCCAGTGTGCTTTTTGATATTAAAAGGATATTAAAAATGTACCTCTAGCCTACACTTTAGCTTTGGATAGAGTTGCAAATGGTTTTAAACCCTTTCATTTTCTTTGCTGTCGCCATTGGGAGATTTATTTTTATCCTAATTCTATATCTTTTTTTATTTCATTTTTAATTTATTACAGGTGTTTATATAGCGGCAACAACTTATGCAGAGCGTTCCATATTGTACATTCACATCATTCTCTGCCCTCAAAGTGCTTACAATCCAAGATTCCGGTTTACATGTATACACATGTAGCACCCCCTAGCTGTGTTGAGTTCTAGAGTTTTTTTTTGTAAAGAGTAGGTAAATTTATGCAGGCTTGGCTGGCAGCCAAGCCTGTCTGTTTTCGTCCTGGGGTTAGGCAGAAATCCAGGGCGAGCTGGATGACTCACAGGCAGCATCACTGAGGCCTCTCCCCTACTTCTGGAATGTTCTGTAACCTTCTAGAAGAATGGGAGGGGTGATAAGGCGAAGCTGCCTATTAGTATTCTGAGCGCCCTGACCAATCTCCAACTTCGATTGGCAGGGGGCAGGCCCCCTCAAATACTCAGGGTCAGCCAAGCTGGGGAGGAGTTGTTCGGATGGAAGCTGGAGATAGAGTATTAGGCTGTCGTAGCCTTCGAGGGAGCTGCCCACTTTGGGGGAGTGGGGGTCGGGGGGAGAGTGTGTGACCTTGGGCCTGGGCTCGGGTGCAGATGGGGCCTTCCTAAAACCACAGAGGGGTCCTGAACAGGAAACACAGGAGCAAGGAGAAGGACAGTGGGAGAACACTGCCAGGCAAGTCTCCAGGAGGAACAAGGAACAGCCAAGAGGGCTGGAGAGCGATGTATATAGTTCAGTCCCTAAATTTTCTATCTGCAATCAAGTGGGCATTCCATATGCACCCCATCTCCATAACAAAGTACAAGTAGTGTTTCTTGACTCAAGTATGTCTGGAAATTCATGTGCCTGGCTGTGCAGGGTGGGAGATGAACCACAATCACCAGCACCCCCTATGGGGGTGATGCGCCCCCCACCTGAACTGGATTGAGAGGGAGAGAGGGAGAGAGGGAGAGAGGGAGAGAGGGAGAGAGGGAGAGAGGGAGAGAGGGAGAGAGGGAGAGAGGGAGAGAGGGAGAGAGGGAGAGAGGGAGAGAGGGAGAGAGGGAGAGAGGGAGAGAGGGAGAGAGGGAGAGAGGGAGAGAGGGAGAGAGGGAGAGAGGGAGAGAGGGAGAGAGGGAGAGAGGGAGAGAGGGAGAGAGGGAGACACTATTTCTCAATTAATTTTGATCTCCGTGCTGTAACACCTTTGTATTTTGGATGTAGGTTAGTGACAAAAAAGTGAACCAAGCCTGCATAAATGATCTTATGCAGTCTCCATTGGAAGCCTGGGTGACAAGGTGATAATACAGGTGTACAATTGGGAGTAAGGGATAGAGCGCTGTCTCCCTGTAGTAGTAAGTGCCAGAACAAGGACAGATGGGATAACCAGGCATTATTTTAATGAAAGCTGTGGGTTTAAAAATGACTTGAGATGACATTAACATTAAAAAGTATACAAGTGTTTGAGTTTACATACTTTTTAAACGCTGACTATTGTTGGATAGCTTGATCACCGAGTCATTGCCCGGAGTTACTCTTAACAAAAAAATAACAGCTCTTTAAAGTGAACAAGAATTCCTGACAAGTCAGATCACAAAATAGATTTAAAATAACCGCAAGCCTGAGAAGACAAATCTGGTGTCACCAGATACCAGGCTGATTCAGTAAAGAGGTGAACAAGCCCTTTAGGGTAGAACGGAGACATAGTACATGTGTGAGCAGCAGCCATTGTCTTAAAAAAAAAAAAAAAAAAAAAAACACACACGGAGGAAAATTGATGTTCCAGCACCCTTTGTTTGAACACAGTTGTCAAGTTCATTTAGCGGTTTAAGACTTCAAATCCTCCAATCTCCTCTGCAGAACAAAATAGCGAGCGTATTTCTAGGAGGGCTAATGAAAGGATTAAGGAAACAGTATTCACTTTCATTGGTACCTGTGAGATATACAAAACAGGCAGTGCAGAACATGACTGAGGGCTGTTTAGATAACTGTAGATATAAAAACATGAAATCTAGCCCAATACTTGACCTACACAAACTACAACAGCTGCCAATGCAAGGTTGCAATTCTCTGCTGACCACTAATGTTAGGGGCACCATAAATGAAAAAGAAAAAGAAGAAGAAAAAGAAGAAGAAAAAGAAGAAGAAAAAGAAGAAGAAAAAGAAGAAGAAAAAGAAGAAGAAAAAGAAGAAGAAAAAGAAGAAGAAAAAGAAGAAGAAAAAGAAGAAGAAAAAGAAGAAGAAAAAGAAGAAGAAAAAGAAGAAGAAAAAGAAGGAGAGTACACCCCTCACATTTTTGTAAATATTTTATTATATCTTTTCATGTGACAACACTGAAGAAATTACACTTTGCTACAATGTAAAGTAATGAGTGTACAGCTTGTATAACAGTGTAAATTTGCTGTCCCCTCAAAAAAACTCAATACAGCCATTAATGGCAACAAAAGTGAGTACACCCCTAAGTGAAAATGTCCAAATTGGGCCCAATTAGCCATTTTCCCTCCCCGATGTCATGTGACTCGTTAGTGTTACAAGGTCTCAGGTGTAACTGGGAAGCAGGTGTGTTAAATTTGGTGTTATCGCTCTCATTCTCTCCTTCTGGTCACTGGAAGTTCAACATGACACCTCATGGCAAACAACTCTAAGGATCTGAAAAAAAAAAAAAAAAAAAAAAAAAAAAAATTGTTGCTCTACATAAAGATGGCCTAAGCCAGTGATGGCAAACTTATGGCACGCGTGCCACAGCTGGCACATCGAGCCCTCTCTGTCGGCACGCCAGGGGAATACCCCAGCCAGGCAGTCACTTGGACTGACGATGCAGGCAGGGAGAAACCGGCTCCCTTCCTTGCATCAGTGTCAGTGACGTCGGGAGGGGGGTGGGCAGCCAGTCATCTTGTTCCATGTGTGCCATTTAGGAGGGGGGTGTAAAATTCTTCTTCCTCCACCCTCCCGACTCTGTTCGGCAGCTTATTGCCTCCTCCCGGCCCCCAACACTTCTGCTAAGGCATTCGGGAATTTCCTTTCTGCAGGTACCCTATTCCAGCTCCCCCTGCTCCAGGACAACTTTGGTTCAGCCTGTCCTAGTGTAGCCTGTGAAAAATCGGAGGGGGAGGGGCGGTGCTTGGAGCTGATCTTCCATGTGGAGAGGTGCAATGGTTGCTAGCCGACATCCAGGCGGCGGGGATATCGAGGAGCGGCTGGATGGCAGGGATTCCTTCAATACTGCCCGGGGAGAGCTAGATGATGAGGCCATGGAAAGGTGAGGAGGATGGATCCTCCAATCTACATTGTACTGTGTGGGGGGATGTTAGTAGTGCAGGAAGCATGTGTCATGTAGGTGAGTTTAATGGTCAGGTAGGTGAGTGCATATGTCATATAGGTGAGTGTAATGGTCATGTAGGGGAGTGCAATGGTCAGGTAGGTGTAAGGTTGCCACCTTTTCTTCAAGTCAAACCCAAACACTTTAGCGGCACACAGCAATTTTTTTTTACAGTATATACTATACAGTACATATATTTTGTGATTAAACAACATTTATAATCATATGAAGTTAATCACAAAAGTCCCCTTTTAAACCCTTCACATCTGGATCCGCAGCGTTCCCCTTCACATCTGGATCCGCAGCGTTCCCCTTCACATCTGGATCCGCAGCGTTCCCCTTCACATCTGGATCCGCAGTTTGCTCTCACATCTGAACTTGCAGTGTTCCCTTACACTGTAAGGGGGACTCTGCAGACTGATGTAACATAGAACTCTGGGTACTCTGACATAAGGGATGCTCTGGGAACCCTGATTTAAGGGGGAACACCGAGAACTCTGATGTACGGAGAGGACTGTAATGTAAGGGGGAACACTGTGGCCTCTGGTGTAAAGGGAAACTGATGTAAGGGGTGCTCCAAGAACCCCGATTTACCTTAGTATACTCACTCAGAGGCAGGAGAGAGAAGGGGGAGGCTTCAGTCACAGACACGGATGGATGGTGAGCTCACTTACCCTTTGGCAGTCGGCACCTCCCATCCAGATGTATCTGCGTCTGCTGAGCTTCAAATGTGCTTCCCCTAACTTCCATTTTCTTATTGGATTGGAGTGTGGGCAGACACAGAGGGATAGGGGCGGGAGGAAGAGGAGCAGATCATGCCCCCTTTCCTCGCCCATCTGTATGTGTTTGGAGGGGGGGGCGGGAATGTTAGTGCTGGCTTTGGGCAGTGTGAAAGAGAGTTTAACAGACGCTCTCGGCTTAGACAACTGCAGCCAGAAACCCTGCTGGGAAGCCATAGTCCAGTCTGAATAATGTGTCCGGGTTTCAGGTGGTCTGAAACCCGGACACATGATTCAAAACCCGAACTGTCCAGGTGAATCCTGGACAGGTGGCAATGGTAGGTGAGTGTAATGGTCAGGTAAGTGAGTGTAATGGTCAGGCAGGGGATTGCATGTGTCATGTAGGTGAGTGTAATGGTCAGGTAGGTCAGTGTAATGGTCAGGTAGGTCAGTGTAATGGTCAGGTAGGTGAGAGCATGTGTCAGGTAGGTCAGTGTATGTTGCAGTGCATTCTGCATTCTTTTTGGTCCCTTAGGGCTTATTCAGAGGGATGATCATCCCTGTCCCATCCTCTGTACAGAGACGCTGGCAGGTTTAATTCTGTGTTGGCACTTTGAAAGAAATAAGTTGGTTTTGCGTAGCGGTTTGGGCACTCGGGCTCAAAAAGGTTCGCCATCACTGGCCTAGGCTATAAGAAGATTGCCAAGACACTGAAACTGAGCTGCAGCACGGTGGCCAAGACCATACAGCGGTTTAACAGGACAGGTTCCACTCAGAACAGGCCTCACCATAGTCGAACAAAAAAGTTAAGTGCACGTGCTCACCGTCATATTCAGAGGTTGTCTTTGGGAAATAGACGTATGAGTGCTGCCAACATTGCTTCAGAGGTTGAAGGGGTGGGGGGTCAGCCTGTCAGTGCTCAGACCATACGCTACACACTGCATCAAATTGATCTGCATGGCTGTTGTCCCAGAAGGAAGACAAAGATGATGCACAATGAAGCCTGCAAATGGTTTGCTGAAGACAAGCAGACCAAGGACATAGATTACTAGAACAATGTGCTGTGGTAAGATGAGACCAAGATAAATTTGGTTCAGATGGTGTCAAGCGTGTGTGGTGGCAACCAGGTGAGGAGTACAAAGACAAGTGTGTCTTGCCTACAGTCAAGCATGGTGGTGGGAGTGTCATGGTCTGGGGCTGCATGAGTGCTGCCGGCACTGGGGAACTACAGGTCATTGAGGGAACCATGAATGCCAACATGTACTGTGCAATACTGAAGCAGAGCATGGTTTACTCCCTTCAGAGACTGGGCCGCAGGGCATTATTCCAACATAATGACCCAAAACACACCTGCAAGGCGACCACTGCCTTGCTAAAGAAGCTGAGGGTAAAGGTGATGGACTGGCCAAGCACGTCTCCAGACCTACTGTAAACCCTATTGAGCATCTGTGGGGCATCCTCAAACGGAAAGTGAAGAATCGCAAGGTCTCTAACATCCACCAGCTCCGTGATGTCGTCATGGAGGAGTGGAAGAGGACTCCAGTGGCAACCTGTGACGCTCTGGGGAACTCCATGCCCAAGAGAGTAAGGCAGTACTGGAAAATAATGGTGGCCACACAAAATATTAACAGTTTGGGTCCAATTTGGACATTTTCCTTAGGGGTGTACTCCCTTTTGTTGCCACCGGTTTAGACATTAATGGTTTCATGTTGAGTTATTTTGAGGGGACAACAAATTTACACTGTTATACAAGCTGTACACTCACTACTTTACATTGTAGCAAAATGTAATTTCTTATGAAAAGATAATGTTGTCATATGAAAAGATATAATAAAATATTTACAAAAATGTGAGGGGTGTACTTATTTATATATAGTCCCCGACCTCCTTCGGTCTAGGTAGATTCATTGGGTGCCAAACA
Source organism: Aquarana catesbeiana (assembly GCF_042186555.1). Taxonomy (NCBI): domain Eukaryota; kingdom Metazoa; phylum Chordata; class Amphibia; order Anura; family Ranidae; genus Aquarana; species Aquarana catesbeiana. The sequence goes on from NC_133325.1 coordinate 750,397,866, forward strand.
CTTCTTGAAAGCAAAAGAGATTTTATTTCTCTTAACAGAACTTTGGGGGAGAGGGTTAGGGCCAGGACACCCTTAGGTAGTTGGAAGATTAATTGGCAGACTCCGAAACTTCAACAGGAGGACAGCTATGCAGCGAAAGTCACCCAGCATGACGCCACATCTGCATATGTAGGAATGCTGTCTCCTATGGCAACAGTCTTTAACAGTTCCTTTACTTCCACTACAATCACTTCTTGTAGTTCAGCCCACTGAGCTCCCAGTTTCTCACTAGACTAGATGATTGACTGCTAATGAATCCCTTGAGCTCCTTCAATCTTCGCCATAGTATCTTCTTCAAGCGTCACCCCCGCCTCTCTGCTGGGTCCCTAGCTTGGCACTCAAGATACTTCTCAAGCTTCACCCCACTGGTCTGCTTGATCCATGACTTGACACACAAGGCTGCTCTGCAAGAGTCACCTCCGCTGGCTGGGTCCCTGGCTTGATACCCACTGAAGTTACCCGATTCCTCACCATCCCCGGTTGGTGAGAATACTGTTCCGGTAGTTGCTTCAGCTACTCACTGTGGTCCCTGGTAATAAGGTGGTTGGTCCCTTAGTGGTGACAGCTTACCCTCTACCTCCGACCATGACAGATTCTCCGGGCCAGCAGAACCGTCACTTTTGGTTGGACTGCAAGCCACAATCCCAACCCTGCGCTGCTCTTTTGCTTGTGGATAGGCCCTTAGACAGCCTAGAAGCCAAATATGCCCGGGATAGGCCCAAACTCCGGCCTAGCAGCCTAGACAATAACACACGTCAATACTTGCCTATCCCAGGCAGAAAGTCATATCACGTTCAGGTATCCAAGGCTCCAGCTACCTCAAGAATACCTCCTCCCCCCTCCAACTTCCAGGATCAAACGGCTTCCTACCCCTAAGTACGCATACAGGTTGCAGCTGCTCCTCCATACCCACTGGAGACAGGCACATCCGACAGCCAAGCACCACCGCAAGGGAAATACAATTATATACAGTATATATACACATTTCCTATTACATTTGTAGAACGCCTGGACGGGGACTGGTATGGAACTTATGCCGCGTACACACAAGCGGACTTTCCGGCAGACTTGGTCCGGCAGACCGGACTCCGTCTGACAATCCGATTGTGTGTGGGCTCCAGCTGACTTTTTTCCCCAAAAGTCTGACGGACCTAGAAATAAAACAACGTTTCAAATCTTTCCGACGGACTCAAGTCCGATCGAAAAATCCGCTAGTCTGTATGCTAGTCCGACGGACTAAAACCCACGCTAGGGCAGCTATTGGCTACTGGCTATCAACTTCCTTATTTTAGTCCGGTCGTACGTCATCACGTACGAATCCGTCGGACTTTGGTGTGATCGTGTGTAGGCAAGTCCGTTCGTTGGGAAAGTCTGTTGGAAGGCCGTCGGACCAGTCCAGTTGAAAAGTCCGCTTGTGTGTACGCAGCATTAGAATAACTAATTATCCACTACAGGACATACACTCCAACTAGCCACTCCCTCCCATGTACACATGTCGGACTACCGGCCCATACAGACTGTGCTCCTGTTCTCCTAGCTCTGATGAAGAGGTTACCCTCGAAACGCGTCAGCCTTTTTTAAATTACCTGCCTCAACATGGGCATACCCCAATTTTAACTTCTTAGTGCTTATTTTGTCACCTGTCTTTATGCAACGTAGTATTTGTATGATTTAATATTTATAGGTTTGTATTTTTTATACATGATTAAACCTAACCTGTTTTGATGTGAGCGTCTGATCACGCGCCCTCCATCCACCTCCTACATAAACACACATCCACCCAGATAGTCGTCCAGGTGGCACAGAACACTGATCATCTGACTCCACCCAAATTTATAGGTTCTTCCAGCAGACCAAGGGATTGAAGAAAACCCCTGCCCATTGGCTGAGATACCCCATATACCCATAATCTGACCTTGCAGTGCCTTTCTTATATCTAATGCCACCAGATACCCAGCCACCTAGTGGCAAAAGAGAGAAGTGCAGCAATTACAGACTTATGCCCTTAACACACGGTCGGATTTTCCGATGGAAAAAGTGCGATCGGATTTTGTTGTCGGAAATTCCGATCGTGTGTGGGCTCCATCGGACTTTTTCCGTCGGAATTTCCAACACACAAAGTTTGAGAGCAGGCTATAAAATTTTCCGACAACAAAATCTGATTGTGTGTACACAAATCCGACGCACAAAGTGCCACGCATGCTCAGAATAAATTAAGAGACGAAAGCTATTGGCTACTGCCCCGTTTATAGTCCCGACATACGTGTTTTGCGTCACCGCGCTCAGAACGATTGGATTTTCCGACAACTTTGTGTGACTGTGTGTGTGCGTGCAAGACAAGTTTGAGCCAACATCCGTCAGAAAAAATCCATGGATTTTGTTGTCGGAATGTCCGATCAATGTCCGATTGTGTGTACAGGGCATTAGAGTGAAATCAATTGATCCTCAACAATTAGCCAAGGTAGCTATATCTGGCAGGTAAATTTAGGAGCAACCCTGCCTAAACACCAGGGTGCTACATATATAAATGTTGTACAAATTTGTTTTTTGCTAATGTACCGCAAACTGTAGGTATAATTATTTGAAGCAGGGGTTCTCCAAGACCTGGAAAAATATTTTAAGTGTTCCTCTGGGGTAAAAAAAAAAAAAAAAAAGTGATCTAGATATATTTTGTACTTAAAATATTATACCACATTCAACAGACTGGCTGACTTTCGTGACACTTTGGCTTGGTTCTATGTGGCCTGAGCAACCATGCAGTCACTGGACATCTTTTGACTTTCGGTCTCACAAAAAAAAAAAAAAAAAAAAAAAAAAAACACACACAAAACAAATTCTAAAGTCAATATATGCTAGGAAGAAATAGGGTGAGGTAAGTTGGTGCTTTCTTGCTGAACTTACCCTTCCACCAAAATAAGTAAATCATGCAGCACATCAACTTCACGTCACAATTCTGGATACTTGCCTTTGTCAGCAGAAGCCTTTTCAATATTCTTGGCATAGTGCCTGTGCCAGAATTAATGGACTCCTGCTCATGCGTAAGAGTTACTTTTCCCATGCCAGCTGGTCAAGGCCGTCAAGGACCCAACACCCAGAAGAAGGTGAGGAGAAGATGTGGGCACTGGCAAGGACATCACCACCATTAGGTCATTGTAGCGGATGTATTTATGTCTTTAATTCGACTTTAGGCAGCCATTGAAGTCAGCACAGTTTTAAAACATTTGTCAATTTAGAAGGAATGCAGAGGCATCATAAACCTTAATGTAGCTCAGGTTCTTTAACCTCTTGCCAAAAACCATAAAGCACATGTGTAAAGCCAAGCAGGTTGAGCCTTAAAAACACCCATATGGCGCACATAGACACCTATAGCAGTTGAGGTTTCTGTGCTCAGAGAGCACAGTGACCAAGCTGTCACCGACAGATACAACTCACTTACACACCAAATATATCTTTATTACAAGGTCCAGAAGGCTAGTAAGACATATTGAACCTCGTAGGAGAAAATACACATTGTAGGTCAGGTTTGGTCTCAAGCAGCTCATAATTTCATTCTGATAAATGATATGCTGGTTTTTAGGGCTTGCGAAGCCTGACCAGTGAAAATACACTTATGCAGCATAATTGGCATTAAGGGTGTTATCATGGGGCTTTAAAACACTCCATACACTTCAACACATTCCTCATACCTTTTTATTGAGCAGAGAAGCTCCACATCACCCTGCTCAGGAGACAATAAAAGTATACTGCCTAAAAAGCTTGGGGCTCTTCTTTTTACCAACTCAACTACTAAGGATAGCCGAGAATTAGCTTACGAGGGTCAGCGACACTTACAACTTCAGAATGGACTTCAATCTCCAAGTGATTTGAGCTATGCAATGTACCAAAGACCAGGCAGACTCTTGTAATTTTGACTTTTAAACCCTTTTAACCCTGTTGCTGAGGTTTCGTAATACCTTTTCTGTAAAATATTTCTTGCTTTGTTTGCTCTTTTCATTAAATGAGATTTAAAAAAAAAAGTGTTAAACTGAATTTCTGAAATGCTCCAACTAGAAATTAAGAACGCTCTAAAAGAACCTACCTCAATGTCAAAACTGTTACATTCCTGTCTAGGTGTGTTGGTGAGTGATACAGACATGTTTAACAATGGTCAAACCTGCAGCAGCAAATGCTGTGAATGGTTCATGCTTCCCTTAAAGTGTGTGTGAATATCTCTGTATGTTGTGATTGTGAAGGTACCCATCTAATAGTTTTTTGAAACTAGCGACTCTCCCTACTGAGAACACTGCTTGTGGAAGAGAATTTCACATCCTTACCGGAGCAGGACTTTTTTTTCTCACCTAGGAGAGAATGATGTAGCGCCAACTCCCCAGCACCTGGCAGAAATCTGTGGCATTGACAGGGTCCAGATTTGATCTTGTGACTTCTGCAGTGCCTGGCTGTAGCTCTTTTTGCTGTGCCACCTGAGATGCTGTACAGTGCCCTATCTGATCCCTTAGACAATCCTGACATGTTTAGTTTCTGGTGAAACTTAAACTCTTAGCTCCTCCCATGAGCTTCCTGATTTAAGCCATCACTCTTCACTTCCTGCTTGCCAAATTATTGTACTCTCTCCAGCTGATACCTTGTTCTTTTGGGTACCTGCAGCTGTCCTTATTTTTACTACTCTTTGTTACTGACCTTTGCACTTGTTCCTTGACTACGCTTCCCCTTGATCCCAACACTGCAACCATTCACTATCGACCTTTGGCTTGTTTCTCGACTACACTTCTACTTGATCCCAACCTGCAACCACTTGTTACTGACCTTTGGCTTGTTTACTGACTATGCGTTTTCTTCATCCCTACCTGCTATATCTGCTACTGGACCCTGGCTTGCTCACCTCCTGGTAGGGCGATCTTGAGGATCGCAACCTGGTACTAACACATTGCCAAACCTATCTCCATCATCAGGAGCTCTGGTAAATACCGGTTAGTGATTTGACCCCACACCTTGGGTGACTCTGCAGTGTGTGTGTGTGTGTGTGTGTGTGTGTGTGTGTGTGTGTGTGTGTGTGTGTGTGTGTGTGTGTGTGTGTGTGTGTGTGTGTGTGTGTGTGCGCGCGCGCATTCCATTGCAGACGTCAAGGTCCCAGACACCAGCGCTCCAGTCACAGATGTGCCGAAGGGCCAGTAGACATGGCAGAGACCTTTGCACATTTGCAAGATACTCAAAGATGGCGGTGCGGTAAAGGTGGGACAAGGTAAAAATATCAAGGGACTGAAGTTCCCCTTTAATTAAATCTTATTAATGATGGTAATGCATTACCAAAAATCTGGATTCTAGTGGCCGTTATATTGTTTTACAAACATTTTTAGATAATGTGATCCAGGCCCAAAGGACACCATGTGATATGTCATTACAAGTGTTTTTCATTACACGCAATGATTGCACACATTGAACAAGAAAACAGAACCAACATCCTATTTAGGCTGTTTAATCAAACGGAGGCAGCAGTAGCAGCAAATGAGGTCATTCCTTGTGAATGTTACCACTTGTGAAATCTTTACGAAAAACCTTGTTTTAAAAAAAAAAAAAAAAAAAAAAAAAAAACACCCAGAATAAATCCACCTCTTAGCAGACGGGATTCAATGGACCCTTGATTAGTATACAGAAGCAGCTGATAACTAAGGATGATTAACACAACCACCCAGCTATTTACACAGCAATCATCTGGAAATGGTCATACATAATAAATGAAGGAGGAGAGGACAATATAATTTGTCAAATCGCACAGCACAGAGTAGCAGACAGTGAGTCACATGCCATAGATGGTGATAAGCGCAGGATTTGGGGGTCATGGTTAATGTTCTGTTCTGACCGGGTCAAGGAAGACTGCAGACATTGTGATAGATGGATCACATTCCTCCCCCCAGAGATGACAAGCTCCCAGACAAATGCCCTACCCCCATTTTATTTCCTCTCCTGGTATTATATATCCTATATTTTTTAAAGTATTTCTTCTTTTAACCACTTGACCTCTGGAAGATTTACCTCCCTTCATGACCAGGCCATTTTTTGCTATATGGTACTGCGTTACTTAAACTCACAATTGCTCGGTCATGCAACGCTGTACACAAATAAAATTAATGTAATTTTTTTCCCCCACAAATAAGGCTTTATTTTGGTAGTATTTGATCACCACTGGGGTTTTTCTTTCATTTTTTGCTCTACAAATAAAAAAGGCTGACAATTTTGTGAAAAAAACAAACACACACATTTTTTTTTTTTATAGCCGAAAGTAAAAAAAAAAGTAAATCATATTTTCTTCACAAATCTATGCCAATATGTATTCTGCTACATATTTTTGGTAAAAGAAAAAAAAAAATCCCAATAAGCGTATATAGTTTGGTTTGTGAAAAAGTAATGATAGATAGATAACATATACATATAATTCTGCAATCTGGCTATAGGGCGGTCAGCAAGTGGTTAATAGAAATGCTTAAAGCGGAGTTCCACCCAACAGTGGGACTTTCACTTTAAGCACTCCTTGCCCCCAATACCACATACTTTTTTTTGCGGGGGGGGGGGGACGGACGACCCACAGTTGCAATGAGGGCGCTGCGGAGAGAAGCGAGGCTTCGGGTGGCCGCATCGCTGGACATAAGTGCATTTACTGTTTTTTTTATTTACTGTTTTATGCAAATAATTTATCTGGGAAAGCCTCCCTTGTATAGATACCACAAAACCCATAGACTCTACTAGATGCCGCGTTCTTGGATATGATGTTAGCAGTCCCGTCAGACTCAGAGCTGTCACTCACATGACAATCTATAGCATTCCCCTTTGCCGATTTCCCCACACAAACTACAAAATAGGTTATGCAGTAAAGTGATGGGAGGAGCAGGGAAGCTGGGCCAGCACAGACAGTAATAAGTCTTCATGAAAAGTAGGGGCGAACTAATGCTCAAAACCAAAAATCAATACAAACGGAAAATCAAAATGTGAGAAGCCGCCAACATATACAAGTGTTCCCACACAGAAATAATGTAAATAAGAAGGTATGTGGCGCTAACTAAATAAACAAGATATAAAATGAACAACAACACACTGTCAGGAATGTGCTGCAACAATGAGTGTGAACCTCAACCAGCTTTGTGATGTCATCATGGAGAAGTGGAAGAGGACTTCAGTGGCAACCTGTGAAGTTCTGGTGAACTCCATGCCCAAGAGGGTTAAGGCAGTGATGGAAAATAATAGTGGCCACACAAAATATTGACACTTTGGCCCCAATTTGGACGTTTTTACTTAGGAGTGTACTCACTTTTGTTGCTAGTGGTTTAGACATTAATGGCTGTGTGTTGAGTTATTTTGAGGGGACAGCAAATTTACACTGTTAGGCCCCTTTCACATGATCGTACAGCTGAGGTCCGCCTGTCAGTTTTGATGGCGGACCGGAACGGGCGCTCCATGTTAGCCTATGGAGCGACGGATGTCAGCGGAGACATGTCCGCTGACATCCGACCCCATCCGATCCGCTAAAAGCAGACGGATGGCCCTACGTCCAGATCCGTCGCTGGCGGATCGGATGGGGTGAGATCTGACGAAAACGGACATGCTGTCAGTTTTCATCCGATCCCTCCATAGGCGGCAGCGGCGCCTGACAAACCCCTCCCCGCTCAGTGAGCGGAGAGGGACCTGTCATCCGCCGGCTCAGCGGAGATGAACGTACTGATCTCCAGCTGAGCCAGCGGACCGAGGCGGGCTCCGTAGAAACGGAGTCCGCCTCGTGTGAATGAGGGCTTATACAAGCTGTGCACTCACTACTTTACATTGCAGCCATTTCTTCAGTGTCGTCACATGAAAAGATATAAAATATTTACAAAAATATGAGGGGTGTACTCACTTGTGTGAAAATATATTATATATAGATATATTCAAAGTAATTCTTACAAAAAAAAAAAAAAAAAAATTGTTACATGTAGGAGCAAAGTGTCCGATTTGGCCCGGATGGCAAGTGGTTAAAGAATTAGCTGGAGTTTGGCTTCAATTTGTTAGTGTATTTAAATCTGTTATCCTATTTAACACTCCCCTCCTCCAAGACTGACAAGGTTGTAGTCTGCTGTGCTTCCTGTGCTTCTTCATCCAGAGAGGGGGTATGCTAATACAGGAGCTGTGTTATCAGATCACTAGATGAACACAGAGGGAAAAGGCTAAATAAAGAAAACGAATGCAGCCACCACATTTAACGATTGGTAAACTACTATTTTTGGTGTGGGTTTAATACTGCTTTAATGTAAAGAAGCTTTTAAAATGTGCACTAGTGTACACAGAGGCAGCCATATTCACCCATTACATAGGCAGGCTCAGCTTCCTGCTTGGAAGAGCAGTGGGATGTTTTATGGCTTCTCCTCTAACTGCAAGTCTATTGATCTGTTTGCAATCAGAAAGCTGTCCGTGTAATTAACTAATAGTCATTCAGCAAGCATGGCAACCTGTATATAGAAATGTGAAACTGCAACCTGTAAGAAATATGAAAAAGTCATCCCATTTAAAAAATGTTACAATTATAACTCATACAAGCAAACTCGCAGAAAACACACTGTAGCCCCCCTTGAAGATGCGGAACTCCGGGCTGAATTAACAAGCCAAAATGATCAGCGATGTGGAAACCATTTTGCAGGCAAATGCCAAGGACATCTATGACATTGGCAGATGTTTGTAGATCTTTATTTGTACTCTATATACCAGAGCAACCTCTTATTTTAAGATACCTATAAGGGTACATTCACAGTAGAATGCAATAAAACACAATGAGGTACATTGAGCTAAGTGGCCACCTCGACATGCACAAAAATAGGTCCTGCATGATCATTTGCAACGTAGGACAACGCAATACACAGAGCATATGCATCTGTGCGTTGTGATGTGCTATAATGTATGTGCATTGGAGCGTACTATAGATGTGCATTGTGGTGCGTTTTACTTTAAATCGCAACATACATCTACAGTGCGTTATGTTAACATGCATTCAAACATGTTATAGTGTGGGTTTCATGTCAATGGGCCCTAACTGATCTGTAATAATTGATAATAAAATAACTAATTATTGACAAATAGCTCTTTACCAAAATATTTCTATAGTTCTAATGGCAGAGCTGTTGTAGCAAGTTGTACTGCAGTTGTCATGTGCCAGAAAGGAACATACTGATAGGAGGAGAGAACAGAGTGACAAGAGAGTTGAGCTCATCAGTGTGCTGCTTCTCCTTTCACGGTCCAGTCACAGGCTGGGGGAGGGACAAGACCTGTGTTGCTGAACTGCTGCAAAGGAAAATCAGGTAATCTGCTCAGCATGTCAGGGCTGTGTAAATCTCAGAATTGGAAGGACAAATACAACCTACAAATCCCTTTGTGGTTAAAACAGTTCCCATATACTATATATGTTATATATGAATTTAGCGGTTTGCCTGGAATTCAGCTGTAAAGGAGCACAAAGCTCTTCATTCTTTTCAGTCATTCGATATGTAGATGACTGTAAAACCAATGGGGAATCCCATAATATACAGTATATATTATTGCCTAATAAAATTGCTGATTTTCTTGATTAAATTAATATACTGTTCAGTCCATTTAGAAAGTCAAAGGCCAGACAAAAAAAAAAAAAAAAAAAAAAAAAATGTGCCTATGTTTGAGAGCAAGCCTTGGGAGTAGGTAGGCCTCGGTACTGGTACTGGCATATGCCAAAGAACACAGGTAGGTAAAATTATATTGGCAAACATATGTGACACACACCACCAATTTATTGAATTCAGGTGTACAATGCTACAGCATAAACTGTGTGCTTCCAACCTTGAGACAACAGTTTGGGGAAGGCCTTATTCTGTTTCAGCACAAAGCCATTTTCAAAAAGACATAGCTTAAGGAGTTTGGAGTGGAGGAACTTAAGCAACCTTACCAAAAACCTTTGGGATGAATTGGAAAACTGAGTGAGCCAGGTCTACTAGTCCAACAGCAATACTTGACTTTACAAAGGAAAACTTTTAACTGGATGGCCACATATTAAGTTAATTCCATATTTGTTGAGCACCTCTTCTGAATTTTCCTAGAACAGAATTCAGAAATTGCAACTTAGAGCTGAAGCACCATCTAGTGGTGAAATCCAGTAGTGCAGTGTGACCATCAAAGGCTGCCAATGGAAACAACTGCATTTCAATGATCACTCTTTCAACTGCCAAGTAATATAACTTAGACAAGTTCTGTTTACCAGGGAGCCTTGAGTGCTGGGGACCTGTCCATGGTTCTACACAGAATGATAAAAAAACAAACAAACAAACAAAAAAAAAAAAAAAAAAAAATTTGATTGGCATGTCCCCTTTAATATATGTGACACATTGTTTTATATCTATTATGTTCTATACAGGAACCCTTCCAGAGATATGATGAAGTCCTACAGACTTAAACGCCAGAAAATTGGCACACTCCTGAATAAAAATCTCACAAAAAGGGAGTGATAAAGAAGCAATAAAAAAAAAAACAAAACAAAAAAAAAACAACTCACAACAAAGAAACATCTGCAGATAATTAGTCAACCCAGTATCATACTAAGAGAAAAAAAAAACAAACAAAAAAAAAAAAAAAAAAAAAAAAAACACATTGCGTTGTACTACATATCATATCATATGCTGAAACTTCCATTGCACACAATGTATGAACAAGGATCAGCAAAGCTTACACTTACAAAGAAAAACATATTTTAAAAATGACAATATTTAAGCACCTATTTACCCTTCGGACAGGGAATGACCCAGAACATTGAGTTATAGAGCACAGTGAGTGCACAAGAACAAAACAGCGGCACACAGTGCAAGTACAATCTGCTAGGACAGAAGGTGCAGCCTTTTGTATCACACTGACAAATTGGTCATGCTGTATTAATACAACAAGGACAGGGCAGGCAGATAGGGTCCTCTAATTGAAATTCCCCTACACCACCTCCGCTTCAGAGAAAAAACCAATGGAACTTAAAGCAAAAATGGAAGCATAGTGTCTTGTTTTAGAGGCTCGTTGGTTGATTTAAATTATTTGTGTATAGTTTCCCCAAAATATTTGCAATTCAAATAATGCATTACAGCAAGAACAAAAGGTGTCCACGAAATACAAGCTTCTGACATTAGCTAAAATGTCTGAACAAGCATTACCACCATCTGTATCAGCATTTTTCAGATATTTATTTCACATTTAGATACCAAGAACATGGTCAGATCAGAGAGTTTAAAGCGTAACTCCACTTTTGTTGAGAAAAAAAAAAAAAAAAAAAAAAAAACACAACACATTCCCCTCTGGGTGATCTCTGTACATTGCAAGGATTATAACAAACTTTGTTGAAAATTCCTACCTTTTGTTATTCTGAAGAAATCCTTGTGCGTTTCTCTGTGCCTCTGTTCTGAGTAGGTCTAATGGGAGTCATTTCATAATTAACTGTCAGGTGTGGAACTACAGGGCACTAATGAGGAAATCTGCTGGGCCTGCATCCCTTTAGATGGGTTCCTATTGAAAATATCTCTCAAAAAATGTTGCAGGGGATGCCTGAAATCTGACTTGTATCTTAGGCAGACTTCTGGGAAAATTGGTAAGCCAATCACACAAGCAGGAAATTATGTTTCTGGGGAGTCTAGAACAGTGATGGCGAACCTTGGCACCCCAGATGTTTTAGAACTACATTTCCCATGATGCACACGCACTCTGCAGTGTATTTGAGCATCATGGGAAATGTAGTTCAAAACATCTGGAGTGCCAAGGTTTGCCATCACTGATCTAGAACATGGTTGTTTAACCAGGGTTCCATGGCACCCTAGGGTTCCTCCAGAGGTTGATAGGGGTTCCTTGAGCAATTTCTGCCTCCATGATAAGTTCCCACAGATACCATTGATCTTTTTAGCTATCTGTAAGGGGATACTTAATGACCATCACACTAATGTATCATGAGTTGTACAGTAGATACAGAGTAGTCATTTTTAGCAAGGGTTCCATGAGACCTGAAAGCTATTTCAAAGGTTCCTCTGTGTTGAAAAAGGCTGATCTAGATGTTTTTGTTAAAGCTCTCACCGATTGTTCCTTGACACCCAGAACCAATATCATATGAAAATTGAATCCATTTTCAAATGGTACCTGGAAGCTATGGTAAAAGTCACGAAAGGGCTTAGCTTTTCTTAAAGACCCCCACTTTACTGAATATGTCGCCAAAAGCCTAGGCATCTGGTCAGGGCATCTCTCGAAGGGAGGCTTATTCTATCTCTTGTACAGATCTGCATGAAGAAATACCTAGATCAACCATTCTCAACTTTTTTTTTTTTACCATGGAGGAATCCTTGACCTAATCTACAGGTCTCAGAAAAACCCCTACTAAAAATTATTATATATAAAGCTCCAGGTAGATTAGCATAAGAATCAGTAAGTTGTAGATAAAATAAAAGGGAATAAAAAGTTTGACACTTAGAGCGGATTTTTTTTTTTTTTTTTTAAACAACCACTCCTCTATAAAAACAATTACTTTTAGTATAAGCTATGCAACAATATAACATTGGCCAACTAGAAATACAGACAGTAAAAACTGTAATGGGACTTTATATTTAGATCGGAGGTTGGTAATGGTATTTGCCTTGGTTGTCAGTAGGATAGTCCTTATCTTATAAAGAAGGTCAGGTAAAAAGTGCTTCTTTACATATGAAAATAAGAGGACAATTTTCCCTTTACATTGGTGGGCAGTAGCAGAGGTCCCTTTTAGATTAGTGACTACTGGACAAGAATGCCCTGTTGGTGGTCATAGTAGCATCCTCTGCTAAGTTTTATCACTATTGAAACTACACAGGCACTGTCTGGTAGAAAATCGATCTACCACTCTTCATGGAACTCCTAGCAATCTCTGAAGGTTCAATGAAACCCTAGTTGAGAAAGTTTGACCTGGATTTGGGTTTATGAGATGCTCAGGTGGGACCTTGAAGCAGCCGTTTTTCCAGAAAATGTAAAGGTCTTCCATTGCCCTTCAATTATTTAATGTTAAAACAAACCTGTGCTCTGTTTCAGGACACTAAGGTGAACAAGAAGAGAAACTGATCTTATGTGCAGATACCTGGAGGTGCCTGGTGAGAGCAGTCAGCAATGGTCCAACACCTTTCCTCAAATCAGGTTCATAATAGGCCTAAAGTGCTTCCTTACTTTTGTCAGGTTACCCAGCAATCCCAATTACCACAAGAGCTGGATTTGCTTAGCCCTTTGCAAGCTTTCAGAAGTTGGAACTGACCAGGGGGGCAGAGTAAAAAGCAGATACATTTGGGCTGATATACTAAAAGAGTGGAGAATCTTCATGGAATCAACTCAGAATTATTAATTGTTCAGCAAATTGCTTTCCCCTTCATATCCCAAATGTTCTTCTGGTCCTTCAACTTTTTACTATATGGTTTCACATTGCCCAGTTACACTGGCCTTCTGGTCTGAAATCAGACTTTTCTGCCTTGCTTTAAAATTTCACCAATATACATTATCTCACAAAAGTGAGTACACCCCTCAAATTTTTGTAAATATTTTATCATATCTTTTCATGGGACAAAACTGACCAAATTACACTTTGCTACAAAGTAAATTAGTGAGCGTACAGCTGTCCCCTCAAAATAACTTACACAGCCATTAATATCTAAACCGCTAGCAACAAAACTGTGTACACCCCTAAGTGAAAATGTCCAAATTGGGCCCAATTAGCCATTTTCCCTCCCTAGTGTCATGTGACTCAGTGTTACAAGGTCTCAGGTGTGAATGGGGAGCAGGTGTGTTAAATTTTGTGTCATCGCTCTCACTGTCTCATACTGGTCACTGGAAGTTCAACATGGCATATCATGGCAAAGAACTCTGAGGATCTGAAAAAAAAGAATGTTTGCTCTACATAAAGATGGCCTAGGCTATAAGAAGATTGCCAAGACCCTGAAACTGAGCTGCAGCACAATGGCCAAGACCATACAGCGGTTTAACAGGACAGGTTCCACTCAGAACAGGCCTTGCCATGGTCGACCAAAGAAGTTGAGTGCACATGCTCAGCATCATATCCAAAAGGTTGTCTTTGGGAAATAGACGTATGCGTGCTGCCAGCTATGCTGCAGAAGTTGAAGGGGTGGGGGGTCAACCTGTCAGTGCTCAGACCATATGCCGCAAACTGCATCGAATTGGTCTGCATGGCTGTCCCAGAAGGAAGCCTCTTCTAAAGATGATGCACAAGAAACCCCGCAAACAGTTTGCTGAAGACAAGCAGACTAAGGACATGGATTACTGGGACCATGTCCTGTGGTCTGATGAGACCAAGATAAACTTATTTGGTTCAGATGGTGTCAAGCGTGTGTGGCGGCAACCTGAGAAGTAAAAAAAGACAAGGGTGTCTTGCCTACAGTCAAGCATGGTGGTGGGAGTGTCATGGTCTGAAGCTGCATGAGTGCTGCTGGCACTGGGGAGTTAAAGTTCATTGAGGGAACCATGAATGCCAACATATACTGTGACATACCGAAGCAGAGCATGATCCCCTCCCTTCCAAGGCTGGACTGCATGGCAGTATTCGAACATAACGACCCCCAAACACACTTCCAAGATGACCACTGCCTTGCTAAAGAAGCTGAAGATAAAAGGTGATGGACTGGCCAAGCATGTCTCCAGACCTAAACCCTATTGAGCATCTGTGGGGCATCCTCAAAACAGAAGGTGGAGGAGCGCAAGGTCTAACATCCACCAGCTCAGTGATGTCATCATGGAGGAGTGGAAGAGGACTCCAGTGGCAACCTGTGAAGCTCTGGTGAACTCCATGCCCAAGAGGGTTAAGGGAGTGCTTGAAAATAATGGTGGCCACACAAAATTTTGACACTTTGGGCCCAATTTGGACATTTTCACTTAGGGATGTACTCACTTTTGTTGCCAGTGGTTTAGACATTAATAGCTGTGTGAGTTATTTTGAGGGGATAGCAAATGTATACAGTTATACAAGCTGTACACTCACTACTTTACATTGTAGCAAAGTGTAATTTCTTCAGTGTTGTCACATGAAAAGATATAATGAAATATTTACAAAAATGTGAGGCGTGTATTCAGTTTTGTGAGATACTGTATGTAGCCCAGCTAGATGCAAGACTCAGATCTTCCCAGCTGCACAAAACTCCTTTTAAGCTTAATATTTTACCACACTAAAAAAAAAAAAAGTTATGGCTATTCAGTTGGAATCTCCTGATCCTCCAACCCATTGCCCATTAGTTTAGATTTATTAACCAAGTCATCCCTACGTATAGATTGATCTAGAATGCCTGCGGCTGCCCAAAAGTAGTTGACCAACCCTGGTCCCACTGTCTGGGAACACCTTCTACATTATCCATAGAGTAATATCCACAATACAATTCACTTTGTACTTTTTGTATTATCTTAATAGCAGATATGGGAAAAAATAGGTTACATGATGAATATTTCAAAAACAGATTTATTGGTCAATGTGGATGTTCAGTACAATTGGTGAGGAGGAAGCAAGGGGAACCAAGCCATGCTGTGTGTGTGTCTATGGCACACAGCTCTATAGACACACATAGCTCGGGATCAAGACCACACATGTGCTCCTAATGCAATTGCCCTGCCATGTGGGCGCACCAAAAAGGAGGAGGAGTAGACAACACCAGCGGGGACCCCAGAAGAGGATTGGTGCCGCATGGTGTAATACCATTGTACAGAGCAGGTGAGTATAACAGGTTTAGTATTTAAATTTTAAAAAAAAATTGCCTTTAGTAACATTTAAAAAAAAAAAAAAGAAAAAAGTGTGAATATCCACATCACTTATCCAATCATGTGAAAAGCAAATTCCTGCTCACTTTGAAGAAAACAGGAATTTGCTTTTCACATGATGGGATAATTTAAGTGAATATTCACACAATTCATTCTAGTAAATCAGCCTCATTACCATAGAGCAGTCTTTCTCAACTTCATAATCCTTAAAATAATACAAGTCTTAGGCTAGGTTCACACTTCTGCAGGTGCAGAAATACGTGTAAATCGCACGCTTTCCCGCACCCACAAGCAAAACTCGCTGCTCTTTAGCAGACCCATGAGGGTGCCATTAATTCTTAACGCAGCACATTTTCAGGTGCATGAAACCACATGGTGCAAAGGCAGCATGCGATTTTAGGGTGGCTCGCAATTCTGGAAAGGTGTGGGGGATCTTTTACCCGCGTTTCCCACAGGTACAGTAGCCCATTTAACTGAACAGGCTGCTATGCGCAGGAAATAGCTAGATGTGAACCTAGCCTTAGGGAACCCATACTAAAACTAATTCATCCAGGTCGATTGTAAAAATAACCCTTATGTTGGTGGTCAGTGGAAAGAATGCAACCCTTTACAGTGGAGGTGAAATGACACCCTTAAGCTGGCCATATATATATTGAAATCCAGCTGGTTCAGTAGGGATCAGTCAAATTTTGATCAGCATGTGGCCGTCCCTGACCATTTGGAGAACTTTTGTCTGTCAGTGGCTGCAGCCGCTGATCAATATATTCTGGAATGGGATGTCCCACTGACAGAATACAATGCTCTGGCAGGAGGGGGGCGGGGGGGGAATTCTTCCATCCATGTCATTTGTGTGGATGGAGGAACCTATTTGGTTGTTGTTTTTCATTAAAAAAAAAAAAAGAGAAAGAAAAAAAACTATCCGTCTATGGCCAGTTTACAAATGGCTAATGCCGTGTACACATGAGCGGAAAGTCCGATAGAAAAAGTCAGACGGAAGCTTTTCATCGTATATTCCGATCGTGAGTGTGCCTCATCGGACTTTTCCTTTAGAAAATTCTGACGGACCTAGAAATAGAACATGTTCTAAATATTTCCAACGGAACCAACCGCTCGTCTGTATGCTGTCCGACGGACCAAAAACGACGCATGCTCTGAAGCAAGTACGAGACGGAAGCTATTGGCTACTGGCTATTGAACTTCCTTTTTCTAGTCCCGTCGTATGTCACCATGTTCTTTATGGTCGGACTTTGGTTTGACCGTGTGTAGGCAAGACCGCTTGAGCGGAATTGTGTCGGAGAATCCTTCAGAGTTTATTCCGACGGAAAAACCAGTCGTGTGTACAGGGCATAAGAAGATAATTTGTGTTCAGCCGGTGGTTTTGCCAAGTGTTATAGGTCCTAGAACCATGCAGGTACCATCACATTGGAAGTCAATCAACCACAGTTCAGGAAAGCCTAAGGTCTCATGGAACCATGGTTAATATGGCAATAGACTATTAGATTTTTTTGTTCAGCCTGATGGAATGAAATTGAACAAGTTCCTCCATCTACACTAAACAGCAAATATGGACGAATCTCCTGTTGCAGCCATTGTGTTAGACAGCTGGCTCCGCCGGCTGTCAAAATATCGGAACAGTGGCTGCATCTAATTGGATGCAGCCTCTGTTCAGCCATCAATTTTCCACCTTGCTTCTGCAATTTTTCAATCAAGAAATGTCAAGCCGGAGACAGTTGACTGGGCCACCCACTGAGCAGATTTGGTACAATACATCATGTATGGCCAGCTTTAACCACTTCCGGACCAGCCGCCGCAGTTTTACTGCAGCAGGTTGGCTCGGCTGGTCATATCGATGTTACCTTACGTCGCTTCGCCTTTTGACCACTAGGGGCGCGCAGCGTGTCCCCGGAACCGATGCGAGTGCCCCGGCAGGCGCGATGACCGCCGGGCACCCGCGATCGCTCATGACAGAGAGAGATCCGGGATGTGTGTGTGTGTGTGTGTGTGTGTGTGTGTGTGTGTGTGTGTGTGTGTGTAAAACACACAAATCTTGATCCTTTCAGGGGAGTAGAGACAGATCGTGTGTTCATACCAAGTATGAACACCGATCTCTCTCCTCCTAGACAGTCCCCTCCCACCACAATTAGAACACACACTAGGGCAGTGGTCATCAACCCTGTCCTCAGGGCCCAGTTATCTTCCAAACCTGGCCTGTTAATGGGCCCTGAGGACAGGGTTGATGACCACTGCACTAGGGAACACAGTTAACCTCTTGGTATTAACCCCTTCCCTGCCATTGACATTTATACAGTAATCCGTGCATTTTTATAGCTCTGATCGTTGTACAATTGTCAATGGTCCCAAAAATGTGTCAAAAGTGTCCAATTTGTTCGCCGCAATATCGCAGTCCCAAAAAAAAAAAAAAAAAAAAAAAAAAAAAAAAAAATCACAGATCCCTGCCATTACTAGTAAAAAAAATAAATAAATAAATAATAAAAATGCCATAAATCTATCCCCTATTTTGTAGACACTATAACTTTTGTGCAAACCAAATCAATATATATATATACGCTTATTGCAATTTTTTTTACCAAAAATATGTAGAAGAATACATATCGGCCTAAACTGAGGAAAAAATTAGTTTGGCGAAAAATGTGGGATATTTATTATAACCAAAAGTAAAAGATTTTTTCAAAATCGTCGCTCTTCGTTTGTTTATAGCGCAAAAAATAAAAACCGAAGAGGTGATCAAATATCACCAAAAGAAAGCTCTATTTGTGGGAAAAAGGGATGCCAATTTTGCTTGGGTACAACGTCACACGACCGCGCAATTATTTATAGCAGCGCAATGTCGAATCGCGAAAAATGGCCTGGTCACTGAGCAGCCAAATCTTCCGCAGCTGAAGTGGTTAAACCTGGTACATACTAGTTTTTTTTTCATGCAACCCCGTGGGTTGCACAGAAAAAAACCGACTGCTCCGGTCGGGAGCCGCTGTACTAACCAGGCGAGGTTAGTCCAACGATCTCCCCCGCTGAACTGTTGTGTTCTGACAGGGGGATGCCCCCCCCCCCCCGCCAGAACACTCCAATCAGCGGTCTCTCATTGGCTGAGAGCGCTGATCGGGAGCAGGTCAGCTGCTGGTCTGCCAGCATGCACGTCCGACAGCCGGCTTCTGTCAGACAGACTGACATACACACGGGCAGAATGTCAGCTGGTATTTTTTGTACCGGCGAATATCTCCCGACATTCGGTCCATGTGTACGGAGCTTTAGAGTGTCTCGAAAAAAGTCAGTTATCTGCATTGCATACAGGTCTACCTTAACCACTTAAGGACTGAGCCTCTGAGATTTGGTGTTCACAAGTTAAAAACATTTTCTTTTTGCTAGAAAATTACTTAGAACCCCCGATCATTATATATTTTTTTTCTAACAGCCTAGAGAATAAAATGGCAGTCGTTGCAATACTTTGTCACACCGTATTTGCGCAGTGGTCTTACAAGCGCACTTTTTTTGGAGAAAATACACTCTTTTGAATTAAAAAAAATAAAAAAAAAAAAACAGTAAAGTTAGCTCAAGTTTTTTTTTTATATTGCGAAAGATGAGGTTACGCCGAGTAAATTGATACCCAACATGTCACGCTTCCAAATTGCGCCCGCTCGTGGAATGGCGACAAACTTTTACCCTTAAAAACCTCCATAGGCGATGTTCAAAAAAATTCTACAGGTTGCAAGTTTTGAGTTACAGAGGAGGTCTGTGGCTAAAATGATTGCTCTCGCTCTAACAATCGCGGCGATACCTCACATGTGTGGTTTTCATATGCGGGCGCTACTCACATATGCGCTCGCTTCTGCACATGAGCTCGGCGGGACGGGGCGCGTTTAAAAAATTTTTTCCCCTTATTTTACTATTTTGTATTTTTACACTGTTCTTTTAAAAAAAAAAATGTAAATGTAAACATTCCTTGTAATAGATTAAAAAAAGCATGACAGGACCTCTTAAATATGATATCTGGGGTCAAAAAGACCTCAGATCTCATATTTACACTAAACTAAAAAGAAAAAAAAAAAAAAAAAAAAGTCCCTTTAAGAGCTATGGGCGGAAGTGATGTTACACGGAGAAGGGTGGGGGGCATCTTCCCCTCACTTGTCTCCATGTCTAACAGGAGAGGAGACCAGATTGCCTCCGCCGCTGCCGGCGGCTCTGGTAAGCATCAAAGGGCACCGGAGCGTGGCGGGAGGGGGGCCCCCCCTTTACCGCCGCCGATAAAAGTGATCTTGTGGCAAATCCGCCACAGACACCACTTTTTATCTGAAAGCGAACCGCCTGCCACTGAAGAAGAGGATAATGAGTTATGGCAGCTAGCTGCTGCCATAACAAGGATATTCCTCTTCAAAGTAGTGATGTAAAATGACGGCGGGCGGTTCATAAGTGGTTAAAGTATAGCAGTCTTGTGACTTCTATCAGTGTCTGGTTAAATCTTGTAGGAGGAGTTTGTTCTCCCCTTTTTGTCCCATGAGGCTGCAGGACCCCTGACCCTCTGTCTGGACAGTGCTGATTGGCCCTGTGCTGATCACATGCACCCTCCCAAGAAAAAAAACAAAAAACCTCTAGCAATACACACCAAACTGAGCATGTGCAGCTTGTCCCCAAGGCTCCGTTCTATCAGCAAATAGATTGGGGGACTGTGGAAGAAGGGGAGGATCAGAGAAGACAGAATCAAACAGCCTTTACACACAATGCAGAGGATTAACCCCTTAGGTTCCATAGTGAGTATAACAAGCATGCTTTACTGCGTATACAGACTGATTTTACTGTTGTGGGTTTAGTAACAATTAAAATTTTAGCCAAAGAAAAAAAATAAATAAATAAAACCACACACACACACACACTGAATCATCTACAGCAGGGGTCTCCACACTTTATAAAGAAAGGGCCAGATTACCGTCCTTCAAGCTTCGGGGGGGGGGTTGCAGACTGCACCTAGTGGAAGTAAAAAATACCCAATCTGTCAGTGGAAGGAATTATGCCCCATCGTTGGTGTCAGTGGAAGAAATAGTGCCCCACTAATGATGTCTTAATGCCTCGAGGGCCGCATCCGGCCCAGGGTTGCAGTGAACATTAATGTGGGTTGTATTGTATTGTCTGTTAACTTGCTGCAGCTTTTCTTCTTAATATCCCCCCCCCCCAAAAAAAAAAAAACACAAAAAAAAAAAAACAAAAAAAAAAAACACACACACCTCAAACTATTTTACTGGTTGGAAAGTATCCAAATTTTGCCAAAACTCAAGCGATTCAATGGGAGCCCTGCGTCCTTAGGACAGGACTGGTTTGTTGATACTCTTGATGCATAACAAGTGCAAGACAGGAGCAATGGGAAAAAAATGACTGAGATTTCTAAAAGTCAGAGGGAGGAATTTGTCAATTTTGCAAAATTTGTTCACCAATCTTCAAAATTGCCTCCAGATTGCAGCCTTGGGGAGCGGCACAAATTTACACAAAACCCAACCACAAAATCTAAAGGAGAGTCCAATGCTTGAGAAGTCATTGCATTGTCCAGCTGTAATCCTGTATCGCATCAAACTGGTTTTAAGTGCAACCGCACACAAGCGTGATCATTAAAAGGTCCGGCTAATCATGCCGTAGTGCCATTTACCTTCGGAGAATAAAGTGTCACCAATTAACCGCCTCCATTAACCCAAGCAAACGATGCAATTAACTGTATAGGTATAGCGCTGATTCTATTTTATCTAATAACTGCGCGTGACGACTAAAATCCCAGCCACTGCCTTCCAATGTCAAACAATCACACACATGCAACGTAATGCTGAGTAACCGGAGACCACAGCTGTAGCTCCGACCTCACACGTTTCCATGAAAAATAAAGACGTTACCTTATCCCTCATACTGGGAGAAAATAAACTCTTGATCATTCAACGCACACAGCTGATCCAGCAGAGGAGGAGCGATGGATGTAAACACAGGATTATTATATACACCAACTGTGCTGCTGGCCAACGTACAACGTTCATTATCAAGACATGTATAGGAAAAAAGATTCCATGACTTCAGCTTGTCTATACATTAATGATAGAAGCGTGTACAGGCTCATCCATCTACATACAGGTCTTACAGGTAAGTGCAATGTTTACATGTGCCATGCTACAGACTCACCCCCCACCACCACCCATGTATGATTTCCAGAAAGCTGATTATAACAAGTCGGATGAGTCCTGCTTTTTAAGGTCATCCCAAACAAAAGCCGGGGGTCTGCCAGGGTCGTATGTGCCCGGAGGGGGAGGCAATGTCACGTTCATGCGGTGACTTGGTAAAAATGTGAGCACAGCAGGCTGCGGACATCAGACAACATTGTCTGCTGTATCCTCAGGCCAGTCTAACCGCGGTGTATAGGGGAGCACACATAATGGGAGAAGAGCCTGGATTTTTCCCCAGGGATCCCCCCCCCCAATTTCTGGTCCAGAGGCCAGGGCCAATGCAAAGCACAGCAGGATGGAGAGGAGAAGGGTGCAAGCTCTGATCTAGGTAGGATCTCATAAAATTCATAGGCTTGATGTCTATGGCAGAGAAGGAGAAGGGGGGTGCATGCACAAATTGGAGGTGCCGTTGCAACCGAGTATTAGAAAAATGGCCAGAAAATTCAGGGATGGCAGTGATTCGTCCCCGTTATAAAACGATGATACAGAACATTCAGTAACCTGATGTAGCCAAAGCATGAAAATGGACCAGGATCTGGAGAATTACGTCTGCAGTGAGGAATTGGGCACCAAAATAATAAATGGCACCTATATATGCATATATATTTTTTTATTTTTTCATACATATTTCACGCTACATGCATATAACTCTGTATATGAATCTATAAATGGTGCACGAGATGATGATGATCATCATCATTATTTTATATTTAACATATATTTGAATCTATAAACAGTACAAGGTTGCTGTTATTATTATTTAGGCTTTATATAGCGCCAACAGTTTGCGCAGCGTTTTACAAAATGAAGGCAGACAATACAGTTCAATGCAAAAGGAATCAGAGGGCCCTTGCGCACTTACCTGCAGTCAGGTGTGTCCAGGCACCGTCTTCCCTTCTCTCTCCCCCGATATCCAGCTCCCTCTCCAGCCGGTGTTGGATGTACGACTGAGCGAGCGTATCTCCTGTATCCCCGATCGGCGTGCACGCTCTGCTCCTCACATACTGCACATGTGCGGTGTTTGCTGCTCGCTCCCGATCACTGCCGCTGCTCACTTACAAAGTAACACAAAGCCCTGCGACTGATACAAAAGAGATTGATTTACTAAAGGAGTAGAGGCTGTTCACTTAGACAAGTCAATGGATCACTCAAAGGCTAACCCTATTGGCTGCAAAATTAACCCTTTATGTAGAGGCTGGCTGATGTCTGCGAGCTTAACTCCTGCACGGCCGGCAGCTCCCGGATGCGTGTGGATGATTAACCCTGCATGACTAGGAGCTCCCGGCTGGTTTTAATCCTTTCATGGCCAGAGGCTAACTGGTGTGTAGGGATGATTAACCCTCTAATCGCCAGTGCCTCTTGCAACTGGTTATTAAAACCCATTCCTTTCCTATTTGTATTAATGTGTGGAGTCAAAACTTTTTTTTTTTTTTCAATAGAAACATGGAAGAGTGATGGCAGAGAACGATAACATTTGCCCCCTCCTCTTTTTTTTTTTTCTTTGTTTTTGTTTTGTATTGTTTTCCCTTTGTTCTTTTTAATCTGTGTATAGATCTTTAAGACATACTTATAAGAAAGTCAATGACTTTCACCAAACATGTATTGGTGGTGAACCAGTCACTGTCATTTAACTCTTTCACTGCCAGAACCACTTTTGCATATTTTTTTTGCACACGTTTAAAAAATTATTTTAAGCCAAAAAAATTATAGAAAACCCCCAAAACATAATAGGGGATAGATTTACTAAAACTGGAGCACTCAGAATCTGGTGCAGCTGTGCATGGTAGCCAATCAGCTTCTGACTTCAGCTTGTTCAATTAAGCTTTGAAAATGAAACCTGGAAGCTGGTTGGTCTCTAAGCAGAGCTGCATTAGATATTGCACTCTCCAGTTTTAATAAATAACCCCCCCCCCCCCTCTAATATATTTTCTGAAATTAGAGACTAATGTGGGGCACACACTATAAGAAACTAATTTAACTCTTTTACTGCCAGAGCCACTTTTTAGGCCCCTTTCACACGGGACGGATCCGTGTTGATCCGCCCCGTGAACATCCGCTGCTCAGCGGGGATCGCTCCGTTTTCCCCAGCTGAGCCGGCGGATGACAGGGCGGGACCCGCACACTGTGCAGGGACCGCCCTGTCAGATCTCCGCTCTCCCCTATGGGGGATCGGAGGAACACGGACCGTCTGTCCGTGTTCATCCGATCCGCTCTGCAGACGGATAGAAAAATAGGATTTTCTTCCGTCCGCAGAATCGGACGAGAGCGGAGCCGGACAACATCGGGTGTCAGCGGATGTACATCCGCTGACACCCGTTATCCCATAGGGATGCATGTATGTCCGTATTTCATCCGAAAACGGATGGATGAAATACGGACATACGGTCCGCATGTGTGAAAGGGGCCTTAAGCCAAAAAATTATGGAAAAAAACCAAAACATGACAGGGGTAGATTTACTAAAACTAGAGCACTCAGAATCTGGTGCAGCTGTGCATGGTAGCCAATCAGCTTCTGACTTCAGCTTGTTCAATTAAGCTTTGAAAATAAAACCTGGAAGCTGGTTGGTCTCTAAGCAGAGCTGCATTAGATATTGCACTCTCCAGTTTTATTAAATAACCCCCCCCCCCCCTAATATATTTTCTGAAATTAGAGACTAAAGTGGGGTACACACTATAAGAAACTCATTTAACTCTTTTACTGCCAGAGCCACTTTTGCATTTTTTTTCTTTTGCACATGTTTAAAAAATCATTTTAAGCCAAAAAATTATGGAAAAAACCCAAAACATGACAGGGGTAGATTTACTAAAACTAGAGCACTCAGAATCTGGTGCAGCTGTGCGTGGTAGCCAATCAGCTTCTGACTTGTTCAATGAAGCCTTGAAAATAAAATCTGGAAGCTGATTGGTTTCTATGCAGAGCTGCACTAGATATTGCACTCTCCAGTTTTATTAAATAACCCCCCCCTATATATTTTCTGAAATTAGAGACTAAAGTGGGGTACATACTATAAGAAAATCAGGCAAACAATCGTCGGATTTTCCTCGTTGTTTCATAGCAAGTCAGAACCGAGGAAAAGAAATAATGTACTTAAATTCTCGTACGAGAAAGGCTTATTTTTTGTTGTTTATCATACGCAGTCTTTAGTTTCTGGTTTTTCTCGTAGGAAAATCGTACAAAATCGATACACATTGCACGAAAACTGTTGTAAAACCAGAGAACTCCTTGAATGTAGGGGTGCAACCTCACATCTCCTTGACTGTGATATGTAGGGTCCATATGTAACTCATATATATGAGGGATATATATTTTATTATGTATTTGTTTATAAAGACTATGTATTAATACAATTTGTTATAGTCTATATTGTTGTGATTTTCTCTTATACAGACACACTTGACATAATTATGAAACGAAAATTGTTCGTTCTGTTCCCGTACGAGAAACATTTTGGAGCTTGTTTGTCCCTTTGGAACTTTTCATTCTGAAGGTCGGAATCGGCTGTAGAAGAAAATTGTACAAAAGTTCCTTGGACGAAAATGTTCGCCTGATTTTCTTATAGTGTATACGAGCCTTAAAGTAGTGGTAGTTCCAATTTTTTAATGTCACACAGTATTAGCACAAGGGTTTATAAAACACAACATTTCAGTAAAAACACTAAAGGTAATTTTAGGGCACCTAAATGCAATATACAATATTTTCCAATCTTTTAGTAAAATATAAAAGATGAGGTTGTGCCAAGTAAATAGATAGCCAACTTCTCCAACCTTAAAACTGCATGTGCCTGTGAAAACAGCGACAAACTTCAATACCCTATATTTTGGATAGATGTTTTAAAAGCCCCTACAGGTCATCAGTTTAAAATAACGGGCCTAGAATTATTGCTCTCACTCTGGCGTGCTCAGCGATATGTCACATATCTAGCGCAATCAACTTTTTTGTGCATAGGTGCCCCAGATGCATGCGTTTATGTGCATACATGCATGTAAGTTGGGGGGGGGGGGGTCAAAAATTTGTTGAAGGGATTTTAAGTGATTTAGTGTAACTTTAATTTTCTACACTTTTTTTTTACTAAACAATTTTTTCATCATATAAGGGACAAAAAGTCCCCCATGTGATGATTTTTTGGTGACAGGTTCTCTTTAATGAGAAATCAGCTATCTCACCTGCTCTACAATGAGGCTAATGGAGTGCAGATCACACCAGAAAAGTGATACCAGGGCCTGTAAGTAATATTTCACATGTCACTTCCGGATCATTTAGGCTCCGTTCACACCTAGGCATTCCGGATCTGTCAACATGAGACTCCAGAGTCACAAGGGATGGAGTCTCATGTTGACGTCACTGGATGGCCATGCCCAATGGCTATATAAGGACTGGCAGACATCGGAGATGACACAACGACGGGAGCCAGCTTCGGAGGAGGACCGGGTAAGAACACAGCAGCCGAGGGAGAAGACCGGAGGAAGAACACATTACCGGAGGCAGATGACAGCAGCGGAGGGAGAAGACCGGAGGAAGAACAGATCGGTGGCGGAACCGGAGAAAGAAGACACGTTGGAGCTATGACTGGGGACATTATTCATTTTTAATAAAGGACTTGTCAAAAACCGTCTCTTGTTTTTATTTACACTACACTGCTTTTTTTTGGGGAGAATTGGTAGGGGTACAATGTTCCCCAATATTTAATTACAATGGGGGGCGGGATCCGGAGGCCCTCTTGTTAAAGGGGGCTTCCAGATTCCGATAAGCCCCCTGCCTGAAGACCCCCAAAACCACCGCCCACGGTAGTCGGGAAGAGGCCCTTGTCCCAATCAACATGGGGACAAGGTGCTTTGAGGCAGGGGGGCAGAGCCCCCCCTGCCCCAATGCACCCACTCCCTCATGTTGAGTGCATGTGTCCTGGTATGGTCCAGGAGGGGAGATGGGGCGCTTGCTCATCTCCCTCCTTTCCTGACCTGCTGGGCTGCATGCTGAAATAAGGGTCTGGTATGGATTTTAGGGGGCCCCTACGCCATTTTTTTTTTTTTTTTGGCATGAGGTTCCCCTTCAAGATTCATATCAGACTCAAAAGGGCCTGGTATGGTCAGATTCTGTTCATTGAAGTTGCATGGAAGTTGGACATGAAGTTGCAGGGCAAAGTCAGATCAGAAATCGTACGACTTTGGTGTCGGATCAGTGTGAACATAGCCACAAGCTACAAAGACAGCAGATGGGGCTGTACACAGGTCATACTTATTGCACCCTCCAAATGTAACCCATTAAACTAAATGGGACTGTGCGGTGGTGCAGAATTTTAGGGGATAAAACAAACAACATAATATCTCTTCACCACTGGTCAAATGCCCTCTAAAAAGCAGTCCACTGCTAATCGCTCTTCAGAGGGTGAATCTTATGTAAACGAGCCCTTACTGTTGACAAACTCGCTACCCCTGCTGGAAGTCTGTTCTAAGCATCAACTACTCCTTCAGTAAAACAACACTTTCTAAGGTTAGTTTTGCGTTTTCCACTGTTGTCACTTGAAGGATGCTGGTCCAGATCAATATTATGCAGCCAGGGCTGGAGGGATTACGCTCAGCCAGGAAGTGGCTGTAAGAGCCTGGAAGAGACCAGCAGCACTGAGATGTAAAAAAAGGAAGCAAAAAGTTGAAAAGTGTATTTCATGATAAAATTTGATTGTGTTAGCAAACAAAATGTCCTTCATTTAGGTCAAATCTGAGTGAATGAATGGACGTTTCCCGCAGTGCTTCAACACGCAATACGAAGGTTTCCATAATGTTCAGCACTGCCGGTTCATACCTGAGTGTTGTGATGCTTGAAACTTGCCAATAGAAGCTCACAAAAGATGAGCTCTTTTGGGCCAAGGCTACATATTGTTGATGCCTATAGACTGGGAGCATTTGAAAACACCTAAAAAAGCAGGTAACAAGCATTTTTTGAGCCATTTATTGTGCACCCCTTGGAAAGTCGCTGGTAGTTTGGGCTTATTTTCTCCCCTTAAAGCACACACAGCCAGGCACACAGCATTTTCAGCAGTCTCTCTCTGGCTCAAGAAGCAGTCTAGGGTTTATTTTATTTTTTTTTTAACTGCGGCTCCCAGCAGGGGTCTGATGCATCCTGGTTCACCGTTTCAGGTCCGATATTAGTCCAAATTTTCGTCTGAATTCAGACCTGAAACGGACCAAAAGCCTCAAACACTACACGGTCACTCTTGTAGCACTGGGTTCTTGTACTTGTGCTACAGGATCATTGGTTGCCTCCTGCCGATATCCACGAGGCTCCCTTGGGAGGGAAATGAAGACTTCCATTTGCTACCCAGGCTCAAACTATTTATGAGCTTTTCCCTCACCTTCTGGGCACACCTCTCCTGGGCTTGGTGGAAGTCCAATAATTTATCAGACTGCAGTCTCTACCCTTCCTCCCACCATGTTTCAGAGATTTCTAAAATATAGGGGGAAGTAGCAGAGCAGCAACCTGTGAAAACCTGAGTAGCCCTAACCAATCAACCCCTGCTCCTCTGATTACAGTGGAGTCAAACTAAATTTACCTACCAACCTTACCTAAACCCAGGAGGGTGCTACATTTCTGATTGAGTAATTAGTTTTCCAATGCTCAAGCCTTAAAATGCTCAACAAAAGCATGTACAAAAAAAAAAACCCAAATGCTTTTAGAAACTCAAGTTTTGGTTTACATATGGTTTGGCGCCCATTTATACTTGTTCATTGCTATAATGCTTCACAATGTTAAACGTGGTGCTGTGCTGCATTCTTTATCAACAGCATCCCAACGCACTACAGAAACAGACCTCTGTTGTGTCAATGTGTTGTTTTTTTTAAGTGGCACACTGCAACACATGACATGTGCTGCCCTCTGGGTACACCTTTTATACTTAACCATTGGGGTGCCAATGTAAATGAAAAAGTGCCACCTGTTACTGCAACACATACATCTGAAGCTCTCTAGGTACCCCGTGGAGTAGTCATTTCTCATATGAAATACTGAATTTCATAGAAAATGTAACACCGGTAAAGTACCTCCCACCCTGCCTTATTATGTGCTGGGTCACCCCATACTAGTAGTGCCTGCACCTTTCCAGTTAACCTGACAGCTCCCGAGGGTTGTCTTTTCTCATAGGGCTACCAGCAAGGTTTAACCGGAAGATTTTACCCCCTTCCTGACCAGAGCACTTTTTACAATTTGGCACTGCGTCGCTTTAACTGACAATTGCGCGGTCGTGCGATGCTGTAACCAAACAAAATTTGTGTCCTTTTTTTCCCACAAATAGAGCTTTATTTTGGTGATATTTGATCACCTCTGCGGTTTTTATTTTTTGTGCTATGAACAAAAAAAGAGCGACAATTTTGAAAAAAAAAATTAATAATATTTTTGACTTTTTGCTATAATTAATATCCCCCAAAATAAAAAAAATAAAAAATTTCCCTCACTGTGTTCTAACTGTATGGGGATAGGATTGACTAGGAGAGTAGCCATCATCCACATACAGAAATAGAAGGGACAATGGAGATTATACAGTGCGTGTTAGATTTACTTTAAGGTGAAAGTGCCTTCCACGCTGACAAACTTTTTGCTTCTACACCTTATTAAACCAGGGGTCTTCAAACTACGGCCCTCCAGATGTTCAGGAACTACAATTCCCATCATGCCTGTTCATGTCTGTGAATGTCAGAGTTTTACAATGCCTCGTGGGATGTGTAGTTCCGCAACAGCTGGAGAGCCATAGTTTGAAGATTCCTGCCTTAAACATTCTATAATACCCAATGAAGCAGCTACAGACCCACAATGTTCTTGCTGAGTATCTGTGCTCTACCAAGACAGCCATTTCCCATAAAGGTAGATGGGTGTAGGGGCGCTCTCAGTATAAAGGCTCTTTAGGGTATTTAAGACGTTTATTGAGGTCAACAGTTCACAGGTGATAAGTAAAGCCAGCGTGTTTCGGGGGAAATGTCCCCCCTTCACCAGGGTTGCCGGTACTCTACTGATTCCCAGTTTCAGGTCTGTTCTGATCACATCCACCAACACAGCCCTGATGAAGGGGGCATCTCCCCTGAAATGTGTTGGATTACTTATTTCCTGTGAACTATTCATTTCAATAAACTTCTTAAATATAACTCCAATGGTAATGAGCCTTTATAATGAGCGTACCTCTATGCCAATCCATGAGTATTTTGCGTAGTGCCTTTCCTTCGCTTTCAGAGCAGCCTGAGAGCCTAATAGGGCTCACCTACACCACACCTTCAGTGGTTACAAGCCCCCTTGAAGGACAATGCAGCCCAGATTACCTCCATCGATACCAGACAATACTCTGGTCCAGGGGAAGGAGGGTGCAGGTAGATGAGATGTTGTTGGTGGGGTTGCAGGCAGTACTCTTTGACGCATGGAAACTGGCACATGGTTTAGCAGGGTGGGAGACACATTTCTAATTAAACAGGGATTGGGGGAAGCTGATAGTTAACGAAGGGTTAACATATCTAGGTGTTGATATATTGCCCAGGAGAGGACAGGGTCAGTGCAAACAGCCACAAGGCTAGCCGCTAGCCCTGAAGGGTTTTTATTATATTCTGTCACGGCAACATTAAAGGGTTAATCGTGCCAAGTCACCATGAAGCTGTTAGTCATAAATGGGTTAACTATATTCTCTCATACTAGCAATGAAGGGGTTGAGTATCTTTAGCCACCAAGAAACAGTTTAGTCACGAACAGGCTACTCACTGGAGTGCCATTTGTCATGAAGGAGTTAATTGTGTTCCGCCATTGGCAGACACTAGGAATGAATGGGTTAATATACCCCTACCTTAGAGCCAGTAGTCATAAATGAATAGGTTAATCGTTCCTAGCTACAAGGGAGCTGCCAATGGGTTAACCAAATAACGAGACAGCAGCTAGACATGAATGGGTTAATCATATTCCACCATCAGGGAGCAACTAGATATGAAGGGGTTAATCGTTCCCAGCCTCCAGGGAAACACTACTGAATGGGTGTATTATCTACACAGAGCAGAGAGCTACTAGTTATAGCACATCAGGGAGCCTAGGAAAGGGTTAAGTAGGAAAAAACTGGACATTGCAGGCAGAGCCAGGAGGGAGTACAGAATTCTGCACATATGCAGCAAACACAGGGATACAGGAGAGAGAGGGGATGGAGGGGGCACAGGAGAGAGAGAGGGGATGGAGGGGGCACAGGAGAGAGAGAGGGAATGGAGGGGGCACAGGAGAGAGAGGGGATGGAGGGGGCACAGGAGAGAGAGAGGGGATGGAGGGGGCACAGGAGAGAGAGAGGGGATGGAGGGGGCACAGGAGAGAGAGGGGATGGAGGGGGCACAGGAGAGAGAGAGGGGATGGAGGGGGCACAGGAGAGAGAGAGGGAATGGAGGGGGCACAGGAGAGAGAGGGGATGGAGGGGGCACAGGAGAGAGAGAGGGGATGGAGGGGGCACAGGAGAGAGAGAGGGGATGGAGGGGGCACAGTAGAGAGAGAAGGGATGGAGGGGGCACAGGAGAGAGAGAGGGGATGGAGGGGGCACAGGAGAGAGAGAGAGGGGATGAAGGGGGCACAGGAGAGAGAGAGGGGATGGAGGGGGCACAGGAGAGAGAGAGAGGGCATGGAGGGGGCACAGGAGAGAGAGGGGGGTAGAGGGGATGGGGTAGATAGGAAAGAGAGGGGACACAGGGGATGGACAGGGCAGAGGAGAGAGAGGGGGAGAGGGGATGGAGGGGGTACAGGAGAGAGAGAAGGGATGGAGGGGGCACAGGAGAGAGAGAGAGAGAAGGGATGGAGGGGGCACAGGAGAGAGAGAGAGAGAAGGGATGGAGGGGGCACAGGAGAGAGAGAGGGCATGGAGGGGGCACAGGAGAGAGAGGGGGGTAGAGGGGATGGGGTAGATAGGAAAGAGAGGGGACACAGGGGATGGACAGGGCAGAGGAGAGAGAGGGGATGGGGGGGGCACAGGAGAGAGAGAAGGGATGGGGGGGCACAGGAGAGAGAGAAGGGATGGAGGGGGCACAGGAGAGAGAGAGGGGATGGAGGGGGCACAGGAGAGAGAGAGGGGATGGAGGGGGCACAGGAGAGAGAGAGGGGATGGAGGGGGCACAGGAGAGAGAGAGGGGATGAAGGGGGCACAGGAGAGAGAGAGGGGATGGAGGGGGCACAGGAGAGAGAGAGAGGGCATGGAGGGGGCACAGGAGAGAGAGGGGGTAGAGGGGATGGGGTAGATAGGAAAGAGAGGGGACACAGGGGATGGACAGGGCAGAGGAGAGAGAGGGGGAGAGGGGATGGAGGGGGTACAGGAGAGAGAGAAGGGATGGAGGGGGCACAGGAGAGAGAGAGAGAGAAGGGATGGAGGGGGCACAGGAGAGAGAGAGAGAGAAGGGATGGAGGGGGCACAGGAGAGAGAGAGGGCATGGAAGGGGCACAGGAGAGAGAGGGGGGTAGAGGGGATGGGGTAGATAGGAAAGAGAGGGGACACAGGGGATGGACAGGGCAGAGGAGAGAGAGGGGATGGAGGGGGGCACAGGAGAGAGAGAAGGGATGGGGGGGCACAGGAGAGAGAGAAGGGATGGAGGGGGCACAGGAGAAAGAGAGGGGATGAAGGGGGCACAGGAGAGAGAGAGGGGATGGAGGGGGCACAGGAGAGAGAGGGGATGGAGGGGGCACAGGAGAGAGAGGGGATGGAGGGGGCACAGGAGAGAGAGAGAGAAGGGATGGAGGGGGCACAGGAGAGAAAGGGCATGGAGGGGGCACAGGAGAGAGAGGGGGGTAGAGGGGATGGGGTAGATAGGAAAGAGAGGGGACACAGGGGATGGACAGGGCAGAGGAGAGAGAGGGAGAGAGGGGATGGAGGGGGGCACAGGAGAGAGAGAAGGGATGGGGGGGGCACAGGAGAGAGAGAAGGGATGGAGGGGGCACAGGAGAGAGAGAGGGGATGGAGGGGGCACAGGAGAGAGAGAGGGGATGGAGGGGGCACAGGAGAGAGAGAGGGGATGGAGGGGGCACAGGAGAGAGAGGGGATGGAGGGGGCACAGGAGAGAGAGAGGGGATGGAGGGGGCACAGGAGAGAGAGAGCGGATGGAGGGGGCACAGGAGAGAGAGGGGGGTAGAGGGGATGGGGTAGATAGGAAAGAGAGGGGACACAGGGGATGGACAGGGCACAGGAGAGAGAGAGGGGGAAAGGGGATGGAGGGGGTACAGGAGAGAGAGAAGGGATGGAGGGGGCACAGGAGAGAGAGAAGGGATGGAGGGGGCACAGGAGAGAGAGAAGGGATGGAGGGGGCACAGGAGAGAGAGGGGGGTAGAGGGGATGGGGTAGATAGGAAAGAGAGGGGACACAGGGGATGGACAGGGCAGAGGAGAGAGAGGGGGAGAGGGGATGGAGGGGGCCACAGGAGAGAGAGAAGGGATGGAGGGGGCACAGGAGAGAGAGAGGGGATGGAGGGGGCACAGAAGAGAGAGGGGATGGAGGGGGCACAGGAGAGAGAGAAGGGATGGAGGGGGCACAGGAGAGAGAGAAGGGATGGAGGGGGCACAGGAGAGAGAGCAGGGATGGAGGGGGCACAGGAGAGAGAGGGGGGTAGAGGGGATGGGGTAGATAGGAAAGAGAGGGGACACAGGGGATGGACAGGGCAGAGGAGAGAGAGGGGGAGAGGGGATGGAGGGGGCACAGGAGAGAGAGGGGGGTAGAGGGGATGGGGTAGATAGGAAAGAGAGGGGACACAGGGGATGGACAGGGCAGAAGAGAGAGAGGGGGAGAGGGGATGGAGGGGGCACAGGAGAGAGAGGGGGTAGAGGGGATGGGGTAGATAGGAAAGAGAGGGGACACAGGGGATGGACAGGGCAGAAGAGAGAGAGGGGGAGAGGGGATGGAGGGGGCACAGGAGAGAGAGGGGAGGGAGAGGGCACAGGAGATGGATGGGGGGGTATCTGGGGATAGAGGGGATACAGGGGATGGAGGGGGGGGTATCTGGGGATGGAGGGGACACAGGGGATGGGGGGTGGTGGGTATCTGGGGATGGAGGGGACACAGGGGATGGGGGGGGTATCTGGGGATGGAGGGGACACAGGGGATGAGGGGGGTATCTGGGGATGGAGGGGACACAGGGGATGGAGGGGGGGGGTATCTGGGGATGGAGGGGACACAGGGGATGGGGGGGGTATCTGGGGATGGAGGGGACACAGGGGATGAGGGGGGTATCTGGGGATGGAGGGGACACAGGGGATGGAGGGGGGGGGTATCTGGGGATGGAGGGGACACAGGGGATAGAGGGGGGGGTATCTGGGGATAGAGGGGACACAGGGGATGGGGGGGTATCTGAGGATGGAGGGGACACAGGGGATGGAGGGGACACAGGGGATGGGGGGGTATCTGAGGATGGAGGGGACACAGGGGATGGAGGGGACACAGGGGATGGAGGGGGGTCATCTGGGGATGCAGGGAACGGAGGGGACATAGGGGGGTATCTGGGGATGGAGGGGATACAGGGGATGGAGGGGGGTATCTGGGGATGGAGGGGATACAGGGAATGGAGGGGGGTTATCTGGGGATGCAGGGAACGGAGGGGACACAGGGGATGGAGGGGGGTATCTGGGGATGGAGGGGATACAGGGGATGGAGGGGACTCAGGGGATGGAGGGGACACAGGGGATGGAGAGGGGGGGGTATCTGGGGATGGAGGAGATACAGGGGATGGAGGGGGGGGGTATCTGGGGATAGAGGGGACACAGCTGATGGAGGGGGGGGGGGTTATCTGGGGATGGAGGGGACAAATAGGAGAAAGCAGAGAGGGGACATCCAGGGGAAACACAGAGAACGGTGGTAAGACATGGTGCATACAGTATATAGAGGGCTTTGGTGGATTGGACACAGTACTGTAGGACACATGGTGTATACAGTATATAGAGGAGGGTATACAGGACATGGTGTATATATAGAGGAAGAGGAGGAGAGGTGTACAGTAGGACACACATGGTGTATATAGAGGAGGGTATATATAGTAGAACACACATTGTGTATATAGAGGAGGGTATATACAGTAGAACACACCTGGTGTATATAGAGGAGGGTATATATAGTAGGACACACATTGTGTATATAGAGGAGCCGGAGGGTATATATAGTAGGACACACATGGTATATATAGGATTAGATGTCTCTTCGTTCGCTGCCACTCACACTAGCTGAGTAAGGAGAAGGGAGGAGCCATGAAGTGAGCTGTAACCACTGCCTCTAACTGGTCAAAGAGTAACCAAGCCTAATGTGTTCGTCCAATGAATGAGAGAGGGGCGTGTCCACGTCGCACAAAGCCTCCAAGTCCAAGATAGCTGCACTGTTCTGAGACGGGGAAGGGGCGGGCTGTCGGTGAGGGAAGGGGCGGGCTGTAGGGGGGAGGATGGGATGTTGGAAGGCGATTTTCTTTCCTTTCAATGAAGACATAGAGATTAGATGGCAGGTTGTCTCCCTTCTACCAGAAGAAGATGCCTAGAAATACGGCGGCGTCCAATCAGAAATAGGGCTGAAGCAGGCAGCATTCGCAAGCTGCCTGTGACTTGGCTGTAATTGGCTGGGAGGTGGGGTAGGTACACCCACCGGGCTGTCACTCGCCCAATGAGGTTCTGTGTACATGGAGCACATGGTATGAGCAGCGCTGCCACTGACAATTCCAGGATAACATCCTGGTTACAGTATGTCTGCGGTATGTATATAGAGCTGATAATTGACTCTTTATATATCTATATATATAGATATAGAGATATATATAGATATCTATATATATAGATATATATATATAGATATCTATATATATATCTATATCTATATATGTATATATAGATATATATATATATATTACATTCACATCATTATCATCATTATTTGTAAGTTAGTTATGTTGTCATCACCAATGAGATTTTAAAACAACAGTCACATGAGTGAATCAAAGATCTTAAAGGCTAAGTTCACCTTTCCAAAAAAAAAGAAATGCACATATTTTTTTTAGGTAAAAGATTGAAGGTACAATGTCAGGCTCCTGTCTTCCTCTAGCGCTCGGCCCATATACGTGTTTGCGCTTTCTGTTACAAAACTAGAGGAAGAATGAATGAACTGAGTGCCGAGCAGCGAGCTCACAGCCCATCCAAACTACAAGAGGGTCTTCCGCAGTGGAAAACAGTACTTGTCGTTTTTTCATTAAAATGTGTATACAGGATTTATATAGCGTTGTGCAGCGCTTTACAACCTAAAGGGAGACCGTACAGATACAATACAATAAAACACAAGAGGGTTAGGAGGGCCCTGCTCATAAGAGCTTACAATCTAATAGGATGGGGCAAATTCACAGATCTGTGTGAATGAATAACACGGATGTGTGAGCAGAGCCCTGCAAGTGACAGCTGGTGCGGGGAGAAGATCCCCTGCCTGCTGTTACAGTGAAGGGAGCTCTGGAGGCAGGAGGGGTGCATAGGGGCATGCTTTAAAACTGATCTTCACATGTGCCAATCATAAACACATATGGTGACAAAATATGTTCTAATTCTTTGTGCAAAACATATCTATTATATCAGGATTAAAGTGCTCCCAAAAACAAAAATGTTATTATTGTGTTCTGGAACAATCCATATAGTCCTACTGCGATCATATGCACTGTGTCTGTGGTGGAGATGACCATCTTGGTAGAGGCAGGCTTTACTCCTCATGTCAGAACTGTCCCAATGGGCATCTGATGACTGGCTGGGTAATGATCAAGTAGAGGTAGGAAAGGTGGAAATAACTTCGATCCACAGAATGGAGGTAGTAGAAACAGGGAGATCCTTGCACTGCAGGTCCTCAGGTACAGCTTCCTTTCCAGCAAGGAGAACAGTGAGCAGCATAGCAGTGATGTCACCAGATCTCACCTATAATTCCTGAGACTAGCATTCCGAGGCAGCAGAGCCTTACATCTCACAGTGCAGATATACATCTATGAGGTTCAAGGCACGGGAGGTGAAGTACTATTTTTCTAGGTGAATTCAAAACAGTGGGTAATTTTTCAGGATACTGTTTGGGCACTATTTACTTTCTAGCTGTTCCTTATAAGACAGCAAGTCTTCACTTTTTGATTACAAAACAAAAAACTGTAATGAGAGCTATGTAGCGCACCCCCTAAGGCCCCTTTCACACTTGTGCGACTTGTCCTGCGACTTGGGACTGCAAAGCTTGGATAGGGATGGGAGGTTATGGGTTGCCCATTTGACTTCAACAACAACTTCAGGGACAACTCCTCCTATATACAGTCTCTATATACAGCTCCTCTTCTTCCTCCAACATTCACTTTCTTGCAGAACCCAACTGGATCACTGTGAATATCTGACAGTCACTCAGTCAGATTAAAGCACTGGCCCATTACAGGCAGGAACCCGAGGCCCCTTAGTTGTGTAGCAGAGTTTCAGTATCCAGCTTGCATCACTCCTGTGGCTACTGATCCCAGCACCACCTCTTCAGGTACTGCCAACCCACCTGGCTGCAGCTGCCTTTTTCCCTAGACCTTCAGGCAAACTTTTCCCCACAGTCCTCCAGACTGACACTCACCAGCTGACTCCCAGGAGATCTCTCAGACATGCTGACCTGCTTGTGTTGTCCTCTTCTTGCTCTCGTGCCTCCAGGAAGAGCTTCCTCCACGTTTTTAGCAGGATCCTTCAAGCACCTGAGCCCCAGGCCTGATTACCCCCCCCCCCCCCAGACTAGGGTTCACCCTCAAGGGTCACGACAGCCTCCTCAGCACTCTATCTTCCACCGACTGCCCCTCCTGGCATGACTCATGCCTATTTATCAGGTGGCCGGCCCCCTGCCAGCCCTTCACTGGGGATTGGCTGAAGGCCTCATAAATATTCAAAGCAGCTCCTCCTAACTTCCACCCACTATGTCTAGAACATTCTCCAATGTCCCAGAGAACAGGGAGAGGCACCAGAGAAGCTACTAGGATGAGTCACCCAGCCCTGAGTCACTGAACCCTAACCCAGATTCACAGCTCAGGCTCAGCCCTGTGCCAAACTTAACATTTCCTACACTAACAGCTATACTAACAACCTAGCACACTAGCGGGTGCTAAAGATACATGGAGGTTTCCATTGCTGAACATGCACAGAAAATCCTAGCTGCTTGGCTGTCCCCCATTCTAGTATAGCCGGCTTCTGTAAGCGGTACAATGACAGCTGCACTAGTGGGCTTCTATGTAAATTAATTCATGTAATCACTCATCGTGTTTGGTCATATTGAACCCTCAAGAAGGAAAACGGTGAGTGTAGCATGGGTTACATAGCTGCTCCTTCCCTTCACAAATGAGAACAAAAAAGAGTATCACCCATGGGATTAAAGTTCAAACCAACTATGTTTCCTTATAAAAATAGAAACATTTTTATTTGGACAAAAACATAAAAGTTTAAAATGTTGAATCCTGGTCTAAACAGTCCAATTCCTAGTCTAATGTACAATAGAGTCTTATATGCAGAAAAACAGAAAGACCATATACTAAATCTATTGTATAACCCCCCAAGTTTCCAACGCGTTTCAACTAAATATAGTCTCCTTCAGGGGACAATAGGGCAGAAACAAACATAGTAGACTGAATAGAACCAAAAAAAGCTGTTGTGCGTCTCAGAGGTCACAGTATGGAGATCGACTCAAATGCTCACAGATGATCATAGGTAGTCAGGTGCAAGCAGTCACAACAATTCCACCATGCATATCCAGTTATTGGATGAACGGGCTTATGCAAAAAAGCTCTGGTTCTGGATGAATGAGCATGTAGAAAGGTATTAAAGCGGAGGTTCGCTGACAAAAATATATTAAAAGCCAGCAGCTACAAATACTGCAGCTGCTGACTTTTAATATATGGACACTTACCTGTCCAGGGAGCCCGCGGTGTCGGAAGCCGAAGCCGATCCGTCCTTCGGCTCTCGGCTGCTGCCGCCGCCATCCTCGGTGAGGGAATAAGGAAGTGAAGCCGTGCGGCTTCACTTCCTGGTTCCCTACTGCACATGTGCGAGTCGCGCTGCTCGTCCTCTCAGGTCCCTGCTGTATTTTGTCTCTCATAGCATACAGCAGTGGAGGAGGACAGAGTAGACAGGGGAAGTGGCGTAGGTCACCGCAATCACCGCGGTGATCTATGTCAGGAAGTGGGAGCAAATACCTGTATTAGACAGGTATCTGCTCCCTCCTCCCCCCCTGAAAGGTGCCAAATGTGACACCGGAGGGGGGGGGGATCCAAAAAGTGGAAGTTCCATTTTTGGGTGGAACTCCACTTTAAGTTGTATTCAAAAATATGTAAGCCCCATGATATCCTTCAAAAGAACCATCCTAACAAATGACCCTGCACAAAGCAAGGTCCATGAAGACAAGGATGAGCGAGTTTGGGGTGGAGGAACTTGACTGGCCTGCACAGAGTCCTGACCTCAACCCGATAGAACACTTTTGGTATGAACTAGAGCGGAGACTGGAAGGATCTTCAAACATTTCCATAGACACACTCCTAAACCTTGTGGACAGCCTTCCCAGATGAGTTGAAGCTGCAAAGGGTGAGCCAACTCAATATTGAATTCTCTGGACTAATGCACTGTATACACAAGTCCGACAACAAAATCTATCAGATTTTTTCCAACGGATGTTGGCTCAAACTTATCTTGCATACACACGGTCACACAAAGTTGGTCGGAAATTCCGAACGTCAAGAACGCAGTGATGTACAACATGTACGACGAGCCGAGAAAAATGAAGTTCAATAGGTAGTGCTGCTCTTCTGCTTAATTCCGAGAATGCATGGCACTTTGTGCGTCGGAATTGTCTACACACAATCGGAATGTATACGAATGGATTTTGTTGTCGGAAAATTTTAGATCCAGCTGTCAATCTTTGTGTGACGGAAATTCCGATGGAAAAAGTCCGATGGAGCCTACACACGGTCGGAATTTCCAACAACAAGCTCCGATCGCACATTCTCTGTCGGAAAGTCTGACCGTGTGTACATGGCATAAGACTGAGATGCCATTAAAGTTCATGTGTGTGTAAAGGCAGGCGTCCCAATACTTTTGATCATATAGTGTATGTGCGGACCGGTTTATGCAATTTCGTTCAGTGGTTCAGGTGCGATTCCAATACGAATTGTAGTGTATGAGTTTAGAAATCACACCAGAGCCGGACTGGAATCGCACAGGACTCTTTTTCAAATTGCACTGCGGCTGCCCCGCACATATGTGAACAGGCTGTAAAAACTCACTGAAGTGCACATGAAAACTGATGTCTCTGCAAGTGAAATCTGTGCGGTTTTCTCATCAGTTTTAATGCATGTATCGTGTGAACTATCTCTTAAAATACTGTCACATGACACAAAAAGAAAGTATCAGTAATTAGCATTGGCGAGTACTTAAGAAAAAGTATCTGTACTCGTACTCGGTCTTAAAATACTGGAACCGGTGCAGCCCTACTCGAAGTAGATTAACATTCCCCAGCATTCCCCAGAGTTAGTAGAGTTGGGCATAGTAGTCCCTGAAAGCGTCTGCTATCTTAGAGGGAAAACTGGTTGGTGGGCCTGGGGTGGTAGTGTGGAGCTTGTGGACATGACTGAGCGTGCGCTGACATCTAAGAGCCCTGGCCAGGAGGCTCCCACATTTGTTCCCAAACTCATAGAATTTATGGGATACTTGCCGCAGCCGGGCCCAAATTAGGGTCTCTAAAAAAGTAGAGCGCTCTTCCCTAAATGATTGGAATTCCATTGTCAACGCCTGGGTCATGCTACGCTTGTGCCTAAGTTCTGCAGCCCGAAGTTTAGACAGAAAGGACTGAACTTCCCCATTACGTGCTGTTTTAGCCTGGAGCCCTGGGCAATTAACTCCCCGCGAACCACCGCCTTGTGGCCCTCCCACACTGCTCACACCCTTGTTTCAGCTAAATATAGGGAAATAGTGTCAGAGACTCATTTCAGGGCCACCACATCATCTAACAGATTCTCATTCAAACGCCAGGTCCACTGTTTGGTATCTGGGGATAGCGAAGCTAAGGAGATAGAGATAGGGGCATGGTCAGAAATGGTAAGAGACCTGATGGATGCTCTAGGTCTAGGGAATGTTGATCCACTAGCAAAAGATCTATGTGTTTATATACATTATGAGTGGCAGAGTGGAAGCTAAAATCTTTAACAGTGGGATTAAGAATTCTCCAGCAGTCAACCAGATAATAAGCATGTAGGGACTTCCGAAAGTGTTTAAGAAATGCAAAGGAATGTACTGAGTGGCCAGAGGAGGTATCTGGCTGTGGGTCCGGGTTTACATTAGAATCTCTTCCTAATACCAATTGCCCCTCCTGAAAAGAGGAAAGAGACTCCAGAACCTTGTCCAGGAATGTAAGTTGCCCAGAATTTAGGGCGTACACTGTGGCAAGGGTAATTTTGCGTTCAAATAGGGTGCCTTTTAGGAAGACAAATCTGCCCTCCGGGTCAGCATAATGATCTAGGGGGATAAAGGGGCAGTTTTGTATGTATGGCTATCGCCACGCCACTCGATTTTGACCGACGTGAGTTTCTAAGGTACCATTGATCATACAGGTGCGTGGTGAGTCGGGGGACTGAGTCAGTACGAAAATGTGTTTCCTGCAAAAAAAGGATGTGTGCCCCCAGTCTCTTTGTCTCGAGCCACAACTTACTGCGTTTATGTGGAGAGCCCAAGCCACGGACATTGTAGGACACAATTTTCAGGGAAGCCACGAGGAGCCCGTATGTGGACATGAAAAAGGAGTGCTGGGAAGACAAAAAAGACAAAGGCCTAAAAAACAATTAAGCATAACATACACTAAACAGAACGCCTGGCAGGAGATCAAAGAATACCAGTAACGATGGCACAAAGATCGCCACCTGGCTCCCTGGCCAAATAGGAGGTGACGATCGATGCGCCACAGTTTTCCCCAGCCGGGAAACATAACTCAGTAGAGTTAACCTATTGGGGGTAGGTGGGGAGGCATCAGGCGCGAGCCCAGCAGGTGGGCCCGCTATAGTGAAAAGGCAAACCCAGGTCCTGGTTGTGCGCGTAGTTCAGTAAAGATTAAGACAGTCACTCAGGGGGCCACTGATGAAGAAGGTGATGAGCCATCCATGCCAGTTGGACCATTGCGAGGTCTGTTCCGGCCCCTGCGACAAACAGGTTGCCAGGGTTGTGGGCGAGCAGGAACAGGGATCTCCAGGGAGGTGTGCCAATCTGGAATGTCCATTGAAGGCAATCAAAGGCGAGAAAGAAATTGAGGCAGATCAGATTTATTTCGCAAGGTGTCCTGGCGGCGACCATCTTTAGTGACCGAAAGGCTGAAGGGGAAGCCCCAGCGGTAGGTTAAGTGGGCATCTTGGAGAGCCTCAAAGAGTGGCTTGAGTGCCCTGCAGCTTTGTTCATATTTAATGTCTGAGGTTTACAAGTACTTTAACCACTTGCTTACTGGGCACTTAAACCCCCCTCCTGCCCAGACCAATTTTCAGCTTTCAGCGCTGTCGCATTTTGAATGACAATTGCGCGGTCATACAGCACTGTACCCAAATGAAATTTTTATCATTTTTTCCCCACAAATAGAGCTTTCTTTTGGTGGTATTTAATCACAGCTGGGATTTTTATTTTTTGCTAAACAAACAAAAAAAGATGGAAAATTTTGAAAAAAAAAATCATGTTTCATAGTTTGTTATAAAATTTTGCAAACAGGTAATTTTTCTCCTTCATTGATATGCGCTGATGAGGCGGCACTGGTGGGCACTGATAGGCTGCACTGATGGGCACGGATAGGCACAGTTAAGGTGGAACTGATAGGCACAGTTAAGGCAGCACTGATGGGGACAGATAAGGCGGTACTGATGGGCACAGATAAGGCGGCACTGATGGCCACTGATGGGCGCTGATGGATGGCACAGATGGGTGGCATGGATAGGTGGCACTGATGGGCACTGATAGGTACCACTGATGGGGGGCACTGGTAGGTGACACTGATGGGCACTGATAGGTGGCACTGATGTGCAGCACTGTTGTTGTGGCACTGATGTGGGCGCTGATGGGTGGCACTGTGGGTGCTGATGGGTGGCACTGTGGGCACTGATGGGTGGCACTGTGGGCACTGATGGATGGAACTGTGGGCACTGATGGGTGATGCTGGTGGGCACTGGTAGGCGGCACTGCTGCCTATTGCTGTGTCCCTGGTAGGGGGCACAGGTGACCGCAGTGCCGATCACGGCCGCCGGTGATCGGCTTTTTTTTTCCTCCTCACGCTGTCAGTGCGAGGAGAAAAAATAGCCGATTACCGGCTCTGTTTACATCACATGATCAGTTGTCATTGGCTGACAGCTGATCATGTGGTAAGGGGTCGGGACCGACCCCTTACTCTGATCTGTGATCAGGCGAGTCTCATAGACCCTGCAGGGGGCGCGCAGGCCGCTCGTGCACGGGACAACGTCAATAGACGTCGTCCCGGCAATGTAGGTCCGCGCTGTTGCCGTTATTTGGCAATAGCGCAGATCTGAAGAGGTTAAATAAAAGTTTTATTGTCTGTAGTTCAGTTTTAAATTCAAGGAGTCCTCCTCCCAGTCCGTCTGGTTGTAAAGGATTCTGCTGCATTTATGACATCAACAAGTACCTTGCAAGTAATGACAGAGTCCCCGTTGCTGTGGTAGAAGGTACTCTCCTAGGACCAAGGCACATTTATGTAGATGTCTCCAGTCTTACAGAATTTTGACCAGAATTCCTCTTCTAATTGTGATGTGCAGGGCACTCATTTGACAGACATATTCCCCTTGTGCCGATGTGTCTGCAATAGCTACGCCTTTATTTTCTGCTTGATGAGATCCATAAATCCCTTACTCCTTGGAGAGAGCGTGAAACACCAACCATGTGACAAGTTTGGGGGAACCATGACTGTCTGGTCATTTATCCTCTGGATGACTCCTGTATCATTCACAGACGGAAATCAATCATTCCGACTCTCTCCATGGGGATCATTGCTAAAATCTGTTTTCATTTGGATGACGTGAAGGAATTTCAAGTTAAAACAAAGGAATGGACAGCCTAGCTATGGAGGGGTGCTTCAGATAATTCTACAATACTGCTTGATAAAAATGTGTAGATGCAAAATACCTTCTTTAATATTATTCCATAAAATCCGTACTATATCCTTCTAAATTATAGTATGTGATGCTTTGCCCTAAAAATATTTAA
This sequence comes from Aquarana catesbeiana, assembly GCF_042186555.1. Taxonomy (NCBI): domain Eukaryota; kingdom Metazoa; phylum Chordata; class Amphibia; order Anura; family Ranidae; genus Aquarana; species Aquarana catesbeiana. The sequence goes on from NC_133325.1 coordinate 750,442,098, forward strand.
AGCATTGGTTACCCTAACGTTTCATATTCCTGATATGTGCCTGCTGTAGAATCCATGTACTTGAATGAAGAAGTATCCTGTTCTCTTTGTATTGCTTCCTTTGTGTAAAATCCCTGGTGTTCCTGTCAGTCCTTCTGCTTTCCTATTATATACTGACCACACTAAGCAGGAGAACACACTGTGGTCAGTTCTCTAGCTGTGCTGGGAACTCAGCCTGCTCTCCTCCAATGATCAGACTTGTCCTGACACACCCTCCCCCTGCACAGCTTTTCACTGGGAAGCTCGGTGTGCTGATGTTTCTCCTCCCCCCAGCTTCTATGCAACTGAGAACAGAGGAAATGTGATCACTTATAACAAAGGGAAAAAAAAGTGTTTATAAGTTTTTTTTTTAAATCTATACACAAATGTTTTGGTTTTCATTTCTATTTCAAACTGAATGGGTTGTTTTACAAGGTGATCGTTTACAACCACTTAAGACCCCTTTCACACTGAGGCGTTTTTCAGGGGCTACAGAGCTAAAAATAGCGCCTGTAAAACACCTGAAAAAGGCCTCAGCTGCAAACCCAGTGTGAAAGTCCGAGTGCTTTCACACTGGGGCGCTGCGCTGGCAGGGCATCACAAAAAGTCCTGCCAGCAGCTTCTTTGCAGCAGTGAATACACCGCTCCTCCCCATTGAAAACAATGGGGCAGTGCTGCTATACGGCCGGCAAAGCGACGCTAGCGGGGGGTTAAAACCGCCCCGCTAGCGGCTGAATAGTGCCGCTAAAATGCCGGTAAAGTGGCGCTAAAGATAGCGCCACTTTACCGCTGACGCCCTGGGCGGCTCAGGGTGAAAGGGGTCTTAAAGCTACACTTCAAGTGGACAGCTCAATACAGAGTTTTAATTCACAGATTCAAGCTGCAGTGGCGGCTGGTGCTCCATTTTTTGGGGGGGCGGCAAACAAATCTGGCCCCACCCCCATCGCTCGGTCGATCACCCACTAGACACAGTGAGATATATGCCCACTATATCTGTATTATTAGTGCATATTGTAGGTTCTATATTCTATATGTTGTGTATAATGGGCCCCATGTATTCTGTGTAAGTGGACAGACAGACAGACATATAGAGAAATGAAGGAATGTGTCTTACTTGCAGAGCTCCTCGAAGAGCTGGTACTCGTCGATGAACCTGGTGCAGGTGGTAGAAGCCATGCCTCCTCCTCCTGCCCCGGGTTTTCTCCTGGGTTGGTCCAGGGTCTGAGTGCCGGGGGCCGCACAGCAGCGCACTGACAGGCAGGAGAAGCGATGGTGGAAGCCCTGGCTGTGGGCCTTGAGGAGAGCTGGGATCCTAGCGCTGGGAGTAGGGGAAAGGATTCCTCGCCTGCCCACCTACCCCCCCCCCCCCCCTCCTCCAAGGTCCCGGCAGTCGCTTCTCCTCCCAGCCAATCGGGTCTTAGGACTCCCAGCCAATCGGGTCTCAGGACCCGCTTCCTGATTTGCCGAGAGCAGAAGCAGGAAGACATTAATGACTATTATTGCATCAATGTCACACAACTGGGTGGGCTCAGGGCGCAGTGCTCTGCGCCCCGTGCCCACCTTTTTTTAAGCCAATTAGAGCCTCAGGCTCTAATCATGTGCTTCAAAAAAAGAAAAACATTAAAATCTGTGCGTCCGGCGCCCTGCATAAAGATTAGGGGCCAGGCGCATGGATTAGGGGGGCTGCTGCCACTGACAAGCTGTTTACCTGCCAAAGGATTTGTATTTCTGCCCATCCTGGCAGCGCTGCTATACAGCTGGCAAAGTGCCGCTGCAGCTGTGTTTTGCGGGCGGATTTAACCCCTTTTTGGCCACTAGCGGGGGGTTAAAACTGCCCCGCTAGCGGGCGAATAGCGCCGCTAAAACTCCGGTAAAGCGGCGCTAAAAATAGCGCCGCTTTACCTCTGACGCCCAGGGCGGCTCAGGGTGAAAGGGGTCTTAAAGCTACACTTCAAGTGCACAGCTCAATACAGAGTTTTAATACACAGATTCAAGCTGCAGTGGCGGCTGGTGCTCCATTTTTTGGGGGGGCGGCAAACAAATCTGGCCCCACCCCCATCGCTCGGTCGATCGCCCACTAGACACAGTGAGATATATGCCCACTATATCTGTATTATTAGTGCATATTGTAGGTTCTATATTCTATATATTGTGTATAATGGGCCCCATGTATTCTGTGTAAGTTTGTAGTCTCCTCTCTGTGGACAGACAGACAGACATATAGAGAAATGAAGAAAAGGGTCAATCGGGTCTTAGGACTCCCGGCCAGTCGGGTCTCAGGACCCGCTTCTCGATTGGCCGGGAGGAGAAGCAGGATAGACATTAGTGACTATTAATTCGCCAATGTCACACAACTGGGTGGGCTCAGGGCGCAGTGCTCACCCTTTTTTAAGCCAATTAGAGCCTCAGGCTCTAATCATGTGCTTCAAAAAAAGAAAAGAAAAAAATCTGTGTGTCCGGCGCCTTGATAAAGATTAGGGGCCAGGCGCATGGATTAGGGGGGCTGCCGCCACTGACAAGCTATTTACCTGCCAAAGCATTTGTATTTCTGCCCATCCTGTCCTGAAAATCACATAGCCCTCTGAGACAGGAGAGCCAGACTGGTGACCTCACTTTTCTCTACTTCAGTTAACCAGTTGCCGACCGCCCTATAGCACTTTTTACAGCTACAGGGCGGCCGACCTGCGCAGGATCATGTATATATACTTGATTCTGCATTTATGGGTAGCGGGCGTGAGTGCGCTCCACTGGCGGCTCATCAGCGAGTTCGGCAGACCCAATGTCTGCTAGCACCCGCTGATTGTTCTGTACACAGGCAGAACAGTGATCCATCATTAAGGAAGGCATGGATCCTGTGTTCCTGCAAAGCAGGGACACGGATCTATGCCTTCCTTTGGTCAAAGCACCTCCCCGACAGTAGTAAAACACCAGCTAGGCACACAGTTATCCCTTTGATTAACCCTAATATAACCCTTGCCTGGCATATTTTTAGCACTAATCTCTGTAATAATGTCACTGGTCCCTAAAAAAGTGTCAGTTAATGTCCAACTTGTCAACCGCAATATCGGACTATCCCGCTATAAGTCGCTGATCGCCGTCATTACTAGTAGAAAAAAAAAAAAAAAATTCCACAAATATATCCCATAGTTTGTAGACGCTATAACTTTTGTGCAAACCAATCAATATACGCTTATTGGGATTTGTTTTTACCAAAAATATGTAGCAGAATACATATTGGCCTAAACTGATGAAGAAATTAGATTTTTTTACATTCTCCTTTAAGAGCTATGGGCAGAAGTTGACGTCGCTTCCGCCCTCCCATGCCATGGAGCCAAGCATCGGCCATATTTCCCTCAGTCGGCAGCCAGGCATCCATGGGAGAGGACGCGATCTTCTCCACCTCTCCCGGGTGACCGGTAAGCGGCGTTGATGACTGGAGCACGGTGGGAGGGGGGTGGTCCACTGCAGAGACCACTTTAATCCTAAAGAGAAACGCAGTGAAGGTGTGTGTTATACGTCGATAAATACGGTATGTCCAAATAACACGCCCAAGCTCAGTCTTGAGCGGCGCTCGGAGATTTGTTGGGGCACCAAAAGATATATATATATATATATATATATATATATATCGTCAAATAACACGCCCAAGCTCATCTCTTCACCACACACAGCCACAAAGACAAGAGAATTCTTGTTGGGCAGTGTATTAGTGCTCGGACGAACACACTTGGACCGAATTTTAATGGTTCAAAAAATGTCAGGCAAAATGGTCGGCCCTCACGCATGTTCACTTCATCAAATCTGGAAAAACGTTTGGACCCCCCTGCCCTAGGCACACATTTAACCCTTTGATCACCCCTGATGTTAACCCCGTCCGAGCCAGTGTCATTAGTACAGTGACAGCGCATATTTTTAGCACTGATCACTGTATTGGTGTCACTGGTCCCCAAAAAGTGTCACGTAGTGTCTGATTTGTCAGAAAGTCAGAATTTTAATTTTTTTTTAAATTGTCAGTATTTTTTTTGTTTATAGCGCAAAAAAGAAAAAGCGCAGAGGTGATCAAATACCACCAAAAGAAAGCTCTATTTGTGTGTAAAAAATGACACTAATTTTATTTGGGTGCAGTGTCGCCCGACCGCGCAATTGTCAGTTAAAATAACGCAGTGACGTATTGCAAAAAATGGCCTGGTCAGGAAGGGGGGGGGGGGGGTAAATCTTCCGGAGGGCAAGTGGTTAAGAGCACTAAGGCGGTTATTTACTAAAGGTAAATCTACTTTGCGCTACAAGTGCAAACTTCAAGTGCAAAGTGCATTTGAAATTGCACTGAAAGTACACTTGGAAGTGCAGTCGCTGTAGATCCGAGGGGGACATGCAAGGACAATAAAAAACAACATTTCTAGCTTGCACATGATTGGATAATAAAATCAGCAGAGCTTCCCCTCATTTCAGATCTATCCCTCATTTACAGCGACTCCACTTACAAGTGCACTTTCAGTGCAATTTCAAGTGCACTTTGCACTTGTAGTTTGCACTTGTAGTGCAAAGTGGATTTGCCTTTTGTAAAAAAAAAACCCTAAGTCTCATTTCTGTCTGCTGTGTGAAGGGTGGGTATGTCCCTTCCCTCCAATCAGCTCTCAGAACTCTCTTCACTTAGCTCTGCAGAGTGTAACTTCAGCTCTTTGCCCCCTTTTTTTCTGATAGCTCAGACAAGCTTTATAAATTCTGGACTTTGAACGGATGTAGAGAAGACTGCAGAAAAACTGGTACAACTTATGCAGGAGGATTTGTTTCATTTCTGTGTATCACCTAAAGCCAGTCACTTCACCGTGTATATGTAAGGGTTTACAACCATTTTAAGTTCTGCTAACTTCTGTCCCGAGTGGAGTTGCCCTTTAAATGAGGAGAAAGGCAGTGTAAATATTAGGACATGGAGATGTATAGTATATGTTACACGAGAACACAATATTTGGTTGTTTATGTCTTTTAGGCGACTTTCTAACATACCTGAAGGTAATATTCCAAAGTGGAGCATCTGCTGTTGCAAACACACATTTCTGTCCTCCCACCCACACAGCAATCTTGGTACAGAATATTCTCATCTCCCCAATTATTCCTGCCCACGGCCTACAGATTCCCTTCTCTATTCTGAGAAAACATCTGTCCTATGCACCTCCACATTCATGCATTATATAATATTGTCTTCAGGCAATTAAACATGAAAAAATAAGTCCTTTGGTTGTTTTTGCTCGAGAACAGCAAATGTGCAGTTTATAGCAACTCCTAGTCCTATGGGCTAATTGATAGAAATGACGCCTCTGATGTGGAGCATTAGATATACATTTAGTATATACTGTGTTAAGTTTAGCCTAAAGGCTTGTTCATCATAGGAGTTTTTTTTTAATTATGCATTTTTGCTGCTTTTCCAGTGCAGGATAGACATCAATTTCAAGGCTTTCTGCATTAAAGGGAATGTTTAACTAAAAGAGGAAAAAAACATAGGCATTATGTCTCTGCAGTACATGCACATTGTCCTGTGTTGTGGATGGAAGTATAGAAAAATATCCGATGATCTGCCAGAAATCCAATGTGCTCCTTACCTTCTACTGTGGATTGACAACACAGGGACTTTGCTGGACTGAAATCCCAGGCAGTGTTGTCAGCATGCCCCAGGACAACGTCAGGTGTGACGAAACACGTAGGGAGGAGCGACGTGCTATTGAGAGCTGGCCGGCTCTGTGTTTTATACTGCATGTGATGCTTTTTATAAATGTAAGTGCAATACTTCCTAACTTTTATTGAATTAAATATCCAATGGTTTAACGCTATGGAAGCCTTTTATTACTCTCTTTTGGGAAACATCTGGTAAAACATACCTGTTTGAGTTGCAACTTCTGTGAAGACGCTGGGATCTTGACTGTGTGTAATTAAAGGCCCGGGCAGGGTATCAAGCCACAAGCACGTATGATCTCCTATAATAAGAGATCAACAGGAGCCGGTAAGCGGCAGTGTGTGTGGAGGTGGAAGGCAGACCTTTTCTTTCATCACCATTCTCGGGTGTATTGTGTGTTGTATTAACAGTGGAGATCAACCAGCAATCTGAATGGACTATTTATAATGCACAATTTGATCAATTTTATTTTTTACTATAATAAGGTTGAAGTATCTTATTTCTCAGCACGGACTCACTTTATAGCGCAACTTGATACTGGAAGTGTTGTCAGCCCTGCCTGGGACAAAAAAAAAACAAGAGATAATTGGCACTAATAGGGCAAGCAGCCCAAGTCCATGAATATCCAGCTTGAACAAATAGTCCTGTAATGCTATCCGAAGGGTTACTTAGGGCAGCCACCCCAGAGTAGAAAGCAGCCTCTGTAATAAAAACAAAAATGGAAAAAGGTGGCGCCTAATAAGTGTAGCATACAAAATACAATTGGCAACTCACTGGGTTAACAGATGAAAGGCATATCTCCACAAGAACACTGCTGTCAGCTCCACTGATGGCCTGTCCTGCTTGGGCAGCTACCAGGCTCTGTGTGGAAGGATCACGACTGCTGGTAACCGAAACAGGAAATGGCAGTAGCCTGGAGTGTACAGGGGGGGCAGGTGCGGAAGTGATGTCACGTTGTCCTGTGGGTGTGGCTACATGTTTCAGAGCTTCCTGCTCTTTCCACAGGCCTCTTATCTGTTAACTGGGCCATAGCTCCCAACTGTCCCTGATTTGGAACAAAGTCCCTCTGTCCCTCTTTCCTCCTCATTTTGGTCTGATCCATATAGTTCCCCACTTCCCAGTGCTAAACCTTTCATCCAATTTCTAAATCGCTGCATTTGCAATTGTTAATATCCAGTATAAAGGAATAGTAATGGCAAAAAAGGCTCCTGTGGGTTTAACTAATATATGTATATTTTTATAATTCTCCTTTAAGAAGGCGTGACGGGGTGGTGTGTCCTATGCCTACACACTTTTGGTAATAGGTGTCCCTGGTTCCCATCTCTAAATTTTGGGAGGTATGGTTTACCTAGTGAGTTGCCTATTGTATTTTAATAAAGTGGACGATTTTAATGCTACACTTATTGGGCGCCCCGTTCTGCCTTTTTGTCAGCCCTGCCTTGTTCTCTTCTGCTGGACTACAAAACATCCACCACTCCTCCAAAACCCCTCTGTTATATTTATCTAAGGAGCTTCTTTGGAGCTCAGTAAACAGTCAGTGATAGGGCCTCATTCAGAGGGTTGGCTGATATTTCTAGCCTGTGAATGAGCGCCTTGTTATGCAGCTTCAGCTGCCAGGTGCTGCGTGTAGGCAGCTTATTCATATCTATAGAGAAGCAGCAACCGCACAGACACAGCTGCTTGTCCCAATTTGACAGCTGTGTGGACGCGGGGTAGAGGCCTCAAACGCAGCCTTACAAATTTAGACAAGAGGCTGAAGGAGTCCTAACTGTAAGCCAGTAACACCAGTGCTATCAACGTTTTAGGCACGCATACATTGATTTTCTTCCCAGAAAGACAATGCTTTTGCTTTGACTCTCAAGAGCCCATCCAGGCATTAGGGTTGATTTACTAAAGGCAATAAGACTGTGCACTTTGCAAAGTGCAGTTGCTCCAGAGCTTAGTAAATGAGCAGAAGCTCTGCTGACGTCCATCATCCAATCATGTTCAAGCAAAAATGCAGCCGACCAGCCGATCGTTCGGGAGACAGGCAGAACGGCGATCTGTGAGAGGGGAATGTACTAATCCAGTATCTCTGCTAAGCAGGAACATAGATCTTTACCTTCCCCCAGTCAATGCACCTCCCCCACAGTTAGCAAGCATTCCCTAGGAGCACATTTAACCCTTTGATCGCTCCTGATGTTAACCCCTCCCCTGCCAGTGTCACTAGTACAGTGACAGTGCATATTTTTTAGCACTGGTCACTGTAGTAGTGTCACTGGTCCCAAAAAGGTGTCAAAAGTGTCAGTTAGTGTCCGATTTGTCCGCCGCAATATCGCAGTCCTGCTATAAGTCGCTGATCGCCGCCATTACTAGTAAAAAAGAAAGAAAAATATCCCATAGTTTGTAGATGCTATAACTTTTGCTTGAACCAATCAATATACTGTTAAACTTTGGACTGCGAGCATAATTCGTTCCGGAAGCCTGCTTGTAATCCAAAGCACTTGTATATCAAAGCGAATTTCCCCATAAGAAATAATGGAAACTCATATGATTCGGTCCACAACCATTTACTCATAGGTCCTTTCGTTTATAGTCCATATAAAAAGATTATAGCAATGTGACCAGGTTGTGTAACCATAAAATGTCCATCCACAAATGGAAGCCTCCACAAGGGGATTAGAAGCAAAATCCAGCAGGAGCTACAGAATACAAAACAGAAGAGAGGCGCCTCTAAGTGTAGCAATATGTTGCTAAATGTTGTACCTTCATTAAATGTAACCATATTGCTACACTTAGAGGCGCCTCTCTTCTCTTTTATATTCAGTTGTGACATGATGCTACTTGTATATCAAGTATATCAATATACTTATTGTATACAAGTCAAAATTTAGTTAAAAATTTTGCTTGTCTTGCAAAACGCTCTCAAACCAAGGTTTTACTGTACACTTATTGGAGTTTTTTTTACCAAAAGTATCTAGCAGAATACATATTGGCCTAAATTGATGAAGAAATTTGATTTTTAACATAATTTTTTACATTTTTTTATTTGGTATGTTTTATAGCAAAAGAGTTATATATATATATATATATATATATATATATATATATATATATATATATATATATATATATATATATACACAGTGCCTTGCAAAAGTATTCACCCCCTTGGCATTTTTCGTGTTTTGTTGCTCCACAACCTGGAACTAACATGGATTGTTTGAGGATTTGCATCATTTAATTTACAGAACATGCTCACAACTTTGAAGATGTTTTTTTTTTTTTATTGTGAAGCAAACAACAAATAGGACAAAACAGAAAAAGTCAATGTGCAAAACTATTCACCCCCCTAAAGTCAATACTTTGTAGAGCCACCTTTTGCGGCTATCACAGCTCCAAGTCGCTTTGGATAAGTCTCTATGAGCTTGCCACATCTTACCATTGGGATCTTTGCCCATTCCTCCTTGCAAAACTGCTCCAGCTTCTTCAAGTTGGATGGTTTGAGCTTGTGAACAGCAATCTTTAAGTCTGACCACAGATTTTCTATTGGATTGAGGTCTGGGCTTTGACTAGGCAATTCCAACACATTTACATGTTTCCCCTTAAACCACTCAAGTGTTGCTATAGCAGTGTGTTTGGGGTCATTGTCCTGCTGGAAGGTGAACCCCAGTCCTAGCCTCAAATCACACACAGAGTGGTACAGGTTTTGCTCAAGAATATCCCCGTATTTATCACCATCCATCTTTCCCTCAACTCTGACCAGTTTCCCAGTCCTGACTGCTGAAAAACATCCCCACAGCATGATGCTGCCACCACCATGTTTCACAGTGGGGATGTGTTCTTTGGGTGATGTGATGTGTTGGGTTTGTGCCAGACATAGCGTTTTCTTTGATGGCCAAAAAGTTCAATTTTATTCTCATCAGACCAGAACACCTACATTTTGGGAGTCTCCCACATGCCTTTTCACAAACTCAAAATGTGCCATTTTGTTTTTTGCTGAAAGTAATGGCTTTCTTCTGGCCACTCTGCCATAAAGCCCCAACTCTATAGAGCGTACGGCTTATTGTCATCCTATGTACAGATACTCCAGTCTCTGCTGTGGAACTCTGCAGCTCCTCCAGGGTTACCTTAGGTCTCTGTGCTGCCTCTCTGATTAATGCCCTCCTTGCCCGGTCGGTGAGTTTTGGTGTGCGGCCGTCTCTTGCCAGGTTTGCTGTTGTGCCATGTTCTTTCCATTTGGTTATGATAGATTTGATGGTGCTCCTAGGGATCATCAAAGATTTGGATATTTTTTTATAACCTAACCCTAACTTGTACTTCTCAACAACATTGTCCCTTATTTGTTTGGAGAGTTCCTTGGTCTTCATGGCAGTGTTTGGTTAGTGGTTCCTCTTGCTTAGGTGTTGCAGCCTCTGGGGCCTTTCAAAAAGGTGTGTATATGTAATGACAGATCATGTGACACTTAGATTGTACACAGGTGGACATCATTTCACTAATTATGTGACTTCTGAAGGTAATTGGTTGCACCAGAGCTTTTTATGGGCTTCATAACAAAGGGGTGAATACATACGCACATGCCAATTATCAATTTTTTAATTCATGAAAAATAGTTTTATGTAAATATTTTTCTAATTTTACTTCATCAACTTAGACTATTGTGTTCTGATCCATCACATATAATTCAGATTAAAAAAACATTGAACTAAAGGCTGTAATGTAACAAAATAGGTAAAAAGCCAAGGGGGGTGAATACTTTTGCAAGGCACTGTATATATATATATATATATATATATATATATATATATATTTAAATTGTGGGTCTTTTCTTGTTTATAGCGCAAAAAATAAAAACCACAGAGGTGATCGAATACCACCAAAAGAAAGCTCTATTTCTGGGAAAAAAAGGACATCAATTTTATTTGGGTACAGCATCGCATGACGGGGCAATTGTCAGGTAAAATAACGCAGTGCTGTATCGCAAAAAGTGGCCTGGTCATGAAGGGGGGTAAACCTTTCCAGAGCTGAAGTGGTTAAAAATCATCTTTCTGCTTATCTTACTTTTCACATGAGTGCTTTCTATTTACATTTTACTTGCTTTGTGTTAATATCTGACTGCGTGGGTTGGTAGGTAACCCTATTTAGGCAAACATATACTTTAACACAATTTTTTGCCCCAGTAGCTTTATAGTACAGCTCTTGTGCTCTTGTATAATAGCCCATCATACCATGAAGTGCACTCCAATCCACTTCTTATGAAATGCCTCGTGCAAAGAGGAATACCTAACAGCACGACTTCGGCAAACATTTCTTCAATAAAGCAAAAGTCATTCACACAGAGGACTTCTAAACCATGATCCTCAGGCCATGTAACAATTTATTAAAGTGCAAAGCAGATAAGAATCATAAGTGCCTTATCCTCAATAAAGAAATGTCATATTTTGAGCTTTTTAACCCCTTCAGATCTGCGCTATAACCGAATGACGGCTAAAGCACAGATCTGCTTTGCCGGTAGAGCGTCAGTAGACGTCCTCCCCTTTGCATGCTCGCCACACCCCCCTGAAGGGCGTGCGCGGTGCGCTCTGTGATCACCTGAGTCAATGAGACTCAGGTGATCACAGATCGGAGTAAGGGGTCAATGTCCCAATGACAGCTGGTCACGTGATGTAAACAGAAGATCGGTAATTGTTTTTTTTTCTTCTCACGCTGACAGCTTCATCGGCTTCGGTTGAAGGGACATCGGTCCTGAAGAGGAAGAGGCGAAGCCTCCTCTTATGTGCCCACCAATACCGCCTGCCAGTGCCACGAATCAGTGCCCACCAGTACATAAGTGCCAGCAATCAGTGTCACCAATCAATGCCCACCAGTGGTGCCAATCAGTGCCACCTAGCAGTGCTGCCTTTCAGTGTCACCTACCAGTGCCGATCAGTGCCCATCACTGCCACCCATCAGTGCCACCTATCAATGCTCTTCAGTGCTGCTCATCAGTGCCACCCATCAGTGCCAGCTATCAGTGCCACCTATCAATGCTCTTCAGTGCTGCTCTTCAGTGCCACCCATCAGTGCCACCTCTCAGTGCCCACCAGTGCCGCCTATTAGTGCCCATCAGTGTAGCCTCATCAGCGTACATCAATGAAGGAGAAAAAATACCTGTTTGCAAAATTTATTAACAAAATATAAAATGATTTTGTATTTTTTGTTTAATTTGGGCTTTTTTTATATTTTTTAACAAAAGATAAAAACCCCAGCTGTGATTAAATACCACCAAAAGAAAGCTCTATTTGTGGGCAAAAAATTATAAAAATTTCATTTGGGTACAGTGTTGTATGACCGCGCAATTGTCAAAGAGTGACAGCGCTAAAAGCTGAAAATTGGTCTGGGCAGGAGGGGGGTTTAGGTGCCCAGTAAGCAAGTGGTTAAAAAAATAGACCTGTAATAGCAAATTTTTGATTTGAGCCACGTATTGATGTGCCATGCTCAGGCATACTGTTGACCGTTGTAATGCCTATTCTGTATTGCCTGACTTCCTTAAACAGTAATTGCTCTTTCGTGGCAAAAAAAATAGCAAGTAAAAAAAAAAAGAATATAACGTATACAATTGCTACACAAGTCATTATGTAATTAAATGTTTAAAATGACCTTTCCTTTTCAATCTGCAGCTCTGCAATGTTCTGTAAAAGGCAGTGCAATATGGCTACCTAGAGGTTGTTCTGAACACAGATGAAGTACAGAACACCCCCCAGATATGTCATTTTCTATTTTAGCGATTGGCTCACTGATTTTCCCAAAAGTCTGCACTAAGATACAAGCCAGATTTCGGGCATCCCGTGCAACAAAAATGTCATTTTTGTCGAGCTGCTCCCAAAAGAAAATCACATCGAAAGGGATGCAAACCCTGCCACTTTCCTCATTAGTGCCCTGCAAGTGCAGCGGCTCATTGATAATTATAAAATCGCTCTCATTCACATTCATTTTGCACATGGACACAGACAAACAAAAAGCGATTTCTTCAGGATAACAAAACAGAAAGGAATCTGCCACAAAACTGTACCCAAATGAAATTTTGTATCATTTCCTTCACACAAATAGAGCTTTCTTTTGGTGGTATTTAACTGGTTGCCGCCCGCCCACCGTCAAATGATGGCGGGGCAGTACTCGTTCTGGGACGACGTCACATGACGGCGTCCTAGAACGGCCGCTCTCGCGTGCCTGTGGGGGGAGCGCAGCTTGGCGATCGCGGCCACGCCGTGTTGCTGGGACACACGGCGCAACCCCGATATCTGTAAAGAGCCACGTCCGCGGCTCTCTTAGGCACCTTTCACACGGGCGGCTGTTCTGCCGCAGTTAAAAGCATATAATATGTTCTGTGAAATTCAAGACTCCAGGCACTGCGATCAGCTGCATTTGTACAGTGAGATTACCTGCGTTTACGTGCGGCTGCGTTTAGCTGCGTTTGGAACATTCTTGCCATTTCTGATGTGCTTCCTGTTGCTTTTCTTTCCTTGTTGCCGCTGCTATCCGCAGGAGAAATAGTACACTGCGATTACCTGCAGTTATCTGCAGATAGCTGCGCTAAATCGCTCCTGGACGCAGTCAATTCTATTTTTTCTATCCGCACCAAACCGCATGTAACTAAATCGCAGCTAAACGCAGTGTGCGAATGGAGCCATAGGAAAGCATTGTCTGCTTTTAGCTGCGGTAGAAAACTAGAAAATCCGCAGCTAAAAGCACAATTCTATCCATCCGTGTGAAAGGGGCCTAACCATGTGATCGGCTGTGTCCAATCACAGCCGGTCACATGTAAACAAGGAAGTGCCGGTAATCGTCTCTCCTCACCTCACACTGACAGACTGTGTGGCGAGGAGAGCCGATCAGCGGCATCTCCACGCAGGGGGACATGTAGGAATGTAATCAGGGCATTGATTATCACTGCCCTTATTACAGTATAGTAAAACAGTGTCACCATATAGTGCCCACCAGTCAGTGTCCATTAGCGATGCCAGTCAGTGCTGGCTATCAGTGCTGCCCATCAATGCCCATCACTGCTATCGATCAATGCCCATCAGTGTCGCCCATCAGTACCACCCATCAGTGCCCATCAGTACCGCCTATCCATGCCGCCTATCCGTGCCGCCTATCAGTGCCCATCAGTGCCACCTATTAGTGCCCATCAGTGCCACATATCAGTGCCACCTATCAGTGCCCATAAGTGCGGCATTTTAGTGCCTCCTCATCAATGCCACCTCATCAGTGCCCATAAGTGCCACCTCATTAATGCCCACCAGTTCAGCCTATCAGTGCTGCCTCATCAGCGCACATCAGTGAAGGCAATAAATTACTTAGTTACAAAATATACTGACAGAAAAAAAGTAAAAAACATTTTTTTTTCAAAATTTTTGGTCTCTTTTTTTTTTTGTAAAAAATAAAAAACCCAGCAGTGATTAAATACCACCAAAATTTGTGTGAAGAAAATGATAAAAATGATAAAAAAATTTGTTTGGGTACAGTGTAGCACGACTGCGCAATTGTCATTCAAAGTGCGACATCGCTGAAAGCTGAGAAATGGCCTGGGCAGGAAGGGGGTGTAAGTGCCTGGTAGGCAAGTGGTTAATCACCGCTGGGTTTTTTATTTTTTGCTAAAAAAATGAAGAAAAGACCAACAATTTAAAAAAAAAAAAAAAGTTTGTTAGTTCCTGTCAGAAAATTTAGCAAATAAGTAATCTTTCTCCTTCACTGATGTGCGCCGATGAGGCGGCACTGAGAGGCTGCACTGATGGGCACTGATGAGGCGGCACTGAAGGGCACTGATGGGCTGGCACTGGCGAGGAGGCACTAATATGTGGCACTGGTAGGTGGCACTGATGGGCACTGATAGGCGGCACTTATGGGCAATGATAGGTGACACTGATAGACAGGCACTTATGGGCACAGATTGGCCTCACTGATGGGCACAGACTGGTGTCACTGATGGGCACAGAGTGGCATCACTGATGGGCACTGTTGGGGCTGCATTGTAATCAGGGTACTGATGATCAGTGCCCTGATTACCTTTATGTGTCTCCCCTGTGAGCCGCTGTTCGGCTTTCCTCACCTCACACTCTGTCAGTGTGAGGCAAGAAGAGCTGATAAATGGCATCTCCTTGCTTACATGTGATCGGCTGGATTTGACACAGCCGATCACATGGGTAAATGGCTGCGCAATCACGGTTAAACTGGGCGCCGTCATATGATGTCATCCCAGAACAAGAGCCGCCCCACTCCACCGTCACTTGTCTATACAGCAGGTGGAAGGCGGTTAATGTTCTCAAAAAAAAATTGTATAGTATTTGAATAACTTTAATAAACATTATAGAACAAAAAAAAAACACAAAGAAAGAAAGAAGGCACACCAGCCTAGTGCATTACTGTATAACTCATTTAAATGTTAAAAGTCAAATGTACTCACAAAAGAAGAAAGACACAGGCTTAACTTGAACAAATGCCACCCAACGTCAGTCCATCGAGTAGGACACACTAACGCGTTTCAAGGGCCATGCCCTCTTCCTCAGAGCTGACCAGAGCCCCAATGCTGCAACATTTATATAGAAGTTAAAATTAGACCAAACAATGCCCACCTCCAAATAGGGGGTGGGATCTACAGAAAGATACACCCATCATGGCCATCATGGGACTTAACCCTTATCGGAGAACCATCCTGGACCTCTACATATCATAAAGGTTGGCAACAAGGAAGAAAATACAAAAACTGAACAATTGCACATTATCAAGAGCCAAAATAAAATAAATCACTTAGAGCTGTCAAAGGTAAGGTAGCAACATGCATAAAGGTGGTCGTAGTACTAAATATCCTCATTTCTGTGCTCACCAAAGAACATACAAAGGGTTAAAACTGAGGTGCCACCGCAAACGGAAAAAAGGAAAGGAAAATGGCTTACCCAGGTGGTCCAATCGCAAAGTAACACCTGCCGCATCCAGCACCGGCGCCGATCATGCTGGGGATGTTGGGTGAAGCGCACACTTATTAACATAAAAAAAAAACAATACAAACCAGCTATGATTTTATATAAATACCAACTAACTGGCACTTCCTTAACATTGAAGCTGGGTGGCATCTTGAACAGTGTGCTGTGTGCACCACAAATGTCTTTTCATCGCATGTGATTGGTTGGCTGCTTTTCCCAGCAATTTCTTTTTATTTTTAACAACTCTAGAGCTGATTTTGACTATAGCACAGGGGTAGGCAACCTTTTGAGCACAGTGTGCCGACAAATGTTTTTAAAGAAATTGAGCGTGCCGATTTTATAACAAAAAAATGTCAACTTCACACTCTCAATCAGGAAAAGGATTTTTTTTAAAGTAAATGTTGTAAACTACTTTAGTAGTGAGAAATTAACATCCTGCACTCTCACACCTCAGATCAGCCCCAATTCATGCACCTTCACACCTGTCTCCCCTGCAAATCTGCCCCACCACTGTACCCCCCTGCTCATCTGCCCAACCACTGTATTACCCTGCTCATCCGCTCCACCACTGTAACCCCCTGTACATCTGCCCCACCACTGTAACCCCCTGTAAATCTGCCCCACCACTGTAACCCCCTGAAAATCTGCCCCACCACTGTACCACCCTGCTCATCTGCCCCACCAATGTTCCTCCTTTCTCGTCTGCCCCACCACTGTTCCTCCTTTCTCATCTGCCCCACCACTGTACCTCCCTTCACATCTGCTCCACCATTGAACCATCTTGTCATCTGTCCTAACACTGAACTTATCTGCTCATCTTCCCCACCACTGTAACCCTCTTTCTCATCTGCACCACAAAACTGTACCTCCTGCACATCTGTCCCACCTCTGTTCCCCCTGTTCTTCTGCCCCACTACTATAACCCCCTGCTCATGTGTTCCACTGATGTACCTCCTTTCTCCTCTGCCCCACCTCTGTACCCCCCTGCTCTTCTGCCCAACCACTGTAACCCCCTGCTCATGTGTTCCAGCGATGTATCTCCTTTCTCCTCTGCACATCTGCCCCACCTCTGTACTCCCTGCTCCTCTGCCCCACCGCTGTAACCCCATGCTCATGTTTCCACCGATGTATCTCCTTTCTCCTCTGCACATCGGCCCCACCTCTGTACTCCCTGCTCCTCTGCCCCACCGCTGTAACCCCCTGCTCATCTGCCCCATCACTGTACCCCCCTGCTTTTCTGTCCCACTGCTAAAACCCCCTTCTCATCCCTCCTACCACTGTACCTCCTGCGCATCTGCCCCACCACTGTATCCCCCTTGTTCTTCTGTGCCACCACTGTAACCCCCCTGCTCATCTGCCCCATCAATGTACCCCTTTTTTTATTTGCCCCACCACTGTACCTCCCTGCACATCTGCTCCACCGCCATATCCCCATACTCTTCTGTCTCACTACTGAATCACCCTCTCATCTGTCCTAACACTCACCTAACTCATCTGCTGCACCACTGTAACCCACTTTCTCGTGCCCCACCAATGTACCTCCTGCACCTCTGTCTCACCTCTGTACCCCCTGCTCTTCTGCCCCACCTCTGTTCTCCCTGCTCTCCTGCCCCACCACTGTTTCCCCTGCTCTCCTGCCCCACCTCTGTTCCCCCTGCTCTCCTGCCCCACCTCTGTAACCCCCTGCTCATCTGCCCCACCAATACACCTCCTTTCACATCTGCCCCACTGCTCTAACCCCCTGCTTTTCTGCCCCAAACTGAACCCCCCTGCTCATTTGGCCCAACATTGAACCCCCTTCTCATCTCTTCCACCACTATACCTCCCTGCACATCTGCCCCACTGCTGTACCCTCCTGCTCTTCTGTTCCACCTCTGAACCCCTCCTGCTCATTTTCCCCACCGCTGTACCCTCCTGTTCATCTGCTCCACTGCTATACCCTCTTCTCATCTATGATATGCAGAGTGGTGAAAGGAAGCAGAGATGAGACACATGGGACACATCTACCTGTCCTGGCACACTCATCCTGCTGATCCACCTCTTGCATCCAGCCCACGTGCTTGTATGGGATGTATGTGATGTATGGGATGTATGTGATGTATGGGATGTATGTGATGTATGGGATGTATGTGATATATGTGATGTCACATACAGGCATATGGAATGGATGCACAATGATGAGCTCAGGTCAGGGGTATTTTCTGAAAGCAGTGGGCCTGTGTGCAAGATCATAGGTTGGACCCCCGCAGCTGAGAAAAAGTGGTTGGGTGTGATTTTCATTGCGCTGAATACTGGCTGTGGCTTAAAGGGACACAGAGTGCAGGGGTTCAGCAGTAAGTGACACAAAGGTTCCGGAATAATTTCAACAAACTTCCCAGAAGCTCATCAGTAATTCCACAAACTGTCACCTGATTGTAGTTTTCTCAATCACAGTGAAATCCCTTCTTTCTGAGACTGGTAGTGGCAACCAAGTGAGTCATCTTCCTCCAGATGGTGGGCGGGGCTAGCAGGACTGTGATTGGCTTCAGCGGTGGCCAATGACAGTCCTCCTTCTCCTGAACACAGGGACCGCCTCCCCCCCACCTAGCAGAACTGCATCCAATCTCTTCCCATCACAAAAGCTGACGATCGCAGCTACAGCAAAGTTAGAGAACCAAACAATGTTTCCCATCTTGTACAATGTGTGGGGGTACAGTGCCTCCCCCTCAGTGCAGGTGCGGTGTGGGGAATTCTGAATTCAGAATTAAAGGGGTTGTAAAGGCTATTTTTTGTTAATTAAAATAATAAATAGGTTTATACATGCCTGCTCTGTGCGGTTGCCCCGATCCTCCTCTTCTGGAGCACCTTGCCGGTGCTTTATGCTCCTCCTCTTCTCCGTGTGCCACCACAGGAATCTGCTTACTATGATGGCACAGGTGTGCTCCAGAGCCATGCTGTGTGTGTCCACAGACACACACAGCATGGCTTGGCACTGCCCCCCGCTATTTGCTCAGAGGACTTGATTGACTGCTTCTGTGTCCTGTGAGAGAGAGGAGAGAGCAGACGGGCACAGCGCAGGGGCGGATCCAGAGTCTAGTCTCGGGAGGGGCACTGCTAGAAAATATGTTTTTTTGGGTGCAATTTATCGGGGAAATGGCTGGTGTTGGCGCTTTAATCATCACGGCACCATGGATGTTATGGTGTCAGGATGATTGAAGTGCATTATTTCTATTATTACATTGTTATATAAAATGAAATAGTTCAACTCACCATAATGTCGAATCAGTGGGAGCCCTGAGCGTGTCACCTGCCCCGTGACCTGCCACCAGGTGCAGATTGTCACTTGCCACGTCACCTGCCACACGTTGCGGATTGTCACTTGCCATATCACCTGCCCCCAGATGCGGATTGTCACTTGCCTGCTACAATGGTCACTTGCCACATCACCTGCCACCAGATGCTGATTTTCACTTGCCACGTCACCTGCCACACGTTGCGGATTGTCACTTGCCACGTCACCTGTCACACGTTGCGGATCGTCACTTGCCATATCACCTGCCCCCAGATGCGGATTGTCACTTGCCTGCTACAATGGTCACTTGCCACATCACCTGCCACCAGATGCTGATTTTCACTTGCCACGTCACCTGCCACACGCTGCGGATTGTCGCTTGCCACGTCGCCTGTCACCAAATACAGATTGACACTTGCCACGTTACCTGCCACCAGAAGCTGATTGTCACTTGCAACGTCACCTGCCACCAGATGCAGATTGTCACTTGCCACGTCACCTGCCCCCAGATGCGGATTGTCATTTGCCTGCTACAATTGTCACTTGCCACATCACCTGCCACCAGATGCTGATTTTCACTTGCCACGTCACCTGCCACATGTTGCGGATTGTCACTTGCCACGTCGCCTGTCACCAAATACAGATTGACACTTGCCACCTCACCTGCCACCAAAGCTGATTGTCACTTGCAACGTCACCTGCCACCAGATGCAGATTGTCACTTGCCACGTCACCTGCCACCAGATGCGGATTGTCACTTGCCACGTCAACTGCCAACAGATGCGGATTGTCACTTGCCTGCTACAATTGTCACTTGCTGTGTCACTTTCCTGCTGTGTCCCAGAGAGTCAGGCAGCAGATTACCAGTCAGGCAGCAGAGAGATGATGTAATCTCTCTGCTGCCCGCGGCTGCCTGCACAGTGGGGGGGGAACTGGCCAGCAGCCCGCCCGCTCTCTCAGACTCACACCCGCCCGGTCCGCCCGCTCTCTCACCCATCCACTCTCTCAGGCTCTCACCCGCCCGGCCCGGCCGCTCTCTCACCCGTGGATGCCAACCGATTGCGCTCTCACCCGCATTCTCGGAGGGGGCATTTGCCCCATTCCCCCCCGGATCCACCCCGGCACAGCGCTGGATTGAGTGAGTATTGGGGCGGGGGCGCAATACAAATACCGGGACATTTTTTACTTCGAAGTGGCTGTAAACACTTGCATATGCCCAGTTAAGTGACTGGCCTAAGGTGATATCCAGAGATAAAACAAATCCTCCTACATAAGTTGTGCCTGTTTATCTGTAGTCCTTCTCTAAATCCATTTAAAGTGTGGAATTTATAAAGCTGTTTGAGCTGTCAGAAAAAAGGGGTTGGAGAGCTTAAGTCAACTCTGCAGAGCTCACTGAGGAGAGCTCTGAGAGCTGATTGGAGGGAAGGGACACCCCCCCCCCCCCCATCAAACAGCACAAAGGGACAGAGCTGAGGCTGTCAATCAGCTGGAGCTCCATTCCTCCTGAGGAATGACGCAGCAGACAGAAATGACACTTAGTGCTCTGGATTGAGACACACTATGGAGGGATATACTTTGTTCATATTTCATGTCTGAAGTTTACAAAAAATGTTTACCCTTTAGAACCACTTTAAATTGAAACTTCAGTCCGCCTACTATGGTGACCTCGCCCCATCTTTGGGCACCACCATTATGGTGAATGTGCAGATGTGCCCACAGGCTCTGCCCGGCCTTCAGGTCCTGGCAGAGCCCGTCGGCACATTTGTGCATACAGAGGTGATTTTCCACTCAATCGCAGAGACAGTGAAGATTTTTGACTTCCCTGGTTGCAGACTTTGCTTGTGTGTGGGAAATCCCCCACATGCGCAGATGGTCAGGGAAACCACAAATGCGCAGATGTGCCTGAAGGCTCTCTCAGGACCTGAGCCCTGCTGCACCTCTGCCAACATATAGGGGGCAGGGAGAAATTCTCGCCTAGACAAGAATTGCAGAAGTGCTGCTTTAGAGCACAAATAAAGCACTTACAAAAAAAAAAAAAAAACACTTTAATCTGACCATAGACAATTTCTCCATCCACACAAGTGAGGTGGATGAAGGAATCCCATCACAAGACATTGTATTCTGGCAGTAGGACCCACCAGTGTCCGAACTTACTGATCAGCGGTTACAGCCGCCGGTCCACAAAGGTTTTCCATCACGTCCCTTCAACAAAAGTCAAACAAATTATGGTGGGATGGCTACACAGTGATCATGATTTGTCCCTGCTAAACTGGAGACATTTTGATCGATCTATGGTCAACACTTCAGGGAATGCTGTATAATGGTAAAAGAATTGCTTTTTTTTTAAAGTGTTACTAAACCCAGAACCCTACACTCACTATATCTGGTCTCCCAAAGTACACAGAGCATGCAAATGCAATCATTTTAGTCAATATAAACTGCTAAATACCTTTTATCATCAACAGTATAGAGCAGTCTTGTAACTTCTATCAGTGCCTGGTTAAAGCTGGTAGGAGGAGTTTTCACACTGCACTGGCTGTCCTAATAGGATCCAGGACCCCTGACCCTCTGTCTGGACAGTACTGATTGGCCCTGTGCTGATCACATGCATCCTCCCAAGAAAAAAAAAAACTCTCTAGCAATACATACCACACTGGGCATGTACAGCCTGACTCCAGTAACTCTGTCTTATCCGGAACTGTTTTGGAGACAGTGCAAGAACGGGAGAATCAGAGAAGACAGGATCAAACAGCCTTTTTACACAATGCAGAGGATTAACCCCTACGGCTCCTCAGTGAGTATAACCAGCATGCTTTACTGCATATACAGACTGATTTTACTGTTGTGGGTTTAGTAACACTTTAAAGAGGAAGTAAACCCTGATGGGTTTTACTTCCTCTTTGTTTCCCTGCAAAGGTAAAGCATAATGGGCCACTATGCATCGCATAGTAGCCCATTATGGCTCACTTACCTGACACAGGAGCCTGCGATGTCACCGCTGTCCCCTCATCCACGAAGCGTCCATCTTACTTCCGGGTATCGCGGCTCCGGCGCTGTGATTGGCCGGAGCTGCGATGACATCACTCCCACGTATGCGCACGGGAGCCCCCATTTACGGCACGATCGCCATCAGAAACGGCAAGCTCAGTGCGCCTGCGCGCCGTTATCTACGGCGCATGCGCCGCAGACATCGGTGTCTGTCTTTTGCAAATATCTCCTAAACCATGTAAGTTTAGGAGATACTTCTTGCACCTACAGGTAAGCCTTAATCTAGGCTTACCTGTAGGTCAAAGTGGTCTGTAAGGGTTTACAACCACTTTAAGTATACTGTTGCTGTATATTGTGACAAAAAGTCACACAGACTTGTAGAGTTATTGAAATGTCCACTTTAAGCCATCGATCAAAATCAAATTCCAAAATTTGAAAAACTTTGGCATCCTTGGATAAAACAACAGTTCCTGTCAAACTTCAATGACTCTGTCCTGTTGCCATGGTAACAGATTAAATGACTTACAGAGACACCCATTCTAAGGCTTCAAAGAGAACTAAAAAGAATAATAAACTGACCAGCGGGACAACCTTGTGGACCATACCTCTACCTTTCTACCCTTTTTCTTCTTTCTCTTTCCTTTTCTCCACCTTACGATTAAAGCTCATTATCAGAATTTATTTGACCTATATACACTCTACTTGTAAACAATATGTATAGTAGGTATAAATCATTTAAATACCTACAAAAGTAACTAAGGAAATGATATATATCTTTAATTTAATTTAGGTTTACGTGAACCCAATGTTTAATATTTGAAATTTCATGATATTTACCTATATAAACCCTACTGTAAAACAATGAGCTTACTTTATAGATCCTTGTAAACTTACTTTATGTATCTTTATAACATTGTATACTTAATAAACTTCTTTTGACAAGGAAATGTCCACTTTAAGCCCATTACACTGGATGGTTCTTTAGACATGGAGACTGATGTAAATGCTCAATGTACAATTTAAAGTGCGGCGGACTCTACTAATGACATTAATCGGATACAATGCTTAAATAGTAACTTTATAACATGTTCCCTACATCGTATATATTCCCTCCTTCATTGACTTCATGTAAAGGTTGTGGGAAAGATGAATGGTCTGCAGGAATCCCAGCTTTTCCCATCACATCAGAGACTTGTCACTATAATTGTGTCTGTCACAACAGGAAAAGTGGATGGAAAGCCAGCTGGACCCTCTTCTGTAAATAGGGACAGTTTCTTATTAACGTTAATTGATAGTGACGGAAGCTGTCCTCACCCCAAGCCCTCCTCTGGAAAGATGTTTATATTAAAAACCTCTGTGCTTTTTTTCCATGTACTCCTCATGGACGGCATATATTCACTCACTTCTACAGTGGATTATCTTCGACAAAAAAAATGACTAAAGATAGATTGTTCAACATTGGCCACGCAGTTATGATTGGACTTGGAAGCAATATTGTATATAAAGAAAGCTGAGGCCAATGAACGCCTACCTGGGCAGCCATTGGCTGACTATGGATAGATTTTTCAACATTGGCCACTTAATTATGATTGGATTGGGAAATAATACTGTATATGGAGAAAGCCGAGGCCAATAAGCGCCTACTTGGGCAGCCATTGGCTGACTATGGATAGATTGTTCAGCATTGGCCACACAGTTATGATTGAACAGGGAAGCAATACTGTATATAGAGAAAGCTGAGGCCAATGAACCCCTACCTGGGCAGCCATTGGCTGACTATGGATAGATTGTTCAACATTGGTCACTTAATTATGATTGGATTGGGAAGCAATACTGTTTATGGAGAAAGTTGAGGCCAATGAACGTCTACCTGGGCAGCCATTGGCTGACTGCATGGATTGTTCTACATTGGCCATTTAATTATGATTGAATTGGGAAATAATATTGTATATGGAGAAATCTGAGGCCAATGAGCACCTACCTCAGCAGCCATTGGCTGACCATGGATAGATTGTTCAACATTGGCCACTTAATTATGATTGGATTGGGAAGCAATACAGTTTATAGAGAAGGTTGAGGCCAATGAACGTCTACTTGGGCAGCCATTGGCCTAACCATTGTTTTTGTGTTTTGTGTGTGCTGCTTTCACTAAGGAATGTGAGGGGTTTTCTTTCCCTGCTTTGCAGGGAAAGAAAATCCCTCACAATCCCTCACAATCCCTCACATCCCTGCTGTCAGGATGGAGCTCTGCATTGTTTACATATGCGGAGCTCTGTCCCGTGTCTCTCCTCGATGATCAGCAGGTGCCAGCGGACACCCATTGGCCGACACCCGCTGATCGGCTTCTGCTGTGACTAATTACAGCAGAAGTGGCATATTCGCCCCCTACCAAGATGTACAGAATCACATATATATATATATATATATGTATGTATATATGATTCTGCACAGAACGGCCGCCCTGCAGCAGTAAATATGCTATAGGGCGATTGTTAAATGGTTAGGTAAAGATGAGAAATACAAAAGCCGCAGTTCTAATGCTCTTTCTGAAAATGCTGGTTTCCTGGCTTTCATGCTGATGCTTTTGGCTTTAATATTTTTCAATTCACTAACCCAAATCAAGAATAGAGCTTAGAAAGCAAGGTGGACATAAATCAATGATTTAAAAAAAAAATCTGAATTTTTTTTTTGTTTATATCAAATTTTTTTTTGATTTTTATTAAATTTATTTTAATGAAATGCTTTTGGAGTTAAAAATCTATCCAAAGATAGTTTTCTATTTGATACATTAATAATTTAGTTTATTCAGAATGAATTGGAGCTTAGTTATATAGCATGAGGCTGTATATTCTGCAATATTTAAATTTTTGGTAAACTCATTCATTGAATCCAAGCTCTGAGATAAAACAAAGTTCTGTAATATTCCTTCATTCCATTGTTTTGCAAATCTATGTACACTACAAACTGTATGATTGAATCAGTTCTGATATCGCTATTTTACTAACCTGACAGCTTATTATTCTAAATAGGAAACCTTCATTTTGTTTGTAAATATTAAACATTCTAACTACCAGCAAAAATAAGTGCTTGTCATTTCAGATCCATCATGGCAGCACCTGTTAGTGGGCATCCACTCACCTGCTCCCGCCAGGTCCCTTACCTTGTTGTCATCACCAGCCATCCCATTAAAGTGAATGGGACTGTCGGTGAGTCAACAGCAAGTCAGAGAAGGAGCCACTGCGGGACAGAGATGACAGTTGCTCTTTAAAAATTATGATTTAAATTGAGTTGATTTAAATCAAGACTTTTTACTAGCGATTTAAATCGTGATTTAAAGCGACTTGATTTAAATCAAATCCACCCTGTTAGAAAGTCAGCCAGGTTACTAATAATTTTAGAGACCAGCAATGGCAGTCAACTTATTCTGCTCATGACAGATATATTTTCAAGCATATTTAAACCCAAAAACAAAATTGTAATATATTGCAGCTTACCAGTCCCTAGATGTGGTGGCTGCATTTGTTTTCTTGTTCAACCTTTTTTTACTTTATTTTTACCTGGTGATCCTGCCAGCAACACACTTCCCATCCTAGGGTGACAACCAGGGCTGGGAGAAGGGGTAAGCAGGAGGGACGGCTGCTCTGGGCGCAATGGTTTATTGCGGGGATGTGGACGCCCTGACCCTAAATAAGGGGGGGGGGTGTAGTTTGTCATCTTTGCCCTGGGCGCTGGATGGCTTTGTCCCTGTACTGGTGACAAAACACACTTAGACCCCTTTCACTCTGCGGCAGGCGTTGACAGTAAAACGCTGCTAGTTTTAGCGGAGCTTTACCGTCATTTTAGCTGTGCTATTCGGCCAGCAGTGGGGCACATTTAACCCCACTAGCGGCCGAAATAACGGGTTAAATGCCCCCTGTGTAAATGCCAGGGACTTTGGCAGCGGTGCCCATCTATTTCAAAGGGCAGGAGTGGTATTTACACTGCTCCTTCACCACTCCAAAGATGCTGCTCGCAGGAGTTTTTTTAATGTCGTGCCAGCGCAGCGTCCCAGTGAGAAAGCACCCGGGCTCTCACACTGGGACTGCAGGGGAAGTGTTTTTCAGGCGCTTTACAGGCGCTATTTTTAGCCCAAAATCGCCTGAAAAACACCCCAGTGTGAAAGGGGTCTTACTATACTGTATGTGTGGAGGAGCAGCGTTGTCATTCTAGGCCAGTGATGGCGAACCTTGGCACCCCAGATGTTTTGGAACTACATTTCCCATGATGCTCATGCACTCTGCAGTGTAGTTGAGCATCATGGGAAATGTAGTTCCAAAACATCTGGGGTGCCGAGGTTCACCATCACTGCTCTAGGCTGCTATCTTGATTTGCATACCTCACAACTTTTTGAGATGGGACTGAGGGACACCTATCAGCAAAAGTATGCAGACATAGGACACACCCCTTGCCACGCCCCCTTAAAGGAGAATTGTACAAAAAAATTAACAAGATTGGATAAACCCACAAGTGCTTTTTTTACCACTACTATTCCTTTATATTGGCTTTTGGAATTTACAAATGCAGCAATTTAGAAATCAGATGAAAGGTTTAGTGCTCGGAAACACATTTTGATAGATAAAAAGGGCATTTTATATACAACTATATGGATCAGACCAAAATGAGGGACAAATGAGGAGGAATGAGGGACAGAGGGATATTGCTCCAAATCAGGGACAGTTGGGAGCTATGGATTTGGACTACAAATGCCTCTCCCTCTCCTCATTTACACAGGGAGGTGTTCTTTTGTTCACGGAAGACAGCTGGGAAGGCAGATTACATTGTTTTAGATTTCTGTTCAGGAAGGACACATCATTTCTGGCAGGATCAACTGGTACTTGCTGAAATTGTTTCCAGCCTGAAAAAAAAAGAAAACAAATGCAGCCAGCTACATCTAGGGGCTGGTATAATCTGCAATATTGCTAATATTCTTTTGGGAAGCCATCAATTTGGTTATAAAAAAAAAACTACATTTTGTATTTGTAGAAAACTGTTGATTATTTTACTGTAAAATAATGTGAAATTGCTTCAGTTCAGTTATATCTGATCTTACATGTAATTCAGGCATTCGTGTCAGCTGGATAACAGAAAAGAACGTTCCAGCAGGCAGTCATATTGGGTTTTATCTCATCTAAATGCAATAAAATTGCAGGCGACTTCCAGCTGTGCCGAGTAATGTCCAGGTGTCTGTCCCCAGCTGCTTCCATGCCGCTCATTCAGCAAATGACACTCATTATAATTATCCTTCAGAGAGAGTGGCATGGTGCCACCAACACTGCCCTGTATTCCATGTATGTGCTCATTTCTGTCACATGCCGTGGTGTCACATGGATTTAACCCTTGCTGCAGACACCTCCTGGGGATTCACTAAAATGAAGTAGAAAAATTCAAGAGATCCTAAATGCCTTGCTCTTTAATTAAGCATTGCTTGTCAGGAGTGGTAAATCTGCTCCTGAGACACGTCCAGCCTTCTACTCCAAGTACAATAGTCCTTTCTATAGTGGATGACCTCAGAGGCGTAACTAGAGCCTTTAGGGTCACCCCGGTGCAAGAAATCATCAGAGGCCCCCTTGACCCAGGGCCCTTTCCATCAGTCCCAGGGCCCTTTCCTCTGAGCCTGGGGCCCTTCCCACTGATCCTGGGGTCCTTCCCACTGATCCTGGGACCCTTTACTCCCATCACAGGGCCCTTTCTTATCATGCAACACATAAACTCCTCCTCGTTGGCTGAGACGGCAACGAATCGCAATTGGCTGCTGTCAGTCAAAGCCAGTGAGCCACTGAGCCAATGAGGAGAGAGAGGAGGCAGGGCCAGGCAGTGGTTTCATGTCTAAATGGCCACATGGAGCTGCGGCTTGGCTTGGGTGCCCCCATAGCAAGCTGCTTGCTGTGGGGGCACTCAACAGGAGGGGAGGGGCCAGGAGATCCAGCAAGGGACCCGAACAGCTCTGTGCAAAACCACCACACAGAGCAGGTAAGTATAACATGCTTGTTATTTTTTAAACAAAAAGAATTGAGACTTTAGTATCACTTTAACCACTTCAGCCCTGGAAGATTTTCCCCCTTAATGACCAGGCCATTTTTTGCGATACGGCACTGCGTCGCTTTAACTGAAAATTGCGCGGTCGTGCGGCGCTGTACCCAAACAAAATTGACATTCTTTTTTTCCCACAAATAGAGCTTTCTTTTGATCATATTTGATTACGGCTACAGTTTTTATTGTTTGCACTATAAGCAAAAAAAGACTAACAATTTTGAAAAAAAAAACAATATTTTTAACTTTTTGTTTTAATAAATATCCCAAAAAATTAAAAAAAAAAAATTGTTCATCAGTTTGTATTCTTCTACCTATTTTTGGTAAAAAAAAAAAAATCACAATAAGCCTATATTGATTGGTTTGCGCAAAAGTTATAGCTTCTACAAAATAGGGGAAAGATTTATGGCATTTTTATTATTTATTTATTTTTTTACTAATGGCGGTGATCTGCAATTTTTGGCGCCACTGCGACATTGCGGCGGACCGATCGGACACTTTTGACACTTTTTTGGGACCATTGACATTTATATAGCGATCAGTGCTATAAAAATGCACTGATTACTGTGTAAATGTCACTGGCAGGGAAGGGGTTAACACTAGGGGATGATCAAGGGGTTAAATGTATTCCCCCATGTGTGTTTCTAACTGGAGGGATGGGCTGATTGGAGGAGGAGACAGATCGCTGTTCCTAATTACTTGGAACAGCAGATCTGTTTCTCCTCCCCTGTCATAACGGGGATTTGTGTGTTTACATACACAGATCCCCGTTCTAAGTCTCGTAGGAGGCTGGCGGACATCGTGGCCACGCGCATTGGGTCCCCCCGCCATGCCGCAGGCGCGCGCCTGCTATGGCTCTTAAAGGAACCGACGTACAGGTACGGCGTTTCGCGGGAAAGAGCTGACCTGCCGCCATATAATGACGGCGGCTAGTCGGCAAGTGGTTAACTCTTCAATAAGACACCGAAGTTGAATCCAACACAATATTACTTCAGCTACCTGCCGTACAGAGGATGTTTTTCCCATCTTTTGAAGAGCAGGAAGACAAACAACTTACCTGAGTCCTGTCTCTGTGAATAACTAACACTGACTGAGGGAACATGGAAGTGGAGAGGGTCTGGATAAGATCAAATCCACTAGCACTAAACAGGAGGGGAGAACAGAGAAAGATACCAAAATCACATTAGATAACAGGTTGTAGTGGTCAGAAACTGCCACTAGATGTCAGCATACTAAAGAAAACTGATAACCTTGTGCAGTTCAATACAACACATAGAAAAATACATACAAGTGGGGGCAGAACAGATCTTGCTATGAAGAATTCTTCCTTTTAAATGGTGACAACACTTTGTCCCTGACCTCCAACTGTCACCTTTAGGAAACCCATCCTGAAAAATGCAATCATCACTGGAATACATGTGGACAGAGGGTGAATGCAATGAGGTTGCAGGAGATCAACAGTGCAGAGATACAACAAAAGGATGAAAATGGGCGAAAAAAAGTATTTAATGAAAAAAAAAAAAATGTCAGTTTGTGATGATGTAATGGGCTTTATCAAACCAAATGTCATTCAGGCAATGTTTACATCAAATTTTACTCTGCAAAGCGATGTTTACCTCTAGACTGGTAATATAAAATACAGTGCCTTGAAAAATTTTCCACATTTTGTTATGTTACAACCAAAAACGTAAATGTATTTTATTGGGATTTTATGTGATGGACCAACACAGAGTGGCACATAATCCCCCCAGACTGACAATGCTGCTGTCCAAATGTGCTCCTTCATCCAGAGTGGGGGCACTCTAATACAGGAGATATGTTTTATTGGCCAGGTCACTGGGTGAAAACAGAGCGGAAAACGCCTAAAAAAGAAATCTAATACAACCAACACATTTAATTAATGGTAAGCTGCAATATATTACATTTTTGGGTTTAATACCGCTTTAAAGGGGTTGTAAAGGTAAAAGTTTTTTCACCTTAAAGCGGAGTTCCACACAAAAATTGAACTTCCGCTTTTCGGAACCCTCCCCCCCCTCCGGTGTCACATTTGGCACCTTTCAGGGGGGAGGGGGGTGCAGATACCTGTCTAAGACAGGTATTTGCACCCACTTCTGGCATAGACTCCCACAGGAGTCTATGCCTCTTCCTGTCCCTCCGCACTGTCTCCTGGGAAACACACAGCTCCCAGGAGATAGCGGGGACCAGTTACGATGCGCAGCCCGACTCGCTCATGCGCAGTAGGGAACCGGGAAGTGAAGCCGCAACGCTTCACTTCCTGATTCCCTTACCCAGGATGGCGGCGGCAGCTGCCGAGAGTTGAGCGAGTGATCGGCGTCGGCTGCCGACATCGCTGGACCCTGGGACAGGTAAGTGGCCATTTATTAAAAGTCAGCAGCTGCAGTATTTGTAGCTGCTGGCTTTTAATATTTTTTTTTTTAGGTGGACTCCCTCTTTAATGCATTCTATGCATTAAGGTGAAAAAACATCCGACAAACATCCGACAATACGCCCCCCCGTTTTACTTACCTGACCCCTCAAAAGTCCCGCGCTTGCCCCCGACATCCTCTTCGCCTCTCAGCCTGGCCGTTGATTGGTTACAATGGATGGATTGAAAGCAGCACAGCCATTGGCTCACGCTGCTGTCAATCACATCCAATGACGCGGAGCGCCGGGGGGCGGGGCCGAGTGATACAGTGAGCGGCTATGGCCGCCGGCTGTGTTACGGGAGTGCGCCCGCAAGCACTCAACACCATGCGAGGGAGCTCACATGAAGGTGTTGAGTCCTTGCGGGGAGGAGCTGAGACAGCCGCCAAGGGACCCCAGAAGACCAGGTTCGGGGACACTCTGTGCAAAACGAGCTGCACAGTGGAGGTAAGTATAACATGTTTGTTATTTAAAAAAAAAATATATATATACATCTTTAGTGATCCTTTAATTGATATTAGATGTTTCTGTCCACAGCAGTGGAAACAGTGCCACCTAGGGGCGTTATAAAGTAATCTTATAATAATGTCAATTATATTACCCAGGAACAGAACTATGTAAAAATGGTTGTTGTTGTTATTATTATTCCTTTTTTTTAATTAATAAAAAAAAAAAAAAAATACCACTGTTAATAGTCCTTTGAGAGAGTGCTTGGAGAGACATAGGACTCCATACTGGTTTTGAATTCTGAATTGGAACTCTCAGGTCTTTCAACATTCAACTAAGGCCCCATTCACACTTGTGCAACCTGAAAGTCGCGTGACTTGGACGTGACTTGAAGCAATGCCTGTGTAATCTTGATGTCTATGGTCAAGTCGCATCAAAGTCTATGGCAATGCCTGTGTAATCTTGAGTTACCCTAGTGCAGGGACTACTTTGAAGTTGCACATGTATGAACGGTACTCATTGGAAATCATGGGGTATGACTTGTCATACGACTTTGCAGCCCCAAGTCGCAGGACAAGTCGCACAAGTGTGAATGAGGCCTAATACAGAGAGGTTCATAAGTCAATAGTGAGGCTAAGATGGGGGCCAGGCATGAAGCTTGTGGAAGTATCTGCGTGTCTCTAATCTAAAATAAGTGAGTTTGACGGGTGATGCTGCCCTGGGGGTGGTGGCTGCTAAAACCGTGTCTCAGCCACCTGTTTTTATCACCAAAACCCCCAAACCCCCCATCTCCTGTTAAAGAGCCCTAATCTCTAAGGGGGTGGGGGAGATAGGACCTTTAGCAGTTTTATTTTTTTTATGAAAAGCCACACTTGTTTCTATTGATACACGCAGTGTAGGGAGACATAACTCCTGCATAGTTCCTGCATGCAAGGGTGGCTCCATAGGGTGCCACAAGAGAATGTAGCCACCTTGATACAGGAAACCTGGGGCAGCAGTCATGGCACCTGCTGAAAGTGGTTGTTAATTTTCATTTATTTTTTCATTAAAATAACAAACATGCCTATTCTTACCTGCTCCTTGTAATGGTTTTGCACAGAGCAGCCCAATCCTCTTTTTCTGGGGTCCCCCCGCCGGCACTCCAGGCTCCTCCTCTTCATCAGGTGCAACCACGGAAAGTCACGTACCGGTGTGGGCTCCATTGACACAGACAGTGGGACTCGGCCCTGCCCCCCCCGCTCCCATGTTACAGGATTTGATTGACAGCAGTGGGAGCCAATGGCTCCTGCTGCTATCCATCTGTCCAATGAGGGGAGAGACAGTGGCTGGAGCAGCTGCGCTCATGCACATCGCTGGATCCAATCGGGCTCAGGTAAGAAAAATTGGGGGGGTCGGGGGCACTGGAGCACAGACAGTTATTCACCTTAATGCTTAGAATGCATTAAAGGGGTTGTAAACCTTCGTGTTTTTTCACCATAATGCATCCTATGCATTAAGCATTAAGGTGAAAAATTAAAAACACCTTAAAACGCATTAAAAACACCTTGCAGTCACCGCCCCTCCCCCGAGCCCCCGTCTTACTTACCTGAGACCCAAATCTCCTTGGGCACCATCCTGCGTTGCTTTCCCCGATCTCTAGTCGGCTCTTCATTGGATGATTGATAGCAGCGTAGCCATTGGCTCCTGCTGCTGTCAATCAAATCAATGACGCGGTGCGCCGGGGGGGGGGCCGAGTCATACACTTAGCAGCTATGGCCGCCGAGTGTATCACACGGGAGCGCGCCCGCAAGGTAACCCCCTTGGGAGAGAGCTTCCCAGAGGGGGGGTAGCACTTGCGGGGAGGAGCCGCGAGAGCCACTCTGTGCAAAACAATCGGGGCCACTCTGTGCAAAACAATCGGGGCCACTCTGT
This sequence comes from Aquarana catesbeiana, assembly GCF_042186555.1. Classification (NCBI taxonomy): domain Eukaryota; kingdom Metazoa; phylum Chordata; class Amphibia; order Anura; family Ranidae; genus Aquarana; species Aquarana catesbeiana. The sequence continues at coordinate 750,474,835 of NC_133325.1, forward strand.
GCAAAACGAACTGCACAGTGGAGGTAAGTATGACATGTTTGTTGTTTAAAAAAAATAAAAAACGAACCTTTAGTATCCCTTTAAGGTGAAAAACCTTAAGGCTTTACAACAACTTCATACTGGAACATAGGCAAGAATTAAAAGATAAAGAAGCCGTATCCTCAGTAAGTGATTAAATCAGCTGTTGAAATCGCCTAAGAAAAGAAGGTTTAATATGACTTTAAAGACAGAACAGAGCATAGAGAATGGAGATCTGTAATCTCCCATATTTTACTTTTATGAATAGAAGCGTCTGACATTTCATATTCGTGTTTTGATTAGTATTTTAGATTTATGGTGACCTCTCCTACAATACAGACATGCTCCAGGCGCATTCCACCATATAAAGGATATACAGTATTCTGTTTCATTATATTCTGTGATGAGATGCAATATAATCCAGTTGTAGATCTTTCGCTCATGATTAATGGGAACTTGATTGATACAAGCGTACTGACATGAGTATAGTATGTTGAGCTCAATTCAAATAATCTACAGTTTCATAAAGCCGTCTCAGATGGGTAACATATCACAGATTCAGGAATGAGAGCAAAACCTGGTGATCTGTCACATTGCAGGGATTCCATGCTGTCATATTGACTGTATGTGTAACCAGGTCTCTGGAGGGTGAGTGTACACAACGTGTAGGAACAGACCGCGGCCCTGAGGTGTGTATACATCGGGCAGTGTCATACAAACTAAATGTGACAACTGAGGTGAATATGGAATTCAGGGCGAGTTCCATGTTTATTGATCCTCTAATGCAGGGCCAGGCAACCAGTAGCCCTTCAGCTGTTGTGGAACTACATTTCCCATGAGGCATTGCAAGGCTGGCAGTTACAATTACTCCCAGAGGCATGATGGGACTTGTAGTTCTGCAACAGCTGGAGGGCCTGTCAGGGCTTGGCTCAGCCCTTCCTTCTCTGAGCTGGCCGCTCAGCTGTCGGCTAATTGCCAGCTCCCATCTCTCTCGACAGTTACTCAGCTGTTGATGATATCCTGCTCGTCAGTCCTGCCTACTTAAGCCGTCCAGTCCAGAGGAGCTCTGCCTTAGCCTTGATCAACATCACAGAAACGTTCTCCTTCGATCCTGGTCAAGACTTGCTTTGCTGACATCCCTTCTGGCTCTAGATCCTGCTTGCTGTTCCACTACATTGATCCCTGACTTCTGGCTTGGCTGACTATCCATTCCGGTTACTGAACTTTGGCTATGACTTGACTACGTTTGTTCTTTTTACTTTCTTTATTAAACAAGTGTGATTTAACTGTACTTCTGTCTCGGCCTGATTTCATGGTTTCTGACAGGGCCCCAGGTTGCCCACCCCTGCTCTAATGATATATATATATATATATATTTATATACACACACTCACCAGCTACTCTATTAGGTACACCTGTTCAATTGCTTGGTAACACAAATTGCTAATCAGCCAATCACATAGCAGCAAACTGCATTTTGGCATCTAGACATGGTGAAGACGATTTGCTGAAGTTCAAACCGAGCATCAGAAGGGTGAAGAAAGGGGATTTAAGTGACTTTGAACGTGGCCTGGTTGTTGGTGCCAGACGGGCTGGCCTGAGTATTACTGCTGATCTACTGGGATTTACACGCACAGCTATCTCTAGGGTTTATAGAGAATGGTCCAAAAAAAAGAAAATATTAAGTGAGCGGCAGTTGTGTGGATGAAAATGCCTTGTTGAGGTCAGAGGAGAATAGGCAGACCAAGGTATGCAGGATTTTATCTCTGAATGCATGACGCATCAAACCTTGAAGCAGATGGGCTACAGCAGCACAAGAACACACTGAGTGCCACTCCTGTCAGCTAAGAACAGGAAACTGAGGCTGCAATTCACACAGGCTCACCAAAATTGGACAATAGAATACTGAAAAAACGTTGCCTGGTCTGATGAGTCTTGATTTCAGCTGCAGCATTCAGATGGTAGGATCAGAATTTGGCGTAAACAACATGAAAGCATGGATCCATCCTGCCTTGTATCAATGGTTCAGGCTGGTGGTGTAATGGTGTGGGGGATATTTTCTTGGCACACTTTGGGCCCCTTGGTACCAATTGAGCATTGTTTAAACACCATGGCCTACCTGTGTATTGTTGCTGATCATGTCCACCCTTTTATGACTACAGTGTACTCATCTTCTGATGGCTCCTTCCAGCAGGATAATGCACCATGTCACAAACCTCCAATCATCTCACCACTGGTTTCTTGAACATGACAATGAGGTCACTGTACTCCAATGGCATCCACAGTCACCAGATCTCAATCCAATAGAGCACCTTTGGAATGTGGTGGAATGGGAGATTCACATCATGGATGTGCAGCCGAGAAATCTGCAGCAACTGTGTGATGCTATCATGTCAATATGGACCAAATCTCTGAGGAATGTTTCCAACACATTGTTGAATCTGTAATGGAAATGTGTAAGTTCTGTATATAATTGTATTGTATTTTGTATGTATTGCACACTGCCTTCACTGTGCAACAGCTCTAATAATGTTTTCAGTAAATGTTTACATTCTTTTGAGTTCTGATTACAATAAGCCTGCCTATGTAACGCCCCTTGTTACCATAAATGTACAATTGTAATATTAATGTGATACCTACGTAATCATGTGCATAAAAACCTTCAATTGCGTCATAATAAAGCAGAACAGTAATTTGGAAAGATGCTGAGCGTATCTTTTGCGTCTGTTCCCTACTGCAGTAGTTATTATTAATTTGGAACCACTAATCAATATGAGGATAGGAGTTGCCTATCATCAATTCAACCGAGTCAGCATGGCGAGCTTTGCCTTAGGAGGGGATTCCAGGTGACCCTGAGTATCCGAAACGAGGAGCTTGAGACGATCCGGGAATTTCTGATAATCAGCCGGCTGAGGTAAGCCTTTTGCTTACATTTGAGTTATCAGACTTCCTTGATCGGTAAGGCATTTTCGGGACAAAGGGTACCTATTTTACTCCCCTTAATCGAACTGTATTGATTGGTGGTTATATGTTATGTTGTCCCTGTCTATTGTCCATCGGAGTGTTATAAATAAGAAAGGGAAGAATAGTACTGTTCACAGGTATATGTAGTACATCTGCTAGATAAAGTAGTTTAGAGGCAAGAGGGTATAGGCACAAGTAGAGAAGAGAGAAGACTGGCCAGTCATTATGGGCATTGAATTAAGTAAGGGAATGAAGGGTAAGAGACCCTCAAAAATGCCCAGCGCAAGAGGAGCGCTATATATGAACCAAAGGTGCGGTTCCGCCTATACTGAGCCCCTAGATTAATGGTTAGAGTGGACATGGATCCACAATGGGTAACTGGGTTACCAAAGTCCACAGGGACTAAGAATCGTGCAGAGTAAACAGCTAGAGAAACAGCTATCTATGTGAGCAGGATGGATCAAGGGTGACATTAACACTAGACAGAAAGGGACATTTTCATGTTAAGTTGTGGGATGAATTTGGGGTCAGGCACTACAACTAGTAAAGTCAGAAACAGAGAAATCAGAGGTAAAACAGAATACTTTATATGTTGTCAGAGAGAGAAGATGGGATGAGTACTCTGGCTGACCGTCTGATCATAGAAGCTAGATATAAAAGATATCTGAACAAAATAAAGAAAGCAGAATTTAGGCAGGGAAATATTAAAGAGTTAAAAGAAAGTGAGAGAATGATATGCATGTGTTGTGTACAAATGGGAAAAATGTAAGTGATTTTAGAGAGATATTGGTGTATGTGTGCGAATGCTGGGACCTTTAGTTCTATTGCTTGTGTGTGTCATGTACGCAGATGTGACCCCCTCCTTTGTGCTCTCCTGAAAGAATGTGGTCAGTGATAAGCTGGAAGGACACCATGCCAATTTCTGTTTTTTAGACAAAACATTTATAACAAAATGTGCCGGGTTAACGAATCTAATGGTAAACAATGTGATCACAATTATTTTGAATCTGTTTTCCAAACATGGTAAAATGAAGGTTACATTTAACCGTGTATTACACAAATTGAATATCCTTTGATAGTTGAAACAGTGCATTTAAAAAAGGGAAATTAAGTAGTAATGAGTATTAATTTCTAATATGAGTTTAACAATTATATAGATATATTGAAACTGGTTTAGACAACCTTTGGTTGGAAATGAAGTCCAGGTTATTGGGGAAATTTGTATGAATGAGATTAGTTTAGATTAAGATAACAATTTTGTAATTTTACATTTATTCAATAAGCCCTTATTGAGAGAAAAAAAAGATTAAGATGAGGTTGTTATTTGGAATAAAGTTGCCATAATATTTAACAAAGCCAAGATGGATGGGATACATAAGAAGTTTTTCTACAAAAATGGAATTTTAAGGTTCTTGATAATAACTTGATGTGCGGTCCATGATGTGAGAGTTGTTATAAATAAAATTTAAATATAACAGACCCATCACATCAAGTCCACACACCCTGTTAGGATAGATGTCACCTGCAGCAAGTTGTTTTTTAGTTTTTGATGCTTTCTGGTCCATCATACAGATTGTTGATCCTTTTATTTATTTTTATTTTTGAAATCCAAAGCAGAATGTGTGGATTGTGAAATGATGTGCCCCTTTTTCTTGTAAGTACAGTGGTATAAGCAGAAGAATATTTTGGATTTATGGGCATCTCTCCATGACCGCAGGGTATTGTTATCATTTATTATAATATTGCCAGGAAAAAGTTGTCTTTTGAAACATGAAACTGGAGTTCTTACACAAATAGCGTGATAGAAAACAAGACATTGTAATATATTTATGCAAGCTGGACCCAGTAATGAAGGGTTCACCCCGATATATCAGAGCTGTAGCTTTTATGCAAAGGTGCTATTAGACAAAGTTAGATATTGTTTTGGTCAAACATTTAATTTTTAATGGTCCGACATTCTGTGCAGCAAATATACAGCTAACTAAATGTTTGTTTAATGAAAGGTTTAAAATATGAGTTTGTTTATGTACAAATCTAACCATGACAAATGTGTACATTTATTCAAAAGAAAGGAAAAGACACATGTGTTAAATTGATGGTGTAGGAATCAGCTGCTGTGAGCCCAGTGCAGGACACACTCCCTGAAGACCCAGATATTTAATTTTTTGTAGATTTGAGTATGCAGTTTATCACCCAGAAGGATACTCTGTATTCAAAGTCATTGGATCCTTTTTCCCCAGCTCAAGAAACAGAGCTCCATGTTTTAGCAAAGCCTGTGAGCTGTAAAAAGAGTGTATATTTATATAGATAGTCGAGATATAGAGAGCTTTTGGTTCCATTTAAAGGGCCAGAAGTTTGTTTTTACTTCGGCAGGTAAACCAACCAAGCATGCCAAGTTAATTTGATCGGCTGTTTTCAGCCTTCCAGCTTCTTGCTGAGGTAGCCATATTAACTTTCACACATGGAAGCAGACCAGGTGACTAAGGATGCTGCATTTACAGCCCCGGACACTTGATGGGTCTGTGCAACTCACAGATTCCACCCTAGTTCTGGCCCAGTATAGCTGGGATTAATAATTCAACTTTAAGGACCCCAGAACGAGAAGAACAAGTGGTCCACAGGGGGCAACTTCTTATGAAACAGGACTTTGGAAAAGGTGATTATTTATGTCTGCCAGCCACTCTTTTCCCTTCAGCTTGACACATGGACCGTGTCATCAGTCACAAGCAGTTATGGCTGCCTTAGTAAATGAGCGTGGGATAGAGCCAGGGTTCACCACAGTTGTTTTTATAACATACCATTTCTTGTTTTACCTGTTACCAAAGGTGTTACCAAAAGCTGAACATCCCTCCCAGAGATTACAAAAAGATATATCCAGATGCCCAAGTCAGGATCTGACAAGTATGCATTTTGTCTGTATGGACATGTTTTTTGGATGTCCAGTGGCAAATTCTACTGCAAAGGCCACAGTAAAAAGTGTTATCAGAAGTAGTTTGTAAGTACAGAGTGCCAGAAAGTACAGAGAGTAACAGAGGAAATCATTTTTTATAGGAGAGTCCTTACTAGAAGTTTTGAGGTTTTATTTTTACACCCCCTACTGTCTACAATGTAGCGGACAAAGTAGAGTAAGAAACTAGAAAACTTTTGCCTGAATGTTTTCTTATATTTTATGAAGCCCCTAAGGGGGATGTTGGACTCTCTCCCTATGGGATTTTGTTTGGGAGTGTGTTACTCACTTGCTTATATTTTGTCTCAGCAGCTGAAGTCCTTCATTCGGATCTCATAGAGAATGTTGCTGATCTTTTAAGGTTTTTGACAAACTCATTTATGTGTTTTCTCCCCAATTCCAGATCCTAAAAGTTTGGAAGGATCTAAAACTAAAGCCAGGTGACTTGTGGATTTTTAAGAGACATTTATATATAAGGAAATGTTTGGAGACTCAATACAGCATCTATTTCATGTACAGTTTTTGCAAAACTTGAAGGAAAAGTCACCTGGATCCACACCAGACACTGCAAAAATGACTAAATTAAAGAAATCTCTGTTTGATTTGTTTCCCTCTTGTGATCACAGTCTAGGGTACTTTTTGATTAAATTACTTTAATTGTAAGGGATATATATATATTTGAAATGTAGTTCAGCCATGTTGAAGTCATATTTGTCTTTTGTACTTCTTCCATTTTATGTAGAATTGTCTGTGTTTACATATGCTGATAAGTCAGCATGTCCACAATTCAGCTAGAAGGCCATTCTGGCCACAGGAGTGTACAGCCAGTACTCTGTAAATATGTCTTATCAATCATTTGTTTTTCACAATGAAAAGTCATTTGGTAATGAAAAAGTTGCTCAGCTATTATTTTCTCCACAATGGAGTTTTTTTTTTTGCCTCTTTGGCCAGGACTACCTCCACCTAAGCATGTGGAGGTTCCAGGTTAAAGGTGATAGCAGGTATGGTTAGTGATCAAAATATTGATCAAAAGAGGGGAGACTGTAATGGAAATGTGTAAGTTCTGTATATAATTGTATTGTATTTTGTATGTATTGCACATTGCCTTCACTGTGCAACAGCTCTAATAATGTTTTCAGTAAATGTTTACATTCTTTTGAGTTCTGATTACAATAAGCCTGCCTATGTAACGCCCCTTGTTACCATAAATGTACAATTGTAATATTAATGTGATACCTACGTAATCATGTGCATAAAAACCTTCAATTGCGTCATAATAAAGCAGAACAGTAATTTGGAAAGATGCTGAGCGTATCTTTTGCGTCTGTTCCCTACTGCAGTAGTTATTATTAATTTGGAACCACTAATCAATATGAGGATAGGAGTTGCCTATCATCAATTCAACCGAGTCAAATCTATGCCACAAAGAATGAAGGCAATTCTGAAGGCAAAAGGGGGTCCAACCATAGGCGTGCGCACAGGGTGTGCCTGGGCACACCCTAATCGCCTAGTGCGCATTAGCATTATTGCTCTGTGTAGCAGCGGGGAGATGGGAAACATCTCCCTCTGACCGGCTATGTCATAAGAGAAGTGCTTACCCACTTCTCTTTCACTGTGACTGCAGATCAATGTGCCAGGGCTATATATATATATATATATATATATATATATATATATATATATAGCCACATACAAAGTGGCCGGTAAGTGTGTATATATATACAGTGTATATATACAGTGTGTGTATATATATATATATATATATATATATATATATATATATATATCATAATTTATTCCATTAAAGAGGAACTGTAGTCTGCTCACATAATTTGTAATAAAAACCTCTTTGCCATTCTGAAGCTTCCCTCCAACCACTTTGCATATTATTTTATATATACTGTGATTCTGTACTTGCCAAATATGCTGCAGAAATCTCCCTCCACTGAGTCTGGCTGCATCCATTTTAACTGTGGGCAGCTGAAGCTGCTGCCTGTTCACTTCCTGGATTTACACAGACACACAGGCACACCTCCAACTCTGCAGCTCTCACTGGCCCTCTTATGACTCATCCCCCCTCCCTTCCTGGCAAACTCTCACAAGAGTCAGAGAGAGAGCTGTGCATGATGTCATAAGCCTAGGCTTTTTACCAGACAAGAAACAGGAAGTGGGCTGTATAAGGTATTTACTGTCAGAAAAAAAAAAGTTTTACTATCCAAAGTTAAAACAACAAGGACAGAGGATTTAATAGATGGAAAGCTGAAAAAACTACTGAAGTTCTGCTTTAAATGTATAATGCAAGCCTATAATGTTAGAAGCAGATAAGTGGGAATCTGCTGTAGAAAGGGGTCCTACAGGGCTCTGCTGGCTTATCAAAAGCAACTGCCTCTGCTGTCCTACCACTAAAGAATATCTAAAGTCAACATTTTTTTCATTGGATAGAGTAGGGGAGGGTTAAATACCCATACAGGAGGACACTAACTTTGACACTAATTAAAAACTTTTTTTAATTCTACCTAAAATACACTGACCCCGACCTTTGACTCTCACCTTGACATTTGGCCTTTACCCTAACGCTGACACTGAACTAGATCGAACCCTGATCTAGCTATTTTATCTTTGTTTTATATTATGATTATTATTATTTTTACATACTTTTGTCTGGTTACATTTTTCTCCTCTGGCAGAGAGAAAAAGTTACAGGGTATCTTTCTCTCCATTCAAAGGAGAAACAAACACATGGCAGGCTGTACAGTGACTGATCACTATGATAACCTATCAGAGGCTATTACAGTGTTTAGGTGATTGGGAACTGGGCCCCCTGGCTCCTGATCATTAGTACGAGATCCAGGGCTCTCGATGAGGGCCTGGTCTTTGTGCTGAGAATATGCGGCCTCATGGAAGGAGACCCAGTTCAGTAATGTGTACAGGTGGCAGGAAGTGGTTAACTTACCTTATGCCTCGTTCCCCCGGCAGCCAGCTTTCTGCTCTTTGCTCCAATGCTCCAAGTTGTTGCTGAGCCTATGTTGTTTTCACTTAAAGGGGTTGTAAACCCTCGTGTTTTTTCACCTTAATGCATCCTATGACACCGACCGGCCCCCTAGCCCCCCCCCCCGTTTTACTTACCTGAGCCCTTCGATCCCTTGGCAGAGACACGCTGTACCTCTCTGCCCGGGGTTCTCGGCTCTTGATTGGATAGATTGATAGCAGCATAGCCATTGGCTTCTGCTGCTGTCAATTAAATCCAATGACGCGGGTGCTGGGTGGCGAGGCCGAGTCCGGCATTGTCAATAGACAATAGACGCAAATGCTGGACTCGGGAGCTCGCCCGCAAGGTAACCCCCTGGGGGACCGCTTCTCCCATTGGGTTTTACCGATGTGTGGAGGAGCCGCAAGAGCCGCTGGGGGTCCCCAGAAGACGAGGTTCAGGGCCACACTGTGCAAAACGAACTGCACAGTGGAGAGGTATGACATGTTTGTTATTTAAAAAAAAAACAAAAAAAAACGAGGATTTACAAACCCTTTAAAGCAGACCTGCCTTGTTGTGACCAACAGGAAAGTGACAAAGCAAAGTGCCTGCAGGAGAGCAGTAGTCACATGAAGAGGAGGAAACCTGTGGGAACAAGGCATATGATAAGTAAAACTCCAATCAAAGATACCCGAGACTAAAATTTGCAAGTAACTATTGCAGTATGGGGGAGCCCCACTACAAGGTCAGTTTTGATTTTTTGCAAGAATTTAGCTCTTCCACATTCCAGTAATGAAAACTTTGCAGAAGTTCATGTCCAGTATGGATGCTCCACCATATTTCTGGCCTTACTTGGATGGTTGGTTGTATAGTATCCCTGCTGGTTTGATGGGGGATCTGGGGGATCTTCCTCAGGAACATAAAACGGAGAGACTACTGGGTGAGGTAATGTCCTGGTGGAGGATTCCGAGGGGCTCAGTGCTTCCTGATTTGACTGTTCTACCTTGCCTGATCGGAAGCTGGGAAAGCAAAGAGCCCACAGTGTCAATCACCCCCTGGGAGTGGTGTCCTGGGGGTGCTAGAATAGCTTTATGGGTGTGGAACCCCAATGGGTGATACAGCACTAGTCCACGTCACCAAAGATTTTTTCTGCACCACCCCTCACGGGATAGGCTTTTTTCTCACTTGTATGTCACTTTGCATTTACATGTGTATTTTTTCACTTGGATTGTAGGATATGGGTCTTTGGGCCTAGCCTGAAGTCCAGGGGGAAGATGTGTGGCCCATAGATTCCTTCCTCCCCTGCTTTGGGGGGTCTGTCTTTGGGAGAGCCCCTCACCTAGTACAGCATGTCGGGCTTTGGCTAACCATGAGGAGCTAGGTCCATTGGGGCCTTTTGGCTAGGTGGACCCAAGTGTGTCTCCCCCCGTCAGGAGTCTTGCACCCTAGGGGGGGTCAGGGAAAGGTTCTTCTTTAGGAGAGGAACATATGATGCACCCTAAGAGCACTTTTTTGTGCGCCTTTTGTCTTTGCACGTAGCACTGCTGGCTCAAAAATAATTATACGTTCGGACTCAAGGCAAGCTTCTGAATTATACATATACAAGAGCATACATAAAAAAAATCTGCTCCAACATTAGCTCAACCAAAATGGCTGTGATATTCCCAGAACTTCACCAACCCAAAAGTGTACTTTTTTGCTATTAAACTAAACCTGTATTAACTTTAAATTAATTATTATGTATTTCTTAGCATTTCATGCTCACTTACTGTATGCCCCAAAGCCCAGGAAGCCAAAATATGCAAATAGCAACTTGAGTTTGTGAAGTCACAGTTGGCCATGCACCATTCTCCTCTAGGAGTTAACATTGCTGTGTTACCCTAATGGACAGCTTCACTAAACAATAGTGATGTCATTTTTTTCCATAGCTTTCTGAGTTTTGGGGTTCCCAATGGGGGGAACTTTACATAGAGTGCTGCAAGATATCCCCAGGGCTAGAAGTTACTCCTTAATTTATTTATTTTTATTCAAAAAATGAATAAATGCTGACTCACAGTGTCTATAGAACATTTGGAGTCTGCCTGCATTAAATCAATTCAAATCACAAAATCAAAATCAGAATCGCAGTATCATTGAAGAACATAATTCAATATATGTCTCAAAATGTAAACTGAAGCCGTCCTTTATATTCTCAATATTTTTTTAAGCAAAATACAGAACTGGGACTACACTTGTTAAAATACCGTATTTATCGTTGTATAACACGCACTTTTTTCCCCTGAAAATAGGGGGAAAATCGCGGGTGCTGTTATACGCTGACAACGTACCTCGGAGGGGAAGGAGGGGGACAAGTGGCGCCGGAATTCACAGAGCCATCATCTCCCTCCACTCGGCTCTCCACTCGGCTCTCATGTCACAAGCACAGTCCCGCTACTGGCATTGGACCAGTGTTTTGTCTATCACAGGAGCTGGTCCAATGGCGGAGGCAGGACTGTGACTGCCGACTGAGAGCCGAGTAAACAGATGACAGCTCAGTGATTTCCTGCGAGAGATGGTGAGCTGCATTGATGGGGGAGATGGGCGCAGATCAGGCTGCAGATGGTGTCAGGTCACCTTGAGGCTAGGTGACAGATGCACACCATTGGGATCAGGAGTGCACCGCAAGGTAGTGGACCCTACAGCTGACTGCTGCGGATGGGAGTCAAGGTGGTAAGGAAGGCAGGGCCGCTGGAACACCAACACGGATCCCACTGGGGTTAGAGCGTAAAATTCCCTGGGGTGCGGAGTCTAAGAGCCAGCAGGTGTTCACCAGAGCCTCTAGTGGTGAGGATGGACTGGGCTGCAACTGACTCCAGGTCGCGACCCCCAGGGTCCCCCAGATTACACCCACAGTAGGCAACAGGAGGATAGGGATAGTAAGGGAATAAGCCAAGGTTGGGGCCACAAGCAGACAAGGACAACAGAGTTCACGCCAAAGGTTCAGGGTCACAGGCAAACAGGGATAGTCGGGGACACGTCAAAGGTCAGGGTCATGAGCAGACAGGAATAGTTGAGAACACGCCAAGGTCGGTAACAGAAACAAACATAGAGCACGCGGCAGGCAGCAAACAGGAAGCCAAACACACAAAGGTTGATCAGCAGGGCTGGCCTGCAGTGCAGAGGTTAATATAGAGTTCTCTGATAGGAGCTGGGGTGGAGCCAAGCTAGAGGAGAGATTATAGAAGCAGTCAGGTGAGAGTCAGCTGGTCTCTAGAGATGAACACATGGAGACAGGTAAGCTGACAGACAAAACTCTATTGCATAACCATGACAGATGTGCACAGATCAGGCTGCACTGAAGCTGCAGATGGGCACAGATCAGGCTGCAGATGGGCACAGATCAGGCTGCACTGAAGTTGCAGATGGGGACAAATTAGGCTGCAGATGGGCACAGATCAGGCTGCACTAAAGCTGCAGATGGGCACAGATTAGGCTGCAGATGGGCACAAATCAGGCTGCACTGAAGCTGCAGATGGGGACAGATTAGGCTTCATTGAGGCTGCAGATGGGCACTAATCAGGCTGCATTGATGCTCACTGACCATTATTTTGCTTCAAAGTGGTTTATTTGAAAAAAAAAAAAATTCCCCTGAAACTTCCCTCTTAAATTGGGATGCATGTTATAAATACTGTACATTGCCTGTGCTTTACCACTGCTCTCTCTTAGTGCAACAACTTGAATTTCAGTCAGTTTCTGCTGAATTACAACGAAATTTGAGCTGCAAGTGGTCCTGCAAGCACCATCCAATTAAACAAAAGTCAGTTTAAAATTAGGCTAAGCTGGATGGAAAATAATTGGTTGAGCAATGACTGCATCCTATCAGATGTGACGGTGCCATTGTATACAATAATCAGCAGTGGCGGTTCCTCCATCTACTCTGTAAGCATTGATGGAGGAATCAAGTGATATTCTTGAGCTGTGTATAGCAGCCATTAAAATGATTGTCAAGATTTACATTCTTTTTTTCCAAAATAACAAACATATTGTGCATACCTGCTCTGTGTAATGGTTTTGCACAGAGTAGCCCCGATCCTCCTCTTCTGGGGTTCCCTGCCAGTGCTCCTGGCTCCTCTTTTCTGAGTGCCCTCATATTAAGCCACGTACTATGGGAGGAATTGTGCAGGCTCAATCCCGAGCCATACTGTGTGCATCTTGTGACAACTTGTGGGTTGTTTACCTCAAATGTAGCACTCACCAGTGAGTTCGGTCCATACCAGATTTGGCTTTTCAGGTCTTTTACTGCCCACTTTATTTAAAACAGAAAGAAATTTTCACAGCAAACAAATAGCTTCGCTCACAGGGGGATTTCCACCATCAATAGGAACATAACAATAAAAGAAAATAACAATAATAATTTTAATTCTGTGCTCAACTGAAAACATCAAATAAAACATACATTGAACATAAAACAATGTGATTGAAATAAATATATGTGCAATGTCAATACACCACCACCAGATGTCTCCAACCAAATGATAGTGATATCTTCTTTAAAAGTCCATCAAATAAATGTGAAAACAGACGTGCTTTCTTCCACCAGCCCCTAGGCACACACACTGGGCAAAAGGTATGGTATATCATATCATATATATCAAGAAGTAAAAGAAAGGCTCCATATAGTGCAGTTTGTAAAATGTATTATGTCACAGCTAAAAAAATTGCACTTACGATACTGCCAATCAAACAAGCTCATTAAAACAAGCGGGGACACCGATCGTGTTCCGCTTGCGTTCCAAGGCATGACGGAAGTAACGTGGCATGTACTACCCGACGCATTTCGTCAGCAACGTCTGACGTCATCAGGGGTCATCAGAGGTCACGTGATTGAACCCATCACTTCCTCCTTTATATATACAGCCGCCATAATAAGATATCCAATCCTTGTAAAAGGCTCATAGACCGATCTCAAACCTACCGAGCGACTCTTACTTACGAACAGCCTCAAATGCCGGCCACTTGTGCTCTACCCTGGTCCTGGATACCTCCGGACACATCCCATACTGCAGTACTACATGTAGTGCAGGGCCAGAAGAGCCCCAGATAACATAGCAAGCGCCCGAAACATCCCACATCCATGCACTTACACTTACGAATGCAGAGTTCTGACCGGAATTTACACTTACAAATGCAGTGTTGCGACTTATGAACAACTTCGACTTATGAACAAACCTACAGTCCCTATTGTGTTCATAACTCGGGGACTTCCTGTATATTAATACCCAATACTTTATTAACAACTCATATATTAATATAACATATTTGGACAATAGAATGTCCAAAATTGTCCATCATCCCTCAGAGACAGCAAACACCTGATAAACTTGTTGCATGAGACTCCCATCATGGGTGATACTGTTTTAGTCACCATTGATGTGGAGTTGTTGTATACGAGTTTAAAACATCAGGATGTTATTTCCACCACCAAGAGCGCACTCGATGTCCATACTACTCTTAATAGAGAACAAAAAAAGTTTATGGTGGATTTATTCGATTTGGCCATGTTGAATAATTATTTTTGGCACGAGGGTTCCTATTATAACCAAATCAAGGGTGTGGCCATGGGGGTGAAATATATCCCCAGTGTGGCCAACCTTCTCAGTCAATGGGACCTAACCAGAGATCACTCTCTATAAGAGGTACATTGACAATATTGTCATTCTATGGAATGGAACCAGAGAAAATGTGTCCAGGTTTCTGACAAGTATGAATGACAATGTCTATGGCCTTAAATTCACTGGAACTTGGGACCTATACCAACTGAGTTTTCTTGATCTAGTACCTACTAAACAGGATGGAAGAATAGCCACCAAAACTTTTTTCAAAGAGACAGACAGGAACGGGTATATCCCTACAGCCAGTTGCCATCCTAAATGGCTGGGGGCTATCCCCAAGGGACAGCTTATGCGTATTCAATGCATTTGTGCCAACATGAAAGACTATGTTTAACAGTCCAAACCTGTGGTCAACAGGTTCAAAGAAAAGGGCTATCATGAAAATTAATTAGCACCTATTCAGGAACGAGTTAGAAACATGGATCGGCAGTGCCTGTTGGAAGAGAAACCTAAAAGAATAAATAAACATGCCAATAATATAGCTTTTGTTATATATTGTAATAGAGATTACAAATCATTGGAGCACATTGTTAAAAAAAAACAGTGGACTATTCTACTAAGAGATAAGACCTTAGCTGGTTTTCTTCCCAAACATCCCACATTTATTTATCGGAGGGCTCCAAATTTAAGAAATGAAATCTCCCCGAGCATTTATAATCCACCCAAAAAGATATGTACATTCCTAGACACCACTGGGTTTTACTATTGTAAAAGGTGTAAAGCTTGTAGGACAACTACAATTAATAGTAGGAAAATGGAAACCTTTAAATCCCACAGTACTGGGAAGGAATATAAAATTAATAAATGTATCTCTTGTGATTCCACTTATGTGATATATTTAATCTCTTGTCATAAAGAAGGTGTTCCCAAAACATAGCCTGCCCAATCATTTTAGAACTCATCACAATAGGGATCCTAGTTTGGCCTCCTTTTGTGGAATAGATAGGGTCGAACCGCATTGGGGAGGAGGCAACACGAGACAAAAAATTTCCAAAAAATGAAACCGAATGAATTTTTAAATTAAACACTCTTAATCTTATATTAATGTATGTATTTTTTTTTCAAATAACATTTTTATTTTATTAAGCTTATCAAGCAGCAGATGAACATAACCTGTGCATTGTAATGTACAAGAGTCAACATAATATCAACAGTGTAGCCTATGTTTACATTGTATCCATACATAACATTGTGAGTGATGCGTAGTCATATCTGATCTACTACCTAAAGCGTCAATTCTCAAACTACATCTGCAGCATGCTATTACATAGTCAGAGAAAAAAGAGGGAGAAAAGAGTAAGAAGACATAAGAAAGACTGGTTAGAAAGTACAGAGAGGGGTAAGATTAAGGGAAGGGTAGGAAGGGAGGGTATGGGGGGTAGTGATGGAGACTCGACCCTCGGCTCAAGGTGGATCCTCATGGCGGTGCCACTCCTCCCAGACCTTATTGTGCATTTCCAGCCTATCTTGTAGTCTAGCTGTCATCTTTTCTATAAGTTCTACATCTTTTATTCTAGCATACAGGTCTTCCTGGGGGGGGGGGGGGGGAGTGTCTTTTCCAGTGGAGGGCAACCAGGCATTGAGCAGCTGTTAGAATATATCTGAGCAGTTTTTTAGAGGATTTAGGAATCCGTAGAGGATAGCAGGAGCTGTGTCTCTATCCAAAAAGGGACAATCTAGGGGCAGCTCCAATATATGTGGTATAGGGTGCCCCTGTCTCCCCTGCAGCGCCAGCACCTGAATGCATGAAGGATATATAGAATGAAGCATGTCCGGTGTCAGGTACCAAAAATAGAGAATTTTATACGAGTTCTCCTTATAAAGGGTACAGTAGGAGCTCTTTGCTGCCTGAGATCAGATCGTACGCCATGTCGCCTCTGGGATTACTTCCCCCAGAACTTTTTCCCAGCGAAGCATATACGCATGTTTACCTTGGTAATGGAGTGGGAGTTAAGCAGCCGGTAGATATCAGATATCAAGCCTCGGCGTGCCGTTCCTTCTAGGATTATGCTCTCGAAAGGGGATGGCACTAAAAATTGGAGATTCGGGGCAATAGACTGGGCGTAGTGATGTATCTGCAGATATCCATAAAACACCTGGCGAGGCAAGTCATGTTTTGCCTGTAATTGGGTAAACGATAGTATTCCACGTGACCTGGGGTCCAAATGAAAAAGATTCCGTGTCGCCCAAGGTAGAGACATCTGGCGTGTTAGGCCGGCAGGCAAGTCAGGGTTATAAAGAAAGGATGTGAGGAGTGACCTCTCTGAGCTGAGCCCATGAGCATGAGAAAGTCTACGTCAGAGGAATCTGAGTAGGGTCATTGACCCCAGGAGTCTCTCTGGGTCCACCCTCGCGTTCGCACTCCAGAGCAGGCTATTTGGGTATATGGGAGCTAGCCATATCTTTTCTATTTCCAACCATTTATTATATGCCCTTTGGGGGAACCAGGAGGTGATGGCCCTCAGTTGAGATGCTTGGTAATACTTCACCAAGTCGGGAAATGCCAACCCCCCATCCATTCGGGATGCTAATAGCACTGAGCGAGGTATCCTGTGTCTCTTATAGTTCCAGACAAAGCGCACCAGGTCTGCCTGAAGCTTCCGCAATTGTCCATAGGGGACTGGAATGGGCATTGTCTGGAACAATTGGTCATCTTTACAGACGCCACCCTGCCCAAAAGGGAAATATGGTGGGTTTTCCATTTTTGTAAGAGATCCCTTATTTGGCGGAAGAGGGGAGGGAAATTTGCTTGAAAAAGAGATGTATAGGACAGCATAATTTGGACCCCCAAGTATTTCAGGGCTGAGGTCTTCCAGTGATAGGGAAAGCACTGCTGGAGATGTTGTATTTCTGTAATCGGAATGTTAATTGGGAGTGCTTCTGATTTGGTTGCATTAATTTTGTATCCGGAGAGGGATTTGTAGGTATCCAGTTCGGCGTGTAAATTGGGCAGTGATATCCTAGGTTGAGTGAGGGTAAGAATAACATCGTCCGCAAACAATGCTAATTTAAACTCCCTCCCTTGGACCGAAACACCCTGAATATTCGGGTTTCCGCAAATGGATGCCGCCAGGGGCTCAACACACAATGCGAACAATAAAGGAGAGAGTGGGCATCCCTGACGTGTTCCGTTTGCTATCGAGAAAGTGGGGGACAGAGCAAAAGGGGTCTTAACTTGGGACGTGGGGTTAGTGTATAAATGTTGAATGGCCCGCAAAAAGGCTCCCCGAAAGCCCATATGTCTTAATGTGGCAAACAGGAAAGGCCAGCCAAGGCGATCAAATGCCTTTTCTGCATCCAGTCCCAAGACCAAGGACGCTTGGCCTTCCCTGTTCGCCACATCTATCAAATGAATGACCCGTCTCGTGTTATCCCCCGCTTGGCGAAGGGGGACAAAGCCCACCTGATCTTTATGTATCAGGGATGGCAATATCGCATTCAGGCGTATAGATAGGAGCTTTGTAAAGATTTTTAGATCGGAATTTAGGAGTGCTATTGGCCTATAACTAGCACAAAGGGCAGGGTCTTTATCAGGTTTTGGGATTAATGTGAGAAAGGACCTCTGCATGTCAGAGGGTATAGGCGCTTGTTGGAGGAAAGCATTAAAAAGTTTACACATGTGTGGCAGAAGAATAGGGAGAAAGGATTTGTAGTATTCATAGGGAAGTCCGTCAGGGCCTGGGGATTTACGGGTGGGCAAGGACTTGATGGTAGAGGCAATTTCCTCCTCGGATATATGTGCATTGAGAGAAAGAAGGTCTGAGGCCTGGAGTCGGGGAATCCCGCTACGTTCCAGATATTGGGTCAGTCGGTCAGTAAGTTCAGGGGAAGGAGCGCCATGAGGAATCTCTGGGTTATTGTATAGCGTGGTATAGAATTCTGCAAATGTTTGAGCTATATCATGGGGATGGGAGATCAGGCAGCCCTCTTTATTTTTAATTTGATGAGGTGTGGTTACATTTGAGCGTTCAGTTTGTGGGCCAGGAGGGAGTGGGCCTTGTTACCCTTATCATAATAGAGCTGTTTCAGTCTCTGTAAAGCTTTTTCCACCCGGCCAATAGCCAGGTCTTTGAGAGTCATGCGTAGGCAGACAATTTTTTTAAGGAGGGGTATTGATGGGGAGACTTGTAGAGTCTGCTCCAAGGCCCTAAGCTCCCTTTTGGCCCGCAGCTTAGCGGCCATCGCATCTTTCTTCATGGCCGAGGCAAGCGATATGCAATGGCGTCAAAGGACTGCCTTATGGGCCTCCCAAAGAACGGAGGGGGAAACCTCAGGGGTTGCATTCTCAAGGAAGTAATACTGCAATGTTGTGTCTAGCTCTTAATGTATGTATTAATGTAGATATTGATTTGAACTGTTATATTTCAAATTATTAATTGTGATGGTGTTCCAACCTCTTAATTCTTCAGCCTTTTTTGTAAAATGGAGCGATGAGTTTATACATTTTGGTTTAGTACCACCTTATACCACCAGAGATTCACGAGAGGGCACACCAATATTTGGGTGGTATATAGTTCCCTCTTTCAGAGGTCAGTTTACAAAGTTTTAATTAATTATATGTTAGTAATATATGAGTTATTAATAAAGTATTTGGTATTAATATTGTAGGTTTGAGATCGGTCTATGAGCCGTTAACAAGGACTGAAGCGGATTGAATATCCTATTATGGCGGTTATATATATATATAGGGGGAAGTGACGGGTTCAATCACATGACCCCTGATGACATCAGACGTTGCTGACAAAACACGTTGGATCGGGTAGTACGTGCCTCGTCACTTCTGCCATTCTTTGGAACGCAGGTGGAACGTGATCAGTGTCCCTGCTTGTTTAAATGATCTTGTTTAATCTGCAATATCATAAGTGCAATTTTTTTTTAGCTGTGACATTATACATTTTACAAACTGCACTGAGGAGCCTTTATTTTTCTTCTTAATATATATGATATACCATACCTTTTGCCAGGTGGGTGTGCAACTTCATGGGCCGGTGTCCTTTCCCTGGAGAACACATCTCTGCTTGACATGCTTTTCTTGACTACCTGTAATGGGTGTCATTTACGTTTGGTGAGTAGGATGTTTACCTAGGGCAGTGGTTCTCAACCCCTGTTCTCAGGATCCACTAACAGGCCAGATTTTAAGTATTACCTTGGTGAGATGCAGACTAGAATACTGCAATCACTGAGCAACAAATGAGATCACCTGTGATGTATTTCAGTTATCTTGCGAACCTGGCCTGTTAGTGGGTCCTGAGGATAGGAGTTGAGAACCACTGCCCTAGGGGCTGGTGGAAGAAAGAACTTCTGTTTTCACATTTATTTGATGGACTTTTAAAGAAGATATCACTATCATTCGGTTGGAGACATCTGGTGGTGGTGTATGGACATTGCACATATATTTAATTCATTCACATTGTTTTATGTTCAATGTATGTTTTATTTGATGTTTTCATTTGAGCACGGAATGAAAATTATTATTCTTATTTTCTTTTATTGTTATGTTCCTATTGATGGTGGAAATCCCCCTGCGAGTGAAGCTATTTTTTGCTGTGAAAATGTATTTCTATTTTAAATAAAAGTGGACAGAAAAAGACCTGAAAAGCAAAATCTGGTGTGGACCGAACTCACTGGTTTACGTTGAATATATGTTTTATTTGATGTTTTCAGTTGAGAGCGGTATGAAAATTAAACCTTACTATGAGCTGCTCTATATTTATTTGATTATTACACTACATCATTCATTGTTTGAGTTGATCCAGGGTGCGCAGGTTAAAGGGTTTTCTTATATTCCTTTTCCACTAGGCACATAATATTCAGCCTCCTGGCTCTCTTTGGCAGCCCTGCTGTTCTGTCCCTCAGGCTTGGATCTTTGTTCTGTCCCAGACAGTACAGTGCAGACATGCGCACCTCTCTCTGATCCCTTGCAATGACATGGACTCTTTGGGAGAGTGGAGCCCTGAACTGGTCAGGTCCTAGATTATAAGGGCTATGAATGCCTTCAAGCTTAGCCCTCTGGTTTCTGGTAACCTTTATAACTTTCTCTTACATTTTTACCATGGCAGGGCTTCACACTGCCACGGTCAATTGACACACATAGTGTGGCTCATCACGAATGCCACCCCCCCCCCACTCTCTGCTCACAGGATTTGATTGACAGCCAAGCCTCTGTGAGAAGAGGGGAGAGAAGAGCAGTATTTGGGGGGAGGGGCGCATAACCCCGGTATTTTTTTTCAGCCAGCTCTGCTCTTTCAACTAAATGCAATCCTAGCGGCTCATTAGCCGCTGGATTGCTTTTACAGGCGGCGGGAGGGGAGACCCCCCTCCCACCGCCCATTGGCGCCTCTCCAGGCTCTCACGTGCGATTGGGGAGCCCGGTACCTGTTCTGGCAGTGCCACCCTGTTATTATAGAGCTGGCCAAAGAACAGAAGGTCCCCGACTATCTCTATGGTCTAGGAGGCCATAGACGTAAACACTGTCCTTTTTTTTTTTTAAAGCATAAGTTCAAATTTTTTTTTGATCTTGTGCTTTTCAGGGTGAAGGGGGAGAGCTGGGTTCTTATAGAACGCAAATGTCTCCATAAAGAGGACCTGTTGTGCCTTATTTCTATCACAGGGGATTTTTACATTTCTTGTGATAGGAATGAAAGTGATAAAAAAAAAAAAAAAAATGAAAGGTACCGTGTAAAATAAAAAAAAGTAATAAAATAAATAAACAATTTTTTTTTTAAAGTGCTCCCGTCCCCCTGTGCTCACATGCAGAAGCGAACACATAGGTAGATTGCACGCACATATGTAAACGGTGTTTGCACCGCACATCTTAAGTATTGCCGCAAACATTATAGCGAGAGCAATAATTCTAGTGCTAGACCTCCTTTGTAACTCTAAACTGGTAACCTGTAAAATATTTTAAAGCGTCGCCTACAGAAATTTTTAAGTATCATAGCTTGTTGCCCACCCACGAGCAGGCGCAATTTTACAGGGTGACATGTTAGGTATCTATTTACTTGGCATAACATCATCCCTTATTACCAAATATTGGGTTATACAGTGCCTTGAAAAAGTATTCATACCCCTTTCCACATCTTGTCATGTTACAACCAAAAATGTAAATGTAAATAATGGGATTTTATGTGATAGACCAACGCAAAGTGGCACATAATTGTGAAGTGGAAGGGAAATGATAAATGGTTTTCATTTTTTTTTTACAAATAAATATGTGAAACGTATGGTGTGCATTTGTATTCAGCCCCCCTGAGTCAATACTGTGTAGAACCACCTTTCGCTGCAATTGCAGTTACAAGTCTTTTTGGGGGTGTCTCTACCAGCTTTGCATATCTAGCGAGTGACATTTTTGCCCATTCTTCTTTGCAAAGCTCTTTCAGATTGGATGGAGAGCGTCTATGAACAGCAATTTTCAAGTCTTGCAACAGATTCTCAATTGGATTTAGGTCTGGACTGTTACTGGGCCATTCTAACACATGAATATGCTTTGATCTAAACCATTCCATTGTAGCTCTGGCTGTATGTTTAGGGTCGTCGTCCTGCTGGAAGGTGAACCTCTGCCCCAGTCGCAAGTATTTTGCATACTTTAACAGGTTTTCTTATAAGACTTCCTTGTATTTGGCTCCACCCATCTTCCCATCAACTCTGACCAGCTTCCCTGTCCCTGCTGAAGAAAAGCATCCCCAAACCATGATGCTGCCACCACCATGTTTCACAGTGGGGATGGTGTGTTCAGGGTGATGTACAGTGTTATGCCCCGTACACACGGTCAGATTTTCCGACGGAAAATGTGTGATAGGACCTTGTTGTCGGAAATTCCGACCGTGTG
The DNA here is from genome assembly GCF_042186555.1 of Aquarana catesbeiana. Classification (NCBI taxonomy): domain Eukaryota; kingdom Metazoa; phylum Chordata; class Amphibia; order Anura; family Ranidae; genus Aquarana; species Aquarana catesbeiana. The sequence goes on from NC_133325.1 coordinate 750,497,211, forward strand.
TGGGCTCCATCACACATTTTCCATCAGAATTTCCGACACACAAAGTTTGAGAGCAGGCTATAAAATTTTCCGACAACAAAATCCGTTGTCGGAATTTCTGATCGTGTGTACACAAATCCGACGCACAAAGTGCCACGCATGCTCAGAATAAATAAAGAGATGAAAGCTATTGGCTACTGCCCCGTTTATAGTCCCGACGTACGTGTTTTATGTCACCGTGTTCAGAATGATCGGATTTTTCCGACAACTTTGTGTGACCGTGTGTATGCAAGACAAGTTTGAGCCAACATCCGTTGGAAAAAATCCATGGAATTTGTTGTCGGAATGTCCGATCAATGTCCGACCGTGTGTACGGGGCATTAGTTTTCCGACACACATAGCATTTTGCTTTTTGGCCAAAAAGTTAAATTTTGTCTCATCTGACCAGAGAACCTTCTTCCACATGTTTGTTGTGTCCCCCACATGGCTGCTCGCAAACTGTAAATGGGACTTATGGCTTTCTTTCAACAATGGCTTTCTTCTTGCCACTCTTCCATAAAGGCCAGATGTGTGGAGTGCACAACTAATAGTTGTCCTGTGGACAGATTCTCCCACCTGAGCTGTGGATCTCTGAAGCTCCTCCAGAGTTACCATGGGCCTCTTGGCTGCTTCTCTGATTAATGCTCTCCTTGCCCAGCCTGTCAGTTTAGGTGGACGGCCATGTCTTGGTAGGTTTGCAGTTGTGCCATACTCTCTCCATTTTCAGATGATGGATTGAACAGTGCTCTGTGAGATGTTCAAAGCTTGGGATATTTTTTTAATAACCTAACCCAGCTTTAAACTTCTCCAATTTTATCCATGACCTGTCTGGTGTGTTCCTTGGCCTTCATGATGCTGTTTGTTCACTAAGGTTCTCTAACAAACCTCTGAGGGCTTCACAGAACAGCTGTATTTATACTGAGATTAAATTACACACAGGTTAGCGGCTTCACAGCACTTCATCCACCACGAAAATCATCCGTTCACCCCCCCCGCGGGTCACACGGCACCTGGGCGCAATGTTAAAGAGGAGGAAAGAGCGGACTGTGCCTAACAAGCTGACTGACTTCTACTCGTATGAGAGAACGGGCAGGGGACAAGATGGCGCTGACAGTTCTGACAGGTATGCAGCGGTGCAGTCTCCTCACACCAGCGGCGGCAGATCACAGCGCTCAGCCTTCTCACAGGCAAACTGTGAGTATTCTCCACCTCGCTCACCCTCTTCTGCCTCCCCTGTGAAATCCAAACCTAGGAGAGAGGATGACACCCCACAGAGCAGCCATAACCTGCCCTTCACATTACCTCCCTCTGATGTCCAGCACCACACAGCCATAGATAGCTTCCCTGCTTCTGATCAGCCCTTGTCTGAGCTCACAATGAAGAACATGCTGATCTCCCTTAAACAATCGCTGTACACGGATCTCTCAGCTGCAGTATCCTCTCTGGCCTCTGTAGTGCAGCAACAGGACCAGCGCCTCCAGCATGTTGAAAACAAAATGTCTGACCTTTTCACTGCTCATAATGATATGGTAGATGTATGCACGGAACATGACGATGAAATGCAGGCAATACATCTTAAATTGGCAGATCTCGAAGATCGTTCTCGAAGGAACAACATCAAATTCCGCAACGTACCCGAATCGGTTCAACCACCCGAATTGGTGCGATTCCTACAATCCTTGATGCGCGCACTAGTACCTGACCTCACTGACAGAGATCTGGAAATTGACAGGGCGCATAGGCTACCAAAACCGCCTCACCTCCCGGCGGAAAAACCCAGAGATGTTCTAGCCCGTATACACTTCTTCAATGCAAAAGAAAAAGTGATGTTCGCTGCAAAACGATCGCCTAACCTTCCTGATCCTTTCACAGCCATCGCACTATATACAGATCTCTCCAAGGTGACCATGGAAAATCGTAGGCAACTAGCCACAATTACTAAAGCCCTCCAGAATCATCGCATACCATATAAATGGGGATTTCCCACTAAACTGCTGATCACGTTCCAAAGCAAAACACATGTAGTGCGCACACTTCAGGCAGGCCTCCAATTACTGAGGCTATGGCGCATTATACCGGAGGATAGCCCAAAACCACCTCCGTCTCCTCCTTCTCAAATGGAAGCCGAGTGGTCCCTTCAAGATGCCTGATGCCTTTAGTGGTACATGAAGTCTCACATGCCACCCAGCCGGGTGACGGCGGTTAATTGTCTCTTTGAAGCCTATCCTTCCATCCACTGGCTCCACGTTTTTGGAAGCCACTGGAGGAAATCCCCCCTCTGTTTAGATAGATCCAGCAGTATTTCTGCACATTGAACCCGTATTGTTCACGGGCTTTTTCTTTTTACTACCCTTCCCACCCCACACCAGCCTTCACTAAGCCTTCTGGACCTGCTCCAACGATCCACTGCTGACGACCTGCCTATCCCGATCATCTCAGACCACAATACCATCTAATCAACATTCCTGGCACATTCCTGACCACGCCTAGCACTATCGTCTCAATATAAAGAGCCATACTCAACAACCTTACCATGCCACTCAAACTAACCTCCCTTAATGTCAAAGGCCTAAACAGCCCACAAAAAAGGGCCAATCTGCAAAGAGAACTAACAAATCATAATGCGGACGTTGTCTTTATACAGGAGACGCATTTTGCAGAATCCAAAACTCCAAAGCTGAAGCTAAAAGGATACGACACCACATACCTGGCCTCGGGACCAAAGAAAAAAAATGGTGTACTGACAGCTATACGCGCTACTCTCCAGTTCCAACACCTTCACACTTATGCCGATCCACAGGGTCGCTACCTCATTCTTATTTGCTCCATTGCTCAAACCACATACACTCTAGTCAACATCTACGGACCAAACTCCAGACAACTTCGCTTTCTTAGACGCCTCTTCAAGAAAATCAACACTCTACGCCAAGGCAACTTAATCGTGGGCGGTGACCTGAACATTATCGGCGACCCATCCATGGACACCTCTACCAACAAAGACCATTCCCGACCAGCCCTGAATCCCCTACTCCACGACCTGGATCTCTTTGATGTATGGAGAGCACAACATGGATCGGAACGCGATTACACATTCTTTTCTCACCCGCAGCTATCCTACTCACGCATTGACTGATTGACTCATTGACTCATAGTGGACAAATGGACACTCCAAAATGTTATGGACTCTAATATTGGTCTCATCACATGGTCGGACCACGCACCTATTTCGATCACCCTTGGAGATCGTAGACCGGGACCACCGAGAATATGGAGACTTGACACCTCCCTTCTGGAGGACCCTAAAGTCCTACAAGAAATAGAGACTGAACACCACTCCTTCTTTGAACTTAATGACTTGCCTGATACCGACAAATTTATACTATGGTCAACCTACAAAGCTTACCTTAGAGGTATTTTCATAAAGCTTAGTAAACGAGCGAGACGACAGAGGACCCAGCAGATTGACGAGGTTTTATCTAACATTTCCGAAATAGAAAAAATAAACAAATCTTCCCCCTCCCACATGCAAACTCTTAAACTCCTGGAGCTAAGACAAAAACTACGCATCCTTCTGCTACATAAATTTGAACTTAACTTTAAATTCTCCAAGGCCAATTTTTATGCTTTAGGTAATAGGGCTGGATCACTACTAGCAAAACAAGTCAAAGCCCATCGCACAAAAGCCAAAATTCTCTCTCTCCGACACCCCACTTCAAAACAACTCTTAACCAACCCTCAGGAAATTGCAGATGCGTTTAGTGAATTCTACGCATCACTCTATAATCTTAGAAATGACCCTCTCACTCCCCAACCTACAGCGGAACAAATTTTTAGCTATTTAGACCCGATTAAATTGCCTAAAATTTCAGAGGCACAATTCGAAACTGTCTCTAAACCATTCACTAATGAAGAAGTCCTCAAGGCCATAAACACCCTCCCTCTCCATAAATCCCCGGGAGAGGATGGCTATTCCAACCTATTCTACAAAAAATTTGCCACCATTTTAGTCCCTAAACTAACTGACCTCTTCAACACTGCTGGTTCCTCTGGCTCTTTGCCTACAGATATGCTGCGCTCACTTATAGCAACCATTCCAAAACCTGGGAAAGACGCCTCTGTTGCCTCTAACTATAGGCCAATCTCGCTTTTAAATACCGACATCAAGCTGCTCGCCAAAGTTATTGCCAACAGACTGATGATGTTTCTCCCAGAGCTGGTCCACCCAGACCAGGTTGGGTTTATCCCAGGCAGACAGGCACCTGACGCAACTAGAAGGGTGCTCAACCTCGTCCTTCAAGCTGCGCAGAGTCGAACGCCTTCTCTGCTTCTGTCCCTAGATGCAGAGAAGGCGTTTGATAGGGTACACTGGAACTTCCTCCAGGCAGTGCTGACAAAGTTCGGTATTACCGGTTGGTTCCAAAACGCAATCCTTTCCTTATACTCTAAACCATCAGCTACAGTGTTTACTGGGGGGACGATATCTGCTCCTTTTGAAATATCTAATGGTACACGGCAAGGGTGCCCCCTCTCCCCACTTCTTTTTGCTCTACTAATGGAACCCTTGGCCTCCAAAATAAGATCCGAACCCCTAATCTCTGGCATACCATGTAATGGTACAGACCACAAAATTAGTCTATATGCAGACGACGTAGTTCTAATGGTCACTAATCCCATCCAGTCCCTACAGACTATACAAAACATCCTTCACCAATTCAGCTCTATCTCTTATTATAAACTAAATGCCACAAAATCCATGGTTCTCCCTATACATCTCCCTCCTCAATTGGCTACCCACCTAAAATCCACCACGCCTTATGTATGGACAAACAAGTCTATTCCCTACCTGGGAATCCAGCTAACCCCCAATCTAAACCGATTGATCGACTTGAACTTCCATACCTTCTCTCGAAATTTACCCACGCTACTGAAATCTCTACGCTGCATGGGTCTCTCTACACTGGGGCGTATAGCTACCTTCAAAATGATAATACTGCCAAAACTTCTCTACTTATTCCGAACACTCATCTTACCTATTCCTCGCTCCCTCCTGACCACAATCCAGAGTCAAGTAACTAAATTTATCTGGAACTCTAAACCACCTAGATGTGCCAGCTACATACTCACTAGACCCCACAAATTAGGCGGAGCTGGACTGCCTCATATTGGCAACTACTACTACGCCTCCATATTGGACCAACTGTACTATTGGTGGCATCCTACACCTGAAAAACAATGGTCCACCATTGAAACCTCCTATTCCCCACTGGCTAACCTAACTGACCTCCTCTTATTATCGACGGCCGGCTACTCCACAACACCTAGATGCACTAATCCTATGATATCTGCCTCTCTACAGGCATGGAATAGACTTCTTACCGCGTACCCCCGGGACTCACCTAGTAAGACATTATCATTACCACTAAGAGCCCTGTCCTCCTGCATTCCAGACTTGAACCTCTCCCGGTGGCACAAAGCTGGTATACTGGTCATTGGTGACTTGATCAACCATAACTCAGTACATTTGTTTGCAGATCTGCAAACTAAATTTCAACTCCCAAACTCAGAAGCTTACACGTACACCAGAATCACTCACTTCTTGACCACGACCAAACTACCCTCCACAGTAAAAATTCCTGTACCAATCTACCTACATTACTTCTCTAACCCATCCCCTAGCAAAAGTATTTCCAGGATATACTCCTGCCTTAATGACGCCAGACCCTGCTCTCAGGTGCACTCCTTAAATAAATGGGCCGAAGAACTGAAGGTCCCCTTCACCCAAACTCAATGGCTACAGGCCTTTACAGACACCTTTCAAGCATCTCACTGTTCCAACCACTGGGAATCCTACCAGAAAACCATCCACAGATGGTACCTCACACCCTACCGACTCTCAAAAATGTACCCTGGCCACCCTCCATCATGCTGGAGGAACTGCGGAAGTACAGGTTCCATTGCACATACCCTCTGGTTCTGCAAATCCCTTACATCCTTTTGGAACCAAGTATTCGCTTTACTCTCCTCCATTACTGGGACGTCCTGCCCTCCGTCCCCAGCTCTAGCCCTGCTACATATTGGCATGGACAAAATACCATTCTCAGCTAGAAGTATTATTATTCACCTACTCTATGCTGCCAAATTAAATATCACTAGATTATGGAAAACTGCTAGAATTCCCTCCATCTTGCATACCATCGCTGACCTCAACTTTCAATGTGAAATGGAGAGAATAGTAGCCAGAAAAAACTCACGTTTACATAAATTCAAAGATATGTGGTCTCTTTGGTTACAACATCCGAAATGTACTGTTCAACTGTAATTACCCTGGTATAAACAACTTATGGATCGTTTATCCCTTCACTCATAACCTGCTGGTGCCCTTCTCCCTCCACCTCCTATTTCCTACCCCCCTCCCCCCCCTTTTTCTTTCCCGTCTAGAACCTGTTACTACTCGACAACCATCCTCTGTTCAACATTCTACTGTTTCAAACCACCACAGTGTTAATTAACGTATAGACAGTTTCTAGTCGGAACATCTGTATATGTCACTACTGTTATGACCCTAACATGTATGTACCTGTTTAAAACTTCAATAAAAATTACGATTCAAAAAAAAAAAAATAATAAATTACACACAGGTGGACTCTATTTACTAATTAGGTAAAGGGGGCTGAATTAAAATGCAAGCCACACTTTTCAGATATTAAAGTGGAGTTCCGCCCAAATTTTTTTTTTAAAGTCAGCAGCTACAAATACTGCAGCTTCTTACTTTTAAAATATGGACACTTACCTGTCCAGGGGGCCCGCGATATCGGCGCCCGAAGCCGATCTGTCGCTCAGCTCTTGGGCGCTGCTGCCGCCATCTTCAGCAAGGGAATCAGGAAGTGAAGCTTTGCGACTTCACTTCCCGGTTCCCTACTGCGCATGCGCGAGTCGCGCTTGCCAATCCGGATGGCCCCTGCTGTCTCTGGGATCTGTGTGTTTCCCAGCAGACAGCGGGGGGGGGGGGGGGGGGAGAGGCGTAGACTTCCGTGGGGCTATGCCCGGAAGTGGGTGCAAATACCTGTATTATACAGGTATCTGCACCCCCCTCCCCCCTGAAAGGTGCCAAATGTGACACCGTAGGGGGGGAGGGTTCCAAAAAGCGGAGGTTCCATTTTTGTGTGAACCACCGCTTTAATTGTAAAAAAATTTGAAAACCATTTATCATTTTCCTGGTCTAGCACATAAAATCTCAATAAAATACATTTTCCTTTTTGGTTGTAACATGACAAAATGTGGAAAATTTCAAGGGATGTAAATACTTTTTCAAGGCACTGTATATTGTGTTTTTTTGCATTAAAATTTAAATAAAGTGTATTTTTTCCCAAAAAATTTTTTTGAAAAACTGTAATACCGTGTGACATAAAAGAATGCAACACTCAGCATTTTATTCTCTAGGGCTTCTGCTAAAAATATATATAATGTTTGGGGGTTCTAAGTAATTTTCTAGCCAAAAAATTGCAGATTTTTACTTACTACCAGAATAGACCTGGTTTTCAAGTGGTTAAGGTAAAAAAAAAAAAAACTTTTACAGTACCTACATTCTAAAAAAGCCCTGGACACGTAGGGTTATCTCACTAGCATTGCTATCCCAGAGTATTGATGTTGATGTAAATTATCTGATTCCTGGGCAGGCAGCTTCCACACCCCAGAAAATCTTCATGGCCTCCTTGGCTTGTACTGTACTGTAACAAAAATGGAAACTGAAGTGCCACACCACTGTTACGGTAAGAGGTCGATATACAATTTTATTCTAATAAAAGTCAGAGAGATTGTCCCCCTGATTTTCTATTGGAATAAAGTGGTATCTGGACCGCTTAGCAGTGGTGTGGGACTTCAGTTTCCATTTTTGTGACATTAGGCTTAAAGTGTTACTAAACCCAGGACCCTGCATTCACTATATCTAGTCTCCCACAGTACACGGAAATGCAATAGTTAAGGTAAATATAAACTGCTAAATACTTTTTCTCGTCAGCAGTACATAGCAGTCTTGTGACTTCTATTAGTGTCTGGGTAAAGCTTGTAGAAGGAGTTTTCATTCTCCTGTGACTGTTCTGACCTGCTGAACCCCTGACCCTCTGTCTTGACAGTGCTGATTGGCCCTGTGCTGATCACATGCACCCTCCAAAAAAAAAAACTCTCTAGCAATACACACTAAACTGAGCATGTGCAGCATGTCCCCTACCCTCTGTTCTATCAGGAGATGGTTTGGGGATGATTGTGTTTTTACACAGTGCATAGGATTAACCCTTTAGGTTCCACAGGTAGTATAACAAGCATGTTTTACTGCATATACAGACTGATTTTACTGTTATGGGTTTAGTAACACTTTAATGTAGCATTCTTTGACATGGTACTTTAAAAAACCAATCCCCCCTCTGGTACTCTGTACTTTGGGGTTTGTCAGATGTTTGTGTCCCCTTGCACGCTGTGGTCCCCCCCTGCCAGCTAATGAAGATTGGATTTGACTAGGAGCGGGACTGATGTTCAGGAAGGATGTACTGGAAATGGGGCGAGTTCAAAGAAGGGCAACAAAGCTAATAAGGGGTCTGGAGGAGCACTGAACTTATTCTCTCACTTATACCACTTTTATCTGAAAGCGGACTGCCCGCTGAAGAAGAATATACAGGGGTCATGGCAGCTAGCTGCTGCCATATCAACGATATATTCCTCTTCAAAGTACCGCCATATAACGGCGGCGGGCAGTCCAGGAGTGGTTAACAAGACACGTGGCCACTCATTAAAATTAGAAGAAAAGAGGTTTAAAACTACATAGATGGTTCTTTACTGTAATGCCCCATACACACAATCGGATTTTCCGACAACAAATGTTGGATGTGAGCTTGTTGGCGGAAAGTCTGACCATGTGTATGCTCCATCGAACATTTGTTGTCGGACTTATCGGATTTTCCGACAACAAATGTTGGCTAGCAGGTTCTCAAATTTTCCGCCAACAAATGTTTGTTGTCGGACTTTCCGATCGTGTGTACACAAATCTATCGCACAAAAGTTCACACATGCTCAGAATCAAGTATGAGCCGGAGATATAACTAGTGTTCATAATGGAGATATCACGTACGTCTTGTACGTCACTATGTTCGTAATTGTTGGCCAACATTTGTGTGACCGTGTGTATGCAAGACAAGTTGGAGCCAACATCCTTTTGAACAAAAATCCAGGGTTTTGTTGTCGGAAAGTTCGATCGTGTGTACGGGGCATAAGATCTGCAAGGATGTGGAATTCCCTTCCACAGGCAGTGGTCTCAGCAGGGAGCATCAATAGTTTAAAAAAACTATTAGATAAGCACCTGAACGACCGCAACATACAGGGATATACAATGTAATACTGACATATAATCACACACATAGGTTGGACTTGATGTACTTGTGTGTTTTTTCAACCTCACCTACTGCTAAATTCAATTAACAAACACACTGGGTGGGTAATCCCATTTATCTCTATGCATATCACATTCATCACTTTCCCACCCCCATCACCCTTCTCCCCTCACGGCATTCACCTCTCCTTGCTCCTGTCCCTCCATCCTCCCCTTGTCTTCTTCACTTACCCAGTCCCCACTCACCTTCTTCTCCTTCTCACTCTCAACCCCCCAACGTCATTCCCCCCACCAACCTCCCCCATCCCCCACACACCCTACTCCCCCCCCTCCCCAACTACCACACACTCCCTCTTCTCCCCCCCCTCTCTTTTTTCTCCCTTTTCATCTTTTTTCTTTTTTCCCTTTTCTATTTGCCCTCCCCTCCCTCCACATTCCCCAACACGCTCCCTGTGTGATTGCTTGAGTTATGGACCCATATCACTACTTCATGTACACTCTTATATTATTCCAGTCCGCCTAACACTCTCAACCTCCTGTGTCCGCCCCGGGGTATGACACCCAACCAGCGTGTCTTCAATGCCGTCTGATGCCCACAATACTCCATAATTAAATGTTTACTGGTAGCCTAGCTACAATGATGATTTTGCACATGCTTTTTGATATTGTAACTATGAGATTGTATCTCCCTCTAGATGTATTGGTTACCTCCTCCTGTTGAGGATCACGTCTGTACCTACATCATTGTTTTCCCACTCATCAATTAGGTTCTTTATTTCTTAAGTGCTAATTTAATGCAACAATTCTATTTTTGTCTTGTTGATACTGTATTTTATGTACTTTTCCCTTAATAAATGTGTAATTTTTTATCTAAACCTGTCTTATTTACTGGGTACCGAGATAGTCCTCAACCATCACAGGTGTTATAGGGCATTTTTTTGGAGTAGCCCCCATTAACCCGCTTCCTCTTTCATCTTCCTCACCTACTATGATGTTAACTATTATTGACATTATTTGTCAGGCTTTTATTTTATTTTTCATTTTTTTTGGTGGGGGGCAGAGTTGCTTTAAGCAGGGATGCTATTCACCATTTGCTGATATTCAAATACGTGAACAATTCCAAATCTATAAAGTATTGTGGCATGGCAAGTAAGAAAAAAGGTTAGAATAGCATCAAAATTCGCTATCATGTTAGTTTTACAATACTATCTGCTCACTGAAAAAAAAAATCGTAAGATTATAATTATTGTATACGCATTAAACGCAGATTGTTATTAAAACTGACCTAAAAACTCTGCAAAATCAATTATGTTTCCTAAAATTGAAATGTACTTTTCATTATGCGGATGATACTACCCCTTCAGTCATTTGATTTGAAATCTCGCCATTCCTTAGAATTCTGCAGAGCATTGTGACATTCTGATAATAGGACTTATTACGGGATCTGAATCACGCACTGTCTGTCTGTCTGATTAAATTAAGTGTGGACAAGGAGGGCGCAGGTGTGAGAAGGGAAAATCCTTTCATCAAACAGCATGGAGCTAATCTAATCACTTCCCCCAGGACATTTTATATGTCTCCCCAATCAGAAAAGTAAAAATAATAATAAATATAATTTTCCCCCCTTGTCTTTTAGTAAAATATAGATCCACTTAACCTGCTGAGGGGGATTTGGATAGCATTTTGTTGAATAATATTATTGAGCACAATGGACGTGTGATATAGCGCCTGTGATATATTAAATTGCCTGTGCACCCAACATCTGCCTAAGCGCTTAATTAATACTGGAGGTGATTGATATCCAATATATTTTTAAACTTTGTCGTGTTTCTCTCAGATTGCTCATTACATTAATGACACCAAAATTGGGATTATATTTCTTCGGTGACTGCCATCCACAGCGGATTCTTGGCACGTTAGTCTTATTGGTTTTATCTTGTGTAATAATTATCATTATTATCATTTAAATAGTAATCTATAATTAAATCTAAACTGACTAGAAATATTTTTTAGAAGTTTTCTATCTAATGCGCAATAACTAAAAAAAGCTTTGTTTAAAATAAAGGGAAAAGATAGCATACAGAGAAGGAATGTATTACATAGATGAGCAAGTTATCAACTTACTGAAGACAAATAAAATGAGATACCGAAAAAAACGTTACTCCCTCGGTCTCCGTGACTGTGCTCTTCAGTGGCTCTCATCCTACCGATCCCAACGCACCTTCAGTGTCACTTACAATTCTACTTCCTCCTCTCCTCTTCCCTTCTCTGTCGGGGTCCCCCAAGGTCCAGTTCTTGGACCTCTCCTATTTTCCTTGTCAAAAGAAGTTTATTGAGTATACAATGTTATAAAGATACATAAAGTAAGTTTACAAGGATCTATATATAAGCTCATTGTTTTACAATAGGGTTTATATAGGTAAATATCATGAAATTTCAAATATTAAACATTGGGTTCACGTAAACCTAAATTAAAGATATATATAATTTCCTTAGTTACTTTTGTAGGTATTTAAATGGTTTATACCTACTATACATATTGTTTACAAGTAGAGTGTATATAGGTCAAATAAATTCTGATAATGAGCTTTGATCGTAAGGTGGAGAAAAGGAAAGAGAAAGAAGAAAAAGGGTTGAAAGGTAGAGGTATGGTCCACAAGGTTGTCCCGCTCGTCAGTTTATTATTCTTTTTAGTTCTCTTTGAAGCCTTAGAATGGGTGTCTCTGTAAGTCATTTAATCTGTTACCATGGCAACAGGACAGAGTCATTGAAGTTTGACAGGAACTGTTGTTTTATCCAAGGATGCCAAAGTTTTTCAAATTTTGGAATTTGATTTTGATCGATGGCTACCATCTTAGCATGGGACATTGTATTATTCATTCTGTGAATTGTTTCTGCTAGTACCAATGTAGGAGATTTCCATGCCTTGGCCACTGTTTGTTTTGCAGCCGTTATTAGTTGGATCATAAGTTTGAATTGAGAGAGTGTTAACCATTCCGGTTTTAGATTAAGTAAAGTTAAATATGGATCTGGTTGTATTATTTTTTTAAATATTTTAGATGCAATCACGAAGACTTCCTTCCAGAAGGTTTGGATTACTGGGCACGTCCACCATATGTGTAAATATGTGCCTATTTCTGGGCATCCTCGAAAACAAAGAGCTGAGGTATTAGGTGAATATTTTGCCACTCTAGCGGGTACAAGGTACCAGCGAGTTAGGACTTTATAATTTGTCTCCAGTGCTAAGATGTTGAGTGAAGATGACTTAGATGTGAGCCATATGTTAGACTAGTCCGTGTCTTCTAAAGTTCGTCCCAGGTCCTCCTCCCACCTCTGAACGTAAGAGGGTCTATTAAGATTTGCTACTCCATATAATTGATTATAAAGTGATGAAATTGTACCTTTAACAAATGGATCTTTTGTACAGATTGATTCAAAAATGGATAATTGGGATAATGGTGTATCCCCCTTTAGGAATGGTGTATAGAAATTTTTGATTTGGAGATATCTGAATATCTCAGAGTTTGGTAGATCATATTTTTCTCTAAGCGATGGGAATGAAAGGAATGATTTAGATGCTATGAAGTCATTTAGTGTCTGAATGCCTGATGTTGTCCAAGCTTTAAAAGAATTTGGGTAGATCCATGCCGGATAAAAGGCCGGATTTCTGATAAAAGAAAGGAGAGGATTGTGTGGAGATTGTAACTGATATTTGGTTTTTAGTTTATCCCAGAGAGATAAGAAGTGTTTAGTTATGGGATTATGAATTTTAAAGCGGTCTTTAGGATCAAGCCATAATAAATTTGATATTAATAGAGGGTCATTTTCTGAAGCCTCTATAAATACCCATAATGGGATTTCCTGTTTTGCATGGTATTTGGACAGACTGGCCAAATGTGCTGCTCTGTAGTAGTTAGTAAAATTAGGGTATCCCAGGCCTCCTTTATTTTTGGGAAGATGTAGTGTGTGTATAGGTATACGTGGTTTAGAAGAGCCCCATATAAACGAAGTTGCTCTTTTTTGTACTATTCTCAAAAAATAGGAAGGAATTGGAATAGGGAGGACTCTGAATAGATAAAGCAATTTGGGTAGAATAGTCATTTTGATTGCATTAATCTTCCCTATCCAGGATAAAGGAAGTTGCGACCATTGTTTTATTAGATTTGTGATCTGTCTTAATACAGGAGGATAATTGGTTGAGAATAAGTCAGAATGAGATGCTGTTAAATTAATTCCAAGATATGGGATTGATTTTTCTGCCCATGTGAATGGGAGTGCAGCCCTAGCCGGGATCAATTCCATGTTTGTGAGTGAAATATTAAGCACTAGGCATTTCTTAGGATTAATCATAAGGCCGGATAGGGCTGCAAATCCATCAAGAGCTGGTATTAAGTTAGGACCAGAGACCTGTGGTGATGATAGAAAAAGTAATATATCGTCTGCAAATATACATAATTTGTGTGTAATACCTCCTACTTCAATGCCAGTTATAGTTTGGTTTGTTCTGATGTATTGGGCCATGGGTTCGAGTATAAGGGCAAATAATAAGGGAGATAATGGGCAACCCTGTCGGGTACCTCTTTCGATATTAAAGGCTTCAGATTTGTATCCAGCATATTTTATATAGGCTTTGGGTTTATTATATAATGCTTTGATCCATGTTAAAAAGTGGGGTCCAAAACCCCATTTTTGTAATGAATATTGCATATATTGCCAGGATACTGTGTCAAATGCCCTCTTAATATCGAGAGATAGAAAACATAAAGGGATTTTCCGTTTTTTAGCAATATGTGCCAATAACACTGCCCTGCGTATATTATCGCCTGCCTGTCTATTTGGCATGAAGCCTACTTGATCTCTATGTATTAATTTTCCTATAATGCTATTGAGGCGTTTTGCTATTATTTTTGCTAATAATTTAATATCGAGGTTTAACAGAGAGATAGGCCGATAATTCACACAGGAAGTATCATCAGAAAGGGGTTTTGGGATCATACAAACAATTGCCATTAGTGTTTCTTGCCGAAAAGAATGTCCATCTAGAAGTTTGTTAAAAGTTTCAGTGAGAATGGGAGAGAGTATTTCTGAGAATGTTTTATAGTATAAAGCCGAGTAGCCGTCTGGGCCTGGTCTTTTGTTAAGTTTTAGGTCTTTTATGGCGTTAGCAACTTCATCTATAGTTATAGGCTCATCCAAACTGCTTTTTTGATTCTGAGATAACTCAGGTAAGGTTATTTTTGAGAAGAAGGATTCAGCCTCTGTAGGATTAAATTCATTGTTTGTCTTATATAAAGTTGCGAGATGTGAGTGAAATTTATGGACTATTTTAACTGGATTACAAGTGTAAACATTTTTTGATAATTTCAAACGTATTGGTTTGAAAGATTTGTTAGTTGAATTTAATGCCCGAGCCAAATATGTACCTGGTTTGTTTGTATTCATGTAGAAATTGTGTTTGGAGCGTTTGAGGGATTTATCAACTGACTCAGTGAGAAATAGATCGTATTCCAATCTAGATTTTTCCAGATGAGATTTTGTACTCTGAGATGGATTATCTTGAAATGATATGTAGGCTGCATTAAAATTGAGTTCTAGTTTTTTTGCTAGATTTTTGCGTTCCCGTTTAAATAGTGCCATTTGTCTTTGTATTGTACCACGCAAGACAGGCTTATGAGCTTCCCACAGTGTTATTGGGGAAATGTCTGTTGTATTATTAATTGATATGTATTCCTTTAAAGCTTGTTCAATGGCCATCTGATGTAGTGGGTGTTTGAGCATTATGTCCGGTAAGTACCACGTTGGGTCATGCGCTTTTGGTATGGCTGAGGCTATAGTAGTGTATACTGCATTATGGTCAGACCACGGAATCGGAATTATATCTGATGCAATAATTTCTGGTATCATTCCTATTGTTAGAAAAATATGATCTATTCTGGTGAAGGTTTGATGAGGGTGCGAGAAATAAGTGAATTTCTTTTTCATTGGGTTACTTTCTCTCCATGAATCTACCAGATTGTATTTGGAAAGAAGTTGAGAAAAAGGTAATCTAGAGGTTATTTTGGATGGTGTAGAAGGTGATTTATCTAGAAATGGGAGGAGGACCTGGTTCGAATCCCCACACATTATCACTGTTCCTATTTTGTGTGTATTAATCACTTGTAATATATGTGAGAGGAATGGTGTAGGTTGTTTGTTAGTAGCGTAGTAGGAAATCACTGTGATTGCTGTATCCATTATATAACCCATGAGTATCAGGTATCTACCTTCTGGGTCTTTAATTTCTGATGATAAGGTGAATGGTGTGGATCGGTGAAATGCAATTAGAGTTCCCCTTTGCTTGGTACTGGCAGAAGCCGTGTAAATTTGTTGATAAAAAGGAGAAATATATTTTGGAGTAGAATCTTTGGTGAAGTGTGTTTCTTGGAGGCATACTATGTGAGCCTTCTTATTATGGAAAGTACGGAAGGCTTTGGTCCTTTTTTGAGGGACATTTATTCCCTGAACATTCAGGGAAAGTATATTCAGTGGTGCCATGGCAATAGATCAAATAGTTTTGACTTACTTTTTGTTATGCAGAGCTGACTGCGCAGATCAGTGTGGACTGAAGAGATGAATAGATAGAAAAGAAACCAGTGAATTCTGGAGTAAAGAGTAAACAAAAAACATATGAGATTAGATGATACATTGTATAAATTATTTTTTGCAAGTAATCACAATTTACCCGTGAAAGAGAATAAATATCTCTCTCAGGGGAATAAGTGCCTTCGTCACACTCCCACATAATATGGTTGGGAGAATGAGGAGGGCTAATGGGGGTACACGGATCTTCCGCTTACAGGAGAGAAGTGCTATGTCAAAAGACATCAAAATGATGTTTCATTAATTGGAGTGCAGAATATAGTTTTTGTTGAAATTATTTATTCCAGGGTGGTTGTATATGGTTAGTTTTGCCCTAGGCTAAATAATTCAGTTAGAAAGGTACTGTTAATATCTTTGGTATTGATGAAGATAGTTTGAATTATTTTGGGATTTTAATATAGTTTTTGTTGAAATTATTTATTCCAGGGTGGTTGTATATGGTTAGTTTTGCCCTAGGCTAAATAATTCAGTTAGAAAGGTACTGTTAATATCTTTGGTATTGATGAAGATAGTTTGAATTATTTTGGGATTTTAGCCCTTTTAGAGTAAACAATTACATATTTTATTCATATGTAACTGTTTAGATATGTTAACTCATAAAATTGAGGTTGTATTGCTTCAGATTAGAATAAACAAAAACATAATTCTAGGAACTAGTTAGGTAATAATATATTTGTTTTAAGAAAAGAAAGAAAAAGCTTCCATTACTTCTGGATTATTGAACATATTTGTCCTAAAAAGTAATAAATCTATTGTTATTACCTGATAATATATAACTGAACAATAATTTCCTTATTTCACTTATATATTCTAAGGCTATATAAATCAGAAGTAATAAGAAATATAACTGGAATGTAACATGATACCACACAGTGTGTGACTATCAGAATGCAGTTACATTCAGTTATAAATATAGGTTTTTTATAGAGAACCATCTCTTAGTATAATAAATGAAGAGATATCAGGAATTAGGATGTCAGTCCATTGAATCTTCTTGGTCCATGGATGATGTGGCATAACGGCCTCTTTTGTGAGAATGATGATTCCCATTTTGTTCTGAAATTTTCTGGGTGCTGCCTGAAGGTGAAGATGATGCCATTCTTCTGCGTGTGGGAGTGTTGCTGCTTGTGGGTTCTGTCAGATTTAATTTTAAAAGGGTTTGTTGTAGTTCATCTGCTGATCTGCTTCTGTAAATTGTACCTTGGTAGTTAAATCTGACTGAAAAGGGGAAGCCCCATTGATACATAATGTTGTGGCGTTGCAGTTCCATTAGTTGGGGTTTCATGGATCGTCTTTTAGTAATAGTAAGTTGGGATAGGTCAGCAAAAATTTGATAATTGTGTCCTTGAAAATTAAGTTCCTTTTTTTCTCTTGCAGAAATTAGTATTTGTTCTTTCGTTCTGTAATAATGAAATTTTGTGATTATATCACGTGGGGGTCCATCTTTCTTTTTGGCTGTGAGGGCTCTGTGTACTCTGTCCAGTTCTAAACGTTCAATAGGGATATCTGGCTTTAGTTCTTGTAATAGAGCAGTAATAGTAGATTGCAGGTCTGTCACAGTTTCAGGTATTCCCCTTATGCGCAAGTTTGAACGTCTGGCTCTATTTTCGTAATCTTCGAGCTTAGTTTGAAGTATTAAATTCTCTTTTTTTAATTGTTCCAATTCTGTTATATTTTCTTGGGTTGTAATTTCAATTTCATCCATTTTTATTTCTAAGGCTGCGGTGCGGTTTCCCAGCTCTCTTATTTCTTTGGTTAGGCTTTTTGTTATTTGGTCTGAGGTTTGTTTTAAAGCCTTATGAAGCATCTTTTCAAATTGTAATAATATTACTGGGGATGCTGAGGAGGCTTGTGGAGAAGTTTGTGAGAGGATTTGTTCTGTATCTGACTCAAATGGAGAGTCTTGCTGTGACATTTTCTGTCTGTGAGAGCGTCCTGATGCTGTATATTGTGAGGTGACTGGAGCTGCTTCAGCTGCAGTGAGTGCCTGTGAGCTCTTTGTGAGGTGATTTTTATTTCTGCCACGGTTTCCTCCCAGTACCATATTTCCTGCCCAAACTTTCACAGTTTGTTTCCTGGGGCAAAAAGGTTCAAATGGATACCTTTTGAGCCTGCAGGCTCCGCTTTGTCCTTCTCTTCTCTCCTCAGCGGTGTGGAGCTCTAACAATGCATGTCTGCTCCGCTAGGCTCCGCCTCCTGCCGGACCTCTCCTATTTTCAATCTACACCTCTTCCCTGGGTCAGTTGATTGCCTCCCACGGCTTTTAATATAATTTCTACGCTGACGACACCCAAATCTATCTCTCCACCCCTCAACTCACTCCATCAGTCTCCTCACGCATCATTAACTTACTAACAGACATATCGGTCTGGATGTCACACCACTTCCTCAAACTCAACTTGTCCAAAACCCAGCTTATAATATTTCCTCCCCCACGTGCCTCTTCCCCTGACTTCTCTGTCAAGAGCAATGGCGCAACCATCCACCCGTCCCCACATGTCAGGGTGCTAGGTGTTATCTTGGGCTCTGAACTCTCCTTTTGGCCCCCACATCCAATTACTCTCAACCTCCGCAACATCTCTAAACTACGTCCCTTTCTAACCAATTAAACTACAAAGCTCCTGTTTCACTCCTTGGTTATCTCTCGCCTCGACTACTGCAACTCCCTCCTCATTGGCTTACCTTTAAATAGACTATCCCCCCTTCAGTCCATCATGAATGCTGCTTCCAGACTCATCCACCTTACAAACCGCTCAGTGTCTGCTACCCCTCTCTGCTAATCCCTCCATTGGCTGCCACTCGCCCAAGGAATTAAATTCTAAATACTAACAATAAGTTACAAAGCCATCCACAACTCTGCCCCCAGCTACATTACTAGCCTAGTCTCAAAATACCAACCTAATCGTCCTCTTTGTTCCTCCCAAGACCTCCTGCTCTCTAGCTCCCTCATCACCTCCTCCCATATCCGCCTCCAAGACTTCTCCCGAGCCTCTCCTATCCTTTGGAATACCCTACCCCAATCTGTCAGACTGTCTCCAAATCTATCCACTTTTAGGCAATCCAAGAAAACTTTTCTCTTCAGAGAAGCCTAACCTGCCTCCACCTAACAACTGCACTTCTATTTTCTTCATCAGCTCATTTCCCACAGCTATTGCCCTTTTGTATCAATTGCCCTCCCTCCTAGATTGTAAGCTCTAACGAGTAGGGCCCTCTGAATCCTCCTGTATCGAATTATATTGTATTTGTACTGTCTGCCCTAATGTTGTAAAGCGATGCGCAAACTGTCAGCTCTATATAAATCCTGTATGATAACAATAATAAATGGCACAGAGAAAAAGTATTGAACACATGAAGAAAGGGAGGTGCAAAAAGACACGGAAAGCCAAGACACCAGCTGAAATCTATCAGTAATTAGAAAGCAACCCTGCCCCTTGTCAGTGCAAATTAATATCAGCTGGTTCCAGGGCCGGACTGGCCAACCGGGATACCGGGAAATCTCCCGGTGGGCCGGTGGTCTGGCTACCCCTGCGGCCGCTGTGAGGGCAGCGGCGCCTGAAAGAAATATGGCTGCCGGGCCGACGTGCAACTGCGCAGGCGCCAGCGCTGTTCCGAAGTTAGCCGTGCTCGGGAAAGCCCGTACACGCATTTTTCGGAAATGCGGGCGCATGCGCAGTGACATGATGGCGCCGAGCTGCGCCATTTTTAAAAGTAAAGTGGTTACAGCACTCAGTGAGGACTCGTCTGGTGGCGTGTGCCTCTTCCTGCATCCCCCCACAGCCTCTGACCTCCTGTTCCCCCCCCCGCAGCCTCTGACCACCTATCCCCCTCGCAGCCTCTGACCACCTGTCCCCCCCCGCAGCCTCTGACTTCCTGTCCCCCCCTGCAGCCTCTGACCTCCTGTCCCCCTGCAGCTTCTGACCTCCTGTCCCCCCCGCAGCCTCTGACCTCCTACCCCCCCTGCAGCCTCTGACCACCTGTCCCCCCCTGCAGCCTCTGACTTCCTGTCCGCACCCCCCGCAGCCTCTGACCTCCTGTTCGCACCCCCCCGCAGCCTCTGACCTCCTGTTCGCAGCCCCCGCAGCCTCTGACTTCCTGTCCCCCCCTGTAGCCTCTGACCTCCTGTCCCCCCTGCAGCCTCTGACCTCCTGTCCCCCCCCCGCAGCCTCTGACTTCCTGTCCCCCCCTGCAGCCTCTGACCTCCTGTCCCCCCCCCTGCAGCCTCTGAGCTCCTGTCCCCCCCTGCAGCCTCTGACCACCTGTCCCCCCCTGCAGCCTCTGACCTCCTGCCCCCCCCTGCAGCCTCTGACCACCTGTCCCCCCTGCAGCCTCTGACCACCTGTCCCCCCTGCAGCCTCTGACCTCCTGTCCCCCCCCTGCAGCCTCTGACCTCGTGTCCCCCCCCGCAGCCTCTGACTTCCTGTCCCCCCTGCAGCCTCTGACTTACTGTCCCCCCTGCAGCCTCTGACCTCCTGCCCCCCTGCAGCCTCTGACCACCTGTCCCCCCCCGCAGCCTCTGACCTCCTGTCCCCCCCGCAGCCTCTGACCTCCTGTCCCCCCTGCACCCTTTGACCTCCTGTCCCCCCCGCAGCCTCTGACTTCCTGTCCCCCCCTGCAGCCTCTGACCTCCTGCCCCCCCCCTGCAGCCTCTGACCACCTGTCCCCCCTGCAGCCTCTGACCTCCTGTCCCCCCCCCGCAGCCTCTGACTTCCTGTCCCCCCCTGCAGCCTCTGACCTCCTGTCCCCCCTGCAGCCTCTGACCTCCTGTCCCCCCTGCAGCCTCTGACCTCCTGCCCCCCCTGCAGCCTCTGACCTCCTGTCCCCCCCCCGCAGCCTCTGACCTCCTACCCCCACTGCAGCCTCTGACCACCTGTCCCCCCTACAGCCTCTGACTTCCTGTCCGCTCCCCCCGCAGCCTCTGACCTACTGTCCCCCCCCCGCAGCCTCTGACTTCCTGTCCCCCCCTGCAGCCTCTGACCTCCTGTCCCCCTGCAGCTTCTGACCTCCTGTCCCCCCCGCAGCCTCTGACCTCCTACCCCCCCTGCAGCCTCTGACCACCTGTCCCCCCCTGCAGCCTCTGACTTCCTGTCCGCACCCCCCGCAGCCTCTGACCTCCTGTTCGCACCCCCCCGCAGCCTCTGACCTCCTGTTCGCAGCCCCCGCAGCCTCTGACTTCCTGTCCCCCCCTGCAGCCTCTGACCTCCTGTCCCCCCTGCAGCCTCTGACCTCCTGTCCCCCCTGCAGCCTCTGACCTCCTGCCCCCCCCCTGCAGCCTCTGACCACCTGTCTCCCCTGCAGCCTCTGACCACCTGTCCCCCCTGCAGCCTCTGACCACCTGTCCCCCCTGCAGCCTCTGACCTCCTGTCCCCCCCGCAGCCTCTGACTTCCTGTCCCCCCTGCAGCCTTTGACCACCTGTCCCCCCCTGCAGCCTCTGACCTCCTGTCTCCCCCCCCCCGCAGCCTCTGACTTCCTGTCCCCCCCGCAGCCTCTGACCTCCTGTCCCCCTGCACCCTTTGACCTCCTGTCCCCCCCGCAGCCTCTGACTTCCTGTCCCCCCTTGCAGCCTCTGACCTCCTGCCCCCCCCTGCAGCCTCTGGCCACCTGTCCCCCCCCGCAGCCTCTGACTTCCTGTCCCCCCCCTGCAGCCTCTGACCTCCTGTCCCCCCTGCAGCCTCTCACCTCCTGTCCCCCCCTGCAGCCTCTGACCTCCTGCCCCCCCTGCAGCCTCTGACCTCCTGTCCCCCCCTGCAGCCTCTGACCTCCTACCCCCACTGCAGCCTCTGACCACCTGTCCCCCCTACAGCCTCTGACTTCCTGTCCGCTCCCCCCCGCAGCCTCTGACCTCCTGTCCCCCTGCAGCCTCTGACCTCCTGTCCCCCCCCGCAGCCTCTGACCTCCTACCCCCCCTGCAGCCTCTGACCACCTGTCCCCCCCTGCAGCCTCTGACTTCCTGTCCGCACCCCCCGCAGCCTCTGACCTCCTGTTCGCACCCCCCCGCAGCCTCTGACCTCCTGTTCGCACCCCCCGCAGCCTCTGATTTCCTGTCCCCCCCTGCAGCCTCTGACCTCCTGTCCCTCCCCCGCAGCCTCTGACCTCCTGTTCCCCCCCTGCAGCCTCTGACCACCTGTCCCCCCTGCAGCCTCTGACTTCCTGTCCGCTCCCCCCGCAGCTTCTGACCTCCTGTTCGCACCCCCCCCCCGCAGCCTCTGACCTCCTGTCCCCCCCCCCGCAGCTTCTGACCTCCTGTTCGCACCCCCCCCACGCAGCCTCTGACCTCCTGTCCCCCCCTGCAGCCTCTGACCTCCTGTCCCCCCTGCAGCCTCTGACCTCCTGTCCCCCCTGCACCCTTTGACCTCCTGTCCCCACCGCAGCCTCTGACTTCCTGTCCCCCCCTGCAGCCTCTGACCTCCTGCCCCCCCCTGCAGCCTCTGACCACCTGTCCCCCCTGCAGCCTCTGACCTCCTGTCCCCCCCCGCAGCCTCTGACTTCCTGTCCCCCCCTGCAGCCTCTGACCTCCTGTCCCCCCCTGCAGCCTCTGACCTCCTGTCCCCCCTGCAGCCTCTGACCTCCTGTCCCCCCTGCAGCCTCTGACCTCCTGCCCCACCTGCAGCCTCTGACCTCCTGTCCCCCCCCGCAGCCTCTGACCTCCTACCCCCACTGCAGCCTCTGACCACCTGTCCCCCTACAGCCTCTGACTTCCTGTCCGCTCCCCCCGCAGCCTCTGACCTCCTGTCCCCCCTGCAGCCTCTGACCTCCTGCCCCCCCTGCAGCCTCTGACCTCCTGTCCCCCCCGCAGCCTCTGACCTCCTACCCCCACTGCAGCCTCTGACCACCTGTCCCCCCCTGCAGCCTCTGACCTCCTGTCCCCCCTGCAGCCTCTGACCTCCTGTCCCAGCCACAGCCTCTGACCTCCTACCCCCCCTGCAGCCTCTGACCACCTGTCCCCCCCTGCAGCCTCTGACTTCCTGTCCGCACCCCCCGCAGCCTCTGACTTCCTGTCCGCACCCCCCCCCCGCAGCCTCTGACCTCCTGTTCGACCCCCCGCAGCCTCTGACTTCCTGTCCCCCCTTGCAGCCTCTGACCTCCTGTCCCCCCTGCAGCCTCTGACCTCCTGCCCCCCCTGCAGCCTCTGACCTCCTGCCCCCCCCCCGCAGCCTCTGACCTCCTGTCCCCCCCCCAGCAGCCTCTGACCACCTGTCCCCCCTGCAGCCTCTGACTTCCTGTCCGCTCCCCCCCGCAGCTTCTGACCTCCTGTTCGCACCCCCCTGCAGCCTCTGACCTCCTGTCCCCCCCCACAGCCTCTGACTTCCTGTCCCCCCCTGCAGCCTCTGATCTCCTGTCCCCCCTGTAACCTCTGACCTCCTGTCCCCCCCCCCGCAGCCTCTGACCTCCTACCCCCCCTGCAGCCTCTGACCACCTGTCCCCCCCTGCAGCCTCTGACTTCCTGTCCGTCCCCCCCTGCAGCCTCTGATCTCCTGTTCGCACCCTCCCGCAGCCTCTGACCTCCTGTTCGCACCCCCCACAGCCTCTAACCTCCTGTCATCCCCTCCTTAGCCTCTGACCTCTTCTCATCCCCTCCTCAGCCTCTGACCTCCTGTTGTCCCCTCCTCAGCCTCTGACCTCCTGTCGTCCCCTCCTCAGCCTCTGAACTCCTATCGTCCCCTCCTCAGCCTCTGACCTCCTGTCGTCCCCTCCTCAGCCTCTGACCTCCTGTCTCCCACCCGCAGCCTCTGACCTCCTGTCGTCCCCCCCCCGCAGCCTCTGACCTCTCCTGTGGTCCCCTCCTCAGCCTCTGACCTTCTGTCATCCCCTCCGCAGCCTCAGCTCCTGATATCCCCCCCGCAGCCTCTGATCTCTCCTGTCGTTTCCCCCCCCCCCCCGCAGCCTCTGACCTCTCCTGTCGACCCCTCCGCAGCCTCTGACCTCTCCTGTCGTCCCCTCCGCAGCCTCTGACCTCCCCTGCACCATTCGCAGCCTCTAACCTCCCCTGCACCATCCGCAGCCTCTGACCTCCCCTGCATCATCCGCAACCTCTGACCTCCCATGTACCATCCACAGCCTCTGACCTCTCCTGTACCATCCGCAGCCTCTGACCTCCCATGTACCATCCGCAGCCTCTGACCTCTCCTGTACCATCCGCAGCCTCTGACCTCCTACCCCCCCCTGCAGCCTCTGACCACCTGTCCCCCCCCGCAGCCTCTGATCTCCTGTTCGCACCCGCCCACAGCCTCTGACCTCCTGTTTGCACCCCCCGCAGCCTCTGACTTCCTGTCCCCCCTGCAGCCTCTGACCTCCTGTCCCCCCTGCAGCCTCTGACCTCCTGCCCCCCCCCGCAGCCTCTGACCTCCTGCCCCCCCCCGCAGCCTCTGACCTCCTGTCCCCCCCATGCAGCCTCTGACCTCCTGTCCGCACCCCCCGCAGCCTCTGACCTCCTGTTCGCACCCCCCCCGCAGCCTCTGACCTCCTGTTCGCACCCCCCGCAGCCTCTAACCTCCTGTCATCCCCTCCTTAGCCTCTGACCTCCTGTCGTCCCCTCCTCAGCCTCTGACCTCCTGTCGTCCCCTCCTCAGCCTCTGACCTCCTGTCTCCCACCCGCAGCCTCTGACCTCCTGTTGTCCCCCCCACAGCCTCTGACCTCTCCTGTGGTCCCCTCCTCAGCCTCTGACCTTCTGTCATCCCCTCCGCAGCCTCAGCTCCTGACATCCCCCCCGCTGCCTCTGATCTCTCCTGTCGTTTCCCCCCCCCCGCAGCCTCTGACCTCTCCTGTTGTCCCCTCTGCAGCCTCTGACCTCTCCTGTCATCCCCTCCGCAGCCTCTGACCTCTCCTGTCGTCCCCTCCGCAGCCTCTGACCTCTCCTGTCGTCCCCTCCGCAGCCTCTGACCTCCCCTGCACCATTCGCAGCCTCTGACCTCCCCTGCACCATCCGCAGCCTCTGACCTCCCCTGCATCATCCGCAGCCTCTGACCTCCCATGTACCATCCACAGCCTCTGACCTCTCCTGTACCATCCGCAGCCTCTGACCTCTCCTGTACCATCCGCAGCCTCTAACCTCCCATGTACCATCCACAGCCTCTGACCTCTCCTGTACCATCCGCAGCCTCTGACCTCTCCTGTACCATCCGCAGCCTCTGACATCTCCTGTACCATCCGCAGCCTCTGACATCTCCTGTACCATCCGCAGCCTCTGACCTCTCCTGTACCATCCGCAGCCTCTGACCTCTCCTGTACCATCCGCAGCCTCTGACCTCTCCTGTACCATCCGCAGCCTCTGACCTCTCCTGTACCATCCCCAGCCTCTGACATCTCTTGTACCATCCGCAGCCTCTGACCATCTCTTGTCTTATATCACGACTGCAGTCTGGAGTGGAGTCAACAGTGGGAGTGCCACAGGGATGAGGGTCATGGGAGAAGTCAGACATGTATGGACTGTGGAGAGGAAACTATGGGATAAAACCAGAGCCACCGAGCTGGAGCCGACTGACTGAGCCCTGTACGTTGCACCTGAGAGGAGGTCAGTGACAGTGCCGCCAGGCCTACCTGAGAGGGGGGGGGTCAATACAATATTGTAAGGGGGCACTGATATATAGGTTTCCCCCTTATATCAGTAAACTCCCGTACCTTAGTGTTTTCTTTCTGCAGAAGGTGGTCTCTGGTCACCAGAGTCCTCCCCACATTCCCAGAGTTCCCCTTTACATCATAGTCTGCAGGATTCCACCTTACAGTGCAAGGGGGAACTCTGATGTAAAGGGCAATTCTGCAGACCCTGATGTAAGTGAGAACTTTGATGTAAAGGGCAATGCTGCAGACCCTGATGTAAGTGAGAACTCTGATGTAAAGGGGAAAGCAGTGGACTCTGATATAAGTGGGGTCTCTGGTCACCAGTGCCCCCCTTTTATATCAGAGTTCCCGCTTAGATCATGATCTGCAATGTTCCCCTTTATGTCAGAGTTTCCTTGCACTGTAAAGGGGAATCCTCCTGATGTATGGGGGGAACTCTGTGTTGGGTTATATTAATCTGACCTTCATGTAAGAGGAGAAATATGGTGTTTGACTTTTGTTTAACTTAACACATTGCTAATAGCAGTTTATAGCTTAAATATTGATATTTGCACTGAAACCTGCCATTTACGGCACCTTTTTTTTGCAGTATCAGTAAAAAATGTGCCAGTAAATGCCATGATTTTTGCCAGTAAAAAAATTAAAAATTGCTGCTGTTTGTAAATTCCATGTCTCTCTTATCTATATATAATACACTCTTCAAATGTGCTTTAAAATGCATGGTTTTCCCTTTTGTGAACAAGAAAAATGCTATGGGGCTGGTATAATAATGCTATGGGGCTGGTATGAAATTATTTCCAGGGCTGGTTTTTATTCCCAGTCCGGCCCTGGCTGGTTCAGTCTCAACTGATGGCCTATAAAAAGGTGTCTCATTACCAAGGTGTCACACAAGAAACATCTCATGATGGCTAAAAACAAAGAGCTCTCTCAAGACCTTCACAACCTTATTGTTGCAAAACATACTGATGGCACTGGTTACAGAAGGATTTCTAAACTTCTGAATGTTCCAGTGAGCACTGGAATGCTCTGAAACTTCTGAATGTTCCAGTGGGGCCATAATACGGAAGTGGGAAGAACATCATTTCACCATAAACCGGCCACAAGCAGATTTCTGACAGAGGAGTGAGAATTATCAGAAGAGTTGTCCAAGAGCCAAAGACCACTTGTGGAGAACCTTTAGAAAGACCTGGAATTAGCAGGTACAATTGTTTCAAAGAAAACAATAAGTAATGCACATGGCCTGCCATGGCCTGTATGCACGCTCACCACGAAAGACTTCATTGCTGAAGAAAAAGCATGTTGAAGCTCGTTTAGAGTTTGCTGCACCACATTTAGACAAGCCTGTGAAATACTGAGAGAATATAGTCTGGTCAGATGAGACCAAAATGCAACTGTTTGGATGCATAATACACACCAATGTTTCGAGGTCAAATGGCACTGCACATCACCCCAGAAACACCCCTTACCAACAGTGAAGTTTGGAGGTGGGAACATCATGGTGTGGGGCTCTTTTTCAGCATACAGTACTGGCAAACTTCATATCATTGAAGAAAGGATGAATAAAAAAATGTACCAACACATTCTTGATAAAAATCTGCTGCCATCTACCAGTATGATGAAGATGAAATGAGGATGGATATTTCAGCAAGACAATGATCCCAAACGCAAAGTCAAGAAAACTCTCCATTGATTTCAAAGAAAGAAAATAAAGCTGCTAGAATGGCCCAGCCAATGGGCCAAGAATGGCTCAAAATCACACCTGAGCAATGAATGCGACTAGTTTTTCCATACAGGAGGTGTCTTGAAGCTGTCATTACCAACAAAGGTTTTTGTACAAAGTATTAAATACATTTCAGTTAGTGTGTTCAGTACTTTTTTCCTGTGTCATTCTATTTTATTACACATAACTTATTTTTGGAACTTATTTGTTTTGGTGTCTTTGTATGTATGGATTGCATGGGTTGTTACTGACATGTGAATAAACATTTCATGTCAATAGCACCTTTAGAAATATATCTACCTAGAAAAATGGTAACGTGTTCAATACTTATTTTACCTGCTGTGTGTGTGTGTGTGTGTGTGTGTGTGTGTGTATGTGTATATATATATATATATATATATATATATATATATATATATATATATATATATATATATAGTACTGTGCAAAAGTTTTAGGCAGGTGTGGCCTCTTACCAGATAGTATGGACCATTAGGTTATAGATGGTCAAACGTGCTCAGGTTGAATAATCATCCAATGGCCTACTGGACAGAGCTGTATGAAGCATCACCACCTCCATATGTCACCACCAAAAGGAAGAACACAGGTACATACTAGTGAAGTACCGTATTTATCGGCGTATAACACGCGCCAGCATATAACACGCACCCCAAGTTTAGGAGGGAATTTTAAGGAAAAAAACTTTTAGGAGGGAAGTTTAAGGAAAAAAACTTACATTTAAATGCCCATCAATGCAGCCTTATCAGTGTCCATCTGCAGCCTTGTCCATCATTGTAGAATGATCAGTGTCCATCTGCAGCCTTGCCCAGTCTGATTGCAGCCTGATCGTTTTTAAAATTAGCGCTGCCGAGATACACAGAGCCAGATGTCCTGTGTACTCGGCTCCTCTCACAGTCCCGCCCAGTCCCGCTCCTTGACCCAGCGCCTATGATGGACATAACACAGGTCCAATGGCGGAACTGTGCATGACTGCGAGCGGAGCCGAGCCTAGCTGAGTACACAGTACACTCGGCTATGTGTATTTCGGCAGCGCTCGCTCCTCTCCCCCTCACAGTCAGCGGGGATCGGCGTATAACACGCACCCACGATTTCCCCCTGATTTTAAGGGGAAAAAAGTGTGTGTTATACGCCGATAAATACGGTATGTAAAAATGCTTTCTTTATTTAACCACTTCCCGCCCGCCCTATAGCGGATTGACATCCGGGAAGTGGTTCAGTTATCCTGACTGGGCGTCATATGACATCCAGCAGGATAACATGCCGCCGCGCGCCTGCTGGGGCGCGCATCGCGGCGATCGGTGGATCGGTGTGTCATTCTGACACACTGCTACACCGATCTTGGTAAAGAGCCTCCGGCGGAGCCTCTTTACCACATGATCAGCAGTGTCCAATCACGGCTGATCACGCTGTCAATAGGAAGAGCCGTTGATCGGCGTCTGACAGACGCGAGTAGACGAGAGTTGATCGGCAGCTCTCCTGGCAGGGGGGGTCATCGCTGATTGTTTATCAGCGCAGCCCCCCCTCAGATCACCACACTGGACCACCAGGGATCGCCACTAGGACCACCAGGGAAGGGGCAACATGTGGATGGCCAGGTATGTACCCCATGGCCATCCACATGTGCCCAGTGTGCCCAATCTGTGCCAATCAGTGGCCACAAATGGGCACTGATTGGCACCATTATGTTGCAGTAATGCCCAGCAATGCCACCCTTAGGGGCATCACTGCAAACAACCAGTGTCATCAGTGCCACCCATCAGTGTCCATCGGTGCCACCTGTCAGTGCCCATCCGTGCCCATCTATCAGTGCCCATCCGTGCCCATCTGTGCCAACTATCAGTGCCACCCATAAGTAACCATCAATGCCACCTACGAGTGCCCATCAGTGCCGCCTTTGAGTGCCCATCAGTGCCGCATACCAGTGCCACCTATCAGTGCCCATCAGTGCCACCTATCAGTGCCCATCAGTGCCGCCTATCAGTGCCCATCATCAGTGCCCGTCAGTGCCACCTCATCAGTGCCACCTCATTGGTGCCCATCAGTGCCGCCGTATCAGTGCCCGTCAGTGCAGCCACATCAGTGCCCGTCATTGAAGAAGAAAACGTACTTATTTACAAAAAGTTTTAACAGAAACAAAGAAAAACTTGTTTTTTTTTCAAAATTTTCGGTCTTTTTTTATTTGTTGCGCAAAAAATAAAAACCGCAGAGGTGATCAAATACCACCAAAAGAAAGCTCTATTTGTGGGAACAAAATGATAAAAAAATTGTTTGGGTACAGTGTAGCATGACCACGCAATTGTCATTCAAATTGCGACAGCGCTGAAAGCTGAAAATTGGCCTGGGCAGGAAGGTGTCTAAGTGCCTGGTATTGAAGTGGTTAAAATCCACCAGTTGCATTCATATAAAAAGGAATAAACACCGCAATCCTCTTTATTATTTTATTTAGGTGTGAAGAAATGCTGTAAAGTAAGAATGCCTTAAAAATATATATATTTTAATTATTTGTTTTTATCAATTTACAAAATGCAAAGTGAGCAAACAGAAGAAAAATCTAAATCAATTCAATATTTGATGCGACTACCCTTTTGCTCCAAACCAGTATCAATTCTTACACTTGCACACTTTGTACACTTGCACAAAGTGAGGTATTTTGTAGGATTACAGTCAGGTGTATAATTAACCAAGTATACCAAGCAGGAGCTAATAATCATCAATTTCATATATAGGTTGAAACACAGCCATTAAATGAAATAGAAACAGCTGTGTAGAAGGCTTAAAGCGGAGTTCCACACAAAAATGGAACTTCCGCTTTTCGGAACCCCGCCCCCTTCGGTGTCACATTTGGCACCTTTCAGGGGGGAGGGGGGTGCAGATACCTGTCTAAGACAGGTATTTGCACCCACTTCCAGCATAGACTCCCATGGGAGTCTATGCCTCTTCCCGTCCCCACCGCGCTGTCTGCTGGGAACACACAGCTCCCAGGAGAGAGCGGGGACCACTAGGGACGCGCAGCGCGACTCGCGCATGCGCAGTAGGGAACCGGGAAGTGAAGCCGCAACGCTTCACTTCCTGGTTCCCTCACCCAGGATGGCGGCGGCAGCTGCCGAGAACCGAGCGGGTTCTCGGCGTCCCCTGCCGACATCGCTGGACCCTGGGACAGGTAAGTGGCCATGTATTAAAAGTCAGCAGCTGCAGTATTTGTAGCTGCTGGCTTTTAATATTTTTTTTTTTTGGCGGTGTGGGTGAACCCCCGCTTTAAAACTGGGTGAGTAACAGTCAAACTCTGCTACTAAGGTGAGTTTGTGGAGGACAGTTTTATGTTTCAGGTCATATACCATGGCAAAACTGAGCACAGAAACAAGACACAAGATAGTTATATTGCATCAGCAAGGTCTCTCTCAGGCAGAGATTTCAAAGCAGACTGGGGTTTCAAGATGTGCTGTTCAAGCTCTTTTTTAAGAAGCACAAAGAAATGGGCAACGTTGAGGACCGTAGACGCAGTGGTCGGCCAATGAGCCTAATGCAGCAGATGAAAGACACATCATGCTTTGACATCAGTAGATGTCCAGCAGTACCATCAGCACAGAACTGGTGGAAACCAGTGGGACTCAGGTACACCCATCTACTGCCTGGAGAAGTCTGGCCAGAAGTGGTCTTCATGGAAGAATTGCAGCCAAAAATCCATACATCCGACCTGGAAACAAGGCTAAGCGACTCAACTATGCACGAAAACATAGGAACTGGGGTGCAGAAAAATGGCAGCAGGTGCTCTGGACTGATGAGTCAAAATGCTAAATATTTGGCTGTAGCAGGAGGTAGTTTGTTTCTTGAAGGGCTGGAGAGAGGTACAATAATGACTATCTGCAGGCAAACATACAGCCAATGTCTTTAAGAACTATCTTCAGCGTAAAGAAGAACAAGGAGCCCTGGAGGTGCTGGATTGGCCCACAAAGAGCCCTGATCTCAACATCATGGAGTCTGTCTGGGATTACATGAAGAGACCGAAGGATTTTGGTGTCGTACTGTACATCTACAGAGGATCTGTGGTTAGTTTGTTTGGATCAACTTCCCTGCCGAGTTCCTTAAAAAACTGTGTGCAAGTGTACCTAGAAGAATGAATGTTGTTTTGAAGGCAAAGGGTGGTCACACCAAATATTGGTTTGATTTCTCTTCTGTTTATTTACTAAATAAATGTGTTGGACAAACTTGCATGTACTGTTTGTGGGTGTCCCTATCTCATGAATGATTTACATATGTGTGTGTGTTGTCACCTTCTCCATCATTTCAGTCTTATTTGATTTCATCTTTTTGAGAGAAGAATTGTTCTGATGTTATGCAAGAAACTGACTTGTTCATATTACTCAGATCATTTCACTTAGTTGTTTTGGCTGCCATACAGTAATATGATGCCAGCCAACATTGGCTGGTATTCAAAGTTTAATTAGGACAGAATTTGGCCCAGTAACTCCACCTTACTTCTACACTGAACAAACCAGGGCACACTGTGTAAAGTGACTTCTAACAAGCCTTAAAGCGGAGTTCCACCCAAAAGTTGAACTTCCACTCACTTGTCTCCTCTCCCCCTCCGGTGCCACAATTGGCATCTTTTGGGGGGAGGGGGAACAGGATACCTGTCTTTCTGGAAGTCCGGGCCGTGGCCCGTGACATCACCGCGGGGCTTCCTCCTCCTCTCCCTGTCGCAGGGCCAGTAGGAGAGGGGAGCGGGGCCTCGCACATGCGCAGTAGTGTTCCCGGCGTGAAGGCGTAAGGCTACACTACCGGGTACCCTTACCCGCAATGGTGGCGGCAGCACCCGACAGCTGATGGAAACATCAGCTGCGGTGTCGACATCGCTGGACTCCAGGACAGGTAAGTGTCCGATTGTTCAAAGCCAGCAGTTGCAGTATGTGTAGCTGCAGGCTTTTAAAAGGTCGTACGACCTTTTTCGCTTAATAGTCGCAAGTAGAAATTGAATAGGTAAATAAAGTCACGAAAATTCTTGTACAACAGAAAAAAATCGTAAGTGATGTATTGTGTTGTAATGTATTGTATTGTATTTTCGGACGACAGCTACACTGACTAAATGAAAATCGTACAATCTAGTATCGTACGAGGAAAATTTTCGTGCTTGTGCCGATCGAATAATATCGGATGAACTGTTGTGATCGGCTCTCGAAAGTAGGGTACACACGATCTGAAAATCGTACGATTCTTCCTCTGACAACAGTTTTTTGTACGATATTCGGATCGTGTGTACAGGGCCATTAATGTCATTTAATTAATAAATAAGCCCAGATAATTAGCCAAGAGGAGACACACAATGAGAGAAGGCCATCCAGCAGTGGTGTGTAGACCAGCGAGCACATCATAAAACACAAATAGATATGTATTTCTTGTCTGCTTCTGTGTACTTAAAGTGCACCTGTCAGTAACAGAAAATAGCTACAGAAAAGTGTGGTTTTGGGCAATTTTTGCAAAAATTTAGATTTTGGGCAAAAAATGATTTTGGGCGATTTTAGTCAAAAGGCGCGATTTTAGGAGATTTTTGGCAAAAAGCGCGATTGTAGGTTATTTTGGGCAAAAAGTTAGATTTTGAGCGATTTTATGCAAAAAGTGCAATTTTGCCAAATTTTAGGGAAAAAGTGCGATTTTGACAAATTTAAAAAAGAGTCCAAAATCACACTTTTTGGCAAAAAGTGAGATTTTGGGCAATTTTGTAGAAAAGATTGTGATTTTTAGCAATTTTGGGAAATTTTAGACGAAAAATGCGTTTTTTGAGGCAATTTTGGTCAAAAAGTGCAATTTTTGGGAAAAGGGTGATTTTGGTAAAGAAGCGTAAGTTTGAACGATTTTGGGCAAAGAGTGCGATTTTGGGCAAAAAGTGTGATTTTAGACGATTTTTGGCAAAAGTTGTGATTTTGGGCAGTTTTGGGCAATTTTAGGCAAAAAGTGTGATTTTGTCCACTTTTAGGGAAAAACTGAGATTTTGGCCAATTTAAAAAACAAAAACAAAATTTGCCCACATGTACACTTTGCCCAAAATCACACTTTTTTTGCCCAAAATCACACTTTATGCCCAAAACTGATGTCATGTGTTGTAATGTATTTGTATTGTATTTTTGGACAACAACTGTACTGACTAAATGAAAATCGTACAATCTGGTATCATACGAGGAAAATTTTTGCGCTTGTCCGATCTAATAATATCGGATGAACTGTCGTGATCGGCTCTCGAAAGTAGTGTACACACGATCCGAAAATCGTACAATTCTACCTCGGACGACAGTTTTCGTACAATATTTAGATCGTGTGTATGGGCCATTAATGTCGTTTAATTAATAAATAGGCCCAGGTAATTAGCCAAGAGGAGACACACAATGAGAGAAGGCCATCCAGCAGTGGTGTGTAGACCAGTGAACACATCATAAAACACAAATAGATAGGTATTTCTTGTCTGCTTCTGTGTACTTAAAGTGCACCTGTCAGTAACAGAAAATAGCTACAGAAAAGTGTGATTTTGAAAAGAATGATCAATCAGGTGTATATAAAAATTTTTTTTACAAAATCCACAAAAAATATTCAATGAAAGGTATAAGTGAGTTATACCTAGGAGGGAGGACAAACACAGTGTTGCCCACTATAAATTAGTGTATATACTAGTGAAGCTAAATGGTGTTAGATGAAGAATGAAAAAAATATATAAGCTGAAAAATAGGACTACTGACATGTAGTGTGCATAACAATATTAGTGCACAAAGAAAATCAAAAAAGTGAAAGAGAAACAAAATAAAAAGTCCAAGCAACCAAAAAGAAAAATTTTTCAAAAAATACCAAAAAATGCCGTGTATATTAAATCTATCGTTCAGTGTAAATAAACAGTTCTTGTGCAACAAGCTAGTGCATCTTCAAAGGTTGCAGGTAAGTCCGTCCCAATGAATGTATACTGTCCTGTGTGGAGTCCCCTCTAGTGCCCCCACTCACCGGAGCGCCCAACCCCTGCAGGGGTAATGAGCATGTAGATGTGAATCCGATGATCCAAGCGGTCGGTGTCCCCCTCACCACCTATTTTCCACCTGTGTCACCAGATCGCTTTCAAAAGGCATCCATCCGGACCAATTACCATGTGCAGGGAGAAGGGAAGAGCCTCATAGTGTGAATCCAAATATAAATTTATTAAGCTCAAGCTTACAACAAACGAAAGAAATAAAAAACTAAAAAGCTAAAATCAAACAGCACTCTGCCGGCTGGCTCCACGTCAGAAGCCGCAGACAGTGCAGTGTGAGCGGCGTGCATTCCACAGCCGTCTGCCGAAACCGGAAATGCAGGACAAAAACAGAAGGAAAAAAGGACGTATGCGTACCAAGAGGCCACGCCTTACGCGTTTCGTCATCAAGACGTCATCTGAGGCGCGGCCATCTTGGTACACCATACGTCTATAAATACTGCACGGAGGCGCCACGGAAGCCAATCAAAAAAGCGGTGTATGACAAACACATCCGCCCTGCTGATGAAAAAATGGGAGGATCGATGTAATGTGAAGGGGGAGGATATGCTATCAGATACCCCCTAGTGGAAGTTTAAACAATTAGTACTAGATTCCAGGTAAAATGAGAAAGAGCGCCTCCGTGTGTGCCAATAACATAATGCCAGCATTTCTGCAGAACAATCCATACTTCAACGAAATATATATATAATATATAATACAGAAATGCTAAAAGCCATTGTAGCAGAGAGGAATATACAAAAAAGGGAAGGCCGTATCAATGCGAACAATGTAATGTCATATACACAAGATCATATATAATAAGGATATAATATCGAGACTAGCCTAATAAAAAAATATATATATATAAATACTCATGAAAAAATGTGTAAATAAAATTATTATAAATATCCTTAGTTACGTGGTATGTTAGACAATACATAAATGTAAAATTGAGTAAAATATAAAAAGTAAAGGTTAAAAAATGGATAAAAATGTGAGATAAAGATCCAAAAAATGGATAAAAAATGTAGGATAAAAATACGGAATGAATATGGCCGAGAGCAATTATAATATTTCAAGTGTGAGGCCTAGGAGGTGCCATGTAGAAAGTGTGCATCCAGGCTCCAGATACTAGGGGGTGAGCCCTTAGATCAAAGTCTGGGATCATGAGAGCAGCAACATTACTATCCACATCTAGAAAACGCTATGTGTGAGCAAGGAAGAGCTACTATAGCTTAAAGCAATCGATAGGGTACACCATAGAGTAAAAATTAGATGGGATAAGATGAAAGGATAAAGTTGGGGAGGGGGAACATAGGTGCCCAAAGTACACTGGCTTTCTCACGTAACATCTATTGTGCTGTAATACAAGGGTGCAAAAAACCAGAAGAGGAGAATAGTCATGAACCCTATATGATTGTATACATGTCATACTGTGTACCATAAACAGAAGGGATGAGGTCGAGTCCCTACGTGCATGTAGATATTAAAAATTAGATAAAAACAGTTAAGATCGATGTCCACATTAAGTCCTCTAGGGACCAGACTGTCCAGACGGTATATCCATCTGGTTTCGTTTTGGGATATCAATACCTTCTTACTCCCCCCCTCCAGTTATCCTTGATCGTATCTATACCGTAGAACACCAAACCCGAAGGATCTCTATGATGAAACTCATCAAAGTGTCTGGAAAGATTATGCTTGGGAAACCCCTTTCTTATATTAGTAATGTGCTCCCTGATACACACACGTAGGGGTCTCGTGGTTCTACCCACATATTGCTTCCGACACGGACACTCAATGACGTAGGTCACATGGGTGGTGTTACAGGTGATCAATTCTCTGATGTCAAACTCTGTACCTCTTCTAGAAAAGAAAGAGGATCTTTTCTTTGGTTGCTTTTTGCTGACCCGACATGCCAGACATTTCTGGCATCTATAAAAGCCTTTAAGGCCTGAGAACAGCTTAATGTTTTTTGGAGGGTCTATGACATTATGTATAAAATTGATTTCTGAGGGTGGGGGCCCTTCTATAAATAAACCGTGGTTTTCTGGTGAGAATGTTCCCCAACGTTCTGTCAGATTTTAAAATGGGCCAATATTTCCTCACTATATGTTCTATATTCCTGTATTGAGTGTTAAAACCTGTAATAAAAGCTACATCCCCTGGCGAGTCCCTTTGTGTGTTGTTTCCCTTGGTAGTTAAGAGAGAATCCCGGTCCAAATTCATTATCTCATTTTTCAGTTTCAATAGGGATTCGATATGGTAACCCTTATCAGTGAACTTCTTAATCAACATATCAGATTGTTCACAGTAATCTTCAACATTCCGACAGTTCCTCCTTATTCTCAACAGCTGTCCCTTGGGGATGTTATCTTTCCACTTAGGGTGGTGACAGCTGGAGACGGGTATATACCCATTACAATCGGTGGTTTTGAAGTATGTTTTCGTGAACAGTTCATCACCTTCCTTAAAGATTTGAAGGTCCAGATAATCAATCATATGAAAATCTGATTTTCCAGTAAGCGAGATGCCATAAATATTCTGGTTAAGTTCATCAAGAAATTTTTGAAATGTGTCCGGGTTGCCTTCCCATAGAATGATGACATCATCGATGTAGCGACGGTAAAACTTTTTTCTGGTCTCAAAGTCCCATATATGTAGCGTTCTTCCAACATGTCCATAAATAAATTCGCCACACTGGGGGCGTATTTGGCCCCCATGGCTACCCCTTTCTTCTGAACATAGAACTTTTTCTTATACGAAAAATAGTTGCTCTCCATGGCCAGCTCCAGTCCTTCCAGAATAAATTTAATATGTTCATGTCTTAATTTGGATCTTTCATGTAAAGCTTTTTTTACCCCTCTCAATCCGTCCTTCTGGGAAATACTCGTATACAGGGAGTTGACATCTATGGTGGGCAATAGCCATTGGCCACTCCCTGAGATGGTTTATAATTCATTAATCAACTGGGTGCTATCCCTAAGATAAGACTTCCCTTCCACCACTAGGGGTTTCAGGAATTGGTCGATATATTCCCCTAGTCTGGAGAATAGGGAATCCACTCCACTTATAATAGGCCTCCCCGGTGGTTTATTCAGTCTTTTATGTATTTTGGGCAGATGGTATATGACCGGGTTTTTGGTGGATTCAGGAATCAAATATTGAGCCTCTTTTTTATTAAGAAAACCTGCTTCCACCCCTTTCTTTACGAGTTTCCTCAGTTTCTTCTTGTATTGTAACTTAGGAATTTCTCATTTTACCTGCAATCTAGTACTAATTGTTTAAACTCCCACTAGGGGGTATCTGATAGCATATCCTCCCCCTTCACACTACATCGATCCTCCCATTTTTTCATCAGCAGGGCGGATGTGTTCGTCATACACCGCTTTTTTGATTGGCTTCTGTGGCGCCTCCGTGCAGTATTTATAGACGTATGGTGTACCAAGATGGCCGCGCCTCAGATGACGTCTTGATGACGAAACGCGTAAGGCGTTGCCTCTTGGTACGCATACGTCCTTTTTTCCTTCTGTTTTTGTCCCGCATTTCCGGTTTCACCAGACGGCTGTGGAACGCACGCCGCTCACACTGCACTGTCTGCGGCTTCTGACGTGAAGCCAGCCGGCAGAGTGCTCTTTGATTTTAGCTTTTTAGTTTTTTATTTCTTTCGTTTGTTGTAAGCTTGAGCTTAATAAATTTATATTTGGAATCACACTATGAGGCTCTTCCCTTCTCCCTGCACATGGTAATTGGTCCGGATGGATGCCTTTTGAAAGCGATCTGGTGACACAGGTGGAAAATAGGTGGTGAGGGGGACACCGACCGCTTGGATCATCGGATTCACATCTACATGCTCATTACCCCTGCAGGGGTTGGGCGCTCCGGTGAGTGGGGGCACTAGAGGGGACTCCACACAGGACAGTATACATTCATTGGGACGGACTTACCTGCAACCTTTGAAGATGCACTAGCTTGTTGCACAAGAACTGTTTATTTACACTGAACGATAGATTTAATATACACTGCATTTTTTGGTATTTTTTGAAAAAATTTTCTTTTTGGTTGCTTGGACTTTTTATTTTGTTTCTCTTTCACTTTTTTGATTTTCTTTGTGCACTAATATTGTTATGCACACTACATGTCAGTAGTCCTATTTTTCAGCTTATATATTTTTTTCATTCTTCATCTAACACCATTTAGCTTCACTAGTATATACACTAATTTATAGTGGGCAACACTGTGTTTGTCCTCCCTCCTAGGTATAACTCACTTATACCTTTCATTGAATATTTTTTGTGGATTTTGTAAAAAAAATTTTTATATACACCTGATTGATCATTCACTTTTATTATTGCTTGGAGTTCTATTTATGATCTCATGTATTATTTTTAATATTTCACCTTGGGCAGTCTGCACATTTTTGTGACTATTTTCAGCACGTATATTTATTTTCAAATATTATTTTACACTGTGTTACACTTTTCACCCACCT
This sequence comes from Aquarana catesbeiana, assembly GCF_042186555.1. Taxonomy (NCBI): domain Eukaryota; kingdom Metazoa; phylum Chordata; class Amphibia; order Anura; family Ranidae; genus Aquarana; species Aquarana catesbeiana. Next base: position 750,536,022 of record NC_133325.1, read on the forward strand.
AGAATTGGGGTGTAATGCTTCCCTTGTGTTAGGAGTCTGTTTATAGTTTATTTATTTTTCACCAGTGAACAGCGCCAATCCCCTATTTTTTCAGAGTTCATCCGATATTATTCGATCGGACAAGCACAAAAATTTTCCTCGTATGATACCAGATTGTACGATTTTCATTTAGTCAGTACAGTTGTCGTCCGAAAATACAATACAAATACATTACAATACATGACATCACTTCCGATTTTTTTTTTTCTGTAGTACGAGAATTTTCGTGACTTTATTTACCTAATCAATCTCTACTTGCGACTATTAAGCGAAAAAGGTCGTACGATCTGTCCTAATTAAACTGTGAATACCAGCCAATGTTGGCTGGCATCATAGTATTGTATGCCAGCCAAGTACAACTAAGTGAAATGATCTGAGTAATATGAACAAGTCAGTTTCTTGCATAACATCAGAACAATTCTTCTGTCAAAAAGATGAAATCAAATAAGACTGAAATGATGGAGAAGGTGACAACACACACACATATGTAAATCATTCATGAGATAGGAACACCCACAAACAGTACAAGCAAGTTTTGTCCAACACGTTTATTTAACAAAGTAAATAAACAGAAGAGAAATCAAACCAATATTTGGTGTGACCACCCTTTGCCTTCAAAACAACATTCATTCTTCTAGGTACACTTGCACACAGTTTTTTAAGGAACTCGGCAGGGAAGTTGATCCAAACAAACTAACCACAGATCCTCTGTAGATGTACAGTAGGCTGCCCAAAATCCTTCGGTCTCTTCATGTAATCCCAGACAGACTCCATGATGTTGAGAACAGGGCTCTTTGTGGGCCAAACCATCACTTCCAGGGCTCCTTGTTCTTCTTTACGCTGAAGATAGTTCTTAATGACATTGGCTGTATGTTTGCCTGCAGATAGTCATTATTGTACCTCTCTCTAGCCCTTCAAGAAACAAACTACCTCCTGCTACAGCCAAATATTTAGAATTTTGTCTCATCAGTCCAGAGCACCTGCTGCCATTGTTCTGCACCCCAGTTCCTATGTTTTCGTGCATAGTTGAGTCACTTAGGCTCGGTTCACACAGGGGCAACACGATTTCAGTGCGACTTTGTACGGCGACTTCAACGCGGCTTCAACGCGACTTCAGCGCGACTTTAGCAAATTACAACGCGACTTCAAGTCGCCTCCAGGCCAGGCGACTTTGGCTGTGGCCAATCACAGGATAATCAGCTTCCTGGGAGGGAGGGGTTTGCCTGGGCAAACTAAATTTTTTCCCTGCAAAGTCGCTTGACTGTAGAGAGAGATCCGACTTGGAAGCGACTTCCATTGATTTCTATGGTACAGGTCGCCTACCAAGTCGGATCCAAGTAGTACAGGGAGTACGCTCTGAAGTCGGAGCGACTTCAGTAGTGTCTATTAAGACGCTCCCATTCACTGTAATGTGAATCTCTTTCTGGGGCGACTTGGGGCGACTTGAGGGCTTACAAGTCGGATCCCAAGTTGTCCTAGTGTGAACCGAGCCTTAGCCTTGTTTCCAGGTCGGATGTATGGATTTTTGGCTGCAATTCTTCCATGAAGACCACTTCTAGCCAGACTTCTCCAGGCAGTAGATGGGTGTACCTGGGTCCCACTGGTTTCCACCAGTTCTGTGCTGATGGTACTGCTGGACATCTTCTGATGTTAAAGCATGATGTGTCTTTCATCTCCTGCATTAGGATCATTGGCCGACCACTGCACCTAATGCCTTTTGGTCAATTTACGGCTAAAACTGTGATCAGAGCAATTATGGGCAATTTTGGTCAAAAAGCGTGATTTTTGGTCAAAAAGCGTGATTTTGGTCAAAAAGTACAATTTTGGGCAAAAAGTGTGATTTTGGGCTCATTTGCCCAAATGCGCACTTTGCCCAAAATCACACTATTTGCCCAAAAGCACACTTTTTGCCCAAAATCAAAATTTTTGTTCAAATCGCACTTTTTGCCTAAAATTGCCCAAAATCACACTTTTTGGCCAAAATTTCTGAAAATCACACTTTTTTCCAAAAATCACACTTTTTTCCCCAACTCGCTCAAAATTTACCGAAATCGCAATTTTTGCCCAAAATCTTACTTTTTGCCCAAAATCACACTTTTTGCCCTAAATCGGTCAAAATTGACCAAAATCGCACTTTAAGCCCCAAATCGTCCAAAATAGCCCAAAATCGCACCTGTTGCCTGAAACCCAATTTTTTGCCCAAAATCACACTTTTTGCCCAAAATTGCCCAAAATCACACTTTTTGCCCAAAATCTTACTTTTTCCCCCAAATTTTCGAAAATCACACTTTTTTGGCCAAAATCGCACTTTTTGCCCAAAAACGCTCAAAATTGCATTCTTTGCGCAATATCGCACTTACACTTTCTGCCTCAAATTGCCCAAAATTTATCGAAATCACAATTTTCGCCCAAAATCGTACTTTTTGCCCAATATCACACTTTTAGCCCAAAATCGTCCAAAATAGCCCAAAATCGCACCTGTTGCCCAAAATCACACTTTTTGTCCAAAATCACACTTTTTGTTCAAAATCACCTAAAATCGCACTTTTGCCCAAAATCACACTTTTGGCGCAAAATCACAGTTTTTGCCCAAAATTTCCAAAAATCACACTTTTTGCCCAAAATCGCACTTTTTGCCCAAAAACGCCCAAAATTGCAGTTTTTGCCCAATATCGCACTTACACTTTTTGCCCCAATTTGCCCAAAATCCTCTTTTTGCCCCAAATCGCCCAAAATTTACCAAAAACACACTTTTTTGGCCAAAATCGCACTTTTTGCCCAAAATCACACTTTTTGCCCAAAATCACACTTTTCAGTTTTTGCGCAATATCGCACTTACACTTTCTGCCCCAAATTGCCCAAAATTTACTGAAATCGCAATTTTCGCTCAAAATCTTACTGTTTGCCCAAAAACATACTTTAGCCCAAAATCATACTTTTTGCCCAAAATCACACTTTTTGGTCAAATTGCCCAAAATCACACTTTTGGCCCAAAATTACACTTTTTGGTCAAAATTGCAGTTTTTGCACAATATCGGACTTACACTTTCTGCCCCAAATTGCCCAAAATTTACTGAAATCGCAATTTTCGCTCAAAATCTTACTTTTTGCCCAAAATCGCACTTTTTGACCAAAATCACACTTTTTGCCCAAAATTTCCAAAAATCACACTTTTTGCCCAAAACTGATGTCATGTGATGTAATGTATTTGTATTGTATTTTTGGAAAAGGACTGTACTGACTAAACGAAAATCGTACAATCTGGTATCATACGAGGACAATTTTTGCGCTTGTCCGATCGAATAATATCGGATGTCGAAAGTAGTGTACACACGATCCGAAAATCGTACGATTCTACCTCGCACGACAGTTTTCGTACAATATTCGGATCGTGTGTATGGGCCATTAATGTTGTTTAATTAATAAATAGGCCCAGGTAATTAGCCAAGAGGAGACACACAATGAGAGAAGGCCATCCAGCAGTGGTGTATAGACCAGCGAGCACATCATAAAACACAAATAGATAGGTATTTCTTGTCTGCTTCTGTGTACTTAAAGTGCACCTGTCAGTAACAGAAAATGGCTACAGGCATGGCTGCCATGAAGGCAAAGGCACCAGTTCTACAGTTTGAACAAGATTGGAACCTACCAGAAATAATCTCACTCTGCTTGGAGATTGTGAGGCTAGCATTGTGCATTGTGTTTACAATGGTGCTGGTGGTAATTAAGGTACTGGTTGCTGGGACATATAATGGTGCTGCCAGTGAATACTAAGGCAGGGCTGGGGTTCATCATGGTGCTTCTGGAATAATGGAGCTGCTTGAAAATGACAGTTGTTCTGCTGGGTTAATAAAGGTGATACTGCAGGTTATAACCAGTTGTACTTTCATTAAATGAGTGATTGATATCAGGTGCAGACATCATTGGCTGACCATTTCAGGGAACCAAGAAGAAAAAGCTGGTCACCTATGAAATCCTTTTTGAAAATGGCAGCATGGGAAGAGGAGCATGGGCAGGGCAGACCAGGGCCAGTGTGTAAGACCATTAAAAAAAAGCTTGTTAGTAGTGGCAGGTCTGCTTTTATTCTTTATGATGTAACGGAGGGTGTGGTAGGAGTGAGTCTATTGCCTACATACTTTCTTCTAAAAGGTTCATCTTTGGGCATTGGGATGTATGAGAATGTTATGGAAAACTCCATATAAAACCCTTTCCTAATGAAACACACTCAGTTAAGATGTAATACTCATATCGATGCATGCCAATGGTGGGCATTGATAGGTGGCACTGATAGGCAGCACTGTTTTGCACTGGTAGGTGGCACTGGTGGGCACAGATGTGTGGCTGAAATCGCATCGCACAGACATTGCATGTGATTTGCATCGCACTGCAGTGATCTCGCACAGCGCATCAGTGTGAACCCAGCCTAAAGCAGAACTAAACTCTCCTATCAGTCAAGGAAGCTGCTTGAAATATATACACAATAATTCTGTGCTGCCAAAAAAAGGGGGGATAGAAACAGCAGCTAACACAACCAGCAAGTGTAAACAATATCAAAAAACAAAATAAGTGTAGCGCTAGAAAGAGGTCAGGAAATGGAGTCTATGGACTAACAGTTCAAAGTTTGTGTGTTTAAAAGAACATCCCTGGAGGGAATTTGAAAAGTCCTCTGGAGCAAATCTCAACAGGAGTGTACATCATCTGTGAAGGGAGCCCACACACCACCAATAGAAGTGAAGAGGCTTACCGGACTCGGTGGACCCAACAAGGCATACGCCAGGTAGAGTCAATCAGGCTTGGGTGGTGCTGGATTACAGTTGGCCCGGACGGGCAAAGTTGGTGGAGTGGCTGCCACGTGGCTGTGTTCCTCATGCGTAATTGGGCCCAAAGATATGAAGTACGACACCCATAAATCGTATCCCTCGGATCAGCGTTGGAACCAGCAGTATCAGCCGCAAAATGAAGAAAAGGAATGGCCAAATAGTGTAAATCCGTTTAATTGGAAATATAATAAAAAAAAGTATACACTCACATAAAAGGGTATCTAAAAACAGCGCTGTAGAGAAGTGGCGACAGTGGGGTCCTACCCGACGCATTTCGTCTGCATAGACGTCATCTGGGGGGTTCCCCCCACTGTAGCCACCAGAGTATATATAAGAAAACCATCAAAATCAATGAAAATCGGCTCCACGGTTATTAAAACGTCACTTCCGGTATTAAGGGAAGATGGCCAAACGGCGTGCGTTCCACCGTGACCTGCGTGCGTTCCACGCCTCACAGTAATGGGCACCGGAAGTAAATAGAATAATATAAATAACATTGAATAGATGGAGATAAAAAAAACTAGCATTGAAAGATTCATGTAAAGGGGGCCCTGTCAATAGTGCCAATAAAAAGGAGGTGGATAAGTAGGTAAGTGACGTGAAGTGGATATGAGGGATGTGAGCGGCGCAACTGTGTGCGCGCGCATCAAGATAAGAAAGACATGCACTACGCATGTGCAAGGAGCGTGCGTAATAGGGCAGTGGAGGGGCGGGACGATGGCATAAGAAGCCGTGCGGGGCTGCGTGTCTAGTGCGTATATAATGAGGGCCTCCCAGAGAGGCGGGCAAATGTGAATGCCTTGGTGGCTATAGTAACAAGCCACAACAGCAGCGTAAGCTCCATATAGAAGGGCGCTAATAGCGCTAACGAGACAAAAGAGTGTCAGTGTGAACAGAAGTGTATCTACTAGGTGACACAATAATATTACCAGAAAGTGAAGACAAATGCACAAATGACATACAATATATCCACAATTATGTGGACCTTAAAAATGGAAAGACAGGGACAGATGGTATTAAGCCAAGAAGGGAATGTCCATTGTTATACAGGAACATGGAACTGATTTCCACCGTGTGATAAAATATAATAATCTCATAAAAAATGTATACAATAAATGTCATATAACAGTATATGTAACACATACAAAAACATAGGTTGTATTATTGTATACTAAATAGGGCAAACATCCATACATCTATGGCTAGAATGGATGAATGTCTATACATTTATGGCCCAAATCAGGTAAATAAAAGGGGGGATAAAATGCTAAAAAATAGATGTATATGAAAAATGTAAATAAAAATAAAAATAAGCAAATAAAATTGAATGAAAAGGAGAGAATCACCTCGAAGAAAAGGGGAGGTAAAAATTACGGCAACGGAGTCAGGCTTTATTGATAAAAGCGTTGACATCAATTTCAACATTCATACCCAATGGAAAAAGTGTGCGGAGCTCATGGATCCAGTAGGTCTCTAAGCGAGATACACCCCTAGTCCTGGCACCACCCCTCCAAGGGGGGACATATCTATCAATAACCACAAATTGCGTCCCATCAATGACGCGGTTGTGATGAAACCTATAATGGCGGGGGACAGTATGTTTAGTGTCCCCACCCTTAATGAGTGTGATATGTTCCGCCACTCTTATGGCAAAGGAACGGATGGTGCGGCCCACGTATTGTTTACCACAATGACATGTAATCAGGTACACAATGTGGCTGGTGGTGCAAGTACAGAATTGTTTAATAGGATATGTTTTGTGGGTGACTGATGACGTGAATGATACAGTTTTTCTCCCTATGCCAGAGTTGTGTTGGCATACACTACATCTTCTACAAGAATAGAATCCCTCCATCTCATAAAAGAGTGGTTGGCGTATGGGAGGATCAATAACATTTGGGGCAATCCTGCTCTGTAAGGTTGGGGCACCCTTAAAGATGACTCTGGCCTTATCAGGCAATACATTGCCTAAAATGCGGTCATTCATGAGGATGTCCCAATGTTTTGAGAGAATGGCTTTGATGTGTCTATGTTGATTGGAAAAGGAGGTCAACAAGGACCACTTGAAGGAATCATCTGATTCTCTAATAGGCCTATCCTCTAGAAGGGATTCCCTATTGGTTTCAAGGGCATGTTGATATTCACGGTCAACAAGACAAGAGTCATAGTCCTTATCAATGAACTTGGCCTTCAGGAGTGCCGATTGTGCTTTGAAGGAATCCACGTTTGAGCAATTCCTTCGTAATCTAAGGAATTGACTGCGTGGTACCGAGTCAAGCCAAGACCGGTGATGGCAGCTGTCGGGTGGTATGAAGCTATTCCGGTCTGTGGCTTTAAAGTGTGTCAGGAATCGAAAACCACCATCACATATCTCTATCTCCAGATCCAAAAAATTAATTTTATGGTTACTGGCTGTATGCGATAGGGAAATGCCACGGTCATTGCTGTTCAAGCGTTCAAAAAATGAGTCAAGTGACTCTGCACTTCCCTTCCATAGGAGGAGGATGTCGTCAATATACCGTGCCCATAAAATGAGGGATGGGTCCCTATTGGTATAGACGACATCCTCCTCCCACTTGGTCATGAATAAATTGGCGAGGCTAGGGGCGAATTTGGCGCCCATAGCCACGCCACGTAACTGGAGGTAGTACTGCTGGTTAAACCAGAAGTAACTGCGTTTGGTTGCAAACTCAAGTAGTTCAACGACAAAGGCGCACTGAAAAGGAGCGATGGTAGGTTCCCTTTCCAAAAAATATCGAACCGCCTCCAATCCCTTATCCTGGGGTATACAGGTGTACAGGGAGGCGACATCAGCAGTGGCAATGATGTGTTCACCCTGCAAATTCAAACTCTCAAGCAGGCATATAGTGGCCCCTGTATCCTTCAAATAAGAAGGCATACGCCTTACTAGGGGTTGCAGATAAAAGTCAATATATCGGCCTATGCGTGAGGTGACAGAGTCTATCCCACTCACGATAGGCCGACCAGGAGGTTGTACTGGGTTTTTGTGCACCTTGGGTAAATAATAAATCGTTGGAACCCTGGGGGCCAAGGGTACTAAAAAGTCTCTCTCCTTTTTATTCAAAATACCTAAATCATAACCCTTCCTCACAATAGCAGAAAGCTCTCTCTTGAAGGATGACGTGGGGTTGTTGTGCAATGTTTTGTACGTATTGGGTTCGTTCAGGATCCTATACATCTCAGATATATAGTCCTTCTTGTCCAATACTACGATACCACCCCCCTTATCAGCCGGACGGATGACTAGGTCTTTCTGTAAACACAGGGATTTGAAACCTTGATTTGAAAAGGGGTGATGATGTATGCGTTTATCAGGAAGTTCAGCCAAATCCTTGAGGACCAAATCCCTGAATATGGTAATGGCTGGCGCCATGGGAGCAGGTGGGGTGAATAATGAGGGATTGGACAGACCAGAATGGACTGTCCCAGAAGTGGCGCTAATCTCATTTCTAATAGGGTTGGAAATAAGATAACGCTGGATATGTAATTTGCGTGTATACTTGTGGATGTCCATAAACGTGCCAAACCGATCAAGCTTCTTGGGGGGGGCAAATTTGAGTCCCTTATCAAGTACCGAAAGCTCTTCAATAGTAAATGGTTTGGTACTTAGATTAAAGATACCCTGGCCTCTCATGTTCTCCTTCTTTTTCCTCCTTTGAATTCTCCACCCTCCCCTGGAGCCTCTCTTGGGTCTGCGCCCCTTTTTCTGGGTCTTTGGTCCTCGTAAAAAACCTGTCCACTACGTGAGCTGGTACTAGGAGGGTAATACACTTGGGGTGACTGATTATACCTGGGTCCAGAATCATGTCTATATTGGTCCCTGTATTCATCCTCCCATGCATCTTGAAGTGGGAGAAACCTATTATGAGTGGCAGGGGGGGTGGTTCTTAGTACTGGGAATTGGCGGAGTACGTATCAACATAAGCACCCTGTCGGGATAGAGAGGCATCACGTTGTCCTAAATATGAATTAGAGGACATACTGTGGCCTCGTTGACCCCTTCCCCCACGTTTACCTCTGTTGTGACCCCTACCTCTCTGATTAGCGTAGGGAGTGTGGGGGTGTGTGGGTCTATTGCGTGAAGGGGATTCATATCTAGAATCTACTCTCCTCATAAGACCAACCGGGGTAGCTGTCGGTGGGCCCTTCATGTGGGTCATAGTTGGAGCAGAGGTGTTGGGGGGTCCCACTATAGGCGGCATGGTGTTGGTGACGACCGAATTGGTAGTATACAATTTTTGCCAACCAAAAACATTACCAGTCTTGTAATCCCCAACATCCCTGGAATACTTTTTTTGTTTTTTACTTCTCTGCTCTTTATCTTCCTTCTCAAGATGTTTTTGGAGATTGGAAGAGAGGGCAGTGTATTCAGGGGAGTTCTTATGAGTCAGAAGTTTATCTTTGAGCTCTTTAATCTCATTATCTAACATGGAAAGTTTATTGCGTTTCTTGGTAATGAGGATCCCTATGAGGTTAACTCCTGCCTCATTAAAATATTTATACCAAGAATCCACTTCAGGTTCACCTTGTGGTGGATGTACGTCCCACCTAAGGCTTCTGGGAACCATGCGTTCAGAGACATACTGTTCCAAAAACGCCACATCCCACTGTAGATGGAGTTCAGAGGACATGGTGTTTTTGAGTCTCAGAAACAAACCACCTAATTCGGTATCACTATTTGTGACTACAAAGACACCCTCCGTGTTGACCGTTCGGGAGGCCCTGTAGTCAAAGACATCCATGTTGCTAAGGAAGCAAATGGGCTGCAGCAGAATCAGCTCTCAAAAACAAACCAGAAATATATACACAATAATTCTGCGCTGCCAAAAAAAGGGGGGATAGAAACAGCAGCTAACACAACCAGCAAGTGTAAACAATATCAAAAAACAAAATAAGTGTAGCGCTAGAAAGAGGTCAGGAAATGGAGTCTATGGACTAACAGTTCAAAGTTTGTGTGTTTAAAAGAACATCCCTGGAGGGAATTTGAAAAGTCCTCTGGAACAAATCTCAACAGGAGTGTACATCATCTGTGAAGGGAGCCCACACACCACCAATAGAAGTGAAGAGGCTTACCGGACTCGGTGGACCCAACAAGGCATACGCCAGGTAGAGTCAATCAGGCTTGGGTGGTGCTGGATTGCAGTTGGCCCGGACGGGCAAAGTTGGTGGAGTGGCTGCCACGTGGCTGTGTTCCTCCTGCGTAATTGGGCCCAAAGATATGAAGTACGACACCCATAAATCGTATCCCTCGGATCAGCGTTGGAACCAGCAGTATCAGCCGCAAAATGAAGAAGAGGAATGGCCAAATAGTGTAAATCCGTTTAATTGGAAATATAATAAAAAAAGTATACACTCACATAAAAGGGTATCTAAAAACAGCGCTGTAGAGAAGCGGCGACAGTGGGGCCCTAACCGACGCGTTTCGTCTGCATAGATGTCATCTGGGGGGTTCCCCCCACTGTAGCCACCAGAGTATATATAAGAAAACCATCAAAATCAATGAAAATCAGCTCCACGGTTATTAAAACGTTACTTCCGGTATTAAGGGAAGATGGCCGAACGGCGTGCGTTCCACCATGACCTGCGTGCGTTCCACGCCTCACAGTAATGGGCACCGGAAGTAAATAGAATAATATAAATAACATTGAATAGATGGAGATAAAAAAAATAGCATTGAAAGAGTCATGTAAAGGGGGCCCTGTCAATAGTGCCAATAAAAGGAGGTGGATAAGTAGGTAAGTGACGTGAAGTGGATATGAGGGATGTGAGCGGCGCAACTGTGTGCGCGCGCATCAAGATAAGAAAGACATGCACTACGCATGTGCAAGGAGCGTGCGTAATAGGGCAGTGGAGGGGCGGGACGATGGCATAAGAAGCCGTGCGGGGCTGCGTGTCTAGTGCGTATATAATGAGGGCCTCCCAGAGAGGCGGGCAAATGTGAATGCCTTGGTGGCTATGGTAAAAAGCCACAACAGCAGCGTAACCTCCATATAGAAGGGCGCTAAAAGCGCTAACGAGACAAAAGAGTGTCAGTGTGAACAGAAGTGTATCTACTAGGTGACACAATAATATTACCAGAAAGTGAAGACAAATGCACAAATGACATACAATATATCCACAATTATGTGGACCTTAAAAATGGAAAGACAGGGACAGATGGTATTAAGCCAAGAAGGGAATGTCCATTGTTATACAGGAACATGGAACTGATTTCCACCGTGTGATAAAATATAATAATCTCATAAAAAACGTATACAATAAATGTCATATAACAGTATATGTAACACATACAAAAACATAGGTTGTATTATTGTATACTAAATAGGGCAAACATCCATACATCTATGGCTAGAATGGATGAATGTCTATACATTTATGGCCCAAATCAGGTAAATAAAAGGGGGGATAAAATACTAAAAAATAGATGTATATGAAAAATGTAAATAAAAATAAGGAAATAAAATTGAATGAAAAGGAGAGAATCACCTCGAAGAAAAGGGGAGGTAAAAATTACGGCAACGGAGTCAGGCTTTATTGATAAAAGCGTTGACATCAATTTCAACATTCATACCCAATGGAAAAAGTGTGCGGAGCTCATGGATCCAGTAGGTCTCTAAGCGAGATACACCCCTAGTCCTGGCACCAAGCCTCCAAGGGGGGACATATCTATCAATAACCACAAATTGCGTCCCATCAATGACGCGGTTGTGATGAAACCTATAATGGCGGGGGACAGTATGTTTAGTGTCCCCACCCTTAATGAGTGTGATATGTTCCGCCACTCTTATGGCAAAGGAACGGATGGTGCGGCCCACGTATTGTTTACCACAATGACATGTAATCAGGTACACAATGTGGCTGGTGGTGCAATGTGGCTTGTTGACCATGAATATCAACATGCCCTTGAAACCAATAGGGAATCCCTTCTAGAGGATAGGCCTATGAGAGAATCAGATGATTCCTTCAAGTGGTCCTTGTTGACCTCCTTTTCCAATCAACATAGACACATCAAATCCATTCTCTCAAAACATTGGGACATCCTCATGAATGACCGCATTTTAGGCAATGTATTGCCTGATAAGGCCAGAGTCATCTTTAAGGGTGCCCCAACCTTACAGAGCAGGATTGCCCCAAATGTTATTGATCCTCCCATACGCCAACCACTATTTTATGAGATGGAGGGATTCTATTCTTGTAGAAGATGTAGTGTATGCCAACACAACTCTGGCATAGGGAGAAAAACTGTATCATTCACGTCATCAGTCACCCACAAAACTTATCCTATTAAACAATTCTGTACTTGCACCACCAGCCACATTGTGTACCTGATTACATGTCATTGTGGTAAACAATACGTGGGCCGCACCATCCGTTCCTTTGCCATAAGAGTGGCGGAACATATCACACTCATTAAGGGTGGGGACACTAAACATACTGTCCCCCGCCATTATAGGTTTCATCACAACCGCGTCATTGATGGGACGCAATTTGTGGTTATTGATAGATATGTCCCCCCTTGGAGGGGTGGTGCCAGGACTAGGGGTGTATCTCGCTTAGAGACCTACTGGATCCATGAGCTCCGCACACTTTTTCCATTGGGTATGAATGTTGAAATTGATGTCAACGCTTTTATCAATAAAGCCTGACTCCGTTGCCGTAATTTTTACCTCCCCTTTTCTTCGAGGTGATTCTCTCCTTTTCATTCAATTTTATTTGCTTATTTTTATTTTTATTTACATTTTTCATATACATCTATTTTTTAGTATTTTATCCCCCTTTTATTTACCTGATTTGGGCCATAAATGTATAGACATTCATCCATTCTAGCCATAGATGTATGGATGTTTGCCCTATTTAGTATACAATAATACAACCTATGTTTTTGTATGTGTTACATATACTGTTATATGACATTTATTGTATACGTTTTTTATGAGATTATTATATTTTATCACACGGTGGAAATCAGTTCCATGTTCCTGTATAACAATGGACATTCCCTTCTTGGCTTAAACCATCTGTCCCTGTCTTTCCATTTTTAAGGTCCACATAATTGTGGATATATTGTATGTCATTTGTGCATTTGTCTTCACTTTCTGGTAATATTATTGTGTCACCTAGTAGATACACTTCTGTTCACACTGACACTCTTTTGTCTCGTTAGCGCTTTTAGCGCCCTTCTATATGGAGGTTACGCTGCTGTTGTGGCTTGTTACCATAGCCATTAAGGCATTCACATTTGCCCGCCTCTCTGGGAGGCCCTCATTATATACGCACTAGACACGCAGCCCCGCACGGCTTCTTATGCCATCGTCCCGCCCCTCCACTGCCCTATTACGCACGCTCCTTGCACATGCGTAGTGCATGTCTTTCTTATCTTGATGCGCGCGCACACAGTTGCGCCGCTCACATCCCTCATACCCACTTCACGTCACTTACCTACTTATCCACCTCCTTTTTATTGCACTATTGACAGGGCCCCCTTTACATGAATCTTTCAATGCTAGTTTTTTTATCGCCATCTATTCAATGTTATTTATATTATTCTATTTACTTCCGGTGCCCATTACTGTGAGGCGTGGAACGCACGCAGGTCACGGTGGAACGCACGCCGTTCGGCCATCTTCCCTTAATACCGGAAGTGAGGTTTTAATAACCGTGGAGCCGATTTTCATTGATTTTGATGGTTTTCTTATATATACTCTGGTGGCTACAGTGGGGGGAACCCCCCAGATGACGTCTATGCAGACAAAACGCGTCGGTTAGGATCCCACTGTCGCCACTTCTCTACAGCGCTGTTTTTAGATACCCTTTTATGTGAGTGTATACTTTTTTTATTATATTTCCAATTAAACGGATTTACACTATTTGGCCATTCCTTTTCTTCATTTTGCGGCTGATACTGCTGGTTCCAACGCTGATCCGAGGGATACGATTTATAGGTGTCGTACTTCATATCTTTGGGCCCAATTACGCATGAGGAACACAGCCACGTGGCAGCCACTCCACCAACTTTGCCCGTCCGGGCCAACTGTAATCCAGCACCACCCAAGCCTGATTGACTCTACCTGGCGTATGCCTTGTTGGGTCCACCGAGTCCAGTAAGCCTCTTCACTTCTATTGGTGGTGTGTGGGCTCCCTTCACAGATGATGTACACTCCTGTTGAGATTTGTTCCAGAGGACTTTTCAAATTCCCTCCAGGGATGTTCTTTTAAACACACAAACTTTGAACTGTTAGTCCATAGACTCCATTTCCTGACCTCTTTCTAGCGCTACACTTATTTTGTTTTTTGATAAGGAAGCTGCTTCTGTTTGAACAGCAACTGCCATGGTGCTGCACATGTGATCAGTAAGGACACCAGTCAGTTGATGGTTTGGTTGAGGACACCATCAAATCAAACTGTTTTTTGAAACCGGTCAATCGATGGGTTTGGTTCCACTTTATGATTTACTGCTGGGGCTTTGGGCTTCAGAAAAATGTCAGCCTCCAGCAAGAAGTAACAGGAACACTGCTGGAGGAAATTTACAGTACGCACTAATGTTGGTAGCATAATTATTAATGCGGAATGTATGTTCTTTGCTAAAGAACATTATTTTTTATCAAGTTGTTATGGATAAAGTTCCACTTTAATATCATGCTGGAGGCAGAACAAGCTCTATCGTCTTTAGTGTTAGTAGAGCCACCTATTTTTGTACGTTGACTTTTTTTTATCATTGCAGTTAGTAAAACTTCAGAATGCCCTGTAATGGGGCTGTCTGCAGCGCCCTAATTGTCATACAGTAGCTGAGAACTTTCTTCTGTACCACTGGTCCTTTTCTGTAGCCTTCAGGCTTACTTTATATTCACCCTGTAAACCAAATCTTGGTTGCCTCCCTTCTTCCCTCATAACAATTTATTTACCTGCACCACCTTTATTTTAACGTATAACAGGCTCTAATTTTGTTACATTCAGTAAATAAGTTGGCAGAAATTTCTGGTAGATTTTCCTGGAAAGGGGTGTAAGGTGCAGCCGGATCATTTTGGACTTGCTAGAGAGTGACATGCCAGTAAGTCGATCTATGATGTTGATTACCTGGTACCAGAACAGAGTCAGGACTGGACATTTCCAGAAGGTACAGTATTATAAGGGATCGTCCTATACATATATGGAGTTGTGCAATAAATTCTTCCAGACAGGTTACTATTCCCATGCTTTTTAGATTTGGAAGACAAGTATAGATAGGGGGAAATATGTGTTCTTTGTTTAAGTAATTTAAAATCCTTTCATGGTTATAAAGGTTTTACTGTGTAAAATCCCCAAAAATCCAGGTGGCTGCACTCCAATAAAACATCAAACTTTATTGAGTCATCGGATCACCTGAATACAACACTTAGACACTGTGGGGGCCAGGAAAAAGAGTCAACGCATTTCACGCTGAATGAGTCCTGAGTAAGAGCTGAGATAGCGTGAAACCTGTTGACCCTTTTTTCTGTCTCCCACAATGTCATGAGTAAGAGCTGAGATAGCGTGAAACGAGTTGACCCTTTTTCCTGGATAACACAGTGTCTTAGGCTAAATTCACAATTGGATGTTTTGAATCGTGGGTCGAAGCGCTGCGATTCTGTCTGTTATTTCAAAACGCTCTGCTGAAATGACAAATCCTACAATGTTAAATTTCAGATGCAATTCATTTAAATGGCACCTAAAAACACAGTGCGGTTCTGCTGCAATTGTCACATGGTAAATCGCTCTGCAGTCGCGCCAAACTGCATCACGTGAAGCTTGTCGCCCAAAAAAAAGTTCAGGAGCTGCATTTGGGTGACAAGCTTTTCGAGGTGCCATTTGCCATGATTTATCATGCGACAATTGCGGCATAACCACATCGCGTTTATAGGTGCCTTTAAAATGAATGGCATCTGAAATTCCCGTTGTGCAATTTGTCATTTTACCAGAGCGTTTTGAAATTCAAAACTCCCATGTGTGAATGCTGCCTATTCAGGTGATTTTACGACTCAATAAAGTTGTATGTGCCGGCACCCGAACATGTGAGAAGTTGAAAGATATTAGCGGCAGACTCCCCTTGACCAGCGACTTATTGTCTATTACAAAGGTTTTACTGGGTTTGTATGGCCTTGTGTGCATAGACAGTTCATTCTACAATGGATGCACTATAAGATTATGCACCAGTTTAATGAATGGAAAAGAAATATGTAAGAAAATGTAAATTACGTATAAATTTGAATGCGCATGTATAGGTTGTGCAGAAAGCTTGCAATTTAAGCGATACCTTTCTTCAACAAACACCTGTTTAGCTTGCACAATAAAAATGGAAGTTACATGCTAACATGTTACAAATCTCTGCTGCTGCCTTTTCTGATGCCGGTTAGGTCTCTGTTAGAGCTCCACCTTGTGTTTTATTAAAAATTAGCACACATTGTTTATTTGATATATTTTCATTTTTCTGCTATGGAAATAGAGCAGGTTGTATTTTTGCACAGCGCAATGCAAAGCACAGGACACCTTGCGCTGCAACGCACATGGATTTTGGTGGTGCAATGAGGTGCCCTCCACAAAAATAAGTGAATATCACTGCAATGCAACAATGTATTTACATTAAGGTACCTTAACGCTAATGCCCCGTACACACGGTCGGATTTTCCGATGGAAAATGTCCGATCGGAGCGTGTTGTCGGATATTCTGACCGTGTGTGGGCTCCATCGGACATTTTCCATCTGATTTTCCGACACACAAAGTTTGAGAGCAGGCTATAAAATTTTCCGACAACAAAATCCGATCGCGTCAATTCCGAACGTGTGTGGCCTGTTCCGACGCACAAAGTGCCACGCATGCTCAGAAGAAATTCCGAGACGGAACAGCTCGGTCTGGTAAACTTAGCGTTCGCAATGGATACAGCACTTTCGTCACGGTGCAATGTTAAAAATGGTTTAATACAGCGCACTCTCTTCTTATTTATAATGTGAGAAGAATGAAGTAGTTTTGCTGCTCATATTCACACACACTTCTCACAAACTTCTTTCTTTATTATTTATCGGGATTTCCTTAATATATTTAGATTTGTCACATCTGACAAAATTTTTTTGTGTTGGAATTTTTTTTTTGGTTTTAAGGCAGATTATTTTTTTTTGGATTTGTCTTTTTTTCAAGGCTGATCTTTGTTTTATTGTATTTTTATTTTTACTCCAGAATATTTTTGTGTGTGTTTTGTGTGTCAAGTTACCACAACACCATTGATATGTTGTTCTATTTAATCTGTAGGAGATTGTTTGGTGTTGTCTCTTGTTAATTTCACATTTTACTTTCGAAATGTACCTGAATCCTCACCAACAAACTGTCCTTTTTGGATGAAAACACACATAGGAGAGTATAATTTTCCCAAAAAAATCATTTATTAAGGGCTCACAACTAAACAAAGGGGGAGGCAACGCTGGAGAAACAGCAGAAATGGGTGAAGCCTTGGAACCCCAGGGGACACATCAACTATTTTCAAGCAAAATTGGTGGCCTGAGGAGTCCTTATCTAACGGAGTGCAGTCTGGTCCAGAATTCCCAGAGATCCGGAAAGCAGCAGATGACATCTGTGTCCCCAGGCTGTGGTCATACAAGAGACTGCAGCTTTTGTCAGACCAGACTGAACCCAGGGCCATCACTCTCTGGTCTTCTTTCCACGCTTCCTTTCATGCTGTGGCTGTGGTGGTGGAGTTGTGGCAGCAGGAGGAGGAGGAGGAGGAGGATGGTCCAACTCAATCACGTCGGTCTTGGGTGTGATTTCGCCACTCACCCCCTTAGTTAGGACTTTATAAATAAGTTGCTCACACATGAGGCGTTGACCCTCCTGCATGCCCTGCAGTTTTGTGGCAGCCATGCAGGCAAAGGCCTCTTCAGGAGTGGGTAAGGCTCGGAGGGACGCAGAAGCCTCCTGAATAAGCCTGAGTGCAGAATCCTGAACGTGACTCCCCTTCCTGGGTCTTTTGTATGGAAGGCGGAGGGGAGGAACCTGCAATTCTGTCAGGCTGCGACTTGTCCCAGGCTTCTCCTGGCTGACACTTAGCCCCGCCTCCTGCTGGCTGCCACTAATCCCCGCCTCCTCCTGGCTGCCACATTCCACAGCCTCCTCCTGGCTGAGGTCTTCCTGTGTATGAAAAAGGGAAATAGTTTTAGTTTTTTATTCATCAATCACACACAATTTTCACCTCCTGACTGTTGCAAATTGAATGTTAACAAATATAACAGACTATCATTCTGAGCCCAGCATTTTTCATTCTTGTCCCAATTTTGGGTGCCCACTGCTGTTTATTGATATGTAAAACACTTTTTTCAATCAGCAATTAGTGATCAATAATAACATCTAGTAAAGATCATTTCTTTATTGACAAGAAATCTGTAGAAGAATGCTATACCTGACTCCTGCTGGGCTCCTCCACTTCTTCCTGGCTGGAAGGCCCAGGTTGGACATCGGAAGACTCAGCTGGGGTGGAAGGAAGAGTGGAAGGAAGAGTGGAGAGGGATTCCCTGACTTCAGTCTGGTCTGACAGAAATCGCAGTCTCACATAGTACCACAGCGTGGGGACTAGGGTGCCCACGTGTCCCAGATTGCCCGGGATTGTCCCTTAATACATATTTGTGTCCCTGGTCCCGGGCACCTTCATTCCGGGACAATACAGTGTCCCGGAATTAAAAAAAAACATACCGCCAGTCCGCCACCCTGATAAACATTGCATCGCTCAGCCGAACTAACTGGTTGCTAGGGCCGCCCCGCCTCACGTCTAGCAACCAGTGACGTCGGCTGAGCGAGGCTTACCCAGTGCTGCCCTGCGCTGAGCAGCGCGCCCCCGTGTCCACCACGCTCCTCGGTCCACCTCAGCTCCGCCCCCTATTTCCGGCTCCCTCAGCCCCTCTCTCTGCATGCAGAGCAAACAGCGGCCGCCCTGATCCTGTTGCCCCTGTCAATGCAGCGCTCTTGCAGGAGCCCAGAAGAAGGAGCAGCCAGTGTGCAGGGAGCAAGTGCAACCCACAGCTTACAGAACGGGACAGCAGGAGAGAGGTATGTACAGTCCATTACTGTCCCTCTGTCCATCTCACTGTCCCCCTGTCCATCCCACGGTTCATCCCAAGGTCCCCCTGTCCATCTCACTGTCCCCCTGTCCATCCCACTGTCCCCCTGTCCATCTCACTGTCCCCCTGTCCATCCCAAGGTCCCCCTGTCCATCCCACTGTCCCCCTGTCCATCTCACTGTCCCCCTGTCCATCCCACTGTCCCCCTGTCCATCTCACTGTCCCCCTGTCCATCCCAAGGTCCCCCTGTCCATCCCACTGTCCCCCTGTCCATCCCACTGTCCCCCTGTCCATCCCACTGTCCCCCTGTCTATCCCACAGTCCTCCTGTCCATCTCAATGTCCCCCTGTCCATCCCACTGTCCCCCTGTCCATCTCACTGTCCCCCTGTCCATCCCAAGTTCCCCTGTCCATCCCACTGTCCCCCGTCCATCCCACTGTCCCCCTGTCCATCCCACTGTCCCCCTGTCCATCCCACTGTCCCCCTGTCCATCCCACTGTCTATCCCACTGCCCCCTGTCCATCCCACTGTCCCCCTGTCCATCCCACTGTCCCCCTGTCCATCCCACTGTCCCCCTGTCCATCTCACTGTCCCCCTGTCCATCTCACTGTCCCCCTGTCCATCCCACTGTCCCTCTGTCCATCTCACTGTCCCCCTGTCTATCTCACTGTCCCCCTGTCCATCTCACTGTCCCCCTGTCCATCCCACTGTCCCCCTGTCCATCTCACTGTCCCCCTGTCCATCCCACTGTCCATCCCACTGTCCCACTGCCCATCCCACTGTCCATCCCACGGTCCCCCTGTCCATCCCACAGTCCCCCTGTCCATCCCACTGTCCATCCCACTGCCCCCTGTCCATCCCACTGTCCCCCTGTCCATCCCACTGTCCCCCTGTCCATCTCACTGTCCCCCTGTCCATCCCAAGGTCCCCCTGTCCATCCCACTGTCCCCCTGTCCATCTCACTGTCCCCCTGTCCATCCCACTGTCCCCCTGTCCATCTCACTGTCCCCCTGTCCATCCCAAGGTCCCCCTGTCCATCCCACTGTCCCCCTGTCCATCCCACTGTCCCCCTGTCTATCCCACAGTCCTCCTGTCCATCTCAATGTCCCCCTGTCCATCCCACTGTCCCCCTGTCCATCTCACTGTCCCCCTGTCCATCCCAAGTTCCCCTGTCCATCCCACTGTCCCCCGTCCATCCCACTGTCCCCCTGTCCATCCCACTGTCCCCCTGTCCATCCCACTGTCCCCCTGTCCATCCCACTGTCTATCCCACTGCCCCCTGTCCATCCCACTGTCCCCCTGTCCATCCCACTGTCCCCCTGTCCATCCCACTGTCCCCCTGTCCATCTCACTGTCCCCCTGTCCATCTCACTGTCCCCCTGTCCATCCCACTGTCCCTCTGTCCATCTCACTGTCCCCCTGTCTATCTCACTGTCCCCCTGTCCATCTCACTGTCCCCCTGTCCATCCCACTGTCCCCCTGTCCATCTCACTGTCCCCCTGTCCATCCCACTGTCCATCCCACTGTCCCACTGCCCATCCCACTGTCCATCCCACGGTCCCCCTGTCCATCCCACAGTCCCCCTGTCCATCCCACGGTCCCCTGTCCATCTCATGGTCCCCCTGTCCATCCCACTGTCCATCCCACTGCCCCCTGTCCATCTCACTGTCCCCCTGTCCATCTCACTGTCCCCCTGTCCATCTCACTGTCCCCCTGTCCATCCCACGGTCCCCCTGTCCATCCCACGGTCCCTTGTCCATCTCATGGTCCCCCTGTCCATCCCACTGCCCCCTGTCCATCCCACTGTCCCCTGTCCATCCCACTGTCCCCCTGTCCATCTCACAGTCCCCCTGTCCATCCCACTGTCCCCCTGTCCATCTCACTGTCCCCCTGTCCATCTCCCTGTCCCCCTGTCCATCCCACTGTCCCCCTGTCCATCTCACTGTCCCCCTGTCCATCCCACGGTCCCCCTGTCCATCCCACGGTCCCTTGTCCATCTCATGGTCCCCCTGTCCATCCCACTGTCCATCCCACTGCCCCCTGTCCATCTCACTGTCCCCCTGTCCATCTCACTGTCCCCCTGTCCATCTCACTGTCCCCCTGTCCATCCCACGGTCCCCCTGTCCATCCCACGGTCCCTTGTCCATCTCATGGTCCCCCTGTCCATCCCACTGTCCATCCCACTGCCCCCTGTCCATCCCACTGTCCCCTGTCCATCCCACTGTCCCCCTGTCCATCTCACTGTCCCCCTGTCCATCCCACTGTCCCCCTGTCCATCTCACTGTCCCCCTGTCCATCTCACTGTCCCCCTGTCCATCCCACTGTCCCCCTGTCCATCTCACTGTCCCCCTGTCCATCCCACTGTCCCTCTGTCCATCCCACTGTCCCTCTGTCCATCCCACTGTCCCCCTGCCCATCCCACTGTCCATCCCACGGTCCCCCTGTCCATCCCACAGTCCCCTGTCCATCTCATGGTCCCCCTGTCCATCCCACTGTGCCCCTGTCCATCCCACTGTCCCCCTGTCCATCCCATGGTCCCCTGTCCATCTCATGGTCCCCCTGTCCATCCCACTGTCCCTCTGTCCATCCCACTGTCCCTCTGTCCATCCCACTGTCCCACTGTCCCCCTGCCCATCCCACTGTCCATCCCACTGTCCCCCTGTCCATCCCACGGTCCCCCTGTCCATCCCACGGTCCCCTGTCCATCTCATGGTCCCTCTGTCCATCCCACTGTCCCTCTGTCCATCCCACTGTCCCACTGTCCCCCTGCCCATCCCACTGTCCATCCCACGGTACCCCTGTCCATCCCATGGTCCCCCTGTCCATCCCACGGTCCCCTATCCATCTCATGGTCCCCTGTCCATCCCACTGTGCCCCTGTCCATCCCACTGTCCCCCTGTCCATTCCCCTGTCCATCCCACTGTCCATCCCACTGCCCCCTGTCCATCTCACTGTCCCCCTGTCCATCTCACTGTCCCCCTGTCCATCTCACTGTCCCCCTGTCCATCCCACGGTCCCTTGTCCATCTCATGGTCCCCCTGTCCATCCCACTGTCCATCCCACTGCCCCCTGTCCATCCCACTGTCCCCTGTCCATCCCACTGTCCCCCTGTCCATCTCACTGTCCCCCTGTCCATCCCACTGTCCCCCTGTCCATCTCACTGTCCCCCTGTCCATCTCACTGTCCCCCTGTCCATCCCACTGTCCCCCTGTCCATCTCACTGTCCCCCTGTCCATCCCACTGTCCCTCTGTCCATCCCACTGTCCCTCTGTCCATCCCACTGTCCCCCTGCCCATCCCACTGTCCATCCCACGGTCCCCCTGTCCATCCCACAGTCCCCTGTCCATCTCATGGTCCCCCTGTCCATCCCACTGTGCCCCTGTCCATCCCACTGTCCCCCTGTCCATCCCATGGTCCCCTGTCCATCTCATGGTCCCCCTGTCCATCCCACTGTCCCTCTGTCCATCCCACTGTCCCTCTGTCCATCCCACTGTCCCTCTGTCCATCCCACTGTCCCACTGTCCCCCTGCCCATCCCACTGTCCATCCCACTGTCCCCCTGTCCATCCCACGGTCCCCCTGTCCATCCCACGGTCCCCTGTCCATCTCATGGTCCCTCTGTCCATCCCACTGTCCCTCTGTCCATCCCACTGTCCCACTGTCCCCCTGCCCATCCCACTGTCCATCCCACGGTACCCCTGTCCATCCCATGGTCCCCCTGTCCATCCCACGGTCCCCTGTCCATCTCATGGTCCCCTGTCCATCCCACTGTGCCCCTGTCCATCCCACTGTCCCCCTGTCCATTCCCCTGTCCATCCCACTGTCCCCTTGTCCATCCCACTGCCCCCCTGTCCATCCCACGGTCCCCCTGTCCATCCCACGGTCCCCCTGTCCATCCCACGGTCCCCTGTCCATCCCACTGTGCCCCTGTCCATCCCACTGTCCCCCTGTCCATTCCCCTGTCCATCCCACTGTCCCCCGTCCATCCCACTGCCCCCCTGTCCATCCCACGGTCCCTCTGTCCATCCCACTGCCCCCCTGTCTATCCCATTGCCCCCTGTCCATCCCATGGTCCCTCTGTCCATCCCTGCCCCCTGTCCATCCCACTGCCCCCCTGTCCATCCCACGGTCCCCCTGTCCATCTCACTGTCCCCCTGTCCATCCCACTGGCACTGCTGGTAAGCCAGAATCCACCACGGCAGCCTGTGCCCAGTGCCAGTCCAGGGGCCGACTACTCCCGCTGAATCATGTGTTGCTTTTAACAATGTTCCTTCTAGAATCTGATACTGTATGTTCGTAACAATAAAATTTCCTTTTATTTTTCTTTTTTTTTTCACATATGTATTTCTGTGTGGCGGAAAGTCTGGCTATCTTATTCCAAATAGGGTGACCACCTTGGTATTAGACCCCTTTCACACTGTGTTGCCCTGGGCGTCAGCGGTAAAGCGGCACTATTTTTGAACTCCCACTAGCGGCCGAAAAGGGGTTAAATCCGCCTGCAAAATGCCGCCGCATGGGGCATTTTGCTGGCGGCATAGCAGCGCTGCCCCGTTGAATTTTCGGGGGGCGCGGGTGTGGGGGGGTGTCCCTGAATGGCAGTTTGGAAATGTGGTCACCCTACTGGGGACATAAACATCATCTGCTGCAGCTCCGGACCTCTGGGAATCTGTGACCTTCTTGAGCTCCCTAAGATAAGTGCTCCTCAGGCCACCAATTTTGGCTTTTAAATAGGGGATGGTTGCTGGTGGACCACCGGCTTCACCAACTCCAGCAGTTTCTCCAGTGCTGTCTGCCTCTTTTGTTTATTGTTATAATGGGGATGTCTCACCTGCCACAGACAGGGCAGCTCCCTGTTTTTGTCTATGAACAGGGGCAGGAAGTTGTGGTAATTTTCTCATCCATTTTCTCTGCAAGACACAACACAAGACAAACCCTAAGGTCAGGCCAAACTCTCCTAATCTTGTTACAATATAGGCTTCAATTTCGAAGCTGTATAGGCCCAAGTTTAGATCTTACCTTCGTTATCACGATCAGCGCCTCCGATGCTCCTTCCTCCGCTCACAGATCGTATGTAATACGCACGCTTGTTACGCTTTATACACACTGCGCATGCGTGTAACTCCGCCCGCCCCTGATGTTCTTTCTAGTCTCTTTCTAGTTTCTAGTCTCTTTCGTTCTGTGCAGTGGGGGAAGAGCACATGGTGGATACACAGCAGGTGCGTGCTAATTACAGGAACGAGGAGGAGGAGGAAAGCCCGGATCCGGACACGTCCCGATGTTGGAGATGGTGGACATCCTGAAGAAGGCCGACTATGATGGAAAGTATGGACCTTACCCCAACCCCAATGTCAGAAAGGCCAAGATCATGGCGAAAGTGGTCAGGAGTCTGCACTGGAATTTCGGGGTACGACGATCGAAAGATCAGCTCAGGAAACGGTGGTCGGACCTGAAATTACGAGAACATGAGCAGTATAGAAAGATCCGGAGAGTGCTGCAAAAAAGTAAGTAGTGCTGTGTTGCTATTCTTTATGTTTATTACGTTCGTGCTGCTCCATGTGCTTTTCTTAAAAGTGTACATTTTAAAATGGCAACTTTCATGTTCATGGGCACATTATTCGTTCGTATCAAACATTTTTCTTTCGGCCTATAAAACACCATTGTTTTGGCCATATGCATTTGGCCACATTTTTTACGCCCTACTTGTATGAAACTAATTTGGTTGTGTAGATGGCTTTGTTACTAGAATGAAATGCAAACTAGATTCTGTGTAAGGAGAGGACACTGAGCAGCTGTTTTCACATCTGGACACTGGAGCACTAGTGTGGGACCCCAGAACACCATTTTTATTAGGGGGGCCACACAGGTGCTCCAGTGTATACTATAGGGGTGACTCCATCTGTGAAGCTTGTACCAAACAGGTAAAATATTGCAGCTTGACAAAGGTCACTGAAAATGCTACATTTTGGAACTCTGCCAAAATAGACAATTGTACCCCACTTCCAAGCAATGTTTCCTATTTATAGTTCTGCCATCAAATATCTGTGTGCTAAGTATACCATTTTTGTTTTACATATGGGAGAAAAGACTCGGAGGACACCCCTCATCCGAGGAGACCACAGACCCCCCACCTCTGGAAGAAGGGGAAATCCCCCCAACCCAAGAAGAGCAGGAGGAGGAAGAAAATGTGGTGGAATTTGTCACCACAACAGGTGAGTGTCTGCGACCACAGGCTCAGGTAGGAGATGGATGCCGGCATATTTTTGATACCTGTTTTTGTTTGGTTTCTCTCTTTTTAGGTGATCGTGATGTTGTGGATCCAGATCCTTTCACATCAGAAAGTGCCCAGATCCTGATCGGGGAGATCATGGGGTGTAATTTAGAATTGGAAAACCTCAAGAAAAAAATCAATGATGTTATTCAAAAAAATAAAAACATCATTGATGGGGCGAGTTTAAAACCCCTCCAAATCCCTTAGTTTTTTTGTGTGCTACAATGTTAAAAATGTTTTAGCGATTTTTAGAAAAGCCAAATTTGGAGGATGCACACAGTGTGCCAACATGTGCTATCTGCCATCACGGGAGATTAATGGACGCGTTTTGGGGGTGCAACCCCTTCCTCAATAATAAAGTAGCTGAGAGGAAGGGGTTTCTCCCCCAAAACACGTCCCTTGATCCCCCCATGATGGCAGCTAGCACATGTTGACATTGGCAAATTTGTGTGCATCTTCCAAATTTGGCTTTTCCTGGGGTGACTTCACCCCATCTGAACGCAATATCAAACACAGTTCCTAAATACTCATGTCTGATATTGCCTTCAAGTTCTATCAAATGTGAACTTTGTAAGTTCAAGATTTGTGTCTTTCTTGTTGGTTTTACACATGCCTGTTTTATCTTAAATGAACATTTCTATTTTTTATAATGCCACCCCAAAAATTGTTATACAACAAACATGTTGGTTTGTTTTAAAAACCTTTTCTAAATGCACATGTGATTGTGCAGGTATTAAAAAGATTGTTAATCAAGAATGTGTGGATTATTGTCTCAACGCTACAACACTTTTCTGGTGATGTAATTGCTGCTTTCTGTGAAAATGGGGGTTATTTCCTAAGGGCAAATCCTTTTTTCAGTACAAGTGCAGTTTCAGTGCAGTTTCAAGTGCACTTGTAGTGCAAAGTGTCTTTGCCTTTAGTAAATAACACCCAACAGTGCTTTGTATAAGGTTACACAATCACACCATTTTCAGGACTCCCCACATTTCTGTCAGGGTCAGCTAAAACAAACACAAGCAGTAAATGTCACCAAAGATTTGCTTTTTTTTGTTTTTATTTGATAAAGGCTTCACAAATTGTCTGGCATATTGATGGCCCCCCTACCGGCAAAGAACTCAAGGTATCTTAACTGGACATCACGGGCACTCAGGGAGGGCAAGCCAGGACGGCCACTTTCAAGCGCCGTCAGGGTTGTTTCATTTAGAATTCCAGCCTCAGGCCCAACTGAGCCAGCATAGTTGGCAGAATGTTGGCATAAAAAGTTATGTAGAACACAGCACGCCAGGATTATATGATTAAGTTTATACTCTGCCATATGGATGGGTGTCAGAAATAGGTGGAACCGGCTGGCCATGATTCCAAATATGTTCTCCACCACTCTTCTGGCTCTGGCCAGCCGGTAATTAAAAACCCTCTGTTCCGGGGTGAGGGTCCTCATCGGGAATGGCCACATAAGATGGTCCCCCAGCGCAAATGCTTCATCCGCAACGAAGACGAATCGGAGTCCTTCCACATTCTCTTCTGGAGGTGGCAAGTCCAAGCTGCCATTCTGGAGACGCCTGTAAAACTCCATCTGGGCGATGACTCCACCATCAGACATCTGGCCATTCTTCCCCACATCCACATACAGGAAGTCGTAATTAGCCGACACCACCGCCAACATCTCAATACTATTGAACTCCTTGTAATTATAATAGTACGACCCCGAGTTGGGTGGTGGGACGATGTGGACGTGTTTCCCATCAATTGCCCCTCCGCAGTTAGGAAAGTCCCACCGCTGGGCAAAGTGGGAGGCCACAGTCTGCCATTCCTGTGGCCTGGAAGGAAACTGTTGAGGAAAACAAAAAAACTTAGTATTTGTGCACATAAACATGGAAAGCAGACACAAACATTCTTGGCCAACATCCAGATAACATTTATTAAGGGGAATTTTATAACACCAAAGTATAAGGTACACCTATCCCTATACTCCCCCCTCTCATGGGCCATTTCTAACACTATAGGGGGGAGATCTTGGACAGGTAACCCTCTTCACTTCATTGAGAGATGAATGCCTAAATACAGGGTATTACTTGGAACAGCCCCTCCTTAGTTACACTATTGGCAGCCCACTGGACAGGTAAGAAGTGTCAGAATACAAAGATATAAATACACACTGTACACATTTGAGCACATTTGGACATTCTGCTATTACCTATCAAGATAATAATAGGATACAAAAACTTTAAACAGTACCATTTGAAAGTATACAGGCAGGCCCTTGCGCTACATGCTTTGGGGAATTCATCCATACATCTGACCACAAAAGAGATGGGTATAGTGTGTATGCAGTGGCGTAGGGTGGGTTGTCAGCACCCGGGGCAAGGCGAGTAATTTGCGCCCCCTAACCTGTGGGCTTTTAGCACCCAAGAATGGGGGCCCAGGTTCCTCCACTCACCTCCTGAGCCTCTGATTGGCCGCCTGCAGCCTTTTATTAATGGTTAGATCTGAGATATCTCTTTGATTACAGTAGTCAAAGCGATATCTTCTCAGTATCAGCCAATAATAAAAGGCTGCGGGCAGCCAATCAGAGGTCTAGGTTGTAAATAACAAGGAGTACCTTATATACAGCAGAGCAGGCAGCCAATAGTAACCCAGACGTAAGGGTTGTGCATATTATTTAATGCTAGACATACTACAGGAGACAGTCAGAAACTGAAGGCATACTATAGGAGATGGTCAGAGACTGCAGACGTACTACAGGAGATGGTCAGAGACTGCAGACATACTACAGGAGATGATCAGAGACTGCAGACATACTACAGGAGATGATCAGAGTCTTAATAGAGCATTGTTAAATACTACTTGTGCATTCTGCGCAGAGTGCAGAGTTCAGGAGTGCAATATGTACAGAGTTTATGAGTGTACTGCGTACAGGGTACAAAGATCAGGAGTGTGCTATATACAAAGTGCAAAGATCAAGATTATGCTACGTACCAAAAATCAGGAGTACCCTATATACAGAGTGTAAAGTTTAGGAGAGCGCTAGGTACAGAGTTCAGAGTGCAATTCATAAAGAGTGAAGAGCTCAGGAGTGTACTGCATACACCGTGCAGAATTCAGTAGTGAGCTACGTACAGAGTGCAAAGATTAGGAGTGCGCTAAATACAAAGAGAAAAGATTAAGATTCTACTACGCACTGAGTGCAAAGATCAGGACTGTCCTATGTACTGAGTGCAGGATTCAGGAGTGCACTACATACAGAGTGAAGAGTTCAAAAGTGCAAATAGTTCAGGAGAGCGCTACGCAGAGTGAGCAGAGTTCAGAAGTGCACTGCATAGAGAATGCACTGCAGAGTTCATGACTGTGCTACGTACAGATTGCAGGGCTCAGGAATGCATGTCTCACAGGACAGTTTACAACTCCCCTTCCAGTACAGAGCTGTCCTCCCACCCCCAAATCCTCTCTTCCCCACCTACAAAGTATCAGAAGAGGGGCTGCTACAGAAGTGCAGCTACAGCTTACAGTAGGAGTGCAATGTTGTTAGGTGGGGAGAGGGGGCATTAGTGCAATGAGGGGGTATAGGCAATGATATTGGTGCTAAGTTAATAGGGCATTGATGCTAAATGTGCTAATTTCTAACTTGGGGGAGAGTTGGAACATTATAAGTATAAGGATAAGTAGGCGGGACAGGAGGGACATTGGGAATAAGTGGGGGCATGTTTGGGATAAGTGAAGAGGGAGGGGTTACTTGGGATAAGTGGAGGATATTGGGGATACATGGGAGGAGAGGAGAAACCTTTGGGATAAGTGGCTGGACAGGAGGGACATTGGGAATAAGTGGGGGGAGAGGAGGGGCATTGGGGATAAGTGGGGGGAGAGGAGGGGCATTTCGAATAAGTGGGAGGGGAGGGGGGACATTTAGGATAAGTGAGGATAAGTGGGATAATGTGGGGATAAGTGGGGGGACAGGAGGAACATTGGAGGTACAGGAGGGACATTGGGGGGAATGGGAGGGACCATGAGGATAAGTGGGAGGACAGGAGGGACACTGAGGATAAGTGGGAGGAGGGGAGGGACATTGAGGATAAGTGGGGGGGAGAGGAGGAACATTTGGAATAAGTAAGAGGAGGGACATTGGGGATAAGTGGGGGGACAGGAGGAACATTGGAGGGACATTGGGGGACAGGAGGGACATTGGGGGGGCGGGAGGGAGATTGAGGATAAGTGGGAGGATAAGTGGGAGGACAGGAGGGACATTGGGGGAAATGAGGAACATTGGGGGGACAGGAGAGACACTGAGGATAAGTGGGGGGAGAGGAGGAACATTTGGGATAAGTGAGAGGAGAGGAGGGGCACTGGGGATAAGTGGGGGGACAGGAGGAACATTGGAGGAACAGAAGGGACATTGAGGATAAGTGGGGGGACAGGAGGGACATTGAGGATAAGTGGGGGTACTAGAGGGACATTGGGGGGACAGGAGGGACATTGGGGATAAGTGGGGGACAGGAGGGACATTGGGGGACAGGAGGAACATTGGGGGGGACGGGAAGGACATTGAGCATGAGTGGGAGGATAGGAGGGACATTGGGGGACAGGAGGAACATGGGGGGGGGCGGGAGGGACATTGAAGATAAGTTGAAGGACAGCAGGGACATTGGGGGACAGGTGGAACATGGGGGGGCGGGAGGGATATTGAGGATAAGTGGGAGGACAGGAGGGACATTAGGGGACAGGAGGAACATGGGGGGAGACGGACGGGAGGGACATTGAGGATAAGTGGGAGGACAGGAGGGACATTGGGGATAAGTGGGGGACAGGAGGGACATTGGGGATAAGTGGGGGACAGGAGGAACATGGGGGGGGTGAGGGACATTGAGGATAAGTGGGAGGACAGGAGGGACATTGGGGGACAGGAGGGACATCAGGGATAAGTGGGGGACAGGAGGAACATTGGGGGGGGGACAGGAGGGACATTGAGGATAAGTGGGAGGACAGGAGGGACATGAGGAACATTGGGGGGGCGGGAGGGACATTGAGGATAAGTGGGAGGACAGGAGGGACATGGGGGGGGACAGGAGGGACATTGAGGATAAGTGGGAGGACAGGAGGGACATGGGGGGGGCAGGAGGGACATTAAGGATAAGTGGGGGGCAGGAGGGACATTGGGGGACAAGAGGAATATTCAGGGGGGGCGGGAGGGACATTGGGGGACAGGAGGGACATTGGGGATAAGTGGGGGGCAGGAGGGACATTGGGGGACGAGAGGAATATTCGGGGGGGAGGGAGGGACATTGGGGGACAGGAGGGACATTGGGGATAAGTGGGGGGCAGGAGGGACATTGGGGGACAGGAGGAACATTGGGGGGGCAGGAGGGACATTGGGGGGGACAGGAGGGACATTGGGGGACAAGAGGAATATTTGGGGGGCAGGGGGGACATTGGGGGACAGGAGGAATATTGGGGGTGGGACGGACATTGAGGATAAGTGGGAGGACAGGAGGGACATGGGGGGGGACAGGAGGGACATTGAGGATAAGTGGGGGACAGGAGGGACATTGGGGGGCAGGAGGAACATTGGGGGGGCAGGAGGGACATTGGGGGGGGACAGGAGGGACATTGGGGGACAGGAGGGACATTGGGGATAAGTGGGGAGCAGGAGGGACATTGGGGGACAAGAGGAATATTCAGGGGGGGCGGGAGGGACATTGGGGGACAGGAGGGACATTGGGGATAAGTGGGGGACAGGAGGGACATTGGGGGACAAGAGGAATATTCAGGGGGGCAGGAGGGACATTGGGGGACAGGAGGGACATTGGGGATAAGTGGGGGGCAGGAGGGACATTGGGGGACAAGAGGAATATTCAGGGGGGGCAGGAGGGACATTGGGGGACAGGAGGGACATTGGGGATAGGTGGGGGGCAGGAGGGACATTGGGGGACAAGAGGAATATTCGGGGGGACAGGAGGGACATTGGGGATAAGTGGGGGCAGGAGGGACATTGGGGGACAGGAGGAATATTGGGGGGGCGGGAGGGACATTGAGGATAAGTGGGAGGACAGGAGGGACATTGGGGGGCGGGCAGGAGGGACATTTGAGATAAGTGGGGGAGAGGGTGATGCTCTGTGTATGTGAAGTGTACATCTGTTTCACATACCGCAGTTCACTTGGTCAGGAAGATCCGGTTCCCCGGAGATGTTATCATTGCATGTGGGGTAGAGCTGGACTAGCTACCGCACTGTAGAAATGGGAGATCCAGTCCAGAGCGGCGGAGGAGAAGACGGCGGCGGTTCACACAGTAAGGCGGAGGCGGGACTCCTGGAGCAATCCTGCCCTGCCACCGCACGTGACCCCGTTCATCCAATCACCGGGCACCCGCTGCCCATGCCGGAACCTGGTGGACGGAGCACAGCCAGTGACACCGTCCGTACACAGCATTTGGACGGAGTGTCACTGGCACCTGATGCTGCGCCCCCCCAAATTTTGCGCCCGGGGCCACGGCACCCCCCGCACCCCCCACGCTACGCCACTGTGTGTATGGGTTTGGCAAAGTCAGCAGATAGATGATTGAGGATAGATAGAGAATTGGGATCAGCTGACTTAGCAGTTGGGGGGGAGGGAGGGTTAATAAAAATGATTTGGGGACACTACAAAAAAAAGCCTCTGGCACTCTGCCTGAATTTAAAGCACAAATCAGATTTCTAAACATTTTAGGGGGTGTTTGGGGTAAAGCACTACTATGGAGCTGATAAAATACATTGTTAAGTGACTACATGAGGTGAATATAGGGCCAGGAGAATGCTGGGGAGGTTAGTGAAGGCAAATATGTATGAAGGACTAAAAAAATAATTACATAAAAATCCAGCATGCATGAGAACAAAGGGGACATTCACAGCATATTCCAATCATGGTCATTAGGGAATGAGGAAAGAAATACAATATATTATCAAACATTAAATACAATAAAATGTGAGATTAAAGGATAAAAATCTTACCTTCATATACTCCTTCTGCAGGACCTGTATGATGGCAGAACAGGTCTCTGGGATAATGATCCCCAGAGCCTGGGGGGGAGATGCCTGTCGAGAACTTCAAGTCCTGCAGGCTTCTCCCTGTCGCCAAGTACCGCATGGTAGCGACGAGCCTCTGCTCCAGAGTGATGGCTTGCCTCATGCAGGTATCCTGCCTGCTGATATAGGGGGTCAGCGAAGCCAACAAACGGTGAAATACGGGGTCTGTCATCCTGAGAAAGTTCCTGAAATCATCAGGATTATTCTCACAGATCTCAAGGAGCAAAGGCATATGACAGAACTGGTCACGCTGAAGCAACCAATTCTTGGTCCATGAACTCCTCCCCACCCTGTTCATGGACTGGACTTGTGTCAAGGTCAGGACCCCAACACCAAGCCCCTGCACAGCACGAACTCTACGAGGAGTACGTATACGCAACATGGCTAGAAAACGGTCGGCTGCTCAGAACGAAGTAACAGAACGCACTGAAGAACAGCAAGGCCTGTGAAGAGCGACCTGAAAAACAGTAACGAACGAACAAGAACACAATGACAAAGTCACGCGGAGCTTGCTTGCACGCACTGAAGAGCAGATACAAACCCACAAGCACAAACTGAACCGCAGAAAACGATCTGAAAGCCACGAGTCTGAAAAAGCGCGAATCGTTTCTCACCAAACTTTTACTAACACGAGATTAGCAAAAGGAGCCCAAAGGGTGCCGCGCTTGGTTCTGAACTGGCCTTTTCTAGTCTTGTCGTACGTGGTGTATGTGACCGCGTGGTGGGCGATCGGAAATTCCGACAACTTTGTCCGACCGTGTGTACGCAAAACAAGTTTGAGCCAACATCCGTCTGAAAAAATCCGAGGATTTTGTTGTCGGAATGTCCGATCAATGTCCGACCGTGTGTACGGGGCATTACAGTAGCGCAGTGGTGTGAATGGGCTTTAATTATCACTAACATTTACGTGTGTCTGTCAAATTTACTAGGTGCTCTACTGTATTGACAGTTAAGTTTTTATTATTTTATTTTATTATTTTCATTTTATTTTTTCATTTTTTTATTTTATTTATTTTATTTTTTCAGAAAGAGCCTTATGTTAAAATTAGACTCAGATCTTATTCTAAGAGAATTTTCTAAAAATACCAAATGTGTACCTGATCATGTAATCTGTGGAGTGGGTTCAGGTTTTGCTTAAAGTATATGTGAACCCTCACCTTCTAAAACAACCCATTTAGTTTAAAATATATGTGTATATATATATATATATATATATATATATATATATATATATATAAAGATAAATACCTGTAGCACCCTGATGTTTAGGCAGGGTTGCTAGTAAATTTATTTACCAAGTGATAGTTGCCTCGGCCAATTGATAGGATGTCAATTGATTTCACCCTAATTGTGGAATTGCTGCACCTCTCTCTTCTGTCATAAGATGGCCGGGTATCTGGTGACATTAGATAAGACAAGGGCATTGCAAGGACAGATTAGGAATGAATGGGGTGTCTCGGCCAATGGGCAGGGATTTTCTTGGTCCCTTGGCCTGCTGGGAGAGCCTATTTATTTGGGTGAGGTCAGGTGATCGGGGTTCTGTGCTACCTGGATGGCTGGCTGGGTGGACGTGTGTTGTGCTGCCCTGGGCTGCTAGGCCAGAGCCTGAGGCCTATCCTGGGGACATCTGGCTGTTAGGCTGTCTGAAGGCCTATCCAGAAGCAAGAGAGCAGCATAGGGTTGGGATTGCGGCTTGCAATCCAACCAGAAGTGATGGTTCTGCCAGCCGGAGAACCTGTCATGGTCGAGGTAGAGAGAAAGCTGTCGCCACTAAGGGTCAAATGACGGAGCGGTCACATGTAAACAAACCGGCGTCATCTCATGACGCCGGTTCCTCTACTCCCCTCTCTGTACCGATCGGTACACTGTAAGTGGAGAGGGGGATGGATGGATCCATCCATCCATGCTCAGCCATCCCTAATGCTCTGCAATACCCCACAACACTGTGCAATACTCTGCAATACCCCACAACACTGTGCAATACTCTGCAATACCCCGCAATACTCTGCAATACACTGAAATACTCTGAAATACCCCACAATACTCTGCAATACCCTGAAATAATCTGCAATACCCCGCAATACTCTGCAATACCCCACAATACTGTGCAATACTCTGCAATACCCCACAACACTGTGCAATACTCTGCAATACCCCGCAATACTCTGCAATACCCCACAACACTGTGCAATACTCTGCAATACCCCGAAATACTCTGAAATATCCCACAACACTGTGCAATACTCTGCAATACTCTGCAATACCCCACAACACTGTGCAATACTCTGCAATACCCTGCAATACTCTGCAATACCCCACAACACTGTGCAATACTCTGCAATACCCCGCAATACTCTGCAATACCCCACAACACTGTGCAATACTCTGCAATACCCCGAAATACTCTGAAATATCCCACAACACTGTGCAATACTCTGCAATACTCTGCAATACCCCACAACACTGTGCAATACTCTGCAATACCCTGCAATACTCTGCAATACCCCACAACACTGTGCAATACTCTGCAATACCCCACAATACTCTGCAATACCCCACAACACTGTGCAATACTCTGCAATACCCCACAACACTGTGCAATACTCTGCAATACCCCGAAATAGTCTGCAATACCCCACAACACTGTGCAATACTCTGCAATACCCCACAACACTCTGCAATATCCCACAACACTGTGCAATACTCTGCAATACCGTGCAATACTCTGCAATACCCCGCAATACCCTGCAATACCCCGCAATACCCCGCAATACCCTGCAATACTCTGCCATACCCAGCCATACTCTGCAATACTCGGTGATACCCAGTCATACTCGGCGATACCCTGCAATACCATGCCATACCCAGCCATGCTCAGCCATACTCTGCAATACCCCGCCAAACTCTGCAATACCCCGCCATACTCTGCCATACCCCGCCATACCCTGCCATATCCAGCCATACTCTGCAATACTCGGTGATACTCAGCCATACCCAGCCATGCTCGGCCATACCCAGCCATGCTCGGCCATACCCTGCCATGCTCGGCCATACTCTGCCATGCTCGGCCATACTCGGCCATGCTCAGCCATACTCGGCCATGCTCAGCCATGCTCAGCCATACTCGGCCATGCTCAGCCATGCTCAGCCATACTTGGCTGTACTCGGCCTCTGTATGTGGACAGGCTGTGGAAGTCTCACACATGTGGTATCGCCGTACTCAGGAGGAGTAGGAGAATCTTTATTTTGGGGTGTCATTTTTGGTATGTACATGCTATGTGTTAGAAGTATTGTATAAATGGACAACTTTATGTTAAAAAAACACTTCCTGCCCGCCGGCTGTCATATGACGTCCTTGACTTTGTGTGGGGATATCTGAATGATGGGTGCAGCTACAGGCATCATTCAGATATCAGCTTTTTCAGCCAGCGATTCTCTACACCATAAGAATGATTATAGTGGCTGTTCCACTGCTTGATCATTCTTACGGGAGGTTAGAGGGGGCGTCCCCCCCTCCCGCCGCCCTCCGGTGCTTCTACCGACTCACTACTACGATCGAAGCCAGGATCGTTTTTTTAATTTTTTTTATTTCAGGCTTCCCAGCCTAGAGGTGAGATGTGGGGTCTTATTGACCCCATATCTCACTGTAAAGAGGACCTGTCATGCCATATTCCTATTACAAGGGATGTTTACATTCCTTGTAATAGGAATAAAAGTGGTCAAAAAAATTTATATGGGGAAAAAAGCATCAAACTAAATTAAATAAAGTAAAATGAACAATAAAAAAAAAAAAAAATTTAAAGCGCCCCTGTCCCTGTGTGCTCGCATGCAGAAGCGAACGCATATGTAAGTCCCGCTCACATATGAAAACGGTGTTCAAACCACACATGTGTGGTATTGCTGCGATCGGTAGAGCGAGAGCAATAATTTTGGCCCTAGACCTCCTCTGTAACTCAAAACATGTAACCAGTAAAAATTTTTAAAGCGTCGCCTATGGGGATTTTTAAGTAGCGAAGTTTGGCGCCATTCCACAAGCGCGTGCAATTTTGAAAGGTGACATGTTGGGTATCTATTTACTTGGCGTAATTTCATCTTTCACGTTATGCAAAAACATTGGGCTAACTTTACTGTTCTGTTTTTTTTTAAAGCACAAAACTGTTTTTTTTTTTAAAAAACGCGTTCGAAAAATTGCTGCGCAAATACCGTGCGAGATAAAAAGTTCCAATGACTGCCATTGTATTCTCTAGGGTCTTTGCTAAAAAAACATACATAATGTTTTGGGGTTCTATGTAATTTTCTAGCAAATAAATGATGATTTTTACATGTAGGAGAGAAATATCAGAATTGGCCTTGGCACTTCAGAACGCCTGAAGGTGCTCCCTGCATGTTGGGCCTCTCTATGTGGCCACCCTGTGTAAAAATCTCACACATGTGGTATCGCCATACTCAGGAGTAATAGCATCATGTGTTTTGGGGTGTAATTTGTGGTATGCATATGCTGTGTGTGAGAAATAACCTGCTAATATGACAATTTTGTGAAAAAAAAACAAGAAAAAAAAAAACTTGATTTTGCAAAGAACTGTGGAAAAAAATGACAACTTCAAAAAACTCACCATGCATCTTTCTAAATATCTTGTAATGTCTTCTTTCCAAAAAGGGGTCATTTGGGGGGTATTTGTACTTTTCTGGCATGTTAGGGTCTCAAGAATATAGATAGGCTGTCAGTAATCCAGGTGTGATCAATTTTCAGATATTGGCACCATAGCTTTTGGACTTTCACAAAGACCAAATAATATCCTCCGATTTGGGTTATTTTTACCAAAGATATGTAGAGGTATAAATTTTGGCCAAAATATATGAAGAAAAATTACTAATTTGCAAAATATTATAACAGAATGAAGAAAAATGCATTTTTTTACAGATTTTTCAGTCTTTTTTCTTTTATAGATTAAAAAAATAAAGAACCCAGCGGTGATTAAATACCACCAAAAGAAAGCTCTATTTGTGTGAAAAAAAAGGACAAAAAATTCATATGGATACAGTGTTGCATGACTGAGTAATTGTCATTCAAAATGTGAGAGCACCAAAAGCTGAAAATTGGTCTGGTTTAAGTGCCCAGTGGTCAAGTGGTTAAAAAAACGGGAGGAGTTTCATTTAAGAAAAGGTTGATGTTCAAAGGTACAGCCATAAGGGGAATATGGGCTGTACTAGGATGCGATTTACTACATATAGGCATACCCCACTTTTAAGTACATAATGGGGTTTATTTACTAAAGCTGGAAAATGCTAAATCAGGCTCACTTCTACATAGAAACCAATGAGCTTCCAGGTTTTATTACCAAAGCATAATTGAACAAGCTGGGGTTAGAAGCTCATTGGTTTCTATGCAGAAGTGAGCCTGATTTTACACTTTCCATCTTTAGTAAATAAACCCCATTGTGTACTTAAAAGTGGGGTATGCCTGTATCCAACATGTCTCATAATCTGATTTTTGTGCATTTGCATCTTTGAACTTCATCAGTAACATTTCAGCTAGAACTGCTGGGAGGACCTTCTTCCAATTGGTATATGTACCTCCAGTGGCCTTCCTGATCTTATCCTTAATGGTTCTGTTCATCCTTTCCACTATACCTGAACTTTGAGGATGATAAGGTATGTGAAACTTCCAGTCAATTTTGAGCATTTTTACTAGATCTTGGCAGACTTTGACCACAAATGCAGGACCATTGTCTGAGTTGATCTGAAGCAGGCCTCCCCATCTGGGAATTGTTTCCTTTGTAAGAATTCTCACCACTGTTTGTGCATCTTCCTTTGTTGTGACAAACATTTCTATCCATCTTGAGAACATGTCCACTATTACAAGCAGGTATTCTTGTCTCTTACCTAACTTAGGCATGTGTGTGAAATCAATTTGTAAATGAGTGAATGGTGTGGATGGATAGATTAAGTGTTCATGTTTTGCCTTGTGAGGGTTCCTGGGATTATTCCAGATGCATGTGATGCATCTGGAAACATATGCCTTAACTAAGGAGGGAAGACCAGGGATGAAAAAATCTCTATCCAAGAGTTCACTTGTAACCTGCCACCCTTTGTGACCTACCCCATGGTATTGTGCAATGAACAAAGGAACACTTGCTACATGAATACATGGTCTCCCCTCATGGCAGACAAGCTCAGATTCTGAGCTTTTCTGTACACCTACTGCATTCCATTGTTGAATGTCTTTGTCTGTAGCATATGTTTGGAGATCATGCAATGTTTGATTTAGGAGTGCAGGTGAGAGCAATGGCATTTGGATGTCTGCTGGCTGTGTGGATGCTGCCTCTCTTGCTGCTTTGTCAGCTAAAGCATTTCCTTTGGCTATGTCATCTTGACCTGTATGTGCCTTATAGTGCAATATAGCAATGGATTTTGGTAGTTGTATGGCTTCTAACAGCCTTGTGACAAGCGTGGAATGTGAGATGGATTTTCCATCTTCTCCTGTGTAGCCCCTTCTTTTCCAAAATCAAAAGTGCCCATTTTGAAGGCTTATATGCAAGTAATTGGGCATACAATGGTTATAGGGGTCCGGGTCCTGTCCTGGGGGACATGTGACAATAAAAAACGTAATTTTTAAATGAGCAGTGATTTTTTTATTTTTAAAGTGAAAGCATAAAAATAAAAAATAAAACTTCCAATATAGTGCCTGGGGGGTCCCCTTAGTCTACCTGTAAAGTGGCAGATCTGTACCATGTCTAGAATCTGCTGCAGCAATAATTGCATTTAGAAAGCGAAAATGACATTTTCCCTGCAAGCTGCCTTTATTTTGCTTAGCAACAGCTGGGGAGCCAATGTGAATGATGAGGCCACAATGTAGTGCACTGGGAACAAGATTAGAGATTTTTTCGATACATTTTGGTGTCACTTTGACTTTGGATAGAAGTAACGGGTGCGTAAAAATTGGTCTTTGGGTGTCGGTGGTGCCTTCCCACAGTAACCCTATAGAGGTAATTGTGATGAAAGCAAGAATTGGCCTTGCTGTAAACAATTGCAATGATATGCACCTGTCAAACAGGTGCAGAAAAATTGGTCTTTGGGTGTTAATTGTGCCCATGAAACCTATACCAAAAACTTTCTTCCAGTTGAAATGATTGAACACCCTCAAAGCTAGGCAGCCTTGAAGTCCTGCAGAGATTCCACATCCTAAAAAGACTTAATCAGTGACATCAGCATCAGGGGCTTCATAGCTGGTAATCCAGGACTGATTCATTTTTATAAAAGTCAAACTGTCCACGGAGTCTGTGGACAGACACGTTCTATGATCAGTAACGAAACCTCCTGCAGCACTGAATGCCCACTCTGAAAGCACACTGGATGCAGGGCAGCCCAACAACTCAGTGGCATACTGGGCAAGTTCTGGCCAGTGGTCTATTCTCATGACCCAGTAAGTCAGTGGATCATCAGCTGGAAAGCTTTCCATTTCTGTTTTGGCCCCAAGGTAATCATCCAACATGTGATACAGACACTGCCGATGGGATGTGGAAGCTGACAGCCCTGGGCGATGAGGACTAAAAAAATTCTGAAATGACTCACTTAGGCGGACGCCTTCTCCAACAGAGGACTCAAAACAACATTTTCCACCACACTGTAACCTACTGGAGTCAGGAAAAACATTCAATAAAATTGTCAGGGACATGTCGGTGGTCGTCGGGCTAACATGCGTGCACGTAGGTGCACGAGAGGCTTTTCCAGAGCAGTTCAGCTGAATTCCCCACTGGGGGGGCGCTGGCACGCTCCCGCGCGCGCCCGCTCGCGCCCGTGCACGTGCCCGGTCGCGCGTGCCCGTTCTGCTAGCGC
Source organism: Aquarana catesbeiana (assembly GCF_042186555.1). NCBI lineage: Eukaryota > Metazoa > Chordata > Amphibia > Anura > Ranidae > Aquarana > Aquarana catesbeiana. The sequence goes on from NC_133325.1 coordinate 750,576,109, forward strand.
TGTTTGGCACCAAAGTCCCTTTAAAAGGGTGTCAGTTACTTCCATCAGGTGCTGTTCGTCTGTAGCTCTGCACCTGAGTTCCTGTATCCTGCCTGTTGTTACTATTTGCTATTGACCCGGCTACGTCTGACCATTCTACTGTCTCCTACCCTACCCGGCCTGCCTGACCTTGCTGATATCTTGTGACCCGTTGCCGAACATCTGCCTGCCTGACTATTCTGTGATCATCCTTTCTGCCATATACCTGCCTGATCTCCTGCCAATACGGACTGTTTGACTCACCACCTGCTCTTCCAGCTCCAGGTTCTGCTGCTGCAATATCCTTCACCTGCCGGCTTACGGATCCGCTTCAGCTTACTTGCATCCGCAGTACAGCCACCCCAGAGGAAGTCTCTTCAGCTCCTGTGTTGGCCATCGCAAGGACCTGCATCAGGCACTCCTACCCACTGTGCTCAGGAGACCACTGTTCCCACTCCAGTGGCTCCTGAACCAGTGCTTAAGAGAGGTCTCCTTCTACCATTCGGGCTCAACTACCAGGTACCTAACAGTACAAACAGCCATGACTGAGCCCGCAGGAGAGACCTCTCCTATCAAGGAGATCTGTACGCACTTAGCGGCACTCACACAAGCTGTAAAGACTTTGCAAGACAGTTACACCAGACAGGAGGGTCAAGTCCTGAACCTCAGTGGCCCAGGAGGTGCGTCTCCTGCCTCAGCAGCGGCTCCAGTACAAGCTGCTGTACCTCCCTCTGTGGTTATGCTTCCACCCGAACCGCGGGTCCCCATTCCTGAGAGGTTTTCTGGTGACCGAACGAAGTTCCTGGCTTTCCGCAGCGCCTGTCAGTTATACTTCGCCTTACAGCCACTGACTTTTTCTTTAGAGGCTACTAAAGTGGGATTTGTTACATCCCTCCTACAAGGGGAACCGCAAATCTGGGCCCACCGCCTGCTTGAAACTAACTCTGTGCAGATCCAGTCCTTGCCCTCTTTCTTTGAAGCCATGGCTCAGTTGTACGAGGATCCCCAGCGGACTGCCACCGCTGAGTCAGCTTTGTTATCGCTCCAGCAAGGCCGCAGACTGGCCGAGGACTATGTCACGGACTTTCAACGCTGGAGCGCGGACACACAATGGAACAATGCAGCTTTACGCCATCAATTTTGCATGGGGTTATCAGAGAGTTTCAAGGATGAGCTCGCCCGGATAGGAATGCCTGATACCCTTGAAGAACTTATTGCTTTAACAATTCAGATCGACCGACGTCTTCGTGAACGCCGGTCTGAACGTTCCTCCCAGCAAACGTGCCCCATGTGGATGACTGCAAGAGTTCCGGTGCCCACCTCCCGATACCTGCCTTCTACCTGCTCCAACCCGGCCACTCCAACACCTGATGTTCCTGAACCGATGCAGCTGTGACTAATGCGTTCTACTCTACTCCCAGAAGAGCGGGCATGTAGACGCCAGCCAAACCTCTGCCTCTACTGTGGTGGGGCAGGCCACTATGTGAACAACTGCCCGGCCAAGACCCGTAAGTGTGTTTCCTCTACTCCGGCCAGTCTTTCCGCATTAACTGCCAATGCCACTCAACTTGCTCTCCCTCTCTCGTTACAGCTCCAGGGAAGAACAATCCAGGTCAACACCATTATTGATTCTGGGGCTTGCAGCCGCTTTATTGACTCTGCCTTTGCTGCTCAACAAGATCTTCCCCTGAAAGACAAGACACACAGACTCTCAGTTTTCCTGGCCGATGGGTCCCACATAAAGTCAGGACAAGTCTCTCAAGAAACCCTTCCTCTGTCTGCCACCTGTTCATCTCAGCATAAAGAGATCCTGACTCTGGATGTCATCTCCTCTCCACTGTTCCCGATCATCTTGGGCATGCCCTGGCTTCAGGCCCATAACCCCCACGTTAATTGGACTACCGGTGAAGTCAAGTTTCTATCACACTATTGTCAGAGACATTGTTTACCTGAACCCTCCAAACCGGCTGCCACCTTACTTTGCATGGATGTGGATCCAGATCAGCTCCAAGCCATACCAGAGGCTTATCGGGAATTTGCAGATGTATTCAGCAAAAAGGGAGCGGACTCCCTGCCACCCCATCGCCCCTATGATTGCCCAATCGAGCTGCTCCCTGGGGCCGAGATTCCCTTCGGGCACATCTTTCCGCTATCTGAGAAGGAACAAGAGGCACTTAAAGTATACGTTAATGAAAACCTCAAAAAGGGCTTTATTCGACCTTCTACCTCCCCAGCTGGGGCCGGAATATTTTTTGTTTCTAAAAAAGATCAGACTCTTCGTCCATGTGTGGACTATCGGGAGTTAAACAAGGTCACGGTTAAAAACCGCTATCCGTTGCCCCTGATACCTGAATTATTTCAGAAGTTGAGGTCTGCCATCATCTTCACTAAGTTGGATCTAAGAGGGGCCTACAACCTGGTCCGCATTCGGGCCGGGTATGAATGGAAGACGGCTTTCTGGACCCGTTTCGGACACTATGAGTCTTTAGTCATGCCCTTCGGCCTATGCAATGCCCCTGCCACATTTCAGCATCTGGTCAACGATGTATTCAGAGATTTCCTGGACATCTTTGTGATCGTTTACTTGGATGATATTTAAATTTTCTCTAATTCACTTAACCAACATCGGGAACATGTTTGCAAAGTCTTGGGCCGTCTTCGTTGACACGGACTTTATGCTAAAGCAGAGAAGTGCGAATTCGAACAAAAGGACATTCAGTTTTTGGGGCTAGTGATCTCCCCCACCGGCATTAAAATGGATCCTCAAAAAGTGTCCGCTGTGCTAGATTGGCCAGCTCCCCTGGACAAGAAGGGCGTGCAGCGCTTCATCGGATTCACAAATTTCTATAGAAAATTTATTAAAGGATTCTCTGCCATTATTTCACCCATCAAGCAGTTAACCAAGCAGAACTGTCGTTTTCACTGGAGCTCAGAGGCTCAGGAGGCCTTTGAAGAATTGAAAAGGCGTTTCACTTCAGCCCCAATCCTCAGCCATCCTGACCCATCCCTACCTTTTATTCTGGAGGTGGATGCTTCCGAAGTGGCCATGGGTGCAGTCATCTCTCAACGGCAGGGTAACAAGGATCTGATGCATCCCGTGGGATTTTTCTCCAGGAAACTCTCGCCGGCTGAGCGAAATTATGATGTGGGTGATCGGGAGTTACTGGCCATCTAGGCAGCATTAGAAGAGTGGAGGTACCTGTTAGAGGGCGCAGTCCACCCGGTTCTAATATATACTGATCACAAGAACTTCGAATATTTAAGATCTGCTAAGAGACTGAAACCTCGACAAGCCCGGTGGGCCCTGTTTTTTACACGTTTCTGTTTTCATATTACCTACCGGCCAGGAACTAAGAACGTAAAACCAGACGCGCTATCACGCATGTTTGATCATCCCAAAGAACCTTCCGTACCCGACACCATTCTGCCAGCAAATAGTTTCTTACTCCTTCAGACGGACCTCCTGTGCTTGATCAGAGAAGCATCACCAGAACTTTCAAGTCTTCAGGGACTCACTTTAGCATCTCGAGATGGGTTATTGTGGAAAGGAAGCCAAATATTCATACCAGAAGACTTCCGAGTCAAGGTGCTGACTTTATTGCATGATCATCCACTTGCAGGACATTTTGGGGTTCGTAAGACCCTTGAACTCGTGCAACGCACGTTTTGGTGGCCTAACCTGAAAGAATTTTGCAGGAAGTACGTCAGCTATTGTTCTGTTTGCATTCAAAATAAAACTTCCAGGAACCGAGCTTGGGGACTGTTGAGGCCGTTGCCCATACCAGATAGGCCCTGGAGGATGATAGCAATGGACTTTATAGTTGAATTACCATGCTCGGAAGGATGTTTGGCGATCTTTGTGGTCGTCGATCGTCTGTCTAAAATGGCCCACTTCCTGCCCTTAAAGGGGACACCTTCTGCTGTGGAGACGGCCCGTGTGTTCATAAAAGAGATCGTCAGGCTGCACGGAGTTCCTGCAAATATAGTGTCCGATAGGGGGGTGCAGTTTACTTCATGCTTCTGGAAAGCCCTATGTGAGATCCTGAAAATTGAATTAGCCCTGTCCTCAGCATACCACCCCCAAACGAATGGGCAAACCGAAAGGACAAATCAGACGCTAGAGCAATACATTAGGTGTTTTACCTCATTTGTACAAGACGATTGGGTGTCCCTACTGCCTCTAGCGGAATTCGATTATAATAATGCTAGCCACTCTGCCACGGGTCAGTCCCCGTTCTTTGCCAATTATGGTTTTCATGTATCTTTCTTACCAGATTTTCTTCCAGAATCCCCAGTTCCAGCAGTCCAGGACACAGTACAGTTCCTCAGTCACAACAACCAGATGTTACAGGAAGCGGTATCCAAGGCACAAGCAGACAGTAAGAGGATCTTCGATCAAAAGAGAAGAGGAGATCTAAATCTGCAGATTGGTGATAAGGTATGGCTGTCTACCAATAATATTAAACTAGCTTGTCCTTCCAAAAAGCTTGCTCCTAAGTTTATTGGGCCTTTCCCGGTGAAAAAGAAGATTAACGAAGTGTCTTATGAACTGTGTTTACTTGATTCACTTAAAATCCATCCTGTATTCCATGTGTCGTTGTTGAAGCCTGCTGTAGCCGACCCCTTCCCTAATAGGGGCACCAGGGTCCCTGAACCTGTCTTGGTGGACGGAAACGAGGAATATGAGGTAGAGGCCATCCTCGATTGCAGAAAAAGATTGGGGCAGGTACAGTTTTTGATCAAATGGAAAGGGTATGGTCCGGAGAATAATTCATGGGAACCTAATAGCAATATTCACGCTAAACGTTTGATCCATGCCTATTTTTCTGCTCATCCCGAAAAGAGGAGTTATCTGGGCATCCGGAGGCTGCCCGCTGGGAGGGGGCAATGTCAGGGACATGTCGGTGGTCGTCGGGCTAACATGCGTGCACGTAGGTGCACGAGAGGCTTTTCCAGAGCAGTTCAGCTGAATTCCCCACTGGGGGGGCCCTGGCGCGCTCCCGCGCGCGCCCGTTCACGCGCCCGTTCGCACGCCCGTTCGCGCTAGTGCTGTTTGGCGCCAAAGTCCCTTTAAAAGGGTGTCAGTTACTTTCATCAGGTACTGTTCGTCTGCAGCTCTGCACCTGAGTTCCTGTATCCTGCCTGTTGTTACTATTTGCTATTGACCCGGCTACGTCTGACCATTCTACTGTCTCCTACCCTACCCGTCCTGCCTGGCCTTGCTGATATCTTGTGACCCGTTGCCGAACATCTGCCTGCCTGACTATTCTGTGATCATCCTTTCTGCCATATACCTGCCTGATCTCCTGTTTGACTCTGCTTTGCTTGTGTCCTGTGACGCTGCTCACCACCTGCTCTTCCAGCTCCAGGTTCTGCTGCTGCAATATCCTTCACCTGCCGGCTTACGGATCCGCTTCAGCTTACCTGCATCCGCAGTACAGCCACCCCAGAGGAAGTCTCTTCAGCTCCTGTGTTGGCCATCGCAAGGACCTGCATCAGGCACTCCTACCCACTGTGCTCAGGAGACCACTGTTCCCACTCCAGTGGCTCCTGAACCAGCGCTTAAGAGAGGTCTCCTTCTACCAGTCAGGCTCAACTACCAGGTACCTAACAAAAATCCTCTTCAACATGTCCTCAAGAGATTTTATCTTCTGCACTCTCTGTGGGAACAGGATGAATTCTGAGACTTTCCCCTTATAACGGTGGTCAAGGAGGGTTTCCAACCAGTAATCATCCTTCTCCTTTATGCAACGTATTCTTGGGTCCTTTCGCAGGCTTTGAAGCATGAGGTTGCCCATGCGCCTCAAATTTGCAGAGGCTTGAGAAGCACACTCCTCGGGATCACTCAGGATGACAGCAGCTGGAATTTCCTCCTCCCAGCCACATACTACTCCCAAGGGTCCTGGCGCTGGAAAGCCATCGCTTAAAGATTGACGCATGTCTTCCTCTTCTTCTAAGCCTATGAAAGTGCCAGAATCCTCATCCTCCTCCCCTCTCTCCTCCTTTGTGTTCTGTGACATAGGAATGATGGTGTCTGGATCAAGTGGGCCTTGAGAGGAAAGGAAGTCCTCCTCTTCCTCCTGCTGCTCTGCCTCCAGTGCCCTGTCCATAATGCCACACAGAGTCTGCTCCAGCAGGAACACAACAGGGATTGTGTCACTGATGCATGCACTGTCACTGCTCACCATCCTTGTGGCCTCCTCAAATGGTGACAATACAGTTCATGCATCCTTAATGCTCAGCCATTGGTGTGGGGAAAAAAGCCAAGGCGGCCAGAGCCCGTTGTCGTGCCGTACTGGCACAGGTCCTCGTTGACGGCCCTCTGCTGCATGTATAGCCGCTGCAGCATTGCCAAAGTCGAGTTCCACCTGGTGGGCATGTCACAAATCAGGCGGTTTATGGGAAGGTGGAATTCCCACTGAATTTCAGCCAACTGAGCACTGCCTGTGTGTGTATGACCGCCTGAAATGGCTACAGACTCTTTTGGCGTGTTTTAGTACATCTTGCAACCCTGGGTACGTACTTAGGAAACGCTGCACCACCAAATTGAGGACATGTGCCAGGCATGGCATGTGTCAACTTTCCCTGTCTAAGGGCTGACAGGAGGTTTGAGCCATTATCAGACACCACCATTCCTGGCTCCAGCTGTCATGGTGTGAACCACCTCTGGGCCTGTCCCTGCAGAGCTGCAAGAATCTTTGCTTCGGTTTGGTTCCTGTCCCCTAAACACACCAGCTGAAGCACTGCATGGCACCTTTTAGCCTGACTCATGGAATAACCCTTTGAACGCTTAGGGGGTACCGGATGTTCATAGGACAATTCTACAGAGGAGGGCGTGAAGGTGGCAGAGGAGGAGGGGGTAGAGCTTACAGGTCTGGCATCATCACCACCAGCAGTATGGAGACGTGGGGGTACAACAAGCTGCAGCACCGAGCCCTGTCCTGCATCCTTTTGAGTTGCAAGCAGCATTACCCAGTGTGCTGTGAACTAAATATATCGTCCCTGCCCATGCTTGCTGGACCACGTGTCAGCAGTAAGGTGGATTTTACAGCTGACTGCCTTGCCCAACGATGCCAGAACATTCCCTTCCATGTGATGGTAGAGAGATGGAACGGCCTTACGTGAAAAGTAGTAGCGACTAGGAACCTGCCATTGTGGTACAGCACATTGTGCGAATTCACGGAAGGGGGCAGAATCCACCAGGCTGAAAAGCAGAAGTTGGAGAGCCAACAGCTTTGACAAGCTTGCATTTAGACGCTGGGCATGTGGGTGGCAGGAACTGTATTTTTTTCCGCTGCAGCAGGTGGGGCAGAGAAATTTTCCGGCTACAGTCTACAGTTGGTGGTGTACTGCTGGCAGATGTGCTGCTAGAACCTGGGACACCCTGTGCTATACCATCATCCCTGTCAGTGGAGGTTGCTGAGAGGTAATGACTCGGTATAGCAGGGGCAGACTGAAGTGGGTAAGGAGGAGGAGGAGGACAGATTTGTGCCCCTTTTGTGTGGCTTTTAGGTGCTCTTGCCAATGGGCTGAGTGGTTGGACGTTAAATGCCTTGTTAGGCATGTGATACCCAAATGGTTGGTGTTTTTGCCATGTTTGATGTGCCTGAGACACAGTTTGCAGATAGCAGCAGTGCGATCTGCTGCAGATGTGCTGAAAAAGGCCCACACAGCTGAGCTGTGGGGAGTGGACCAGTAGATAACAGCTGCAGAATGTGATGGAATAGGGTGGCTTCTCTCTACTCTTTCTTGATGTCGGCCTCCTTGGGGTTGTGCCGCCTCACCTTCAGTTTCCTCCTCTGCTCTCTCTGGCACCCAAGTCGCATCAGTGACCTCATCGTCATCATCATCATCTCCATCTCCATCTCCTCCATTTTCATCATTACCACTGGAGACAACTTGGCAATACGCTGTGGCTTGGGGAACATGAATGCCAATTTGTCTACCAGTGTTCCTCCCTCTCTCTAGGCTCATGTTCCTGTCATCCTCAACCTCAGAACCAACATCTGAATCCAGTAATGGCTGGGCATCATTAAAGTGCAAGTGGTTGATGCGGTGGTCAAATAACTCAGCTGACTCCTCAATGGCTGATGTTGGGGCTATGGCAGGAAAAGATGTGGACAAGGAGGCAGGTTTATCCACTCTGGCAACTGCAGGGGACTGCATACTTGTCTCTGCATGACAGAGAATGAGGAGGATGGGGAAGGTTTAGTAAGCCAGTCCACCACCTCCTCTGCATGCTGTGGCTGGATAGCACGGGCAAACTCACTAAACAGAGGAAATGATGCCCTGCCTGAGGAGTGACCACCATGTCCACCTTTGCCTGTGGACTCATTTGTTGCTGGCCCCCTTACAGTGCCAATGGAATGTCTGTCTCTCCTTGTTGTCCTCCCAGACATTATTGGGATGGAGGGGGCGGTGCTTATAAGCAAATGTAAAGAAGAAGTTGAAATCTGTACGTAGATGCACTTTAATAAATGTAAAGAGATGTTTGGTGCACTGTAATTTGAGTACTCAAACTACACAGACACACTCCGCAAATACACTATAATATAATGCGCCAAATGTACAGTGACGCACAGAACTATATGGTGTTAAACTGGCAGTAACGCACGCAAAACGATATGGTGTTAAACTGGCAGTAACGCACACAAAACGATATGGCATTAAACTGTCAGTAACGCACGCAAAACTATATGGTGTTAAACTGGTAGTAACGCACACAGAAGTAAATGGCGTTAAACTGGCAGTAACACATAAAATTATATGGCGTTAAACTGGCAGTAACGCACACAGAACTGTATGGTGTTAAAATGGCAGTAATGCACACAAAACTATATGGCGTTAAACTGGCAGTAATGCACACAGAACTATATGGCATTAAACTAGCAGTAACGCACACAGAACTATATGGCGTTAAACTGTCAGTAACGCATGCAAAACTATATGGCGTTAAACTGGCAGTAACGCAAACAGAAGTAAATGATGTTAAACTGGCAGTAACGCACAAAACTATATGGCGGTAAACTGGCAGTAACGCACACAGAACTGTATGGCGTTAAAATGGCAGTAATGCACACAAAATTATATGGCGTTAAACTGGCAGTAACGCACACAGAACTATATGGCGTTAAACTGGCAGTAACGCACAAAACTATATGGCGTTAAACTGGCAGTAACACACACAGAACTATATGGTGTTAAACTAGCAGTAACGCAAACACAGAAATATATGGGGTTAAACTGGCAGTAATGCACACAGAACTATATGACGTTAAACTGGCAGTAACGCACACAGAACTATATGGCGTTAAACTGGCAGTAACGCACACAGAACTATATCGCGTTAAACTGGCAGTAACACACACAGAATTATATGGCGTTAAACTGGCAGTAAAGCACAAATCTATAGGGCATTAAACTGGCAGTAACGCACGCAAAACAATATGGCGTTAAACTGGTAGTAATGCACACAAAACGATATGGCGTTAAACTGGCAGTAACGCATGTAAAACTATATGGCGTTAAACTGGCAGTAACACACAGAAGTAAATGGAGTTAAACTGGCAGTAACGCCCCAAACTATATGGCGTTAAACTGGCAGTAACACACACAAAACTATATGGCGTTAAACTGCCAGTAATGCACACGGAACTATATGGCGTTAAACTGGCAGTAACGCACGCAAAATGATATGGCATTAAACTGGCAGTAACACACACAGAACTATATGGTGTTAAACTGGCAGTAACGCACGCAAAACAATATGGTGTTAAACTGGCAGTAATGCACACAGAAGTAAATGGCGTTAAACTGGCAGTAACGCAATCAAATAGACGTGTAGCACCCTCTACCATAGGTAGGTGCTAGAGTGAGGATTTTGTAAGGGAAACTGCCAGTGCAGGTAAATTTGGGCAAGCCTATGCTTCAGGCTAGGCCTGCTTATTTTGATATGGAGGGTAGGGAGTGGTTAGTGCAGCAGTGGGTGTGACCACCTGTGCTTTACTTCTAAGCCGCCTCTCCTGCTTCCAGGAAGAATGATCTGAAAGACGGGAGGGCCAGGGACTGGAGTGGCAGGCAGCTCATGTGAGGAGCTCTGACCAATCTCCAACTGGAATTGGCAGGGGGCAGGCCTCCCATATAAGCTGAGGTAACAGCCCACTGAGGGAGAAGTTATTGGCCAGGAGACGTGTAGAATGGAGTACTAGGCAGCAGCAGGGGCCCCATCCCTATCTGGGGGGGGGTGCGAGGCCTAGCGGAGGAACCCGGGAGAGCTGGGAGGGAGCTTCACCTTTACACGGTCATGGATGAAGTGTTCTGGAAAAGGGGCTGGAGAAGCTGTTGGAACGTATGTTCAGTTAAAGTTTTCCATCATGGATTCGGGGCAGAAGAAGGTCGGTGAGTGGACCACAGTGGAGTTCTGGATGAGGCATGCCAAGGGAACTGGGTGCAAGGCCAGAGGAGAGACTGTGGGGAAAGTGTCAAATCGCTGTGACCTGAGGGTGCAGGATTTGCAGGCTGGACTAGCTGGGAGCAGTAGTCCACCAATCAGCACATGCTACTAAATTACTAGGCTGCCGGGGAGAGGTACTGCAGACCTCTGGCCTAGTAACAGTGCAACCAATTGTAGCCAGCGACTGAGACTGTTCAGAGTGGTCTCTTTTGTCAAAAGAGGATGATGTGACAGGAAGAGTAATGATCTACAGTGGAAGTTTGTGCAGGAGGGTGGAAGTCCTGGGAGCAACAGTCTGTAGGAGATACTTAGAGGAGGAGAAATTGTCTGCATGGTGTTATGCAGGGGAAGCGCCTGTAGATATTATGTGTATATCAGTACTTCACGGCTCAACCTTTCGTTCTAATTCTAAAATATGATGGCAAAGCAATTGTTCTATGGGTATCCCATATTTCCTTTCCCTCAACCACGTTTATATTCCCCAATAAACAAAAAAAACAACGCAAATGACTGTTCAGTGTCTCAGAAGTGATAGATGGAGGTCTGGCAGCAGGGTGACATGGTGGATGTTAGTTACTAGTAGCAACCAAGCGCTACAGACGTGTTCAACTACACTGATGCTATGTGAACTGTCCCTACTCTAGCTATACACTAATGTAAAGATTACTGACACGGTCTCACTACACTACAGTGAAACTATCTGAGCTGTTCCTACTCTAGCTGCACACTGTGCAAAGCTCAACGATGGTCCTCCTCACTACACTCACACTATCCCTAGACTGACACTAAACTAATATTCTACACTGACAATTGAAGCAAAATAGCACAGTATAGCACATTAACTAATAGCACTGAACAGAGCCCTGTTCTATCTCTCTCCACGCTGAAATCACATTGAAAATGGCTGCCATTGAAAAAATACTTTTATACTGTGGGGCGGGAATGAGCCATGATTGGACAAAGTCATGATGACAATCAAGTGTCCAATCCTGACTCTGACAGTGCTCTGTGCCCTGATTGGCTTTCACTACTTCAGCCAATCAGGGCTTGTAATGCACTGTTTAGCACCACAATGCATTGTGGTCAGTTTGGGGGCTGAACAAATGGTTGAACTACGCGTTTGTCCGGCTGTTCGTTGAACGTCCTAACAGCTAAAGTTCGGCCCGAACTTTTGCTCGGGCCGCCCCCGTTCGCCCATTCCTACTCACCATACGACAATCTTCATACAACAGAATACAACCTCAGAAGTGATGTAATGTGTAGAATAGTTTTGTATGTCTTCTTTCGTTTCTGAGCATGCTGTTAGAAAAGTTTTAAATGTTTATTGTGTGACTATTAGAAAAACTATTAGAAAAACAATAACCCTGAGACTTTTCTTAAGATGACTTCTGAGCACATTGTTATATTAACTTGCTATATTGTTTGCTTTAACTAACTCTATAGTAAGTTGTAGGATGATTAGGCTTAACCATATATGGTAGAACAAGAATGTACAGGAAACACTAATTAGCGAAATAAAGTACCATTTTGTACCAGGCATGCTATCTGTGTTTCCTCAGCCAATAGAAGCGTTATAGCTATATTATTGTAGGTATTAGGAGGGGGGATGTACATCTCTTTGTATGATTCTTACTGCATCTTTTGGCTTATAAGCATCATCCATTTGTGTGACACATCTGAAATAAATTATCAGCTTTTCAATACATCTGGAGTTCAACTGATTACAAGAGGAGAGTAATCCTAAGATTTTTTGTCCTCCGAGCCAGAACCAATAAGTGCATTTTGGGTCAGATGGTCCAGACAAAAATTTCGGTGAGTATTCGACCTCAAAGCTCACTGAGAATTAAAAGTCCCCCCCACTCGAGGTGCGCATGCGCGGGACTCCCGAGAAGACGCACTAATCGAGAGCTCCGCACCGCTCCGGCCCTTCTTCTCCCCCAGAGCTCTCAGATCGAGCAGAACCGGCACTAATCCTTCCCCTGGGCTCACCGAACCCCCCCAGCTCACTTTTATATGCCGAGCAGGACGCAGAAGAGCGAGGTGAGCCGTCAATTGATCTTTAATCAGGCGGCCCCTGACCCGTCCAAGATGGCGACCGCAGCTTCTCTGAGGGACGGCATGGAAGTCACTGAACACTCACCCCCCTCCCAGCAGCGCGCTGACATGCTGGCAGCAACTGTAAGTCACAGCATCGCTCAAGGGATCCCCCCTGCTAACACAGACTCCTTCCTTAACAGGACCCTGGGCGATATCATTCACCCACCCAGGCTCCATTCTCCTCTAGGCCTAGCAGGGCCCATCCCTCCCTCAGCCTTACAGCAGCCCCAGACCCAGGACATGCAGCTCTTGCTACAGAGCTTTTCAGACATGCTGGCAGCAGGCCTAGCTCAAAATGCTACACAGATTACAGCCGTTATCAAGGCTGATCTACAAAATTTGGGCTCCCGCATAGATGTGATTGAGCAGGTGGTGGACAACACTGCTGCACGCACCAACCAGAACACGGCCTGTATTCAGTCTTTACAAGACCAGCTAGATACTGCCCTATCTAAAATAGACAATTTGGAAAACACAAATAGACGTTACAATTTCCGTATACGTGGAATACCCGAAACAGTAACGGATATACCGAATACCGTCCAATTATTCATCAAAGACCTCATTCCAGACATCCAAAGTCACAGACTTGAACTGGACAGGGCACACAGAGCCCTCCAGCTTCCCCGCCAAGATGGCCTCCCAAGGGACATTGTAGTCAAGCCCCATTTTTATGGTGTAAAGGAGGAGGTCATGAGAAGATCCCACAACATGGATAACCTGTCTTTTCAAGGGCATAAGATTCAAATCTTTGCGGACATCTCGCCAGCCAGGGTTCAAAAACGAAGATCGCTCAAGCCACTGTTGGTAATACTAGCCCAAAACTCCATCAAATATCGCTGGTCATTCCCTTTCCGCCATCAATTTCACTTCAAAGATGTTCCCTACCACTTCTCCAACTTCCAGGACGGGGAGCACCTGCTCCTGCAACTAGGTCTGATCTCACAGACCCTGGCTCCTCTGCATGAATCACTTACCCCGGGTTCTTCCAAGAGCCCCCCCCCCCGGGCAGCCCCTTTACTCCACTGTGGAACAAGCAGCTACCAAAGCGGCTACGGGACTCTCGCTCCACAAGATGAACGTTCCTCCTCACGTCTGGAATGGAATTTCTTCCTCCAACCTACCTGTTGGACCGAGGACCATGTATTTTTTTTTTTGAGTAGGGGCGTCCCTACATTAAACTAACCTTGGCAACCTTCTCAAGCCGGTCTATGCCCACAGTTAGGCCCCTCTAGCCCTATTTATGGCTATGGGGGATCCCTTTTCGGGCTACACTGTATTCTTCCGACGAGGACATCTACCTCACAGCATGTCACAGTAGACTATACAAAGGATACCCTTGTAAAGTCGAAAAAGGAAAGACTATACCTTTTTTTTTTTTTTTTTAACCCCCCCCCACAGTGACTTTCCCCTTCTTTTATTGCATTTTGATCTCGGTTACCTAATTTGTACCTATTGACCTACAAACAACTTGCAATTTAGTTTACACTCCATCCTGGTGACCGATACCACATTTTTTCGCCTTTCATTGGGGGATCCAGACGGCCGGAGCGGCCCTGCATTCCACCCTCTCTGTTGTGACTCGAGGGGACACAGTACCCCTCTGGTGACATCAGGTAGACAACCCTATTTGAGGTTGCCCTCTCCCCCTTTTTTTCCGGGCTCCCCCGCCTAGGGGAATCCGGACTAGGACTAGTAATACTAGTCCGAGTTTTGATTACTTCTTATATATACTGTTTCCTAGTTTTGACCTCATTAACTGTTGGTTTTGCACTTAATGTTTGCGGTATTATTCTGCCTGATTAATCTACTTGTCCTACATTCTTCTCATTCCCTTCTTCTCTCTCCCTTTCCTTTCTCCTCCTCTCCTGTGTCTCCTCCCCACTCCCCTCCCTCTCTATCCCATTCTCTCCAGGAACCCTCGCGGAACATACCTACCTACCCAGCCCTCAGGAAGAATTTTGAATTTATTCCTCTTCAAAGCTGCTGTCCACTTCCGGATGGTGCAGGTAAGCCCCCTTTGCTTCATATCGCTCCAAACTCCTTGCACCCATGGCTGACCCGACTACCCAGACACATTCGTTAAAAATAGCCTCGCATAATGTCCAGGGACTCAACTCCCCCTCTAAACGCCGCAAGGCATTTCAGGGCTACCACTCTAGGGGTCTCGATATTGTTCTACTCCAGGAAACCCATTTCCCAGCCAGTTATAACCCCACCTTTCTACACCGCACGTTCCCGACTTTTTTCCTGGCGAATGCTGACACCAAAAAAAGGGGTGTCGCCATGCTCCTATCTAAAAGTACCCCCTTCACACTCACACACACGATCAAAGACCCAGAGGGCAGGTATAGTTTAATAAAAGGAACTATAGGGGGGATTTTGTACTCTATCATTTCATATTACGCTCCTAACCAAAGACAGGCACGCTTCTTCACCTCTATGCTGTCGACTCTAGCCCCGCATTTGGAAGGCAAGGTGATCATGGGTGGTGACTCCAACATCACTTTTGATCAACTGCTGGATAAGTCCTCCCATGGGAGATCTCGGCTTAAGAATCCGCCCACTCAAAGCCTCAGAATTGCCCGCCTTTTACATGATATGGGCCTGATAGACGTGTGGAGGGAACTAAACCCCACGGCAAAGGACTATACCCATTTCTCAGCACCTCATAATACCTACGCCAGAATTGATCATATATTCCTCCCAAATTCAGATATCCACACAGCATCCCACGCCTCCATACAGGAAGTCCCCTGGTCAGACCACTCCTTAGTGACACTTAAAATCTCCTGCTCCCTTTCACCCTCTGGGCTTCCACAGTGGCGCCTAAGTAAATCTCTACTGTCCAACCCTGTCCACTGCATAATTCTAGAAAAAGAAATCAGGGAATTTTTCCGTCTTAATGATACAGGAGACATCTCTCCTAGTGTGCTATGGGGAGCACACAAGGCTGTCCTTAGAGGGAAAATGATCCAACTGGCGTCTCAACTCAAAAAAGAAAGGAAAGCGGATATTTTGCAAATGGAAAGGGAATTCCATTCCCTCAGTAAATCCCATAAAGCTAACCCATCTTCCACAACCCTAACCAAGCTAGAAGCCTCCCGAGTAGCGCTTAATCTGGCCCTTACATCCAATGCAGACAAACATCTGACCTGGCTCAGTGGCAGATTCTATATCCAAGCAAATAAAATTGGTCCCCAGTTGGCTACTAAACTATCCCCTAAAATAAAAACCTTCTCGCTGCCCAAGATCAGATCCCAGTCGGGAACTCTCACCCAAAATCCCCAAAAGATCTTGGAAACCTTTTCTGGCTTTTTATTCTAAGCTTTACTCAGCCCCCGACCCTCACAACTCAGACTCTATTGATTCCTTCTTGAATAGCCTTGATATTCCTACACTCTCAGACTCCCATAGGTCCATCATGGAATCCCCCTTCAGAGTGGAGGAAATTCATGAAGTCATAAAGAACCTCAAAACAGGATCAGCCCCAGGCCCCGATGGCTTCTCCGCACATTATTATAAAGCTTTTTCAGACGCCCTCTCTCCTTATCTGGCCCGCCTCTTTAACTCACTTCTCGCGGGGTCCCCCTGGAACCGTCAGCAAACTTGGCATACATATCAGTAATCCCCAAACAGGGCAAGGACCCCAGTGACGTTTGCAACTATAGGCCAATCTCGTTGATTAATAATGATTTAAAGATTATGACGAAAATTCTGGCAAACAGACTGGCTTCCTTCATTGCTAACTATATCCACAAGGACCAGGTGGGGTTTATCCCCGGAAGACAGGGGCCGGACCAGATCAGGAGAGCGGTAGACTTAATTTCCACTATGCAATCATCATGGGATGGGGGTCCTTCTCAACCAGGATATGTCCTTTCAATAGACCTCCAAAAGGCCTTCAACACGGTCACCTGGCCATACCTCTTTACTGTTTTACGGAAATGGGGCTTTGGCCCGGACTTCATTACCACCATATCCTCCCTTTACTCCTCCCCTAAAGCACGTATTAAAATACAAGGTCACCTGTCCGAAGAAGTCTCTATCTTGCAGGGGACTAGACAAGGCTGCCCTCTTTCGCCGATCCTATTCACAATAGCGATAGCAACCTTGGCTCTGGCCATAAGACAAAACCCTGACATCCATGGAGTGCAATGTGGCCAGAAGACACATAAATGCGCTCTCTTTGCCGACGATGTCCTCCTGTTTGTCACTTCCCCCCTAATTTCCACCCCCAACATTCTACAACTACTTAACTCATTTGGCGGCATCTCTGGACTCCAGGTTAACATGGCTAAATCAATGGCTCTGAATATTTCCACCCCCCATGAGCTGGTGGAGAGGCTCAAGACCCATTTTCCCTTCACCTGGTGCGACTCCGCCCTACCCTACTTAGGTGTTTTTTTATCAGCAAAAATAGAACGTCTCTACCACCACAATTACCCCCCAATGCTCAAGAAACTCTCCGATGATCTTGCGCATTGGGCCCGGTATAAAATGTCCCTTGGATAGGTAGACTAAATTCGGTCAAAATGACATTACTTCCTAGGATCCTATATCTCTTTCGCTCCCTACCTATCGCAATCCGGAAACACACACTAGACAAACTACAGGCTTCAATCACCAGATTTATCTGGGGGGGGGGAGGGACATTGCTTTTTCCAAACCGGTGCTACCCGTCCAAAGAAAAAAGGGGGCCTAGGGCTCCCTAATTTATGGTGGTATTATCAAGCTGCCCAACTCTGCCAATTCTCAGCTATTTACTCTAAAGGCCCTAGGCCTGATTGGGTTGATATTGAACGCCAGGCCACTCCCAACCACACTCTAGACTTCCTGGTTTGGAGACCACAAAAGGACAGACCCCCGATTCTTTCCCCCTCCTTGTCTCACTCAATGGCCCTGTGTGACACACTATATAAAAAACATTACCTCACCTCCCCATGGTTGCCCCTGGCACACATTTTCCACAACCCACAATTCCAGCCGGGCATGAACATCGAGGCCTTTAAGTGGTGGCTCGACAAGGGCCTTTACAGAATAGGGCAATTCTTCATTAATTCTGGTCCCATTTCACTTAAGTACTGCATCTCTAAATTGGAGATGCCAGCATCAGAAACTTTCCGCTATTACCAATTATCACACTTTTTGCGGGGGTCTGGAAAAGCTCGCCAACCCCACTATCGGTTACTCCCTACGAATTCTGGTGCTCCTCAGCCATGGGTGTAAGGGGAGGAATTTCCCTAATATACTCTGCACTAGCGGAGCCCCGGGAGAAAGCGAATTATATGTTGCAATGGGAGCAGGATCTGCAACTCGACTGGGACATGGATACCTGGCATACTTGTGTCTCCCGATCCTTTAAGGGCATGCTTAGTTCCTCTCTGATGGAGGCGGATCTTAAAGTCATGACCAGGTGGTACCTGGTACCTACCCGAATTACTAAATTTTATCCACATTCATCGCCCCTCTGCTTCAGAGGTTGTGGCCATATAGGTTCCCTACTTCACACATTTTGGGAGTGTCCTAAAATTAGAGAATTTTGGAATGGAATTTTTTATCTCATCCGCAAAACCACAGGCTTTGCAGTCCAACAAAGCCCCACCATAGCTCTACTAAATGACAACATCCCGAAAGTACCTAAATTGTCTCGGTCTCTGATTCACTTCATTCTGCTTGGGGCCAAGATCACGCTAGCTCACGCCTGGAAAAAACCTTCAGTCTCCCTTCGCCAGGCCAAACAGAAAATTTCCTGGATTATGACACAGGAGAAGGTCGCGAGCAGAATTTTAGACACCTCTGATAAATTCAGACTTATTTGAGAGCCCTGGGCTCGTTTCTTGGGCATACCACCTCTTACCTGAATCTGCATAAGGTCTAGGTATTCCCCAGGCTCTGGTCAGCTCCGGGCCCACCTCTTCTTCCGCGAGGGTTCTTGCTCCTAATCTTCTCCTACCTCTTCCTCTCTTCCCCCACTTTACCCCTCTGTTCTTCCTTCTTCTCCCCCTTTCCTCCTACTGGCTTTTTTCTAAAATCCCACTCAATGTGAGACGCAAAGGTTGAGAGTAATGTACCTTGCAGAATTCTCCTTCACTCTTTTTACTTCCATTAATCACATGTTAAGGCTGTACAGTCTAAGAATGGAAAAATCCACAACAGAGTGGTTTAGCATGTACCATCTCTAATTTTTGGGAATAACCCCTGTATAAGTGATACTATCTTTTACTATATTGTTGGGCTCATATCATTGTTAATTATTATGACAGAATTCTTGTTTTTTTTTTTTTAACGACAGGTGGGCCGTGAGTTCAGGACGGGACCAGGGAAGGTCTTTTTGATCCCCCAGCGCTCCGCTCGGTTGGTCTGCGCACAGCAGGTTCCCATTTGGGGTGCGTGGCCTACCCTTGAGGAGCCCTGGTACCTGCGAGCTTTAGATTCCCTGTCCTGACCTCCGGTTGCCACTATCTAGGAGATAGAGTAGTTAATGATGCCCTTGAGACTATAAGTGTTTTTGCCTTTATTTTGAAGATGACTCTGTGGCAGGTACATGCACACCTTGATTCTAATGTTATTGACATTGTTGTGTTACCTCGTTTGGTCTCTGCCAATTTGATACCTTTGTACTGTTATTTATTTTCCAATAAACAGTATTTAAAATGAAAAAAAAAAAAAATAAAAGTCCCCCCACTCAACGTTAGTGATGAAATAGGGGTGGGGGCCTGAGACCCAGATCCACTGTCTGGTTTCGACCTTCGTGATCCAGTCCTCCTGGTGTTTGAGAGGTAAGATAATTTAACTTATTCTTAATTCTCTCTAAGAGTCTTTTCTTCTCTTTCTGTTTGATTCTGGTTTAATGTGTTGTAATTGCCGACACTGGTATTGATTGTATAATATCTTAATAATCCAGTGTGCGAAGACAGAGACACTTGGGAGCGTTGTCTAAGGTAAAAAATTGCATTACCCACTGTCCAGGACAGATAAAAAAAAGAGGTATACCGAACGTCAGAGGGTGAATGCCTGACGTCGTCGTCGGAGATGGATTGCCCGACGATGTAAGCGCTTAAGTGATCTAGAAAGATCACAAGACTAACTTTTTTCTGTGTGTTTAGTTTCTCCTTTCTCATGTTTAACATTTCTGTTGATGCTGTAACCTTATTGAAAAACAAAAAAAACAACAGCACTGCAGAGACAAGTTAATTATTTTTTGATTCCACTATAGTGTGGGGAGTGATGATATTTTTACACTTCTTGTATTCCTATTGTTACCGTGGGCCGAGGGTCACTATACCAGTGTTTTATAGGTAAATGAGAGACCTGTCGGGTGCTGACAATGGGGAAAAGTCTCTGTAAAAGAATGTTTTGTGCCTGCTTATGAGGCTGCTGTGTTCCTAATGTGCCAAGTGGGAGACTGGAACTCCTCTTTAAGGACACAGGGCTTTTTAGGGAAGTTTGGATTCAATAGTAAAAGTGTCAGGATTTGATGGATAAATTTAAATTGTTAGGACCCAAAGATCAAAAAAGGTATGAATTGATAATAGGAGTTTAAATAAACCAGCATAAAATCTTTCTTCACATCTCATGTTCTGTGTGCCTGTAAAACTCGTGTTGTAGCCTGCTTGCCTATCAGTGACAGATTGGGAGCTGGCAGAGAAGCAGAAAAATTTGCAAAGGCTTGAAGAGATACTTGGTTTAATTGTCTTATGGCTTCGCTCTGTAAGGCAGCCAACACCTTGCTAGCCGATGTATTAAGCAGATAAATATGTAAATACCAGGTGACATTGCACTATATGGCCCATGGGGATTGGACCGGAGCCGGCGTCTTGGATTACTGCACCGTCTCAGGTACCACTGGACAACATTGTCTGGGAGACTGTGCTACATCTGGGCTGCCTGCTCGGGAACAACCCTCGGTCGGACTCATAGGAACCAAACAGTTGGAGCTGCAACTTCAGGTAAAGGTGATCCAATAGCCATATCACTGATGGGTCTAGTAAAAGAATTAGACCAGACGCAAGTGTTATCTAAATGTTTAACAAATATTTGAGAAGCAGAAAAATAGCTAAGTATGGCTGAGTAAAAAAATAAATAAATAAGTGCAAGAAATCATCACAGGGAGATTAAAGCCTGCAGTTTTTCTTCACCCCCTCCCCTTGTGGAGAGAGTGAAGTGCTCCTCAGTTTCAAATTCCTGTGTGGGAGATTGTGTCTGTAAAAAAAGTTAACTCTTGACCAGCTATGACAATACAGAAGGGTTATATTGTAAATATTGAAACTGAGCATAAAAAAAGGGAAAGGTACACTGATAACACCAGGGTGCTTTATTATTTTAGCATGCCATGGTGTTAAAGGAAGCACATGGCAGAAATTGTTGATGGTTTTGAGGAGGTAGATGGGAGACATGAAGGTGGATTACATTGTGGAGTGAACAGAATATTGTGGAGTTGTCAAGTGGCTTGATGAATGTGAGAAAAGGAAAGGCTGAGAATGTTTTGATTACTTTAAATGTGTCCAGTCCAGAGACAGTATGTGACTGAGTGCTAATTTTACTGCCATAAGGAAATAGGGATTTGAATGGGCTTTTCTAAGAGAAGCGTGCAGTAGTTTTGAAGCCCAGAGAGAGGAGAGAAGGGAATACAACAGATTTGATGCTTTTATAGCACAAAAATGATGGTCAAGAAGCTGTTTCTCAGAAACAAGAAAATGCAGATTGCCTGACAGACAAAGCAGAAGAGAGAGGGAGATGATGATGGATGACTAGTAGGGAAACATTAACCCTTTGAGCACACAGAGGTTAATTTGTGCATCTGTGAAAATATTAGGATTTTCGGTAGGAAAGAAGGTCCGAATAATAGTCTTAAGTAAATATTTCTTGGATATGTTACTTTTAGAACTCCCAGATTTTCAACTGTAAAGTGTTAATGATGCAATGCTGTTTATATTCGGTACATTTATAAAGTTAAAAGGCTAAGTTCTGAATCAGAATATGTGTTTGGGTTAAATAAAAAAAATGTTTTGGGACCCTGTGGATTTCACTTGGGACCAAAGAATAAGGGGAACAATACAAAAGGGGATTCATGTTTTATTTAATTCTGCTAAAATATCAGGGTCTGAGAAAAATGTTTTTATATATATTAAATATATATGTCAAATAATGTAAATGTCGCTAGGAAACATTTTATGTCTGCATACTTGGTGGACTTATGGACTTTATTTGAATAAATGAAAGAATATTGTTTTTAACAACTCCAAAGTAAGGAAGGCTTTCTTTGGTAGTTTGATCTGTGATCCTGCGCTCATTCATGTTAGATAAAGAGTATCTATTTTCCCCAGCCCCAATTCAAGTGCAGATATGACACCCCCCCCCCCCTCCTCCTTCTACACAACTGAAGAATGAGGCGAGTTCCTTTTTATGGGGTGGGTGTCTAGTGATTACATGAATGGGTACAAAATTGAACCTTTAGAGGTATTTTAGAGTTTAGTACATTAAATTAAGGTATGAAATAATGTAGACTACACAGTCCTTAGAGACAAAGAAACAATATTGGAAAACAAAAGGTTGCACAAGTATAGATAACATCTACATGTCACCTGATTGATAACCGGTATTGCCAAAATCCTTATTTAGGTATGCAGCAGTAGTGACACATGGAGTAACACATGTGTCAAACAGGGGGATGACTGAGATGTTAAATAAGGTATGTACAGCCTATGGCTTCACTAACTACTAAAAAAACTTTTTCCTCTCAATGGATTATATGTGCATAATACAATGCTTAGGGAGGCATAAGACCACGGAAAGGGAAGTTCCCCACACTGCAATATCCATTCCAACACATTTGCATGGATTTTATTGAATTGTACAAATGTGAAAGGAAGAAATATTGTTTGCTAATCATAGACACCCTGACCAAATGGGTGGAGAATTCCCGACAGGAAGTGCAGATGCACAGACAGTGATAATGGACCCTATTTTGTAAATAAAACTATACAACATTTGACAGAAGTGATGGGAATTCAAGTGAAATACCATTGTGCCTATCATCCCCAATCAGCTGGATTGGTGGAAAGACATAATGGCATTCTAAAAGCAAACTGAGGAAAGCTATGGAAGAAACAGGTAAAAATTGGATGTACTGTCTATTAGTAGCTGTGACCAGTATGCATATCACACCCACAATGAAGGTTTAAGCCCATTTGAAATGATACATGGAAGGCCATATAAGATACCCTTACAACCAAATGAAACACCTACTGAGGAGTCTGAGCACACACTAGCAGAATACATGTCTAGGCTGTTAAGACAAAGACTTACTAATGATTTTTGTTCTGTCCTATAAGGTCCAATTCGAGAAGATGAAAAGGTGCAAGTGGGAGATTGGGTCTTAACAAAAAGTAATAAAAAAAAGCAGTGGTACTCCCCGAGGTGGGATGGTCCTGTCAAAGTCCTCCTAACTACCCCTACTGCGATAAGGATTGCAGAGAGGTCTACCTGGATTCACCAGTCCCATTGCAAAAAGGTTTTACAGGTAGAGTAGGGCCAGTTGGCTACAAGAGGTTCAGAAAGTCCGGCTACAAAGGGAGGTCTCACACAAGGTGGGACTTGTCTCAAACCGGTGAAGTCTCCCTCCCCTTCCAACTCCCCTACCCTATCCGCTGGAACTCTGTAGCTGGTTAGGATAAAAGGGACAGTAATTATCCTTGGGTTACTGGTGACTCTAGGAGAGGCATCCATAAGAGGGGTTATACATTATGGAAGAGCAGAGGAACCTTTGGGTTGGGAAAGAACAGGAAAAGCATTGAATCTAACCTTTATAGAGGGAATAACTAGCACTATACTGGTAGACTTCTGTCAGATTGCAGATTGTGGGGATACAACTGGGGCTAGAGGACTTCTATGGGCAGATAAATATATTTGCTGGCTCTGGAATAGGGCAGGATGTCAAGCATGGGATCAAGCCCTGTGGACCACAGCACATCAAGATTGGGGGTATAATCTACCAGGGCCTAAAAAGAATGGAATAAAAGAAAGATTAAATTACAGAAGCGGCCAACTCCCCCTACACACAGTAAGAACTGTAAACAATTATTGATAACATTAAAGGAGTCGAGGAAGGAAGATCAGTGGTTGTACTCTATGGGAGCATGGGTGTCAGGAACTGACCCCTCAGGCAAATTTTTCCTCAAGGTATTACCACCTAATAAAACCTGACAACAGGAAAAGGTAGATTATGGGAGTTTAGACGTGGCGCTATTTCCCTTTAAATTAAATATATATATGTATATGTATATATATGTAAAATATTAGGGGAGGTATGCCTCAAATAAAATGAACTGTGATACATCCTCTGTCTGTTGGTTTCAAAATGTGTTTGAAAAAATAAATAAAAATATATATATAAGTGCCAAACATCTAAACAAATGCAACTAACTTATGTATTAAACCTCTGATGCAGTAAACCACGTTTGTGTTGCACCCCCTGGGGGCAAGAATTAAAAAATAACCTATACAAGTGAGAGTGTTACACCCCCTGTTGATGAATATCAGAGTGTGTGTGTTGAAGGTGCTGAACTTCAGATAGGTTGTCCAACTGGTGTGCTACACCCTCTGGAGTCCGCAAACTAAAATCTATGATCTACAATATCTGGAACTGTAGAAATGCAGTGATCTAATCCCTAGTTGGCAAAGTGATAAATATGGATGTCTGCTGTATCAAAAATCTGGTATGTGAATAAAAATCCAATTATGCCATTAGATAACCTTAAAGCAGAAGTGAAAAATAAATAAAAAAATAATAAACAACAAAAATGTGAATGCACAATTTAATATACGTCTCTGTGTTACACCACAGTAAGACCACATTCAAAACCAAAACAAATGAT
Source organism: Aquarana catesbeiana (assembly GCF_042186555.1). Taxonomy (NCBI): domain Eukaryota; kingdom Metazoa; phylum Chordata; class Amphibia; order Anura; family Ranidae; genus Aquarana; species Aquarana catesbeiana. The sequence continues at coordinate 750,600,556 of NC_133325.1, forward strand.
GAAATTATTGCAAACACTAAATTATTAGTAGATAAGTCCATACAATAAATAAAGTGATGTGCTTAAAAAAAAAAAAGTGTCCAGTGCTTCATCAAAATTTGGTGCTGATTATCCTTTCAAGTGACAGTGGTGCCAGGTGATATTATCCATGTTGATAATGTGATTGCACTCACCAGATGACATTACCCCCCCAGGGGTGTTATGCCTTCACAGTGTGAGCCACTGTGCAGCCCTCTGGAGTTCTGCTGGGCAATCTGAGAAACGTTTTGCTGGCTTTTCCACCGAGATGTCACATAGGGGAAAAAGTAATGCCCATAGTGTGATATTGTTTAAAAAGGCTTTATTTAATAAAAAGTTAAGGAGATATACTCACATGATAAAACAAGAGCCGGCGCTGTGTAAACAACAATCGCCGCTCAGACCGGAAGTGACACCATACTAAAATAGAAGTTCTGAGTAAAACTATAAGGTTTACTAACCTAACAGTAGAAGATGCCATAGCTTTGGAGACAGGATACCAGGGAAAAAATTAGTGGTTAGGCCCCTTTCACACTGGGGCGGTAGGGGGCGTCGGCGGTAAAACAGCGCTATTTTTAGCGCTGTTTTACCGCGGTATTCGCCCGCTAGCGGTGCGGTTTTAACCCCCCGCTGGCGGCCGGAAAAGGGTTAAAACCCCTCGTATAGCGCGGCTATAGCCGCGGTATTACCGTGGTATAGCCGCGCTGTCCCATTGATTTCAATGGGCAGGAGCGGTGAAGGAGCGGTGAATACACCGCTCCTTCCCCGCTCCAAAGATGCGGCTAGCAGGAGATTTTTTTCTTTTCCTGCCAGCACATCGCTTCAGTGTGAAAGCCCTCGGGCTTTCACACTGAACAAACAGCGGAGGCTGTTTAGGGGCGGTTTGCAGGCGCTATTTTTAGCGCAATAACGCCTGCAAACCGCCCCGTGTGAAAGGGGTCTAAGAATGGTTGAGGTACACGGTTAAAACTTTAAAAAAAAAAGGAAAACTGTTTAGTTTGTGCCAGAGCAAGACTACATTTAGCAACTATTCCTTTTCCTCTAGATCACAATACAGATCCAGAAGGTTTAAAATGTATGTTGTGATTGTATAATAAGAGCTATAAACCTGAAACAAATTCTACCTGTCACACGTTGAGTTTGTTGTTTCCCCAGTACAGAGACCTCAGATACCTCCAGCGGTTACTGCTTATCCAGGCAACTTTACTTGTTTTGCACTCCGAGGGAACCGTAGCGGGGTGGATCTTGGGTCGCTACCCGATGACTATTGTGTGGAGAGGATTAACATGGGCAATGGTGACTGGGTTGAACATGACATTCAGAGAGCTGATGTCTGGTGGATGTGTGGGGATAACAAACTGTGAGCTAGGATACTGGCCAATGCCCGAGGGGATTGCGCTATGGTCCAGCTGGCTATGCCCCTGAGGATATTGTCAGAACACCCGTGGACTAAGAGTCACCAACGGTATCGGAGGGACACCTCTCCCATAGGGTCATTTGACTCTCGGATCTACGAAGATGAGATTGGGGTTCATCGCGGGGTGCCGGATGAGTTTAGGGCCAGGAATCAGGTGACAGCTGGGTTTGAGTCTCTTCTCTGGTGGGTGACTATAGATAAAAATGTTGACTGGATTAACTATATATATAACCAACAACGATTTGTAAACTATACTAGGGACGCTGTGAAGGGCCTAACAGAACAGTTGGCCACCACATCTCTAATGGCATGGCAGAACCGAATGGCCTTAGATATGGTCCTAGTTGAAAGAGGAGGGGTATGCAAAAGGTTTGGTAGCATGTGTTGCACCTTTATCTCTAATAATACAGCTCCTGGAGGGACCGTGACCAGAGCCTTGGAAGGACTGACTGCTCTATCGAATGAATTAACAGAAAACTCAGGTATTAATGATCCATTAACAAACTGGCTTGAAGGATGGTTCGGTAAGTGGACTGGACTTATCACATCATGTTTGATCTCAATTGCTGTGGCTTTGGCTGTTTTGGTCACTTGCGGATGCTGCTGCATTCCCTTTATTCGAGGACTTTCACAAAAACTGATTGAAACCGCAGTCTCAAGAACGATGTATCAAGCCCTTCCTACCTCTGAGGAGACCTATGTGGACATTGAAGCTCAACTTAATGACATACAGACCGAAAGTGTACAACACTGGGACTATCATCGAAATGTGTTGAGATAAAATAGTCACACAAGAGGAGGGAATGTTAGAAAAGTTTTAAGTGTTTATTGTGTGACTATTAGAAAAACTATTAGAAAAACAATAACCCTGAGACTTTTCTTAAGATGACTTCTGAGCACATTGTTGTATTAACTTGCTATATCGTTTGCTTTAACTAACTCCATAGTAAGTTGTAGGATGATTAGGCTTAACCATATATGGTAGAACAAGAATGTATACAAAATGTACACAAAAACACTAATTAGCAAAATAAAGTACCATTTTGTACCAGGCACGCTATCTGTGTTTCCTCAGCCAATAGAAGCGTTATAGCTATATTATTGTAGGTATTAGGAGGGGGGATGCACATCTCTTTGTGTGATTCTTACTGCATCTTTTGGCTTGTAAGCATCATCCATTTGTGTGACACATCTGAAATAAATTGTCTGCTTTTCAATACATCTGGAGTTCCACTGATCACAAGAGGAGAGTAATCCTAACACATGCGTAGTCTTGCTCTCACGATTTTTTTTCGTATGAAAACTGTACTGATGAAACGAAAATCAGACATTGAATTCATGTATGACAAAATTATATAGTTTGCACATCCAGCTTTTCTCTGACAAAGAAGTGAAATCGGCTGTCGAAAGCACCATACTAACCATCCGAAAATCGGCAGACAGCTCGTCGCCCAAATTTTTCCATCAGGTTTTCGTATCGTGTGTACGGGCCTTTATTAGTCATGAAGTTTAACCACTTCCGGCCCGGCCCATAGCAAAATGACGGCTGGGCGGTGGTTCAGTTATCCTGACTGGATGTTTTATGACGTCTTTCAGGATAACAGTTGGTGCGCGCCCGTGGGGGCACGCCAGTGGGGGCACGCAGCGCAGTGATTAATGGTGCAGCGTCTCAGTCTTATACACCGCAACACCGATCTCGGTAAAGAGCCTCTGACGGAGGCTCTTCACCACGTGATGAGCCGTGTCCAATCACGGCTGATCACAGTGTAAACAGGAAAAGCCGTTAATCGTCTGACAGACGCGAGTAGAGGAGAGCCGATTGGCTGCTCTCCTGACAGGGGGGTCTGCGCTAATTGATTATCAGTGCAGCCCCCCTGCGGATGTCCGCCCAGGACCACCAGGTATGCAAGTTAGTGCCCAGACATGATGCCAATCAGTGCCCATCAGCAATGCCTATCAATGCCATCTAACAGGGTCCATCAGTGCCACCTATAAGTACTCATCAGTGCAGCCTTTCAGTGCTCATCAATGTCACCTATGAGTGCCCATCTGTGCCATCTATCAATGCCCATCAGTGCCACCTCATTGGTGCCACCTCATCAGTGCCGCCTTATCAGTGCCCGTCAGTGAAGGAAAAAACTTACTTATTTACAGCTTTCTTTTTTAACAGAAACTTTTTATTTTTTTCAAAATTTTAGGTCTTTTTGTTATTTGCTTAGCAAAAAAAAAAAAAAAAACACACCGAGGTGATCAAATACCACCAAAAGAAAGCTCTATTTGTGGGAACAAAATGATAAAAATTCTGTTTGGGTACAGTGATGGATGACTGCACAATTGTCATTTAAAAAGTGACATAGTTGAAAATTGGCCTGGGCAAGAATTGCCTGGTATTGAAGTGGTTGAAAACTTGAAGATTTCATAGGAGTGGGCTAGAAATCCTTGAAATGCCTGTATGACCTCACAGTGTGACCACAGACACACATGAACATGTATGACACTTTTTATTTAGTGTTTACGATTGGTGAGACGTTCATGTTTGATAACCCCTCCCCCCCCCTCTTAAGCCGCTCACTCTGACAGACAACTGTCAGTCTCCACAACGGGTCACCTCACGTGCCCCCTCCCCCCCCCCGGGCGTGGTTCCATTGGTTCGTGCCCCTCGGGAGCTGCGTTTCCATTGGTTGGTACTCCCCGCCGTCTCCGGTGACGTCAGGGTGCTTATATAACAGCGGGACACCCTCCTCTCTTCCTACCGAGCTCTGCAGACATGAAGGCGATCTGTGTGTTGAAGGGAAGCTCTGAGGTGACCGGCGTGGTCCGCTTCGAGCAGGCAAGTATCGCCCTCTGTGCCCGGAGTGTGAGCTCACCTCTGTCCGCTGCGTGTCACGGCCTGTCCGGCCTGCTGCGTCATGTGTGGGGTTGTAGGCCCCGGGTCGGTGTACATTGGGGGCCACTGACGGGTGGAGGGAACTGTCACGTGTTCCACTTATGGTGTCAGTAGTGCTGCGTTGCCTGGCGACGGCGGCGTTGCTGGTATCTGTGGTTCACCTGCGTGTAAGGGCTTGCTGAGATTGTGCTCTTCCATATAGGGGATTGCTGGGATTTGTAGTTCTCTAAAGAAGAAGTTGGCTAGGTCTCTAGTGGCCAACCCCCAAAATAACTGCATACATTTTAGCTTAGGATAGAGGGTGTGTTTTTTTTTTTTTTTTTTTTTTTTTTTTTTTTTTCTTCTCATATGGAGGTCAGGCTACGTTAGTAACAAAACTTTGGAGTGCGATTAGCGGCGATACAAAATGGCTGCAAATTGCGTGTAACTTTAACGGGAATGCAGTGATTCCTGTCTGACTTGCATGCCATTGTCCTCACATTGCGTTCAGCTTAAGCGTTTGTTTACACACCAGAATCACACAGGCCTGCGTTCCCTTGTAGTGTTTTTGTTTTGTTGTTTTTTTGTTTTTGCAGCGCATTCATTTGAATGTGCTGGTATTAAACTGGAATGTACAAAGTCCATGCACTACAAAAAAAACAAAAAAAAACAAAAAAAAAAAACAGCCGCCCCCAAATGCACGTTACTGCGGTACCATGAGTCCGGCTCCAGCAAACACACAGGATTTGCGATCTGCATTTTGGTACCATTGATATATTGGCACCTGCAGCAGGCCGCAAAGGTGTGTGTGTGTGTGTATATGTGTGTGTATGTATATATATATATATATATATATATATATATATATATATATATATATATATTATATATATATATATATATATATATATATTATATATTTTTTTTTTTTTTCCCTCACCAAAACATGCTTAAAGGGGTTGTAAACTCAAGGTTTTTTTACCTTTTATGTATTAAGGTGTAAGACCTCCTGTGATTCAGGAGCCCCCTCTCCCCTCTTCCCTCTCCCCTGGGTTTCCAGTGACGGGGATGAACACACCAGCTCCAGCTGGTGTCTCTGGTCCTGATTGGATAGATTGATAGTAGCACAGCCATTGGCTCCTGCTGCTGTTAATCAAATCGAATGATCTGGGGGTCGGGGCCTGGGTCTGCTGGCTGTCAATAGACGCAGGACAAGGGAGCGCCCCGCACGGGTGCCCCAAGGGAGAGCGGCTCTCTAGAAGAGGATCGGCGCTGAGGGACCCCAGAAGAGGATGATCAGGGCCACTCTGTGCAAAACCAACTGCACGGAGGAGGCATGTTTTTTATAAAAAAAAAAAATAAACTTTAGATGCCCTTTAATTTATGTGCTGGAAAGTGATCTGGGAAAACCTTTCTTCGGTCTTCTCCTCCTCCCCATGGTAATCACTCACCCAGAGTATACACTGTAACCGGGGGCTTGGATGGATTTTACAGACTGCACCCTGTAAAATGTTTAATCCATCTGCAGCAGATTTGGTAGTTATGGTGGGTGTTGGTCACTTTGGCCTGTTGGGTACCTGGTCCCTGGCACTGGGGTTCCTTCTGCTAGTTGGTATGAAGTTACTGGTACCAGTGGCACCTCCCCTGTCTGCAGAAGAGTTAAGATTGACTTTCTAACACACACACTTTCCCTCAAGGTGTTTTTCTTTTACAGGGTGCTTATGTCTTGATCTTACTGTAGCCAGGGGGTCACTTTGGGACGTTCTGTCAGAGGATGATCTTTGAACTTGATGTGACACTTGCCTGCTTTCCAGACTCCCTTTTATTGCACATTGAGAGAGAATTCTGGATGTGTTTACCTGCACTCAGGCACTTGCATAAGCTTCTGCATACACCTTTTGTAATCCGGGGCTGCAGGTTGCATAACCTGGACTGCTTTGTATTTCCTAATCCTCCCTCAGCAAGGAGTCGGCCTCCACCTACTTCAATGTTCTGCTTCAGTTTGCAGAAAGCTTTCACCTGGGAGCCAAACACTTGTAGACTATTTTAGTCCTAAAAGGGTTGCTGTTGACACATTTCTTCTCTGGGTTTGTGTGCTATATGTTAGAAGGTGGCTTCTCTGCCCTTCGCTGCCCCTAGTAGCAGAAGGATTTTATCTCCTTACTGTGAAGGGGGATTACAGAGGACCCTGGCTAGGCCTCTAAGCTTTGCAGAGACCGTAACTTGTCACATGCTGCTCTTTGGACTTTACGTTAAACAAAACTGGGTCAAAGGGACAAAACCAACAGGCAAGAAACACAGGAAGGATCAGATGTGAAAAGCCAAGCTTAGTGTAGCGGTCTCCTATGTGGATCTGCTAAAATGCCTTTTCGTGAATGTGACACGTGTCTATGTTAAAGCTGAATTAAAGTAGGAGTTCAGGCTAAACTAAAATCTGTAAATTGACAGGCATCCACTATCTAAGACTAACCGATCTAACCCTGTAAAGAAGAAATTGCTATACATGCCTTTTCTGAATCTGCTCCGGTCCCATGCTGAGCTGCTGGTGGTGGGTGCAATAGAGGCAGCTGACAATGGGAGCCCCATAAGTTTATGGGTGACGTCACGTCCCGTTAATTTCCCAGCCGTTGTCTGTCTCCTGTACAGAGCTTCTGCTGCTGGAAACTGGACCGCCTAGGAACTTAGAAAAGGTATGTATAGCAATTTTTGCGTTTATAGGGCTAGATAGGTTAGTCTTGGCTTGTAGATTTAGGCCCCTTTCACACTGGGGCGGTGGGGGAGTCGGCGGTACAACAGCGCGGTTTTAACCCCCGCTGGCGGCCGAAAAAGGGTTAAATCCGCTCGTACAGCGCGGCTATAGCTGCGCTGTCCCATTGATTTCAATGGGCAGGAGCGGTGAATACACCGCTCCTTCCCCTCTCCAAAGAAGCGGCTCGCAGGACTTTTTTTACCGTCCTGCGAGCGCACCGCTTCAGTGTGAAAGCCCTCGGGCTTTCACACTGAACAAACAGCGGAGCCTGTTTAGGGGCGGTTTTCAGGCGGTATTTTTAGCGCAATACCGCCTGAAAACCGCTCCAGTGTGAAAGGGGCCTTAGAGATTTTAATTTTAGGGTGAACTTCCATTTTAAAAGTAGTATGAATTTTGCTTTTTGCTTACCTAAGTGGATGTAGCATCGATCTGCCCCCCCCGCTGACTCATACATGGAGAACCGAGCAATCAAACACTGCTGTCAGAGGGCTGAGAACCGTTAGTCACTGGCTCTCTGCTCTAAAACCCAACACCCCCCCCCCTCTCTACGCTCACTGGGCTGTGGCGGGAGTGGGAGTGGGCGCCTCAGGCTTAGAGGCTGGGTTGGGTGCCGGTCCAGGCATGTGGGCAGATCACGACATATGGTCGCAATCCTTCTCAAGCCTTGACTGGTTCTGATGTCAGCAGGCTTCCGCCCACTGTCTGCTGAAAACGGGTCACAGGAGTGCAGAAGGAACTAAAAAAACCTTCAGCCTTTAGAACCACTTTAAGGGGGCAGATTTGAACCACTCCAAGTGCTATACATGCACTTGGTCCCCTGGGGTGTTGAAGGATTAAAACAAGTCAATGCTAGTTCATGAAGATGTCAACATTAGGAATTGACTGCCCAGATAAGTTAAGGTAAGGCTCACACTGTTGTGGTTTCCCTGAGCCCACACATTTGTGTGGGCACAGCAGCCCATTCATTTGAATGGGCTGTGATTATCTATGGAAATCGCAGGGAAAAGGTCTCTGTACCTCTTCTTCTAAAATCATAGATGCAGGGAAACTGCATAATGTTATGTGGTTTCCAGTGCATTAATTCCTAATGGCACCCCCACACGGCAGTGCATTTTTGTGCAGGAAAGTGTGTAATTGCACGGTCATACGCCTGCATATAGTGTGAATCTAGCCTAATTTTAGAGCACAAGAGTTAAATGGTTGCGGTGTTCCAGTGACCTGCAGATGTATTAAAAGGGGTTGTAAACCCTCATTTGTTTAGAAAAGTCATACTTGCCTCCACTGTGCAGTTCGTTTTGCACAGAGTGGCCTTGAACCTCCTCTTGTGGGGTTCCCCAGCGGCGCTGGTGGCTCCTCCCTGCATCAAGTGTCCATGTTGAGGAAGCACCCTCCTTGGTGGACACCTGTGCGTGCACGCTGTCCCGCATCTGTGTCCATTCACACAGAATGCAGGACTGGGCCCCACTGCGCTATCATTGGATTTGATTTACGGCAGCAGGAGCCAATGGCTGCACTGCTATCAATCAGGACACAAGACACCAGCTACAGATGGTGTGGTTGTTCCCAGCCAGAGAAAAGATCCATGTCAGGTAATTAAAACGGGGGGGGGGGGGGGCTGCAGCACTACAGAAGATTTTTCACCTTAATGCATAGAATGCATTAAGGTGAAAAACAATGAGGGTGTACAACTCTTTCAATGGCATGTTGTAAAGGATTCCATAATAGGTTAATGAGTGTCGTGTTCTATGGCAGAGTTGAATTTGCTATGTAATGATGACTTGGCTGTTTGTTTTTTTTTTTTTTTTTTTTTTTTTTTTTTTTTTTCTTTCGTGGCTTGTGCATTGGGAAATGCTTTCTATTAGAGTTCTGTATGTTTGCTTTGAAGGACAAGTTCACCTTTTAAAAAAAAATGCACACTTTTTGCAGGTTAAAGTGCTTTTATTTTTATTGGCAGTCTGGAAAGCCTTGCACCCACTGTCAGCACATCACGGGTGCTAGGCAGGGTTCCTGCGGACTGTCAGTGTATCTGTCTGCTCATAGCGGCAGGCAGTTACACAATGACAGGAATCGTCAAACGACCTAGGGCGTTCACCAGCGCTCTGGTAGTTCATTGAAAACTACAAGCTGACAGGTTTATTTAACTATATAAAGGAAAAAACTGAACCCCGCACTGAGGACCCAGGCGAGTTAACTGCTAAAATAAAGTGTGAAATTGAAGACTTGCCTGCATGTAAGAAGATTTCCGCTGCTGACTTCATGTTCTGTCAGATTAGGAGACCTATTGAACGGCCGTATTGGAATGGATAGCACATGCAATAAGCAATTTTGTTCGCAAAATCACTTCTGTTGCATTTTCTGATGGGTAGTGATATTCTGATAGAACACTGGCTGCTGGAACCCAAGAGGAAGGGGCAGGCCCCGGCTGGTTTGTATTTCTGGTCTTTGCAGGCCGAAAGACTGGGAAGATTTAAAACAGCTGGATGTCCACTGTGCCCTCTGCAAGCATGGAACTGGTGTTGGTGGGAGCAGGCCCAGTTGAGCATGGGCTCCTGTTCCTTTTTGTCCTTCTTTTTTTTTTTTTTTTTTTTTTTTTTTTTAATATATATTTTTTGCAGTCGAAAAATATCTCTCCCATGGGATTTGTTGCATAGAAATCACACAATTACAAAGTGGTGTATAAAAAGTAAGAACTTTTATTGAACAGGTTTTAAAGTTGGCTGGTCTAGACACTTCATGTCCTGATCTTGTACCATTCCTATAATATACATATACTGCAGGGATACATGAAGTTATAAAAAAAATGCATATCCACCAAGTCAACCCAAAACGTTTCAACTTGTATAAAGTCTTCATCAAGGGATAGGGAAGTGGAAGCAATCCTACATTCATAAAATAAATGCATAATGAAATTTACATTAAATTTTAACAGATTGTACATTATTTTGCTATTTTCATGATAATCAAAGCAAGTATAATGCACTTAGAAAGATATGAACTTGACTGGATGTCCAGACCGACAAATGGCTGTGGTGCAGACCACACGGGTCTCAGCCCAACCCAGACCTCAAGCCCCACAGAAGATCAATGGCTATAAAGCAGAAGGCAACAGGCGGCTTGCTTGCATTCACTGAAATGAATCAAAAGATATATACTCTTTAGCTGATCCATAACCTTTTTTGAAAGGTATTATAATTTATAGATTCTTATAGGCGTTTGTTATTTAAGTATTTGTAGTAGTGTATATAAATTTAAAACAATATGGATAGAGGGCACAATATTCTATCAATTCAGAGCCCTCCTTTTTGGACTGTCCTCGGCTCTGAGGATCTTCACCAAGATCATGGTAAAGGCCTTGGCACCTCTGATGCGGGGGACAGCAGTCATGTACAAGCTCTCGCTGTTTACCAGCTCCAAGGAACAGTTGATTGATTTAGAAGATGGGGTCCATATCAACATTGGGCCTCCTTATGTCCTCCATTCCAACAGTTCAATAAGCTTGCCTGCATTCAAAGCAATTTGGAGTCCTTGGAAAAACATATCACAATTTCCTCTTGGGTCAGCAGGTATTTGAGAAGCATTGTGTCCTGTCTTTTTGTTCTAATCCTCAGAATGAGAAAGAAAGTTCTTTCCACTCTTTTAGATGTCAGACGTTGTCTGCTTTATTTGGATGGGGTGAAGGAGTTCAGGAAATCCAATCACCTTTTTTAGTTAGTTTTTTCAGACAGAAAAAGGGTCAGCAAGCTTCCGAAGCAAGATGGATCGAGCAGACCATTACTATAGCCTATGAGTAATCCGGTAGAACGGCTCCCCCAAGCCTCAAGGCACATTCTACTCGGGCTCTGGCGACCTCTTGGGCAGAAAGAGCTGGAGCATCGGCAGAGCAGCTACGTGGTCAAGCCAGAGCACCTTCCTGAGGCACTACAGGGTGGAGTTGCTGTCTCCTCAGGATCTGGCCTTTGGTAGAAAAGTTCTACAGGCTGTTGTCCTGCCCTAAGGTAGGCCTGAGCTACTCGGGGTGCCATCCTGGAAGACGACTTGAGGAAATAACCTGTTACACTTACCGGTAAGAGTATTTCTGGGACGGCAGGCCTACTTCCCACCCATTCTATTGGTGTGGTTGTACTAATATATGAATTAAAGTTCCCAGAAATAGTTACCAGTAAATGTAAAAGGTTCCTTTTTTTTTTTTTTTTTTTTTTTTTTTGCTATAATATCCCAATTTTTTTCCCCTCAGTTTAGGCCAATATGCGTTTTACATATTCTTGGTAAAAAAAAAATCACAATAAGCATATATTGATTTGCGCAAAAGTTATAGCGTCTACAAATGGGATTTATGGCCCCCCCCCCCCCCTTCAGGACTGCGATATTGCAGTGGACAAATCGGACACTTGACACATTTTTTTTGGATCAGTGCTATAAAAATGCACTGATTACTGTATAATTGACACTGGCAGGGAAGGGGTTAACTGTGTTCCCTAGGTGTGTTCTAACTGTAGGGGGATGGGACTGACTAGGAGAGTGAGATCGGTGTCCATACTTAGTATGAACACATGATCTGTCTCTACTCCCCTGAAAGAACTGGAATTTGTGTCTTTACACACATTCTCGTTCTGTAACAAGCAATCGTGGGTGCCCGGCAGTCATCATGCCTGCTGGGCACTTGCATCGGCTCCAGGTACACGCTTCAGGGGCACGTGCTGGCAGAGGCATCTTAAAGAGCCAACCTACAGCTACGACGGCTCGTGCAGGGGAGCCAACCTGCCGCACTATAACTGTGGCGGCTGGTCCAGAAGCAGTTAAAAAAAAATATCATCTCTACAAAAACTTGTGGCAAAAAATAAATCTTCCATGGACTCAACATGCCTCTCAGCAAATACCTTGGTGTTTACATTTCCAAAAGTCATTTGAGGAGTGTTTGAACTGTCCTGGCATTTTAGGGCCTCTAAAAACAGTGTATGGCCAGCGTTAGTAGTGTCTACCACACTCCTAATGTTGGACGTGCAATTTAGCTTCCTCCATTCACATCAATCGATGTGGATAAAAATCTCTGCCAGAAGAAATTATATGCTGAAGCATAGGAACTACTGCCCACTGACCCCATGCATCTAATGCAATAAACTCGGTGTTTTTTGTTTTCTCATCTGCAGAAAAATCTACTGCTGCAGGCACTGACTGATGTATGTATTCTGAGTGTGTAGCCCCATACTACTGTCAGAGTACACAGATCAGTTCTGCAGCTGATTGCCATTTCTACAAAGCAAACGGTTAAAACACAGTAATGTAATAAAATGACTTTAAAGTGTTACCAAACTCAAAGCAGTAAAAGTGTCTATGCAGTAAAGCATACTTGCTATGGAACCTAATGGGTGTATTTTCCACATTGTGCAAGAAGGCTGTTTGATCCTGTCTTCTCTGATCCTCCCCTTCCACAGTCCCCAATCTGCTGATAGAACAATAGAACAGAGCCCTAGGAGGCACTCTACACATGCAAAATTTGGTGTGTGTGTTTTTTTTTTTTTGTTTGTGATCAGCACTGTCCAGACAGAGGGTCAGGGGTCCTGCAGCCTCCTAGGACAGTCAGAACAAACTCCTACAAGCTTCGACAAGTGGATCGACCACTTCAAAAAACACTTGGTAGGCTGTGTACTGAAGAAGCTGTCAGAAGGGGAGGGGGGAAAAAAGGATGGTAACTGAGTACCTAGGCACCAAGGGCCATAAGATAAAGGACCAGGAGAGGATGCCAAGGGCTGTGTAAATTTGGGTAGAGTACAATTCCTACTCTTCTAGGATGAGCCCCATTAAATTAGTGGGTACTATGTCCAACTGGTTAGGTAATGTGACACGGTGCACTTCTTGTGACATGTATGCATTCCTTGAGCATCCAGTTGAGGGTGAATACTGCTGCACAAAATGTAATCGGGTTGCTTCCTTGGAAGCCCAGGTCCTGAATCGAGGGGAGCAGCTGGCAACACTGAGCCCAGGTTCACACCTATGCAAATTAGATGCAGCTTACACCGCATCTAATTCGCAGGACATTTTAAAATGCATTCATATGAATGCATCTGGTTCACATATGTGCGTTGCATTCGCACTGCGCAAAAAACGTGTGCTTTTTTGGGCATTGCGGTGCGAACTACAAGCCTGTTATCTCCTATGGGAATGCATCTGATTCGCAGATACATTGCGTTCTGAACAAGGATTTTCTACTTCTCCTCACTACACCTCCCCCTCTCCCTGCTCTCTGATCCTGAGCTAAAATGCAATGATTCCGTTGAACAGGAGATTTATATCTCCCCAGTGAAACCTGAGCTTCAATTCGCACTGCACATGTGTGAAACCGGGCTGAAGCATCTTCAACCTGAAAGCGTGTTTGGAACATACCCATCAGGTTCTTGAAGGGGCCAGCACAGAGGCAGGTGGAGATACAGGGGTGCAGGCACACAAGCAGAGAAGTTGGGTGACAGGCGGGGTAGAGGGGGGGGGAAAAGCATTAGGGAGGCCAGCTCTGAGTTGGAACATTCCATTAAGTACGCCCTGTTGTGTGATGTGGAGACAAGTCAAGTGGTGGCATTGCTGGAGCAGAGCGATTCCCCTAGCTGCCAGGGGAAAAAACTCCAGACCAGATGTAATGCTAGACAGCAATGAGCAAGGTTCAGCAGGTAATATTGGGGGCATTAGTGGCAGGGTGACTAGTATACCTAAACACAAGGTAAGTTGTCAATTCCCAATTGCAGCCTCAACAACAAACTAAAGTGGCATGCTTGCATAAGTTGACCATGTACAAATAGTACCCCTTTTAACAAGTCTGACTTCAAGTCCATACTATCTTGCCACTGCTCCCCATGTAATCTGGGCATTCAGGGGGGCTCCCCCCCCCCCCCCAGTAAAAGGCCAGTAAAATGTACCAGGGTATATAAAAATCTGCACGATTTTAGGAAAGGTAATCTAAGAGGGGACAAATCAAGTTACAGTTCCTAACCTCGCTGCAAAATTGAAATGTGCTCCAGCGTGCTCATATTTGTGCACTATGGTGTTCTGTAAAGAACTGTGGGGTATTCACAATGAATTACAACGCACTAGTTTAAATGTTCTATATTACAAGGATACTGATGGTTCAGTGCTGTAAGAGCTAGGGTACATTGGTTTTGCCTTGTTCCACCTATGCAAAGCGATCTGACTGACCTTAGTTGAACTTTAAAGCCCATGTACAACAGTCCTAATGGTCTTTGTGTTTTGACTCACTGATTTAAAAGGGTTCTTTTGTAAACTTTACCTCTCCAGGCCAGACAGTTTAGTTGAGTGGTGACCCTGTCACTTGTTAGTAGAGATGGTATAGTGCTCACCAGTGATAGTTTCTCAGTTGTGTATTCATGTCCCATTTCTGATGTGTTATGTATGCTTTGTGGGTTGCATCTTAATCATATTTTCTTTCAATGTAGGAAGAAGATGGACCAGTAACCGTTACCGGTCAAATCACTGGCCTGACTGATGGGAAGCATGGCTTTCATATCCACACATATGGAGATAACACTAATGGTATGTGCGGTTACTTGGATATCACTCTGCCTGCTGTGATTGCTTGCCATTGCTGGATGACTTTCATAATGGGATTTTGGCTTTTACTTGCATATTTACACTGCAGTTTAGTGTGAATGACCAAGGGAAACTCTATAGGTCCATTAATACCTACATGTGTGCTGCATGCGCGCTGAACAGTGAATCATTTTCTAAGCAAGGTTGGTGGAACGGTGTATCAGTTTAAATTTGTGTGGGGTGTTTTTTTTTTTTTTTTTTTTTTTGAGATATGAACAGTTCATACCTGATGATGAGGTTAGTAGTACCTGAATGTATCTGTATTCTGTGCATGTTAAGTGTACAAGCTAAAGAAACAGAGGGGGAGAGACCCCCCCCCCCCCCCCCCCAGCCTTTAAAGTTACCTTACAGATTTACCCACCTCATCAGCACTTTTTCTGCACTTTGCAGTAGGAGGCAAACCTTTCCAGTTAGCCATACTGCCATTTTGGTTTATTCTGTGCCCAGAGTATTCACATCTTGCACCTTGGGGGCATCCAGGTCACAGGGTGCTTTGAGGTCTTCTGAACTAGTTTCCCTGCTATCTGCAAAAGTTCACAAGACCCTTCAGACATCTGGTTGAGTAATCCAAAAATCTGCTCTCCAACCTTCCCTTTGCATGGAATACTTAGGCCTTATTCTAGACACAGCCCAAGCAAAGGTATTCCAGAAAACCAAGCCCACTCCCTCAGACCTTGAGCTGAAAGAAGCTCCCCTCGTTGAGCTTCTCCATAAGTCCTGGGTCTCATGGTGGCCTCCTTTTGGGAATTTGGAACAACCTTATTCCACACAAGGCCTCTCCCAACCAACAGATGTTGGCATGGAACAGAAATACCCTCTTGTCAGTAAAATTCCATTCTCTCACTGATCAGTCAACTCCAGTCATGTTGATTAGAAGACAGATTTATTACAAATGTACCGATACATAGGGGTGAGCTCTGTACACAGCAAGGAGTTTCAGCAGAGTCACACAGGAACCCTTTTACACATTTCATTTTATAGCAGTATTTGGCAAGCTGCCATTGGCTAAGGCACACTGGTGACTCATGGTGCATCGTCAGCTTTATTTGTCAAATCCAGCATGTCTTTACACAATATTTCCTATTATGGTAAACTTTTGCTAGTTCTTGAAATATTGCATAAACAATAAGTCAGCGCCATTTTAGCTAGAAAAAGAGCATATAAGGAACAAGGCAAATGTCGCTATCACCTGTAATTCTTTGCATATTTCTTATCACCTCTCCACCTGCATGTGCCCCTACCCAGCCAGGCAAGTAACTGTTAGCTTGATCTCCAATCCAGCCTTGGCAGTGGGGAATTGGTCTTCACCATACCACTTGAAGCTGATAACAGATGCTAGTTTCTCAGGCTGGGGAGGATTGTTAAATCTTGGCATTTGGGGAACGTGTTCACCTGAGGAGGCCAAACTTCTCAACATCTTGGTGCTCAGAGCAAATAAAATGTTGGTTGTACCCTAATGAGAGGTATAGAGGAAACAGCCTAGTATTGCATAGTGTAAATTCATCGATCCGGGGAGAAATGCAGACTGTGGTCTAGAGAATCGGTGTTGGAGGATAAAGAGACCAGCACACGATGAATAGGGATTAGTCGTCAATGCAGGTGGAGGGGCCATCTGTCCCAAATTTTGTTGTACTTAGACAGCGTGTGTGTGTTGGTTGTGTTTGGTTTTTTTGTGTGGGTGTTTTTTTTTTTTATTTATTTATTTTTTTTTTTTAATATGGGAGGGTGGAGTTGACGGCCTTGATCCACTTGGGGGTGTTGCTTTGATCCAGGTTTTAGCTATTTGCATCCTGACCAAGAACAGTGTTTCCTGCAGAAATATATTAAGATACTTTTCCTCCTTGGGGCTGGAGAGGAGGCCTAGCAAACTTTGGCAGGGGCATATGGTCAGGGGGATCCCATATGGTCATGGATGAACTTCACCTGCGACCAGTATCCTTGGAGGGAGGGGTAGGACCATAGTAGGTGGTAGAATGTTCCCTCTGGGTCTTCACTTTTTGGGGCGGGCTGGTCTATGATCCGGTTTGTATTTGGATAAGCGAGTTGGGTAGTACCTGTGGAGAATGTAAAGGTGGGTGAGGCGGTTGGACAATTTAGGGGACACTTATCTACAAGAGGCCAGTGCCTCTTCCCAGTCCTTATCCACCATGTCTCCCATCTGGATTTCAGATGGGCTGGAGCTGTGGCTGCCGGTAACATGAGGTGGTTGTAGAATACGGAGATTTGTTTTTTAGGATCACGGCCATTGATCGCTTCCACCAGGTACAGTGTTTCAAAGCTGGGGATTGAGTCATGAATTGGGAGTGGCTGAGTTGGAGATAATGGAAGAACATATGATTGGGCACATCGAACCTGTCTTTTAACGCTTGACATGACCTGAACGAGAAATATGACATCTATCTATAGATGATGGTCGGATACAGTTAGCAGTTCGGGCAGAAGTGGGTTGTCCAACAGTGGTGTGTGTGATGCATGGGGAGCCTTGGTGGTGGACATAGCCAATTGCCAGATTTTGCAATGGTATGCAGCTCCTGTTGACTCTCAGTTGTCACATAACAGCACCTGGAAGGGACGGGGCACTGGGCTGGAGATCGAGGCGCAGACAAGTGTGGAGTACCTGTCTCTATCCATTTGGTTGTAGTAAGTGGGATAACTGAGGCAACATAGTACAGGGCCAAATCTGGAAGGGCAGTGCCACCATGTAGACTGGACACTTCAGAGCGTGCCATCATAATTTGTGTCGGGATGGGCCCTAGACAAGTGTTAAGATTAGATTCCATAGATTTAAAGATGCAGGTAGGGATGTACAGGGGGCATACCAAAAATGGTAGAGCAGTTTGGTAAGGAGAATCATTTTCACCAGGTTAATGCACCCCAGGTCTGGGTTTTGGTTTTCAAGAGGTCATATAGGGGTTCTAAATTGAGGCTTGTGTATTCTGTGAGGGATTTGGAAATTTGTACTCCTAAATACTTAATCTTGCTTGCTCTGACCAGGGGGAGCATGGCTTGGTCTGCTGTGGGGGCTTCTACATCCAGTGGAAGGATCTGGGACTTGGACCAATTGATCTGTAGTCCAGATTACTCCCAAAATTGCTTTATAGGCTGCAAAGTCACTTGAAGGGAAGGGCCAGCATCCTCCAGGTAGTGAAGCATGTCGTCTGCATAGACTGAGGACCTCAGACACCCATCCCACGTGGAGTCCTTTACCGCTTCAGCCCCAGAAGATTTTAAACCCTTCCTGACCAGAGCACTGATTTGGCAATGCGTCGCTTTAACTGACAATTGCTCGGTCATGCGACGCTGCACCCAAACAATTTTTTTTTTTTTTTTTTTTTTTTTTATCGGGACTTATGGTGACATTATGGCAGAGACATCGGACAATTTTGACACCTTTTTGGGACCATAGGCATTAATACAGCGATCAGTGCTATAAACTGCATTGATTACTGTAAAAATGTCACTGGCAGTGAAGCAGTTAACACTAGGGGGCAATCAAGGGGTTAATTATGTTCCCTGTTTGTGTTTTTCTAACTGCAAGGGGTGGGACTTTGTAGGGGAAGAGATTGCATTTCATACTCTGTATGAACAGACGATCTGTCACTTCTCCCCACGAGAACAGGGAACTGTTTACACACAGATCCAGGTTCTCTGTCAGCAGTGATCGTGGGAGCCTGGCGGTGATCGTGACTGCTGGGCATAACGTTGCTTCGCCCTGCCATTCTGCTGCAGTACAACGGTGGCTGGTCGGCAAGTGGTTAATGCCTGGGTGTGATGGCAAGGTGGTTCTACAGCCAGGGTGTACAGTAGTGGGGAGATGGGGCAGCCCTGGCAAGTGCCAGGGGAAAGGGCGAACGGGTCTGAAATCCTACCATTAACTTGGATTCGGGCAGCGGGAGCCTGTAGAGGAGTTGGGGCCGAAGCCAAAACTGCAGAGACATTCCCACAGGTAACTCCATTCCACTGAGTCAAACCAAACACCTTGGTGGTGTCCAGGCTGACCACTACGCTGGATCCAATGTTGTGTCGACTGAAGATTCATGAAGAGCCTCTGGGGATTAAACACTATCTTCTTGTTGGGCATGAACCCCGTCTGGTCAGGGTGTATTAGGATGAGAATCACTTTGTTTAGCCGCAGGGCAAGAATTTTGGCTATTTCAACATCTAATTGTAGGAGGCAGATGGGGCGGTATTACTCGGAGTGGATCTTTCCCTGGTTTGGGCATTAAAACCACCAGAGCTTCTCCCATGGATGTTGGGAGGGTGGCTGAGTCAAATATGTGGGTATATGTGGGGGGGGGGGGGGGGGGGGGATAAGGACCTCGCTGAATTGGTCGTAGGGGTAGTCCGTAGGAAACCCGGTGCTTTTGAGGGTGGGAGGTGTGCCATTGCCTCTGCTATGCAGTCAATTGTAATGGGAGCCTCGAGCAGTTTAACCTGGGTGAGGGTGGGAAAGTCCATGTCCTGAAGGATTTCAGTTGGGTTGTCGGAGTGACAGGCAGTGGAGGTATATAGGTTAGAGTAAAACCGCCTACTCATCCGCTACTTGAGAGGGGTCTGATCATATCCCCAGAGGCCCACTGAAGCATAACTACTGGGGTCTATGGTCAAGATGGGCCATGTAAGCGAGCAATTTGCCTGCGTGTTCACTGTGCTCAGATACGTTGTTTACTAAAAAAAAAATTCAGTTTGGCCTTTTCAAAGTGTAAATGGTCAGTGAGCCTAGATTGCAGTCTCACGAGGGAGGCATTGGCTGCTGACGGGTCACTGATAAGTCCAAGGGATCTCAGATATTCCTCCGCTTGTTGAAGTGCAATCTTGGAGGAGGTCTTGTGTCTAATGCATGAGGAGAGGATCATGCGGGCATGTTTGACAGTTTCCCACACCGACTCTGTCCCCTGATTGGTATGAAAAAAGTGGAACCATTCACGCCAGATACTGTCCAGGTCCAACATGGTAGTGAGCCAAAAGGGGTTCAGCTTCCACATACGGACCATAGGGTGAGTAGGCATGCGTAGGCACACCCAGTATGGGGAGTAATCAGAGCACTCTTGACACCAAACCCCACGTCCAGCAGGTCAGGCAAAAAAGCAGGCAAGACTAGGAGCAGGTCAATGCGGGACGTGGGGGGGGGGTAAAGCAAGAGTAGGCAACTGCTAATTAGCAGTTATTCAGTTGCAGCTGGCTGTTGGGCTGACAGCACACACTTTTTGGCACAATAGCCCTTGGATTTACTGACCATATAGTACCAAGGCCTGACTCCTTTAACTTGCCAAAATCATGTAATCAGCGAGGTGTATGGTTAGCTTAAACCCGTTTGTTCTGTATAGCTGGTTTATTGGATCTGTTTTATAATGTGTGTTTTGTGTCTACAGGCTGTGTAAGTGCTGGTCCACATTTCAACCCCCAAGGCAAGACCCATGGAGGTCCAGATGATGAAGTGAGGTAAATATACTTTTTATACAGTTTTTTTACTGGAAGTCATTCAAAATCAAAGTAACAGTAAATGTTAGATGTAAAATAAGAAATTACTTAGTAGTAATCAGTGTTTGCCACACTTCTAGAAAAATCAGATGGCGTAAGGGGTGTCTTTAAAAAAAAAAAAAAAAAAAAAAAATCTATCTCTCCAACATTAGAGGAAGCCTAGATGGTAGATATATATTTTTTTTTTACTGATCAAGGCTAACATGGCATCTCAGCAAAGGCTAACATGTACAATGAGCTGTGCACATTACTGCATGCTGGTGTCTAATCAGTGTTGTGTCTGTCATTACGTCAGCACGAGGACAGATCAAGTTATATGCTGCCTCTGGGCCTGGCAGACTGTGCACTGTTGCATGGAGATGTGATTATAAAACCAAACAAGGAGAGGTGGTGGCATTAGGACCGGGGAAGCCAAACTTCATTAGTTTGCTCAAATTGGCAACTAAAATCCTAAATATTACAACCCTATAGAGGTCATAGTTGATTGAATACAAGTGCAAATAAAGATGACTAGTGCGCTTAATATATTGTGCAGAAATGTTATCAGGCATTAATAATTGATGCTACTACAGTTGGCAGCATCTGGGTGATGTCGCTTCCAGCTGCTACCAAGACTTGAAGTCCTGGTGAGAGGACCGCAGTATATGTTTTCCTAATGTGTGATTCCTTATGAAATATGAGTGTAATATTTAAAGGGGTTGTAAAGGTAATTTTTTTTTTTTTTTTAAAATAACAAACATATCATACTTGCCTTCACTGTGCAGCTCGTTCTGCACAGAGTGGCCCCGAACCTGGTCTTCTGGGGTCCCTCGGCGGCTGTTTCAGCTCCTCCCCGCAAGCATTTACCACCTTAATGCGAGCTCCCTCGCATGGTGGTGAGTGCTTGCGGGCGCGCTCCCGTGATGCAGCCGGCGGCTATAGCCGCTCGCTGTATCACTCGGCCCCGCCCCCCGGCGCGCAGCGTCATCGGATGTGATTGACAGCAGCGTGAGCCAATGGCTGCGCTGCTTTCAATCCATCCACTGCAGCCAATCAGCGACCAGGCTGAGCTGCAATGAGGACGAGCAGCGAAGATTCGAGGCGTCAGGTAAGTAAAACGGGGGGCCTGGGGGCGGCGGTACTGTCAAGTTTTTTCACCTTAATGCATAGAATGCATTAAGGTGAAAAATTTTTTATCTTTACAACCCCTTTAAATTGACTGTTATATTGATTAATGGCCCATACACATGATCCAAATATCATACGACAGATCGTACGACTGCTTTCGCTTGATAGTCGGAAGTAGAAATTGAATAGCTAAAGTCACAAATCCGAAGTGATGTCATGTGTTGTAATGTATTTATTGTATTTTTGGACGACAACTATACTGACTAAACAAATCGTATGAGGAAAATTTTCGGGTATGTCCGATCGAATAATATCTGAACGGTCGTGATCTGCTGTCGGAAGTGTACACACGATCTGAAAATCGTACGATTCTTCCTCGGACGACCGTTTTCATACGATATTTGGATCGTGTGTACGGGCCGTTACACTATGGGAAGCAATCTAATTCTGGTTTACTGTGGAGAGGATTGTGGACATTTGAGGATTGTCCAACTAAGTTCTTATAGACCAGGGATATGCAATTAGCGGACCTCCAGCTGTTGCAAAACTACAAGTCCCATCATGCCTTTGCCTCTGGGTGTCATGCTTGTGCTGTCAGTCTTGCTATGCCTCATGGGACTTGTAGTTCTGGAACAGCTGGAGGTCTGCAAATTGCATATCCCTGCTATAGACCTGTGAGTAGGTCTACACTCAAGGTGAGTGACCATTCTGCATATACAGTAGGTGGAGTCAGTTCACTGACTAATCGGACTAGTCGAGCATGGATTGTGCGTTCAGTGTACTAGTTAACATGATTTGCACTTGTTTTAGGAGTCAACTATAATGTACTATGACTATAATTTATATATCTATATCTCTTATTTTAGTTGCTAATTTGAGCAAGTGCACCAATGGTTTCACTTTTTGTTCACAAGCATACATGTCTTTAAAAACAAAAACAAACACATGATGCATAGTAACTTTTTCATTAAAAATCCCTCTTGGTTTGCTACAAGGGTGGTCTTTGTAGCACATACAATCCATCTCGCTTTGCATACTCCAGCAGTCCCGTTTTTTTATTGCAGAGTCCCATGAGGCATTGCAAGACTAATGGCTGCAACTACTTAGAGGCATGATGGGATTTGTAGTTCTGCAATAGCTGAAGGGCTGAATTTTGCCTACCCCTGCCTTGGGTTAACTTCTGTGAGCTAGTTTTTCTTTTACCACTTGGTGACTTTGCTTGGTTTTCTACCTGGCATTTTTGGAATGGTTTAACATCGACCAATAGAATAAATTAACCAGTGGATGGGCAGAAACCTAACTCCTGCCAGTTGCAAAGTTTATTCAGCTTTGTTTTTTTTAGAATTTCATATGTACTTTGAGATGGTTTGCCACAGCTGCGAACCTACCTCAAGCTCAGGTAAGTGCTCCTACCTCAACCTAAGGACATTGACATGACCTTCAGGTTTATGGAACGCTACCCATTTCAATCACTGTCCTTTAATGTGGTTAGATTGTGCCTACAGGTCCAGCTGCCTTATCTTGCCTATGGGGGGGAACAAACGGCCGGCCTAAACTGTACAGAGAACATTTTCTGTGAATGAAGCCTTTACTCCTGGGTGCTTCTTGCATGTTCAACTATGTAGGTGTCCTTTTTGAGCTGAGCTGTCTTTGTCTTTCAGGCATGTTGGAGACCTTGGAAATGTAACATCAGCTGGTGGCGTTGCTGATATTAATATTAAAGATAAACTAATTAGTTTAAAAGGAGAGCATTCTATCATTGGACGCACAGCAGTGGTAAGTGATACTGCACCTCAAACACTACAGGGTGCAGATACAAACAATATGTACATTGCCTGCAGCAACTTGGGTTTAAAGAGTGTAAACCTTCATACACTATCCTATACCCACAATCAATCTAGAGCACCCCAGGGTTCCTTCTGGGTGTGGGTTTTTTTTTTTTTCTTCCCCAGGGGTGCCTTGGAAAGATGCACAAATTGTCATCAAGCCAGTTGGTGGGTCAAAGCTACTGGTTTACTGTGCAGCATTACAACCTTGGATTGCTGGCCCATATGGTATCCAAATGCTGAAGTCAGTGGTTGATGAAGATGTTGGATGCCTGAGGTTGTCCTTGTTTTCCCCTCTCCGCCAGCACTGGGGCCATGTTGGCTGAGAGAAGGGAAACTGGTTACTAGTCAGTAGCAGTGTGCAAAGGGGTATTTTGCTTTGTAAGCATATATTGTCTCTTATGTTGGGTGTCCTACATGTGTGGGTGTTGCTGCATTGTGTAAAACCTAGTTTACATTTTTTTGAATGGGGTGAGGTTGTACAAAATTGTGAAGGGTGCCTCAATTGAGGTTGAGAATCACTCTTCTGAAGGAAGGCAAACAGAAGCATGGTCCAGTTTGCTACAGCAGGGGGAAAATCCTTCATGATTCCATGGGAGGCAATTTGATATTTTCTGGTTAAACTACACTTTTTTTTTTTTTTTTCCCCTGCATCCACAGGTTGTTTATCGCACACAATCCAGTGGCTGCAGCCACCTGGATTGTGTGTGAAACTGACAAGCGGGCTCCTGCCTGTCACATGACAGCATTTGGGTGGCTCCACTGCTGCCCGATCGCTCACACACCCCTGATACCGGTGGCTCACCATGCTTACCAGACTCCGCTTGCCCATCAGCCTGGGAGCTCCATAATGGGTTGCCGGTGGCTGCAGGGGAAGAGGGACGCACGTCCACTCCTCCCCTTTGTGTGACCTGGAAAGCGATGTTACTTTGGAGTCAAGCTCTCAGTGTTATCAGCTAGCTCAGTCACGAAATGATTTGCAATGTGATTTGCATTGCAAAACATTTTAGTGAAGCACAGGGTAAACATGCAGGGTCTTTTAGACCCTGCATATCTCCAATAGAGTACCTGGCACCTAAAATATCACTTGGACTTTTTGTGAGGAGAAAAAAATCCTCGCATCTTTATTCTAAGCAAAAAAATTGTGATTTTTGATTTTGGCCAGGATCATGCTGCTCTAATGTACACCAGTCTTTCACTATTGAATTGTGTTAAGACTCTTCCCTGAAGTGAAAGTCCCTTAGGGCCAATTCACCTTATTCGGTATGGTGCTTGTCATGTAATAATACTTTCTAGTTTGCAAACCAATATTTTTTATTTGTATGCTAATCTCCATATGCCTTATTGATAACAAGTTTTGCTCTGAGTTTAGTTTTGGGTGTGGATTGGAGAAAAAGGTTGTAGTGGAAAGTCTTTAAAACAATCTATCAAAGTTGGCAAACCTATAAAAAAAAAAAAAAACCGTACTCCTTATTTTATATTCAATGTTATATACTTTTTTTTTTTTTTTTTTTTTAGGTCCATGAGAAGGAAGATGACTTGGGAAAAGGTGGAGACAATGAGAGCCTGATAACTGGCAATGCTGGTGGGCGTTTGGCCTGTGGAGTCATTGGAATTTGCCAGTGAAATGGAATTGTATGTCATTGTTTCAGTTTAACCACTGCATATTACACTTGTTCTGTTTTTGTCTGCAGTATGGTTCTGTCATTCAGTTCTAGTAAATCTCAAGTGCTGTTAGCAACTGGTGCATTGCAAAATTTTATATAAAAACACTGGTAACATTAAACTTTGTGGGGTGTGTGTTTTTTTTTTTTTTTTTGTTTTTTTTTTGAATTGGTGAGAAAAAAAACCTTAGCAACAACTGAAAGGACCCAGAACCAAAAAAAGGTCCCAAGCATTGCCTAGGGCAGGGATATGCAATTAGCAGACCTCTAGATGGTGCAGAACTAAAAGTCCCATGAGGCATGACACCATGGGACCTAAAGTTTTTTTGCAACAGCTGGAGGTCTGATAATTGCATACATCTCCTACTGCAGATGTACAGCTGAATCTAGGCAAAGGAGTGCTTGGCACCTTACATAAGGTGTACTCCTGTTCAGGAAGAATTGCAGACAACCTTTAAACGGTATCACTCAAAATTACTTTTCCAGTAACAACTTTTTATGTCTGTTAGATGCTTTTACAGGAAGACCCATGTGAAAATATACTATTGAGTTCAGTAAAAGTGTACTATCTTCTGGCTGTGACATGTCTAAAAAGAATATTAGGTCTCTGGTGGTATGGGAATTAGTCCCCTGTCCCCAAACTCTGCAACTAGAATGAAAAAGAGAATCTGATGGTCCTCCTTACAAAGCACTAATGGCTTTCTTTTGTTTTATAAAATACTGAATGTGGTACACAGGCATCTCTACATGCTGCAGTGGCAGAGGATCTTGGGAGGAATGATTGCTGGAAACTGTCAAAAAAACAAGGGGTATAATGTTTGAGACTTGCAGTATCTCAGTGAGTACACTCCTCACATTTTTGTAAATGGTTTCTTTTCATGTGACAACACTGAAGAAATGACACTTTTCTACAATGTAAAGTAGTGAGTGTATAGCTTGTATAACAGTGTAAACTTGCTCTGTCCCCTCAAAATAACAACACACAGCCATTAATGTCTAGACCGTTGTAAACAAAAGTGAGTACACCTCTAAGTGAAAATGTCCAAATTGGGCCCAAAGTGTCAATATTTTGTGTGGCCACCATTATATTCTACATGTCACAAAGCTAAAATCATCTCACCACTGGTTTCTTGAACATGAAAATGAGGACACTGGGGGGGCAGGAGGCTGAGCCTAGCGGAGCAGACATGCATTGTTAGAGCTCCACACCGCTGAGAAGAGAAGGACAAAGCGGAGCCTGCAGGCTCAAAAGGTATCCATTTGAACCTTTTTGCCCCAGGGAACAAACTGTGAAAGTTTGGGCAGGAAATATGGTACTGGGAGGAAACCGTGGCAGAAATAAAAATCACCTCACAAAGAGCTCACAGGCACTCACTGCAGCTGAAGCAGCTCCAGTCACCTCACAAGATACAGCATCAGGGCGCTCACACAGACAGAAAATGTCACAGCAAGACTCTCCATTTGAGTCAGATACAGAACAAATCCTCTCACAAACTTCTCCACAAGCCTCCTCAGTATCCCCAGTAATATTATTACAATTTGAAAAGATGCTTCATAAGGCTTTAAAACAAACCTCAGACCAAATAACAAAAAGCCTAACCAAAGAAATAAGAGAGCTGGGAAACCGCACCACAGCCTTAGAAATAAAAATGGATGAAATTGAAATTACAACCCAAGAAAATATAACAGAATTGGAACAATTAAAAAAAGAGAATTTAATACTTCAAACTAAGCTCGAAGATTACGAAAATAGAGCCAGACGTTCAAACTTGCGCATAAGGGGAATACCTGAAACTGTGACAGACCTGCAATCTACTATTACTGCTCTATTACAAGAACTAAAGCCAGATATCCCTATTGAACGTTTAGAACTGGACAGAGTACACAGAGCCCTCACAGCCAAAAAGAAAGATGGACCCCCACGTGATATAATCACAAAATTTCATTATTACAGAACGAAAGAACAAATACTAATTGCTGCAAGAGAAAAAAAGGAACTTAATTTTCAAGGACACAATTATCAAATTTTTGCTGACCTATCCCAACTTACTATTACTAAAAGACGATCCATGAAACCCCAACTAATGGAACTGCAACGCCACAACATTATGTATCAATGGGGCTTCCCCTTTTCAGTCAGATTTAACTACCAAGGTACAATTTACAGAAGCAGATGAACTACAACAAACCCTTTTAAAATTAAATCTGACAGAACCCACAAGCAGCAACACTCCCACACGCAGAAGAATGGCGTCATCTTCACCTTCAGGCAGCACCCAGAAAATTTCAGAACAAAATGGAAATCATCATTCTCACAAAAGAGGCCGTTATGCCACATCATCCATGGACCAAGAAGATTCAATGGACTGACATCCTAATTCCTGATATCTCTTCATTTATTATACTAAGAGATGGTTCTCTATAAAAAACCTATATTTATAACTGAATGTAACTGCATTTTGATAGTCACACACTGTGTGGGATCATGTTACATTCCAGTTATATTTCTTATTACTTCTGATTCATATAGCCTTAGAATATATAAGTGAATTAAGGAAATTCTTGTTCAGTTATATATTATCAGGTAATAACAATAGATTTATTACTTTTTAGGACAAATATGTTCAATAATCCAGAAGTAATGGAAGCTTTTTCTTTCTTTTCTTAAAACAAATATATTATTACCTAACTAGTTCCTAGAATTATGTTTTTGTTTATTCTAATCTGAAGCAATACAACCTCAATTTTATGAGTTAACATATCTAAACAGTTACATATGAATAAAATTGTAATTGTTTACTCTAAAAGGGTTAAAATCCCAAAATAATTCAAACTATCTTCATCAATACCAAAGTTATTAACAGTACCTTTCTAACTGAATTATTTAGCCTAGGGCAAGACTAACCATATACAACCACCCTGGAATAAATAATTTCAACAAAAACTATATTCTGCACTCCAATTAATGAAACATCATTTTGATGTCTTTTGACATAGCACTTCTCTCCTGTAAGCGGAAGATCCGTGTACCCCCATTAGCCCTCCTCATTCTCCCAACCATATTATGTGGGAGTGTGACGAAGGCACTTATTCCCCTGAGAGAGATATTTATTCTCTTTCACGGGTAAATTGTGATTACTTGCAAAAAATAATTTATACAATGTATCATCTAATCTCATATGTTTTTTGTTTACTCTTTACTCCAGAATTCACTGGTTTCTTTTCTATCTATTCATCTCTTCAGTCCACACAGGTTGATCTGCGCAGTCAGCTCTGCATAACAAAAAGTAAGTCAAAACTATTTGATCTATTGCCATGGCACCACTGAATATACTTTCCCTGAATGTTCAGGGAATAAATGTCCCTCAAAAAAGGACCAAAGCCTTCCGTACTTTCCATAACAAGAAGGCTCACATAGTATGCCTCCAAGAAACACACTTCACCAAAGATTCTACTCCAAAATATATTTCTCCTTTTTATCAACAAATTTACACGGCTTCTGCCTGTACCAAGCAAAGGGGAACTCTAATTGCATTTCACCGATCCACACCATTCACCTTATCATCAGAAATTAAAGACCCAGAAGGTAGATACCTGATACTCATGGGTTATATAATGGATACAGCAATCACGGTGATTTCCTACTACGCTCCTAACAAACAACCTACACCATTCCTCTCACATATATTACAAATGATTAATACACACAAAATAGGAACAGTGATAATGTGTGGGGATTCGAACCAGGTCCTCCTCCCATTTCTAGATAAATCACCTTTTACACCATCCAAAATAACCTCTAGATTACCTTTTTCTCAACTTCTTTCCAAATACAATCTGGTAGATTCATGGAGAGAAAGTAACCCAATGAAAAAGAAATTCACTTATTTCTCGCACCCTCATCAAACCTTCACCAGAATAGATCATATTTTTCTAACAATAGGAATGATACCAGAAATTATTGCATCAGATATAATTCCGATTCCGTGGTCTGACCATAATGCAGTATACACTACTATAGCCTCAGCCATACCAAAAGCGCATGACCCAACGTGGTACTTACCGGACATAATGCTCAAACACCCACTACATCAGATGGCCATTGAACAAGCTTTAAAGGAATACATATCAATTAATAATACAACAGACATCTCCCCAATAACACTGTGGGAAGCTCATAAGCCTGTCTTGCGTGGTACAATACAACGACAAATAGCACTATTTAAACGGGAACGCAAAAATCTAGCAAAAAAACTAGAACTCAATTTTAATGCAGCCTACATATCATTTCAAGATAATCCATCTCAGAGTACAAAATCTCATCTGGAAAAATCTAGATTGGAATACGATCTATTTCTCACTGAGTCAGTTGATAAATCCCTCAAACGCTCCAAACACAATTTCTACATGAATACAAACAAACCAGGTACATATTTGGCTCGGGCATTAAATTCAACTAACAAATCTTTCAAACCAATACGTTTGAAATTATCAAAAAATGTTTACACTTGTAATCCAGTTAAAATAGTCCATAAATTTCACTCACATCTCGCAACTTTATACAAGACAAACAATGAATTTAATCCTACAGAAGCTGAATCCTTCTTCTCAAAAATAACCTTACCTGAGTTATCTCAGAATCAAAAAAGCAGTTTGGATGAGCCTATAACTATAGATGAAGTTGCTAACGCCATAAAAGACCTAAAACTTAACAAAAGACCAGGCCCAGACGGCTACTCGGTTTTATACTATAAAACATTCTCAGAAATACTCTCTCCCATTCTCACTGAAACTTTTAACAAACTTCTAGATGGACATTCTTTTCGGCAAGAAACACTAATGGCAATTGTTTGTATGATCCCAAAACCCCTTTCTGATGATACTTCCTGTGTGAATTATCGGCCTATCTCTCTGTTAAACCTCGATATTAAATTATTAGCAAAAATAATAGCAAAACGCCTCAATAGCATTATAGGAAAATTAATACATAGAGATCAAGTAGGCTTCATGCCAAATAGACAGGCAGGCGATAATATACGCAGGGCAGTGTTATTGGCACATATTGCTAAAAAACGGAAAATCCCTTTATGTTTTCTATCTCTCGATATTAAGAGGGCATTTGACACAGTATCCTGGCAATATATGCAATATTCATTACAAAAATGGGGTTTTGGACCCCACTTTTTAACATGGATCAAAGCATTATATAATAAACCCAAAGCCTATATAAAATATGCTGGATACAAATCTGAAGCCTTTAATATCGAAAGAGGTACCCGACAGGGTTGCCCATTATCTCCCTTATTATTTGCCCTTATACTCGAACCCATGGCCCAATACATCAGAACAAACCAAACTATAACTGGCATTGAAGTAGGAGGTATTACACACAAATTATGTATACTTGCAGACGATATATTACTTTTTCTATCATCACCACAGGTCTCTGGTCCTAACTTAATACCAGCTCTTGATGGATTTGCAGCCCTATCCGGCCTTATGATTAATCCTAAGAAATGCCTAGTGCTTAATATTTCACTCACAAACATGGAATTGATCCCGGCTAGGGCTGCACTCCCATTCACATGGGCAGAAAAATCAATCCCATATCTTGGAATTCATTTAACAGCATCTCATTCTGACTTATTCTCAACCAATTATCCTCCTGTATTAAGACAGATCACAAATCTAATAAAACAATGGTCGCAACTTCCTTTATCCTGGATTGGGAAGATTAATGCAATCAAAATGACTATTCTACCCAAATTGCTTTATCTATTCAGAGTCCTCCCTATTCCAATTCCTTCCTATTTTTTGAGAATAGTACAAAAAAGAGCAACTTCGTTTATATGGGGCTCTTCTAAACCACGTATACCTATACACACACTACATCTTCCCAAAAATAAAGGAGGCCTGGGATACCCTAATTTTACTAACTACTACAGAGCAGCACATTTGGCCAGTCTGTCCAAATACCATGCAAAACAGGAAATCCCATTATGGGTATTTATAGAGGCTTCAGAAAATGACCCTCTATTAATATCAAATTTATTATGGCTTGATCCTAAAGACCGCTTTAAAATTCATAATCCCATAACTAAACACTTCTTATCTCTCTGGGATAAACTAAAAACCAAATATCAGTTACAATCTCCACACAATCCTCTCCTTTCTTTTATCAGAAATCCGGCCTTTTATCCGGCATGGATCTACCCAAATTCTTTTAAAGCTTGGACAACATCAGGCATTCAGACACTAAATGACTTCATAGCATCTAAATCATTCCTTTCATTCCCATCGCTTAGAGAAAAATATGATCTACCAAACTCTGAGATATTTAGATATCTCCAAATCAAAAATTTCTATACACCATTCCTAAAGGGGGATACACCATTATCCCAATTATCCATTTTTGAATCAATCTGTACAAAAGATCCATTTGCTAAAGGTACAATTTCATCACTTTATAATCAATTATATGGAGTAGCAAATCTTAATAGACCCTCTTACGTTCAGAGGTGGGAGGAGGACCTGGGACGAACTTTAGAAGACACGGACTGGTCTAACATATGGCTCACATCTAAGTCATCTTCACCCAACATCTTAGCACTGGAGACAAATTATAAAGTCCTAACTCGCTGGTACCTTGTACCCGCTAGAGTGGCAAAATATTCACCTAATACCTCAACTCTTTGTTTTCGAGGATGCCCAGAAATAGGCACATATTTACACATATTGTGGACGTGCCCAGTAATCCAAACCTTCTGGAAGGAAGTCTTCGTGATTGCATCTAAAATATTTAAAAAAATAATACAACCAGATCCATATTTAACTTTACTTAATCTAAAACCGGAATGGTTAACACTCTCTCAATTCAAACTTATGATCCAACTAATAACGGCTGCAAAACAAACAGTGGCCAAGGCATGGAAATCTCCTACATTGGTACTAGCAGAAACAATTCACAGAATGAATAATACAATGTCCCATGCTAAGATGGTAGCCATCGATCAAAATCAAATTCCAAAATTTGAAAAACTTTGGCATCCTTGGATAAAACAACAGTTCCTGTCAAACTTCAATGACTCTGTCCTGTTGCCATGGTAACAGATTAAATGACTTACAGAGACACCCATTCTAAGGCTTCAAAGAGAACTAAAAAGAATAATAAACTGACGAGCGGGACAACCTTGTGGACCATACCTCTGCCTTTCAACCCTTTTTCTTCTTTCTCTTTCCTTTTCTCCACCTTACGATTAAAGCTCATTATCAGAATTTATTTGACCTATATACACTCTACTTGTAAACAATATGTATAGTAGGTATAAATCATTTAAATACATACAAAAGTAACTAAGGAAATGATATATATCTTTAATTTAGGTTTACGTGAACCCAATGTTTAATATTTGAAATTTCGTGATATTTACCTATATAAACCCTACTGTAAAACAATGAGCTTACTTTATAGATCCTTGTAAACTTACTTTATGTATCTTTATAACATTGTATACTCAATAAACTTCTTTTGACAAGGAAAATGAGGACACTGTACTCCAATGACCTCCACAGTCACCAGATCTCAATCCAATAGACAAGTGGTTCTCAACCTCAGTCTTCAAGTACCCCCAACAGGCCATGTTTTGGGAATTTTGGATAAAATGGCTGTCAAAATACCAAGCCATTGACTGAGATTTAAAGAATCTGGGCAAGATAAAGGAAAACCTGCAAACATAACCTGTTGGGGGTACTTGAAGACTAAGGTTGAGAACCACTGCACTAGAGCACGTTTTTGGGATGTGGTTGAATGGGAGATTCGTATTATGGATGTGCAGCTGACGAATCTACAGCAACTACGTAATGCTATCATGTCACTATGGACCAAAATCTGAGTAATCTATGCCACCGAGAATTAAGGCTGTTCTGAAGGCAAAAGGGGGTCCAACCCAGTACTAGCAAGGTGTACCTAATAATAAAGTGGCCAGTGAGTGTATCGCAAAAGGAATGTAAGGCACATGATTTGACTATTAGATGGTATTGTCCCAACACATCATCAATTTTGTGACTGCAATAGTTCATATGTCAGGTTAAAATCACAACTAACTACTCTTTATAGCCCTAAACCTACAAAAAAAATACACATACTCACTGTAGCTATATGTCTGAATGCCTTTAAAATATGGCAGGGGGGTTGAACCATTCTTGCAGAACTTGGTGCTTTAAATTAGGGATGTTTAATTCTATTTAAAAAAAGGCTTATGGGGAACCTTACTGCCCACCTTTCAGCAGCTCAATATCTGGTGAGCAACTCTTTCAGCACATGGAGGTTTGTGCTTTGTGCCCAGTATATGAGCCTGCATAGAATAGCACTTCTACCCCAATCCTTTACCCATTTTTTCTTTTTTGTCCCAAACCATTTCCTTCTAGATAGCAATAACATCGCAATATTGATATGGTGATGTTTCAATCTTTAATTCTGCCCTATGACCCAAGGTTTCAGGGATATCATTGTCCTACATAATCCTGCTGTTCAGACACTTATTTAGAAAAGTTTGGGGACACACGTAGAGAAGATAAGCTTTGAGATTAAAGAGGAGTAATTATCAAAAATACAACACAAATAATAGGCAAGTTCTCAGAAAGCTTTACTAGTCTTACAGTGCCATAAAGAACCCAATTCCTTTCTATAATCCTTAAGCAATGCGGGGAAAAGGGGGGCAAGTGGGACTTTATATGAAGCACACAGTCTCGGGGAAAACCAACTATCAATAGTATAATTAATTATGCTTATTTTGGTACAGAAAGAACATGGATGACATGATAACAAAAAAAAAATTTTAAATTAATGGGTTACATTACCACTATTATATTGTTTTTATCATGTTCTCTATGGTCTATACTATTGATAGTTGGTTTTCCCTGAGACTGTGTGCTTCATATAAAGTCCCACTTGTCCCCTTTTCACCGCATTTCTCATTAGATAGGGATGGAGGTACATGACTCAATTGGTCATAACTTCATATAAAGTCCCAAACAATTGTTTTCTTTTTCAATTTATATAAAACTTGTCACTGGGTGAAGGTTAAATAATGTGAAGGATCTGGGGTTTGGTACCAGTGGAAAAGTTGGGGGGAGGGTACAGATTGAATTTTTATTTGCCTGTGCCCAGATGACAGGTTTCAGGCGATTGTATATTAGCAAAGAGGGAAAAGATGGGAATCCTGCCTAAATTGAACACAAAGTAGCACTCACCGTGTATATGGCAGGGGGTGTAATCAAAATACTGAAACAAAAAGACTATAACAAGCCCTAAAGAGTTGAACTACACAGTTTTATTAGTTATAAAAATCAAAATACAAAAAGGCAATAAATAATCCCTAAATCCCCTATACTAGATCAGAGAAGGAAGTCCCACAAAGTGGGAGCCTACCAACCTGGCTATAGCCTCCCAAATTATGACCTGTAAACAGATGGTCCATGCAGTATATATGGAAATCTGCAGTCCATGGAACCCTCCCACCCCCGATATAGAGCACTCCCCTTCTATACATATATATATATATATACTCCCAGCTACCTAAAGGTGGCTGAACTGTGGAGTTCCTGAGAAGACAGCGTGATTCTGCAAACGCAGAAATATTCACGTTGTTTCCTAAAGTGAAATGACACAGTAGCCAATCACAAGAAGTACAAAAAAATACCCAGTTAGTCTGTCAGTCAAAAATGTCATGGAAAAAATTAACAAAAACTATAAACTATAATAGTCCAAACAAAAAGCATGTGGGGGGAAGGAGAACGCTGTACTCCTTATGATAATAGTTAGCCTTAAGTATGGACAATTCCCATTGATATCATCCTCTAGTCCGAATAGAAAAATGTTATGAGATACTGAACATTATTGGTGAATCGCTGAATGCTGTAAGATATATAGTCTTTTTGTTTTTTTATTTTCAATTCTTTTTGATTGTATATTAGTGTCCTTATTACAAACACAATTGAGTATCGTCCATGACATTCTGTGCACCAACATTAACAATCTGATAAAACTTTGTATTAGTAGTGCTTTGACCTTGAACAGGGTACAACCCAAAAGCTGGTTCTGAATATTTGGATGTTAGCGCACATACAGTATCTCACAAAAGTGAGTACGCCCCTCACGCTTTTGTAAATATTTTATTATATCTTTTCATGTGACAACACTGAAGAAATGACACTTTTCTACAATGTAAAGTAGTGAGTGTACAGCTTGTATAACAGTGTAAATTTGCTGTCCCCTCAAAATAACTCAACACACAGCCATTAATGTCTAAACCGCTGGCAACAAAAGTGAGTACACCCCTAAGTGAAAATGTCCAAATTGGGCCTGATTACCCATCTTCCCTCCCTGGTGTCATGTGACTCATTCGTGTTACAAGGACTCAGGTGTGAATGGGGAGGTGTTATCACTCTCTCATACTAGTCACTGGAAGTTCAACATGGCTCCTCATGGCAAAGAACTGAGGATCTGAAAAAAAAGAATGGCTGCTCTACATCATGGGTGCTCAACCTCTGGCTCTCCAGCTGTTGCAGAACTACAAGTCCCATCATCCTGAAACTGAGCTGCAGCACGGTGGCCAAGACCATACAGGGGTTTAACAGGACAGGTTCCACTCAGAACAGGCCTTGCCATGGTCGACCAAAGAAGTTGAGTACACGTGCTCAGCGTCATATCCAGAGGTTGTCTTTGGGAAATAGACATATGAGTGCTGCCAGCATTGCTGCAGAGGTTGAAGGGGTGGGAGGGTCAGCCTGTCAGTACTCGGACCATACGCCGCACACTGCATCATTGGTCTGCATGGCTCTCGTCCCAGAATTTGGTTCAAATGCTGTCAAGCATGTGTGGTGATAACCAGGTGAGGAGTACAAACACAAGTGGTTTTTTTTTCCTCCTTCCCAACTAAAGGAAAGGAGAAGGGAGAGTAAAGAGGAAGGAAAACAGGAAAAAATGTTTTTGATCCTGCCATTAATTGAATCCCCCTTTTTCATTAATTGTATCTTTTTTCTTTGTTTCTGCTATTAACTGAATCCCTCTTTTTTGATCCTGTTATAAATTGAATTCCTTTTTCCTGAGTCTGTCATAAATTTCATCCCCCCCCCCCCCCTTTTTTTTTTTTTTTTGATCCTGCCATTAATTGAATCCCTCTTTTCTCAAGAATTGTATCTGTTTTTTGATCCTGCCATAAATTCAATCCCCCTTTTTTATGATTCTGCTATAAATTTAATCCCCTTCTTTTTTGATCCTGCCATAAATTGCATCCTTCTTCTTTGATCCTGCCATAATTCCATCCCTCTTTCTTCATTCATTGTATCTTTTTTGATCCTGCCATAGATTCAATCCCCTTTTTTGTGATCCTGCCATTAATCTAATCCCCCTCTTTGATCCTGCCATAAATTGCATCCTTTTTTGATCCCGCCATAAATTGAATCCCCCCTTTTTTTTTCTCTTCCTTCTTTTGATCCTGCCATTAATCTTGACTTTAGATTTTGTTGCTACCACATAGCATTTTATTTGAACACTTTGTACATTTTCCTTTCCTTTAAGGAATATATTTCTCCCTTGGAGTAATAAGGTCTTAATATCTCATGTAGCATTTTCTCTACACACTACTTTTTGGCTCAACAAAATAACTTTTTATATTGCCTTTCTTCCCTCTCCCTCTTCTCATGCTGGCTAAAAACAGGTGTAGTCACTAACCACTTGAATAATTGGTGGTATCAATTAAATATGTTAATTTTCTGTGACACCAACCTGATAGGCCAATTTTGTAGAGATGGAGTTTGCATGTGTGTATGCGAGTGTATATATATATTTTGCCATATCTGTTTTAAACTAGCTACGACTAAGGCTATTGCCGAAACGCGTCAGCTTTATTGTTTTATTGTCACTCTGATGTACCAATAAACGTCACTTCAAGGATTACAGTTTTGCCGGCTCTCCTTATTACTGTTACAAACACAAGTGTGTCTTGCCTACAGTCAAGCATGGTGGTGGGAGTGTCATGGTCTGAGGCTGCATGAGTGCTGCCAGCACTGGGGAGCTACAGTTCATTGAGGGAACCATGAATGCCAACATGCATGAGGAAGGACATCTGGTTACAAAGGATGGGGAGATGGCGAAGGTATTGAATTTATTCTCAGTCTTCACGAGTGAATCGGGGGGCTTCAGTAACCAAAACTGCAGTGTTTATCCTCATGACACAACACAGGAAGCACCTACATGGTTAACAGAGGACAGAATTAAAATTAGACTTGAGAAACTTAACATTAATAAATCACCGGGACCAGATGGCTTGCATCCGAGGGTACTTAGGGAACTCAGTCAAGTGATTGCCAGACCGTTGTTCCTAAGTTTTACAGTCTACTGACTGGAATAGTACCAGCTGATTGGAGAAAAGCCAATGTAGCACCAATATTTAAAAAGGGCCCAAAATACATCCCTGGGAATTACAGACCAGTTAGCCTAACATCAATAGTATGTAAACGCTTGGAGGGGATGATAAGGGACTATATACAAGATTGTAGTAATGAGAACGGTATCATTAGCAGTAATCGGCATGGATTCATGAAGAATTGTTCTTGCCAAACCAATCTATTAACCTTCTATGAGGAGGTGAGTTGCCATCTAGATAAAGGAAGGCCCGTAAACGTGGTGTATCTGGATTTTGCAAAAGCATTTGACACAGTTCCCCATAAACGTTTACTGAACAAAATAAGGTCTGTTGGCATAGACCATAGGGTGAGTACATGGATTGAAAACTGGCTACAAGGACGAGTTCAGTTATAATCACTCCCTAGGACACACTTAACCCCTTCACCGCCCCCTAGTGGTTAACTGCCAGTGTCATTTACACAGTAATCAATGCATTTTTATAGCACTGATCGCTGTATAAATGACAATGGTCTCAAAATAGTGTCAAAAGTGTCCAATCTGTCCTCATAATGTCGCAGTCCCGATAAAAATCGCAGATCACCGCCATTACTAATAAAAAAAAATAAAAATGCCATAAAACTATCCCCTATTTTGTAGACGCTATAAATTTTGTGCAAACCAATCAATATACGCTTATTGCAATTTTTTTTAACAAAAATATGTAGAAGAATACATATCGCCCTAAACTGAGGAAACAATAGTTTTTTTTATATATTTTTGGGGGATATTTATTATAGCAAAAAGTAAAAAATATTGTATTTTTTTCAAAATTGTCGCTGTTTTTTTGTTTATAGCGCAAAAAATAAAAAACGCAGAGGCGATCAAATACCACCAAAAGGAAGCTCTATTTGTGGCAAAAAAAGGACGTCAATTTTGTTTGGGTGCAACATCGCATGACCGTAAATTTGTCAGTTAAAGCGACGCAGTGCCGAATCACAAAAAGTGCATTGGTCAGGAAGGGGGTAAATCCTTCCGGGGCTGAAGTGGTTAAGTTCCCGTTCTTCCCCATTATGATGCTCCATTTGAAATTCAGCAAGTTGTCTTCACCACGTCAAGATTCCTAAATGCATTGAGTTGCTGCCATGTGATTGGCTGATTAGCAATTTGTATTACCAAGCAATTGAACAGGTGTACCTAATAAAGTGGCCAGTGAGTATATTCATTGTGCTGTGAGGGGTCATTTTTTGTTTTTCTACACGTTATTGAATTTCAAGTCACAGATATAGATAGATATATATAACAGGTGACACCAATACAAGATTTCCTCATGCTTCCTGTTTTGTGACAACTAATTTAATGTCCCCAACAGTGATGGCTCTAATCCTTCTCCAAAACATGTTTGCTTCAGCACTACTTCAAGTATAGAACACAATATCTCTGTTCCTTGGTGGGTCAGTGCAGATGGAACAGATTTCTGAAAAAATGCTGCATGTGAATAATTGTGGAAAGGATGAGGAATTTGGTTTGTATTAGTGAGCTACAGTTGCGCAGCTGCTGTTTAACCACTTCAGCCCCGGAAGATTTGGCTGCTCAATG
Organism: Aquarana catesbeiana; assembly: GCF_042186555.1. Classification (NCBI taxonomy): domain Eukaryota; kingdom Metazoa; phylum Chordata; class Amphibia; order Anura; family Ranidae; genus Aquarana; species Aquarana catesbeiana. The sequence continues at coordinate 750,639,282 of NC_133325.1, forward strand.
ACCAGGACATTTTTTGCGATACGGCACTGCGTCGCTTTAGCTGACAATTGCTCAGTCATGCGACATTGCACTCAAACAAAATTGACATCCTTTTTTTCCCACAAATAGAGCTTTCTTTTGGTGGTATTTGATCATCTCTACGGTTATTATTTTTTGCGCTAAAAACAAAAAAAGAGCGACAATTTGGAAAAAAAACACAATATTTTGTACTTTTTGCTATAATAAATATCCCCAAATTTTTTTTAAAAGAGCAAATTTTTTACTCAGTTTAGGCCGATATGTATTCTTCTACATACTTTTGGTAATAAAAATCGCAATAAGCGTATACTGATTGGTTTGCCCAAAAGTTATAGCATCTACAAAATAGAGGAAAGAGTTATGTCATTTTTATTTATTTTTTTTTACTAGTAATGGCGGTGATCAGCGATTTTTAATTGGGACTGCAACATTATGGCGGACAGATCGGACACTTTTTTTGGGACCATTGACCATTATACAGAGATCAATGCTATAAAAATGCATTGATTACTGTGTAAATGTCACTGGCAGGGAAGGGGTTAACACTAGGGGGCGATGAAGGGATTAACTGTGTTCCCTAGTGTGTGTTCTAACAGTAGGGGGATGGGAGTGACTGAAGGAGATGACAGATCATTGTTCCTAGCTAGTAGGAACTCACGATCTGCCTCTCCTCTCACAGAACAGAGATTTGTGTATTTACACACATACATGTCCCTGTTCTGCCTCTCGTGCCCGCGATCGGGCGTGGCCGGCAGTCATCACGACCGACGGCCACGCAAATCGGCACCCCCGCAGTGCAGTGGGCGCACGCCTGATATCCCGCTTAAAGGGAACAATGTACAGCCATGACGGTGCAGTATAATGGCGCCAGCTGGTCGGCAAGCGGTTAATGCTTAAAGCTGAACTCCCTGGAATTCAGCCACTTTCTAAGATGTTCCGGCTTAAGTCCAACAAGATGCATTAAAGCTGGCCATTTTATTGAGCACCAGGAATACAGGCAGTCTGGGTTACAAACAAGCTAGGCTCTGTAGGTTTGTATTTGTATGTAATTTGTTTGAATTTGTATGTAAGTTGGAACAGGTACATTTTTTAAATGTAACTCCAGCTCAAAAAATATTTTTTAAGTTTTTTTTTTTTGTTTTGTTTTTTTGGATAGGATCACTTTCTGTCCCTATGACAATTGGATTAGAAGGGAAGCTTTCTCATAGCAGCAGCTCTGCCTGTCCCTTCCCACTACTGTTCATTCACATAAGGCTTTGTATTGTGCATGGGCTAATATAATACAGATTGCTGTGACTGGGCAGAAGGAGGGGCAGGCAGAGCATGTGCATACAGCTCTAGAAGTTGAGATGAGAAGGTCCAGCTCCAGAAGTATAGTTATAGCTATGCTCATGGGACTTGGTAAAATTGTAAAGGAGATTTGTCAACAGGTAGCATGCACCTTGTTGGACCTAACCTATAGTAATCCAGCACATTCTAAAAAGTGGCTACATTGCTAGAGTTTGGATACCCGCATGTCAGTCCGACTGCAGGGGCGATTTCAGAGACATTGGTGCAGATTTCTGAAGCCAAAAGTAGTACAGAAACTACTTTTGGGAATTGGTGCGGCGTCGCACTGATTCGGACGGTGCCATTGCCAGCAATAGCTGCTGAATCGGCATGTCAAATCGCATGCCAAATCTCTTCAATGTGAACCTAGGCAAAAAAGCAGAATTTGGGGGGGGGGGGGGGGCGTGTCAGGATGTGAGCCGAGGCGGACGTGATAGCGAGGAGCTCCAATCATCCTGTCTGGATCCTCTGCTATCCTTGCTGCTGGAAGCCTGGTGAGCCTGCACATTCACCCTACTAGCTCCTGCACATTCTCTGCTTCAGCCCCAGCCATTATTTCTGGGTCTGGCCGATCGGTTCTCCTGCAATATCCCAGCCACCACGGGCTCCACATTTCTGTGGCCTGCCGCCATCTTGAGGCCTACTTTACTCCCTGCACCTTACCCGACCTGGGGCCTCGATCCGCTGTGATAGCGGTGTCTCTGCTCCTCCATCCCTGCTTGCAGTCTCCCTGGAGGGAGCTGGTCTGTGGTGTTCCAGCTGGAGGCTGTCGGTTGGACCCACACAGCTGCTGTCATCCTGGCCTCCTTCACAGTAGACTCCTTCCTTCCTTCCTCACTCACAAGGTAGTGCTTTAACGCAGATGATTTAATACTCTGTCTACGGGACCCCGGCCCTTCATTCTCGGAAGCATTACGGATCCTGGACCACTTTGCGGCCCTCTCGGGTCTACGTACCAATTGGGGTAAATCCCTTTTGGGGTTGATCAGGAGGCTAAAAGGTTGGCTGATCCTAATTCACCTTTTCAATGGGCAACAACTATTAAATATTTAGGGAATAATATTTCTTCCAACACTAAGGATTTCAGACAACTGAATTTGTCCCCAGCTTTTCAGTGGTGTAAACAGAGGCTGAAAGCCTGGTCACATCTCCCTTTATCCTTTATTGAGAGAATTAATCTAATTAAAATGAAAATCCTTCCAGTTCTACTATACAGCCTTAGGCACTCCCCAATTTGGCTACTGAAATTCTTTTTTAAACAATTATGCCGTGTACACACGAGCGGACTTTTCGACAGCAAATGTCTGACGGTATGGATCCGCCGGACAATTCGATCGCGTGTGGGCTTCATCGGACCTTTGCTGTAAAAAAAAATCAGACAGACTTTAGATTTAGAACATGTTTCAAATCTTTCCGACGGACTCGAGTCCGGTCAAAAAATCAGTTCGTCTGTATACTAGTCCGACGGACAAAAAACAACACAAGGACAGCTATTGGCTACTAGCTATGAACTTCCTTATTCTATCTAGTCCCTTCGTACGTCATCCCGTTCAAACCAACGGACTTTAGTCCGTTCATGTGTGGGCAAGTCCGGTCATTTGAAAGTCCGTCGTAACTCCATCGAAAGTCTGTCGGAAAGACTGTCGGACCTTTGATGCTGAAAAGTCCGCTCGTGTGTACACGGCATAAGATCCACTTATAGGCTATCCCTCCCAGCTAGATTTCCCAGGAGAGTTTTACGCAGACCCTGGATGCAAGGAGGCTTGGCTTGCCCAGACTTTTATACCTACTGCTGGGCAGCCATGCTCACCGACGCTCATAACTGGCTTATTACTGATGACACAAACGCCTCAGTAGTATTAGAAGCTGCACACTCGGGATCCGATGAAACCCTCCGTAATCTCCTCTACAGGGGTTTGAGAGTCTCTCATCCACCCCTTACTGCTGATATGAGGGCAGTTATCAAGGCCTGGCATGTTGTTATTACTAGACCCAATATAGTGAGGTGTAAAAGGTCCCCATCAACGCCGCTTTGGTTCAACCCTATGCTACCGGAATTTCATTCCCTACCGGACCCTGGCCTTTGGGCAACTTTTTTAAGTTTGACAGGTTGAAAGATGAATTTACACTGCCTAATGCATTCTTTTTCCGATTCCTGCAACTCCGACACGCCTATGTATCACAATTTGAATCCTCTCCATTTTAAATTGGAGCAGGATGATTTGGAGGTTCTCCTTCAGGATGACGCTCTCAAAAAAACACTATCTGTAAACTAAAAGTCACTACTGCCCTCCATTCATGAGGGACTAGATGCCCTTCTTGCTGCGTGGCATTCGGAGGAGCAGAGATTGGACAGTGAAGACTGGGAAGATCTCTGGGACAGCCTATTTCAAGCACTAATATTGACTAAGACCGGCTGATCCAATTTAAAATAGTGCACAGAATTTATTTTACACCACGACTACATTGTTTCTCCTCTTGCTGTTGGAGATGCTCTAGTGACCCTGTGGGATTTGCCCAGATCTTTTGGGAGTGTCTTCAGATTAGTAGCTACTGGCGGGATATGACCCAGTTTATCTTTACTCTGACTACTATACATGTTCCTGTAAAGGTTGGAGTTTGCCTCCTGGGGTTAGTTGACTCTTTGGCCGTTAATAGGGGCGATGCGTACTCTATTGGGTCCCCTATTATTTTATGCCAGAAAGGTGTTAGTGCTTAAATGGAAATCAGATATGGCCCCTACTCTGCCCTTCTGGAAGCATCTAATCAATAGGGTTGTACCCCTATACAAAGCTACTTATTTGTCCCAGGGTTGCCCAAAAAAAAATTGAGAAGGTCTGGCATTTGTGGACAGACTCAGTCTACAACAGATGACTAGGAGTCTATGGACTGAATCCATTCGCTCCTGATAAGGTTTATGCACGGATAAGGTTTATGCACGGATATACTCCTCTGCAGTGACCCAAGTTACATTTGTTCAGATAGGAATTCTACTAGGAGTTAATGTTCTCTTGATTTATCATCCTGATGGTTGAGAGGGAACAGAATACTCCTTATGATTCATTAATCCTTGAATTGATTCTATAGAGTACAACTGAGCGCAGTGTATGGAATGTTTTTTTTTATTTTTTCTCTATATTAGGATGTGTTGTTTTGTGTTTTATGTATTGGTTAGCTAGGGAATGCCCAAAGGCTATGTTTTGTACCTATACATTTCAATTTTCAATAAAAAAAAAAAATTAAATGTTGGTCCTGGAATCTATTAATCTGTATTCCTCAAAACCAATGCATACCATGTTAGGACAGAATACAAAACCAAAAGGCATATTTAATGCAAGAAATATGGGTCAGTCCTTGGGCTGTCAGATGTGCAGCTTTTTGTATTCTCACAACTTTCACATTTGGAGACAAAAACTGTAGAGACTGATAAGAGAATTATGAAAAAAAAAGTCATGGATTTGCGCAACTTTGACAAGGGTCAGATTGTAATGCCTAGGTGACTGGGTCAAAGCAATGCCAATACTGCAGCTCTTGTGGGATTAATTGCATTGTTTTCAATGGTGCCCATTCACATCAATGCAACTCAGCACAGTGCAATTTTGGAAAAGGTTTCTTTGCTACATTGGTGTGATTCCAGCCCCCTATAATATGTATACTACATAACTGTGCTAGAAATTGGATCGCAGCAGTGTGAACTACGCTTAGGGTTGCAAAGTGTATTTAAACCACTTCAATACTGGGCACTTTCACCCCCTTCCTGCCCAGGCCAATTTTCAGCTTTCAACACTGTTGCACTTTGAATGACAATTGCACAATCATTCAACACTACATTACAGTTTTATCTTTTTTTTTTTTTTTTTTTTTTTTTTTTTAGATAGAGCTTTCTTTTGGTGACATTTAATCGCCACAGTTTTTTTTTTTCTAAAATCAAAAAAGGTTTTCTTAGTTTTTGTTATAAAATTTTGCAAAGAAGCTGAAAAATGTTATACTTACCTGACGGTAGGGGTGCAACGGATCGTCGCCGATCCGTGATCCGTACGGATCAACCTCCGCGGATCGCGGGTGTGCCGATCCGCGGAGGCACTCTGCGGCCTCGGACATTGGAAATGCCACGGCTTCGTCCTAGCTCCGGAGCGGCGGCCATCTTGGTACACCCGGAAGCGGCCGCTGTCTCGTCAGGAAGTGACATTTCATCGCCGCCATCTTGCTACACCCCACACTCCTGCACAGTACAGTAATGATAGAGTGAGAAGGGGGCAAGCGGACATCTTGTTACACCCACCGGAGTTTTAGATTTAAAAGCTATTTTCAACACAAAACCGAGCTTATATGCATAAATACAGTATTTGTAGATCGGACAGACTGTTTAGATGTTAGATTTTAAAAGCAACAGCAAACCTGCTGACCTTACATGGTTGCTAATGTGACAGAACACCTCTGATTTTCACATTTAAGGGCTTCAGGTTCCTTAGCTGGACAACAGCTGCGGATGGCTCGACATCCTCCAGGTCCTGGTGAATTCTGGTTCAGACTCAGATGAAATTTGGACAGATCATTAACTGGGGAAGGCCAACTAATCTCAATATAATAATGACATTTTAGACACTCAGGAGAATACTGTAGAGTTGCCTCACAGAGTTACAGAGTTACAGTTGTGCTCATAAGTTTACATACCCTGGAAGAATTTATGATTTCTAGGCCAGTTTTCAGAGAATATGAATGATAGCACAAAAACTTTTCTTTCACTCATGGTTAGTGTTTGGCTGAAGCCATTTATTATCAATCAACTGTGTTTACTCTTTTTAAACCGTAATGGCAACAGAAACTACCCAAATGACTCAGATCAAAAGTTTACATACCCTGGTGATTTTGGCCTGATAACATGCACACAAGTTGACACAAAGGGGTTTGAATGGCTATTAAAGATAACTATCCTCACCTGTGATCTGTTTGCTCGTAATTAGTGTGTGTGTATAAAAGGTCAGTGAGTTTCTGGACTCCTGACAGAGCCTTGCATCTTTCATCCAGTGCTGTACTGACGTTTCTGGATTCTGAGTCATGGGGAAAGCAAAATAATTGTCAAAGGATCTGTGGCTAAAGGTAGTTGAACTGTATAAAACAGGAAAATGATAAAAAAAGATATCCAAGGAATTGAGAATGCCAATCAGCAGTGTTCAAACTAATCAAGAAGTGGAAAATAAGGGGTTCTGTTGAAACCAAACCACGTTCAGGTAGACCAACTGAAATTTCAGCCACAACTGCCAGGAAAATTGTTCGGGATGCAAAGAAAAACCCACAAAAAACTTCAGGTGAAATACAGGACTCTCTGAAAACATGTGGTGTGGCTGTTTCAAGATGCACAATAAGGAGGCACTTGAAGAAAGATGGGCTTCATGGTTGAGTCACCAGAAGAAAGCCATTGCTACGCAAATGTCACACATTATCCCACTTACAATACAGCAAACAGCACAGAGAGACAAGCCTCAAACCTTCTGGCACAAAGTCATTTGGAGTGATGACACCAAAATTGAGCTTTTTGGCCACAACCATAAACGCTACATTTGGAGAGGAGTCAACAAGGCCTATGATGAAAAGTACACCATTTCTGCTGTGAAACATGGAGGTGGATCGCTGATGTTTTGGGGATGTGTGGGCTACAAAGGCACAGGAAATTTGGTAAAAATTGTATGGCAAGATGAATGCAGTATGTTATCAAAAAATACTGGAGGAACATTTGCATTCATCATCCAGGAAGTTGTGCATGGGACGTACTTGGACATTCTAACATGACAATGATCCAAAACGCAAGGCCAAGGCGACCTGTCATTGGCTACAGCAGAATAAAGTGAAGGTTCTGGAGTGGCCATCTCAGTCCCCTGACCTCAATATCATTGAGCCACTCTAGGGAGATCTCAAACGTGCAGTTCATGCAAGACAGCCCAAGAATTTCCAGGAACTGGAGGATTTTTGCCAAGAGGAATGGGCAGCTTTACCATCTGAGAGGATAAAGAGCCTTATCCACAAAAGACTTTAAGCTGTCATTGATGTTAAAGGTGGCAATACACGATATCAAGAACAAGGGTATGTAAACTTTTAAAACAGGGTAATTTGGGTAGTTTCTGTTGCCATTATGATTTAAAAAGAGTAAACACAGTTGACTGATAATAAATGGCTTCAGCCAAACACTAACCATGAGTAAAAGAAAAGTTTTTGTGTTATCATTTATATTCTTTGAAAAATGGCCAAGAAATCATAAATTCTGCCAGGGTATGTAAACTTATGAGCACGACTGCACATAGTAGGTAAGGCTGAAAAAAGACAGTTGTCCATCAAGTTCAACCTGTGTAGGTGTACGTGTATCAGTGCCTATAATGCTTTCCCATATCCCTGTATGTTGTGTCCTTTAAGATGTACATCTAAGAGTCTTTTAAATGTATCCATACTCCCGCAGTCACCACCAATTGTGGAAGAGAGTTCCACATCCTTATTTCCCTAACAGTGAAGAACCCCCTACGCAGTTTAAGGTTAAACCCCTTCTCCTCCAGTGTCATTGTGTGCCCCGTGTCCTGTTACAATCTCTGAAGAGTTTATTTCCTATGCTGGGATCCCCTTTGAGATATTTGTAGATCGCTATCGTGTCCCCTCTTAAGCGTCTCATCTCCAGTGAGAACACATTTAGTGTTTGCAGTCATTCCTTGTAATCGAGGTCCTCCAGTTCCCTTATTAGCTTTGTTGCCCTACTTTGGACTCTCTTCAGCTCTGGCACATCCCTTCGGAGCGGGGACATGCAGTCAGAGCTGCCTCACCTGCCATGAACATAAAAAAAAATTAAAAAATCGAGCTTTGAGGGTTGTAGCTCGGTGACTTGAGGTCATAGAGACATTTGGGGGTATGTAGCCTAAGTGCTACCCCACCACTGGTAAAAATTTGGGGCTCCTACGACCTATGGTTCCAGAGATATGGGGCTCCTTGCGCAGCCTGTCAGAAACTACAGAGCGGCAACTTTAAATACAAGCTGAAACACACTGTTTCCAGCAGACTGAGAGGTTTAACTCACAGTGCCTCTCCTCACTTCTTGTCAGAGGCACTGAGCTCAATAAACAGCTTGGAGTCTTGGACCAATGGTAAAGTACCATTGGTCCCAGCTGTCCAATAAAAATGCTGCAGTGGAGGCACGCCTCTCACTGCAGTGTCATAGAAGGGGGCCTGTGTCTAAAAGACACATGCTCCCTTCCAGCCCAGCCCTCTTAACTACAAGGAAAAAAACACGGGTTTATGGGTATAAGATTTACCCACAATCCCATGTTTTTCTCACACAGTTAAAGCGGAGTTCCACACAAAAATTGGAACTTCCGCTTTTTGGAACCCTCCCCCCCTCCGGTGTCACATTTGGCACCTTTTAGGGGGGTGCAGATACCTGTATAAGACAGGTATTTGCACCCACTTCTGGGCGTCCCCCCCCCCCCCCCCCCCCCCCCGCGCTGTCTGCTGGGATACACACGGGTCCCAGAGACAGCAGGGACCATTTGGATTGCGCAGCGCGACTCACGCATGCGCAGTAGGGAACCAGCAAGTGAAGCCGCAAGGCTTCACTTGCTTATTCCCTTACCGAAGATGGCGGCGGCAGAGGGACGGTTCGCCCTCGGGTGCCGACATCGCAGGCACCCTGGACAGGTAAGTGTCCTTATTTTAAAAGTCAGCAGCTGCAATATTTGTAGCTGCTGACTTTAAAAAAAAAAAAATTCGGCGGACCTCCGCTTTAAGAGGGAGAATGAGAATCTGCTGCCTGCTGAAAAGGTAGTATTATATTTAAGCTAAATCATATATTTATATGCTATATCTGATAACATAATTTATTATTTATCTATTTACTGTGAAATTACTGGTTTGAAGGTATAACTTCAAACTTCAGTAATTTGTCCATTAAGCCACCTGCTTAAGTACATATTTTAGAAAATATAGTAAAATACTCTGAAAACAATATATAACAATTATGTGTATATTACTTATGGTAATTAACCCCTTGCCACCCAGGCCAATTCTGACACTTCTCTCCTACATGTAAAAATCATCATTTTTTTGCTAGTAAATTACTCAGAACCCCCAAACATTATAAATATTGTTTTAGCAGACACCCTATGGAATAAAATGGTGGTCGTTGCATCTTTTGATGTCACACAGTATTTGCGCAGCTATTTTTTTAAACGCCTTTTTTGGGGGAAAAAAATGTTTCATGACTAAAAATTACCAACACTAATATTAGCCCGATTTTTTGTATAATGTGAAAGATGATGTTACGCCCAAGTAAATAAATACCTAACATGTCACACTTTAACCATTTACGGACCACCCGCTGTCATTATACAGCAGCTCTTTGAAGTGGAATATTTTTTTGTTTTGGCAGCAGCTATCTGCCATAATCCCGGTATCCACTTCTTCAACGGGCAGTCTGCTTTCAGTTAAAAGTGGTCTCAGTGGCAGATTCGCCGCAAGATCACTTTTATCGGTGGTGGGAGCCTCGCTCCGGTACCCTCCGACGCTTACTGGAGCCGCCGTCAGCAGCGGAGGCAAATCGGGACCTTTGCCCGGCTTGGCATGGAGCTGAGTGAGGGGAAGATGGCCCCCACCTGGTTCCATACCATTGCAGGGCGGAAGCAACGTCAAAACGTCACTTGCGCCCATAGCTCTTAAAGGGACATATTTATTATTTTTTTTCAAACAACATTTTTTTTTATTATTGCATTTTAGTGTAAATATGAGATGTGAGGTCTTTTTGACCCCACATCTCATATTTAACCGGTTCAATACAGGGCATTTTCACCCCCTTCCTCCCCAGGCCAATCTTTAGTTTTCAGCGCTGTCGCACTTTAAACGACAATTGCGCGGTCGTGCGAAGTTGTACCCAAAAAAAATTGACGTCCTTTTTTCCCCACAAATAGAGCTTTCTTTTGGTGGTATTTGATCACCTCTGCCTGTTTTATTTTTTGTGCTATAAACAAAAGAAGAGCGACAATTTTGAAAAAAACACAATATTTTTTACTTTTTGCTATAATAAATATCCCAATTTAAAAAAAAAAAAAAAACGCATTTTTTCCTCAGTTTCGGCCGATACGTATTCTTCTACATATTTTTGGTAAAAAAAAAAAAAAAAATTGCAATAAGCGTATATTATTATTTTTTAATTAAAAAAGTGTATTTTGTCCAAAAAAAAAGTGCGCTTGTTAGACCGCTACACAAATACGGTGTGACAGAAAGTATTGCAACGACCACCATTTTATTCTCTAGGGCAGTGGTCATCAACCCTGTCCTCAGGGACCACTAACAGTCCAGGTTTTATGTATTACCTTGGGGAAATGCAGACTAGAATACTACAATCACTGAGCAGCAAATGATATCACCTGTGATGTATTTCAGTTATCTTGCAAACCTGGCCTGTTAGTGTGTCCTGAGGACAGGGTTGATGACCACTGCTCTAGGGTGTTAGAAAAAAAAAAAAAAATTATATATATATAAAATGTTTGGGGGTTCTAAATAATTTTCTAGCAAAAAAAAGATTTTAACTTATAAACAACAAGTTTGAAAAATAGGCCTGGTCCTTAAGTGGTTAAAATTGCGCACACTTGTGGAATAAATCTCCATAGGGGATGCTTTAATTTTTTTTTTTTTTTTTTACAGGTTACATGTTTAGAGTTACAGAGGAGGTCTAGTGATAGATCTATTGCTCTCTCTCTAACGATCGCGGCGTATGTAACCTGTGTTTATCTGGCTCTGATACTAGCCAGTGCCTCACTAGCCACTGACCTCACCGCATGTCCCTGCTTCGGAAGACTGGTGACCAGAACTGGACAGAAAACTCCAGATGAGGCCTAACCAGAGTTTTATAAAGTGGCAGAATAATAGTTTTGTCCCTGGAGTATATCCCTTTTTTTATGCATACTAATATTCTGCCTGTTTTATTAGCTGCAGCTTGGCACTGCATGCTGTTGCTTAATCTGTCTGTTAGCACCCCCAGATCCTTCTCCATCCTTGATTATCCCAGCTGTTCTCCACCTAGTGAATATTTTTAATTTATGTTTTTTGACCCCAAGTGCATTACGTTACATTTCTCCACATTGAACCTCATTTGCCATTTGTCTGCCCACTCCATTATTTTATTCAGGTCATTCTGCAATATTTCTATGTCCTGATGAGAGTTTGTCACTCTGATTAACTTTGTGTCATCCCCAAAAACTGAGACTAAACTAGTTATCCCATACTCTATATCATTTATGAATATGTTGAATAGACTTGGTCCAAAGACAGAGCCTTGAGGTACCCCACTTACCACTCCAGACCGGTCTGAGTACATGTTATTTATCACTACCCTTTTGACCCATCCCTGTAACCAGTTTCTTACCCGAGCACAAACCATATGGTCCAAGCCTGCAGACCTCAGCTTGTAAATTAAGCGTTTATGGGGGACGGTATCAAATGCTTTTGCAAAGTCTAGATACACCACAGCCACAGGCCTCCCCCTATCTAGATGGCAGCTCACTTCCTCGTAGAATGTTAGCAGATTGGTCTGGCAGGAATGTCCTCTCATAAACCCATACTGATTACCACTAATGATATTCTTCTCCACAGAGGGTGACAGTATTAGGTAATTATGTGAGGGGGCAAAACATAGCTCAAGCCCATCGGTTTGTATCCCAGGGTCTCAAATGGTTGAGAAGTAGTCTGCAGTAATCCATGCAGTCGGCTGGACACACTGGAAGATTGAGAACATTATAATCCGGTCTTCTAAGGTAATGGAAGATTTGCTTCCTATTTCAGGGAAGATGACACATATGAGACAAGTCCTGTTGATGGTGGCTAAGGATAATCTTGTCAGCTTTCATCAGCTTCCAGGCATACCATTCATCGAAGTCTATTCACTTTCTTGGTATTCACCTCAGTGGTCAAGTTCAATGACATATGCCAATGGAGGATGAAGTGTCTTCCCAATTGATTGCAGTGATTCCCAATTGGTGAAGTTGTTTGGGCAATACAGCCTAGGAGGCCTCAGTTATGCTCCAGACGTCAATAGGTAATCTCCTATTGTCATGGCAAGGAATACAAGATTATTCAACTCGTGTCAGAGGTATCTCACATTCAGATTTGCCAACAATAAAACCTGTCTCATCTCATCACTCTTTGTGTTCTGGATTCCCAGAACTTCCTGTCAGACATGGTAAAATACAAAGCCTTGGATGTCAAGGGTGAGTCCCTAGACCAACAAGCAGTTCAATGAATCTCAACTTGGCAGTAAACTCGATGGTCATGAATGGAAGTTATTCCTGCAAAAGGAACTTCCCAGAAGTTGAAGCAGTGGATCTACTAACATCCAGCTGAGTCAGCAGGTTAGGCTATATAGCAAAAACAAGAGTCATACTCACGAACGTTTAAAAGAGGCTTGACATTGCTCAAAGAGTTTGGAGCTGTGTCTTCTAGACACCCTTTAACCTGGACCGGGTATATAGGAGGAACCAGATGGTATCGCAAGTGGCTTACGCGTTACGAGGGAGTACCCTCTTCATCAAAGTCTTAGCAGTAGCAGACTAGCTTTCTCTAGGCTCCCTCTAAATATGGCCATTCACATGTCTGGTGACACCCACCAGAACCCATTACACCCATCCGAGTGGGCCCGCCCCGCCCACCATGCCAATCCATCAAAATTTACCATATGCTGTGTCATGTTGTCAGATGCACACTGATGAAGAGGGTACTCCCTCGTAACGCGTAAGCCGCTCCTATATTTCCCATCAAGGTTGAAGGGTGTCTAGAAGACACAGCTCCAAATTCTTTGAGCAATGTCAAGCCTCTTTTAAACATTTGTTTGTAAGTATGACTCTTGTTTTTACTATTTAAATACATTTTATCTCTGGTAATGCACAAGGTCGGTGCGCCCTTCCTGTCTTTTCTATATGTTTCAGCTCCAAGGACACCCATTGTTCTGAGGAGGACAGCAAGACCTTTGACTTTCCACATTTAGTTCAAAGGTTTAGCTACACCACGTACATATGGACTAGGTTCCTGAGCGCAGGAGATTGTTTTGTGTAGCCTATATAGCAACCAGACTCAGTGATCTCCAAGCTCATCATTGTGATCCGTAGTGGTACAGCTGTGATGGCAATAATGTTCAAGGTACAGTCTTTGACCCAAGAATGCCCTATTCTTCCTGAGATCTCAGACCTTACACAGCGGGGCCAAGTGTATCCAAATTCAGCCACGTTAGATCTGGCAGCTGGGAGAAGGCTCATTTAAGGGCTTAACTAACCACACAGAATAGTAGAGGAACAGCATACTGCATCTATAGTGGTTGTACTGCCTCACTGGACACTTTAATTTCACTCAGGGCTCAAACTCCACAGATGTATTACTGGCCAAGTTTACCTTGGCTACTGAAGTGAACTCCAATGCAGGCCACACAATACTCCCTAATGGTAGTATAATCCTTCTTTTCCCAATTCATATTGCTGTTCCCATGCCTCTGCGAAGGATATTGCATCATCTGTTGGTAGACTGGCACTTCTGGCTAGTCAGATGATGATTCCTTGGCTAACTGCCTCTGCAGTAAAAGTTGGGCTTTACAGAGAGGATCCTGCATCCTCCGATAGCATGAAGACACATCTAGCCAATCTGATGAAAGCTCCTTGGCCCGCTGCTTTTGAGGCAGAGGTACCTTTTACAGTTTTTCTCCATTGTTTTGGCTCATTTCTTGAAACAGAAATTACATTCTCAAAACAACATGGACAAATCTCCAAACCACTTGGCAATTGTTCACAACTGAATTGAATTTCTCACTCATTTCATCAAAATTACAAATGTCTCAGTACATGTCTCAATGTCTCAGTACATCTTTCAAATGATTAAGTACAAGTAGCCTACATTTAGCACAATTTCCAAGTGAATAGATCTTGTTGATCTAAACTGATTGTCAATTCTCAGTCTAATGGTTGTTCTCTCCAAAACGTGTCAGCATCATTTCATTGTTTAAGTCATCACATGCACAATAGTCTGTTCAATTGTCAAAATTATTCAGGAACATAATACCATGAATACCATATATGAATCTCTTGGAAAATTTGATAAAATGATTGCAGCAATTGACAGTCAGGTGCAACTAGAACTTGACTAAGGGTCCTTTCACACTGGGGCGGTTTGCAGGCGCTATTGCGCTAATAATAGCGCCTGCAAACCGACCCGAAAGTGCTGCTGCTTTCACACTGGAGCGATGCGCTGGCAGGACGGTAAAAAAAGTCCTGCCAGCAGCATCTTCGGAGCGGTGAAGGAGCGGTGTGTATACCGCTCCTTTACCGCTCCTGCTCATTGAAATCAATGGGACGGCGCGGCTATACCGCCGGCAAAGCGCCTCTGCAGAGGCGCTTTGCGGTGGTTTTAACCCTTTCTCGGCCGCTAGCAGGGGGGTAAAACCACCCCCGCTAGCGGCCGCATACCGATGGTAAATCGCCGCTTACAATAGCGGCGCTTTACCGCCGACAACGCCCCCGCCCCAGTGTGAAAGGAGCCTAACAAAGGAGGAGTCGGAGTTGGTCTCAGATGACCAATCAAACAGTATGTTTAGTTACCTGACAGGTGTTGTCCATGATTGTAAATGCTGCCAAACATGTATATATAGAGCTTGACCATGCAGGACCAGTACAATTTCTGAACATGGAGGCACCTGGCCAAGTAAATGAACAAGGGAAACTGCCTGCTCGAGGAAGAGGAAGAAGAAGAGGAAGAGGAGTAAGGGTGAGTGGTGGTGAAATAGGGGGAAGAGGCAGAGGAGCACGAAGACACCATGCTGTACCTGATGAAATTCGGGCCACAATTATAGATCATGTCATCAACCATGGCCTCACAATGGCGGAGGAAGGTCGCCGAATGCAACCTAATGTGCCTCGCTCTACAGTCTTCTCTATCATCCAAACCTTTCGCAGGGAAAACAGGTATGTAGTCAGTCAATGATGGAATTATATAATGTATAGGACAGGACACTGTGCATAGAGCAACAAATATATTTATTTATTCATTTACGTATTCATTTAGTGTGTGTGTGTGTGTGTGATAGGCCTATAGTATTACAGTATCTTACCTCAGTGGGATGTTACGTATGATACTAACAATGACAAGAAAAATATTGTAGAAAATAAACTATGGAATAGTATGGAATAGTTTATTTTCTACAATATTGATGATACAGTTTACAGTAATATTCCAGTCACTGTGCAGTGATGCATTGGAATTGTGGTAAAGTTACTGTAAGTAAAACAACAATACGATTACATTGGTAACTCATTCTGTACGGAATACATAAGGTATAAATTACGAATGGAGTGTTGTCCTTTGAATTCTATGTCTAGGATTGGATGACAACCTGGCACGGGTGGCTGAGGAAAACTTCTCAATGAACAACAAGAACAAGAGATCTGTAACATGGTGTTTGCAAATAATGCCATCACATTGAGACAGATCCTCACTGCAATCCTACAAGACAAAGCCATATTCCAAAATGTCACTCTATAAGCATCTCCACAATAGCCCGCATATTGAAGAAGCATCAGATGACAATGAAGCAAATTTACAGGGTACAATTTGAGAGGAAATCTGACAGAGTGAAAGAGCTGCGGTACCAGTATGTACATGTAAGTCAGTCACTGGTTGTCCATCAAGATAACCTTTTTACAATTACCATAAGCAGTGTTTCCCGAAATGTATTGGTTTCAGTACCCACTTTACCTGATTTCTGAATCTAGGTAATCCAGGTATGAAAGTATTTGATTTACGTATCTCATTTATAAACATTTTGTCTAAAAACTGCAGCTTACTGTATGATGCAATTATCATTATAATCCTTATTTTGAAGAATATAACATACAATACAGTAAGAAAAAGGGTCAAAGAGCTGCAATTACAGTAGTGCCTGCCATGTAAATCTATCTAATACTGTGGGTTTTACTGTAACATTTCAGTAAGTCTACTCATTAATAATTTTTCCCCTCCCCTTTCTGTCAAATACCCCCTGTAGTACCTCTGCATAGGGTACATGTACCCCAGGTTTGGAACCACTGGAATAATGGCCAGTAATATATTGAACTTGTGTAGAACATTCCTATGTAACTGTCTGTAACTGTAGTGTATGACTCTTCTGTATGACTGATTTGATGTTTTCTTTTTTTACTCTATTGTAGAGAATGTTGGCATTGGAAGGAAATGAGACCTCTCACATACTCGTGTATGTGGATGAGGCTGGCTTCAACCTGGCCAAGGGCCGAAGACGTGGCCGAAATTTTAGTGGCCACCAGGCCACGGTGAATGTCGCAGGCCAGCGAGGGGGTAATATAACTATGTGTGCTGCCATTTCTGAGAATGGTGTGGCCACTCAATCCCCAGTCTTGGCCCATAGAATACACAGAAGCTCCTTATCTTCTTGGACCGCCTTCATTTGGATTTGATCCCTGAAAATAAGAGAGGTCTCATAGGGCCTCACCTACCACAATATATAATTGTATGGGACTATGTGAATTTCCACCGTGGCCTGCTTATGAGGGCCTGGTTCACTGCTCATCCAAGGATGGATATGGTGTTCCTACCACCTTACTCTCCTTTCCTCAACCCTTTTGAGGAGTTTTTATCCGCTTGGAGGTGGAGAGTGTATGAGCATCGAGCTCAAGATCAGAGGTCCCTGCTCCATGCAATGGATGCTGCCTGTGAGGATATTACAGGAGATCAGTGTAGGGGATGCTCTGATGAAATCCGATTGGCGGATGAAACGCGTCAGCATGATGCCATCACGCTACCCATAGCGTTCCCACAGACCTCCAGATCCACCCACCAGCCCAGGCATCACTGGCCTGTAATTACAGTAACATGGCCGTTTGAAACTTCCCGGGAAACGGATCGAACGGAGGACTGAACGCTTTAGAAAACCCTGCTTTATTCACCGCATCTCCCTGGGCGTACACCTTCTACTTACCCTTAGTACGCCCTCAAAGGATATGCACAGCTGAGGACCCGGCGGAGGATGGGAGACAACTCAACTAGCCAGCTGGAGGCGGCATGAGCCTGAACTCGGTCCGGTGATGTGTCCTGATGCACCACAGAGTCAACACTGGGTGAGATCTAATCTGTTTGTGTCCTGGACAGGGGACAGTTGTCTCAATCAGTGCATCCACCCAGTATGTATGATTCACTAAATGAGCTACACTGCTCAGCCTGATTCAATCTGCTACGGCTCACCATATCCTGCAAACAGGAACTCCCATTCCCTGTCATCAGCGCTGCGAAATATTGATGGCCCAGGGTGATCTTACAGTAACTGACCAGGACTGCAGTATCCAGTGACCACGCTACTGTTGAGTCAGTACAGGGTCTTCCCATTTCCATTCCCCCCATCTTCCCCTCCTATCCCCCCGGTTCTTCTTGTTCCTACATCTATGAGGACCTGATACCTAGGGCTACTGCATTACCATCCACAACCCCACATATCTCTCCTTTCAATTACCATCTGCTGTTATCATTTGATTTACCAGGACTTTCAGTTATCCAGCAGATGAAAATTTAGTATCTAATCTGAATTCATTCTTGTATATCTATCTTGAATGAATTCACATGAGGTGTGTGTGCAGGGGCAGACAGACCATTGAGCCACTCGGGCACTGCCCGAGGGCCCTGGGCCACTAGGGGGCCCCATCAGGGTTGCCAGCCTCAGTAAAACCAGGGACAGTATGTATAAATCTGTGTTTTTTTTACATTTGTCTGTGTATACTGTGTGTACATGTATGTGTATACTGTGTGGCCCCATAATCTCTGATTGCCTGGGGGCCCCATAATCTCCTATTGCCCGGGGGCCCCATGAGTTATCAGTCCGCCCCTGTGTGTGTGGTATATGTGAGTGGTGGCCATCTGTGTCTGTCAATGACAACGTTGTCATTTTTATATTGGTGATGGTAACCTGTTTTTACAGTATATTATTGGATTGGTGTTTATAGTGTACTTTCAATAAAAAGCATTTCATATACGTTTTGACCATTGCATGTTCCTCCTTGATGAATTACCTTTCCCTTTGTTTTTTGTAGGGGATGGTTGCGACATGCACGCAGCTTCTTCCATCGTTGCATCGCAAGGGAGGATATACACTGCAATGTTGATGAGAATCTGTGGCCAGACAGACAGCATGGATGGGCAGGAGGGTAAGGACGGTGGCCAGTGAAGAGATGTTACAGTAGTTGTGAAACTCCAGCTTTATTTACAGCATTGTAGGCTAAATGTAATTTTCCTTGTTTTTTGTTTGTGTGTTTATATTTCCGTGTATTATGCTGTATACATTTTCTTTTTACTCTGATGTATGGAAGTTACTTTGTGTGTGAATGATAATGGTTACAATACTGTAAAGTAATTTTTCCTTGGCAGTATGAGTGCAATGTGTGATGTAAAACCTTGGAGGCTACTCTTACCCTAAAATCTTTTCTTTTTTTTCAGTTTTATACACAATTGTATTCAGTTAGCTAGACAAAAACTGTACAGTAACCATTGTCAATGAAGGACTGGGCTAAGACTGAAAGGTGGACATGAGGGATATTTCAATGGTCCTCTGCCTTAGAGACAAAACATCTAAACATTTTGACTTGCAGTGCTTACACAATGCCAAAGGGATGAAGCATTTTGGGGGCACTGACTATTTGAATGAGAAAGAAATTTATTTTTGACACATGAGTGAACTGTTTTGGGAAAGATATGAGCTTTTGAAGGTGAACCATGGTGTTGTGCTGAACCATCCAGGTTATTTTGGCAAAAGCACCAAGAGAGTGGAGAACGTCTGGTCTGTTTCAAGAAATGAGCCAAAGCAATTGAGAAGAATCTTTGCCATTTTGGTAGCACTGACTCTTTATATGGGAAAGGAATATGGTTTTGAAGAATGAGTGAACAGTTTTGGGAGAGATATGAGCTTTTGCATGTGAATTATAGAGTTGTGCTGAACTGTAAGACTGTTTTGCCAAATGAACTTAGAGTTTTGAGAATGTCATTTCTGTTTCAAGAAATGAGCCAAAACAATGGAGAAAAACTGTAAACAAACTCAGCTGTTTGATTAGCTTAGTATCTGAGCGTTAGTGACTAGAGATCCACCCAGTTAGTTTGAACTTGAGTCAACACACCTGCCTTTGTGTTTATTGCTGCCTGATATGCAACTTGGCATGGCATCTTGACGGGCAGGTCAGCTAACCACACTCCCCATACTGTCCAGGATGGTCCTTATTGTGATTTCCTTTAGTCTGCCCCTCCACTACAGGATGTGCGGCACTAGGGATTCTTTCCTTCTTTTTTTCTCTTAGTGATCAATCCACCAATTTGGGTACAATTACCCTGTTGGATATTGCTAGCGGGTGTTGTGGCCACCAGCAACAATCACTGCGTTCTCCCGGCAGGGTCGGCTTCCCCCACCGGGTGAACACAATGGCTCTGCGGGGGAAATTCCCCTATCATTAGTGTTGATGGGGGGAATCAAGTGAAAATTTCTCTGTTTATGGCCGACTATAATGATAATGAATCTGCCGAAGTTTGTTTAGTGGGTGGTCCTGTGACCCCCTCTGGCTAAGCATCCTTCGGAAAAAAAAAAATCAAAGGAGTCGGGTAGAAAATTGGCCGCTAAACAGCAGCTGCATCCAATCAGATGCAGCCACTGTTCAGGCAGCCAGCTGACAAAATACAATAGACAAAGCAGGAATTTGCGAATGAGGTGAAATTCACTTTGTCAAAAAAATACTAAATTATGTGAAAAAAAAATGGATTTTTGCTTGAACATGATTAAGTGATTGAAGTCTGCGCAGTTTACCAAGCTTGGAGAAAAGTCACATGCGATATTCCATTTGGTAATTCAACCCCAATAAGTTCTGTGAATTGTATGCTTGCCCCAGGTCAGGGATCTTAGAGCTTCTAATCTGCATACTTCCTCTGAGACCGCGAATCAGAAATGAATAAAACTGTGAGATAACGGTATGACAGCCAGGAAACTCATACTTTTAAATAGAAAGGTCAGCAACAACAGCCTCTAGAGATGTGTATGATGGGAAAAATGTTTCGTTTTGGATTTGTTTGTTAAATCTTCTGCCCTTGTTTTAACTTTCGATAATAAAATATATTTTTTTTAACTTTGGATAATAAAACATATTTTTTTTTTTTGCCAGTAAACACCTTATACAGCCCACTTCCTCTTTCTTGTCTGGTAAAAAGCCTAGGCTTATGACATCATGCACATCTCTCTCTCCCTCACTCTTGTGAGAGTTTACCAGTAAGAAGGGGGGGGGAGTCATAAGAGGGCCAATGAGAGCTGCAGGGCTGCAAAGCTGGAGGGATGCCTCTGTGCAAATCCAGGAAGTGAACAGGCAGCAGCTTCAGCTGCCCACAGTTAAAATGGATGCAGCCAGACTTAGTGGAGGGAGATTTCTGCAGCCTATTTGGCAAGTACAGAATCACAGTATATATATATGAAATAATATGTAAAGTGGTTGGAGGGAAGCTTCAGAATGGCAAAGATGTTTTTATTACAAATTATGTGAGCAGACTGCAGTTCCTCTTTAAGTTAATAATTTCATCATATTTATTTTTAGAACAATGGTCTCTAAACTATATGTGGCCCTTGGCTTACCTTCATTTGGCCCTTAGGGCACTATTCTTCCCATTAATATCAACAATGGGGCACCAATTTCTTCCAATCCAACCAATGATGAGGCATTGTTTATGTCCACTGATGCCAGGACATTTTCTGCTCCTACTGAAGGACAGTAATCTGGCCCTTTGCTTAGAAAGTTTGGAGGAGCCGGTGTTCGAATGACTCATTTTGTATATTTGAATTTGTTTCGCATATTAGTTATTTTCAAATCAATTCGAATTTGAAAATGAATTAAAATTCAAAATGGAAACACGTTGCAATAAATACAGTAAGGTATAAAGGTGAAATAAGATGATGACTCCTATGTAGGCTTCTTTATAGAATAGAAAACATCATAATAGAACAGAATAGAAAGAAATACAATAAAATAAAACAGAACTGAAAACAAATGAAATAGAATAGAATAGAATGGAAAAAATAGTCGTCTTCCAAAATTAGAAACTAATATTAAAAATATTTGTTCTGTTTTATTCTATTCTAATCTTTATTTTATATTAAGTTTTATGCTATTATTTTCTACAAAGCGTAGGTAGGAATCATCTTTTTTCACTTTTAAACACCTTAAAGTGGAGGTCCGCCCGCCCCTTAAAAATCAGCAGCTACACAATACTGTGTCGGGTGCTGCCACCACCATTGCTGGTAAGAAGTGTAGCCTTTCAGCTTCACGGCCGGGACCCTACTGTGCATGCGCGAAGCACGCTGTGCTCCCTCACTGGCCCGGCAGAAGGGAAAGGAGGGGGACCGAGCTGCTGACGTACTTCGCCAGGGCATGGTCTACTGGAAGTGGGGTCCACCACATCGAGGACAGGCTTACCAGATGGCAAGCTTAGACAAGCTTGTGGCTATTGCCCAGCGAAGGCCTTTATCCTGAGGGAAAAATCTGAGGTCAGCTCATGGACGGATCATATTCCATGCGGGGTAAAGCAAAGCAGATGAAATTATGGATGTATTGATCATGTCAAACCCCTTATTTGGGGGTTTGACATGATCAATACATCCATAATTTCATCTGCTTGGAAATCAATAATTGAGCACTCCTTTGCCTTAGTCAGGTGAGTTCCCAATTTAAGTGAACTTTTGACAGCTGAAAAGTAGAGGCCTATTTGTCCACTGATTGCGGAGTTGACTCTTTGGTCCCTGTGAGAGTATGACGTCTGCTTGGCTTTACCCCGCATGGAGTGTGATCCGTCCATGAGCTGACATTAGATTTTTCCCTCAGGATAAAGGTCTCGAGCTGGGCAATAGCCGCAAGCTTTTGTAAGCTTGCCATCTGATAAGCGTGTCTTCTATGTGGTGGGGGTGTACTTTTTTATCGTCGCGGTGTGACAACATTCACATTGTCACAATGAACATTTAAAGCGACACACAATTCTTCATCTTTCCGGTTGATGGTCTACATTTCCTTTTCGAATTAGAAACATTTTTTTCCTTGAAGCTTATTTTGGATTTGGTGAAATTCATTACTATTTTGATTCTGAAACTCTGATACATCCAAACCACGAAAATTTTGTCCAAATTTCAATTCGGAGTGCACATGTCTAACAACCGCTATACTTCCTCAGAATAGGTTTAAGTTTAAGGCACAGATACCCTTTAAGTCTCCTTTATATAGAATGGCAACTAACCAAAAGCAATGGCTACACAGCAAAGTTACCTCAATTCCCAGAATAATAATTTCTCTACTGGCAATGGATTTTCATGTAAATCCGTATGATCTACTTATAAGCACTATCACACAAGTAGCATTTTGCTATAGATTCAGTAGTTCCTAAAGCCCCATACACACTTTTAGATTTTCTGCTGATTTTTTCCTTCAGATTTACCAAAACCATATAATATGAGGTCAAACCTTAGGCGTTTCAATTTGCATGCAATCAAGCAGGCCCTTGCACTACATGGTTTAGGTAAATCTGAAGACAAAAATCAGCAGAAAATCTGATAGTGTGTATGGGGCTTTAGAGTGAAATTTCAAGCTATTCCTAACTATGCTTTAACCTGCACCCCCCCCCCTTCTTCTAAATCCTATATTAACTACCCTGTAGAAGGAAGATGCATAGTCTGACCTGTTCTCAGGGTGCTCCGATCACATGATCAGCTCTCAATGGTGGCTTCAGGGGAGGAGGGTCAGCTGACAACGTTTGCCCCATAGTAAGCCTCTCCTCTGAAGCTGGCTGCTGCAGAGATCATGTGACTGGACTGGAGTAACCTCAGAATAAGTAATAATCTTCCTTCTACAGCAGGGGTAGGCAACCTCGGCCCTTCAACTGTGGTGAAACTACGTATCCCATCATGCCTCTGCCTCCAGGAGTCATGCCTGTGATTGTTAGGCTCTTGCAATGTCTCATGGGACTTGTAGTTTCAAAACAGCTGGAAGGCCGAGGTTGCCTACCTCTGTTCTACAGGGTAGTTGGAAAAGAGTTTGAAAGGCGGTGGCAGCAGGTTTAGGAATAGCATGGAATTCCACTTTAATAGGCAAGTATACTTTGAAAGTACACTTACCCCACCCTGCCTAGCTTCCCTGATGTAACTACTCACTTACCAGAGTCCATCAGCCAGAATAACTGCAATATATACACCCTCTAATCGAAATGTTAATGCCATTCAGTGGGCCCTTACAATTCAATAGGGCTGTGCCCATGGGAATTCCACGAGCGCTCACTGAGCAAACATTGCACACTGGCCACAGCTGACAGACTCAAGCAAGTAAACAGCTTGGAGGGGATTTTATATCAGGAAGTTTAATTAAAGCAAGCCCTCGTTTCATTTTGGATTACGTAGGAAAAAATGTAAACCTCCTGACAGGTTTTACTGCTGTCTGTGCCCCCCGAGGCACCCTCTATATGGGGTTGATTTACTAAAACTTGTGTTGGTTCACACCAGTGTTAATTTCGTAGACTAAAACATTTTAGTCGACTAAATGAAAACTATTTTAGTCAACTAAAATACGACTAAAACTAAAACAATTGAGATGACTAAAATACGACTAAAACTGAAATGCCATTTTAGTCAAAAAAATAAGACTAAAACTAAATTAAAATTTGACCATAAATATTAAACATGAGATTTTTCACTCCAGCAGTATATAATGAGTTTGGAAATTGTAGAGAAATGTTCACTAATGCATTACAATTTAATTACACCCATTAGATTTTAGACGACTAAAATTTGTTTTAGTTGACTAAAATGTACTGGAGATTTAGTCGACTAAATTTGACTAAAACAATCGCAGAAGAATAAAATGGGACTAAAACTAAAATGCCATTTTAGTCCTAAGACTGAATTGAAATTTGCTGCCAAAATTAACACTGGTTCACACTCATGCGCTATTTCAAAGCGGTACACAGTGCGAGTTTGCATTGCGATTTCTGCTTGCCATATGCGATTTCAATGAAAATTTAGTGCAAATTTGTGAGGGGATCTAGGAAAAAAAAATAAAAAAAATCGCAGTGACGTGAACACTGGACTGTGATTTCAATCCGGTCCCATAGAAGTCTATGGGGCTGAAATTCACACTGCATTAAATTCGCACAGGACACTCTTTTTGAACCGGATCAAATGCACACCGCATATACACTAGATTAGCAAAAGTATTGGGACACTTGCCTTTACACGCACATGTTGAGTTGGCCCACCCTTTACAGCTAGAACAGCTTCAACTCTTCTGGGAAGGCTGTCCACAAGGTTTAGGAGTGTGTCTATGGGAATGTTTGACCATTCTTCCAGAAGAGCATTTGTGAGGTCAGGGACTGATGTTGGATGAGAAGGCCTGGTTCGCAGTCTCTGCTCTAATTCATCCCAAAGATATTCTATCTGGTTGAGGTCAGGAAAGGTGCAGGCAAGTCAAGTTCCTCCACCCGAAACTCGCTCATCCATGTCTTTGTGGACCTTGCTTTGTGGGATGGTTCAAATCATTTGGTGGAGGGGTGATTATGGTGTGGGGATGTTTTTCAGGGGTTGGGCTTGGCTCCTTCGTTCCAGTGAAGGCAACACTTAAGGCATCAACATACCAAGTAATTGTGGACAATTTTATGCTCTCAACTTTGTGGGAACACTTTGGGGATGGCCCCTTCCCGTTTCAACATGACTGCACACCAGTGCACAAAGCAAGGTCCATAAAGACATTGATGAGTGAGTTTGGGGTGGAGGAACTTGACTGGCCTGCACAGAGTCCTGACCTCAACCCAATAGAAGACTATTGGGATGAATTAGAGCAGAGAATGTGCGCCAGGCCTTCTTGCCCACATCAGTGCCTGACCTCACAAATGTGCTTCTGGAAGAAAATTCAGACATTCCCATAGACACACTCCTAAACCTTGCGGACAGCCTTCCCAGAAGTGTTGAAGCTATTATAGCTGCAAAGGGTGGGCCAACTCAATACTGAACCCTACGGATTAAGACTGGGATGCCATTAAAGTTCACGTGCGTGTAAAGGCAAGTGTCACAATACTTTTGGTAATATATTGTGTTTGTGAACAGCCTTCATCGGAAACAATGGATTTTCTTTTTACATGATGTCAATCTATGCTTTTAGGATCACATCTGATCCACATAGAATTCGCATGAGTGTGAACTGACTGGTGAAACCTGGTGCAGCTGTGCATGATCGCCAATTCGCTTCTAACGTCAGCTTGTTCAATTAACCACTTCAGCCTTGGAAGGATTTACACCCTTAACGATCAGGCCATTTTTTGCAATATGGTACTGCGTCGCTTTAACTGACAATTACGTGGTCGTGCGACACTGTGTCCAAAGTAAATTGATGTCCTTTTTTCCCCACAAATAGAGCTTTCTTTTGGTGGTATTTGATCACCTCTGCGATTTTAATTTTTTGCGCTATAAACAAAAAGAGGGCGACCATTTAGAAAAAAATAAATAAAATAAAAATGTTTTACTTTCTGCTATAAAACATATAAAAAAAAAAAAAAAAACAAAAGTAAAAAAACAAATTTCTTCATCAGTTTAGACCAATATGTAGTCTACTACATATGTTTGGTAAAAATGCTAATAAGCGTATATTGATTGGTTTGCGCAAAAGTTATAGCTTATAGAGCTAGGGACTTAATTTTTTTTATTGCTTTTACTGATAATGGCAGCGATCTGCAATTTTTAGCAGGACTGCGGCATTGCAGGGGACAAATTTGACCCCAAGTGACACTTTTTGGGGGCCAGTGACACCAATACAATGATCAGTGCTAAAAAAAAAAAATATGCATTGATCACTGTATAAATGACACTGGCAGGGAGGGGTTAACACTAGAGGGCGATCAAAGGGTTAACCGTGTTCCCTCGGTGTGTTCTAACTGTTTGGGGGATGGGCTCACTGGGAAAACACAGATCGCTGTTCCCGATTACTAGGAACAGCCGATCTCAGTGTTGTCCCGTCAGAAGGGGGATCTGCCTTGTTTACATAGGCAGATCCCCGTTCTGCCTTTCTGTACCACAATCGCGGGTGACCGGCGGAAGTTGAGTCCGCAGGACCCGCACGCGCTCCCCAAGCATGCAGCGCGCGCACAGTATCTCATGCATGAAACGACGTACAGGTACGATGTTTCATGCAGCTGGGCCGCCCTGCCGCAGTATATGTGCGGTGGGCGGTCCGAAATTATTAAGGTTTGACAAAAAAAAAACCCCCAAAAAAAACCGTGGAAGCTGGTTTTTATGCAGAGCGGCACCAAATTTTGCACTCTCCAATTTTTAGTAAATCCACCCCGATGTGTCACCAGGACTGAAAGTGTGGGGAAAATCCAAAATTTCAAGTTGTCATTGG
The DNA here is from genome assembly GCF_042186555.1 of Aquarana catesbeiana. NCBI lineage: Eukaryota > Metazoa > Chordata > Amphibia > Anura > Ranidae > Aquarana > Aquarana catesbeiana. The sequence goes on from NC_133325.1 coordinate 750,666,086, forward strand.
AAAATGTATAGTTCAGACACTTGTTATGGTGACTATTGGCTAAAAGGGGATTTTTCTTATTTGTGAGATATTTTCTCATACTTTGTGTCCCAACAAACATGGAAAGGGGTTTTAACGCTTCCCTACTATATCAAAAAAAAAAAAAAAAAAAAAGTTTTGACTTTAGATATTGATACATTTTTAGGCTAGAGTATGAGAGCTTTCTTTGACTCAACCTTCTTGACTGTAAGAACATCACACAAATATTTGTTACGAAAATAGAGTTTATTAAAAAAACACCTCTAATATTTTCATAACTTTAAAGGTGCTTCTTCCCCCAGTAAAAACAAAAGAAAACAAAAAAAAAGTATGCGCTGTAATCTTTTTAAATTAGTTATTCAAAAAGTTACAGCAAACCATGGGAGGCTCATTTGTTCTTTTAATACGATGGCATTGTATTTCGTAACCATTTTAAATAGAAGGAAAGCCAATTATACAGTTCTTCAGAAACTATAACGAGGTCAATAAGCGGAAGCAAATATTTTACAGCTTAATGTACAACTCCAAAGCTCTACTCAACAAAAGTTCATGGTGACAAGGTGTTGACGTGCATCTTAGGATTTAGAAGCAGAGTCCTTTTCTGTTTTTTCAGCCGGTGATGATGCTTTAGGTTTCTTGTCTTCAGTGGGTTTTTTCTCAGAAGGCTCAGGTTTAGGTTTAGATTCAGGTTTAGATTCAGGTTTGGGTTCAGGTTTAGGTTCAGGTTTAGGTTTAGGTTCAGGTTTAGGTTTCGGTTTTTCCTTGCTGGTGTCAGGAGCAGGCTCTCTGGGTTCAGATTTAGCACTTGGAGGCTCGTGGTTTTCGGTCATACCAGGTTTACGATCAGGGAAATCTAGAAGAGGTTTGCGAGGTTCCCTTTCTCGTCCCCCAGACCACCTGCTCCTTCCTTCAGGTTCCCTATGTCTGTCACGGTCTGGACTTCCCCGGTCCCAGCTTCTTCTTCCACGGCCTCCCCTCTCATGGTCTTCAAAGCGGCCACCAAAGTGTTCTCGATCATCTTCATTACGACTTCCAAAAGACCTTCTTCCGAATCGTTCTCTTTCAGGATGAAAGCCTTGCCTTTCATTCCTATCTGGATGGAAGCCTGGCCTTTCTGGATTAAAGCCTGGTCTTTCTGGATTAAAGCCTGACCTTTCCGGATTAAAGCCTGGCCTTTCCGGATTAAAGCCTGGCCTTTCCGGATTAAAGCCTGGCCTTTCCGGATTAAAGCCTGGTCTTTCCGGGTGAAAGCCTGGCCTTTCCGGGTGAAAGCCTGGCCTGTCAGAACGGAAACCTGGCCTATCAGGATTGAAACCTTGTCTGTCAGGGTTGAAATCTTGTTCCTCATCCATCTCAGGATTAAATCCTTCCTCCTCTTCCATCTCAGGGTTAAATTCAGGTGCCTCCTCCATTTCCACATCAAATTCCTCCTCTGGCTCAGGATTAAACATATGACGATCATTTCGGTCAGGATTAAACCCATGTCTGTCACCTCTTTCTGGATTAAACCCATGCCTTTCACCCCGTTCTTGATTAAACCCACGTCTTTCATTTCTAAATGGTCTGCCTTCTCTATCTTCAGGACTACCTTGTCCTCCTCTTCCAAAAGGACCCTGTGGTGGATAAGGGCCTCTCATACTATGAGGTGGTGGCATTCCAAAACCACCTGGCCCAGGAGGACCTCTGTGTACCATATGAGGCGGCATTTGGCGGTGTGGCATTCCAGGGAATCTTTGCATGTGAGGTGGTGGGGGAACTCCAGGTGGTCTTTGAAGTGGTATTAATCCAGGTCTAGCCCCTAGAAGGCCTGTTGAAGGGCTTTGCAAACCAGGAACAGGGCCTGGTGCTCCATGTGGAGGCCCCTGGTATGGCCCTGTTTGGGGTCCTTGAGGTGGTCCTTGAGGTGGTCCTGGACGGGGGCCTTGAGGTGGAGCCTGTGATGGACCTGGAGGACCTTGAGGTGGACCATGTGCAGAGTGTGGAGGACCTTGAGATGGACCGTGTGCAGAGTGTGGAGGACCTTGAGGTGGACCATGTTCAGAGTGTGGAGGACCTTGAGGTGGACCATATGCAGAGTGTGGAGGACCTTGAGGTGGACCATGTGCAGAGTGTGGAGGACCTTGAGGTGGACCATGTGCAGAGTGTGGAGGACCTTGCATTGAACCTGGAGGCCCCTGTGATGGACCATGTGGCTGGTTTGGATGAGCTTGAGGTGGGCCAGGAGGACCCTGGGGCGGGCCAGGAGGACCCTGGGGCGGGCCAGGAGGACCTTGGGGCGGGCCAGGAGGACCTTGGGGTGGGCCAGGAGGACCCTGGGGTGGGCCTGTAGAAATATCTGTCGGAGGTCCTTGGGATGAAGCACCTTGCGAATCATCTACAAGACAAAACAAAATATATATTAATGGAAGTGAAATTGATATTCTGCAAAACGATATATAGAAACCTAGCATGGGGGAAACACGACAGTTACCAGTACTAAAGATGCTATTAATCTGGCTATTATGCTGGTCTTCCTGCTTCAATACTTTGATTTATTGACCCGGAAAAAATATAAGCAGATTACAACTTCTGTCTACTGATCTGCATACTTGCTCCAGGTCGTAACTAAAGAGTTTTAAAGTTTAGCATGAATGTCAGGCAACTAGCCTTTTCAGAAGGAAGTAAAAAATTGCAGATACCACATTTATTTGATAAAAGATCTCATAAAAGGTTACATTTTTGAATATAAACCTATATAAAATATAAATTTACACACACACACATAATATATATATATATATATATATATATATATATATATATATATATATATATATATATATATATACACACACTAATGCACTCTCTAATAGTAATCACATACAATAGCAAACTACTTTTAGTCATTGTAAATACAGGTGCTGACTTGAGAAGTCCAATCTGTTCACTATGAAATAAGCATACATTTTTGGCATCTTTATTTGGCTGTCTAAAAAGGGAGACTTTGGAGCTTAGAGGCCCCCTGGAAGTGTAATGTTACTGCTCTGTCAACTGCCTGTCTCCATGCAGATAATTTATGCTTTCTCCCAGCTCTTGAGTGTATATGACAGTATTAAAAAACAGTCTTGTACAGTGGTCATGTAGCAGCGGTCCTCAGGGTTCAAATGGAGTATAACCAAGGGAGTGAGATAAAGGCCCAGAGAACCCAAGGTATAATTCAAAAGAATAAGGGGAGAGCCCTTTTAGTGTAGCATGCAGGTAGAATTGATTGATTAAAATAATAGTGATTGATGTAGAAGTATTCAGAAACCTAACTTACATTTGGTGAGATTGTGAGGACTGTTGAGTAGGACATGCAAACTACGGGAGTGAATATTCCTGTCTGCCTGCAGGTTAGGGCTGGTCACTCTCAATGCCTTGGGGCCTCCTGATCCTTGAAGGGGGCCATCAGGGCAATATTCAGCTGCTTGTTTGAGAAGAAACAAAAACCCATCGGTAGTTCGAACTGCAGAGGTGCCCATAGGAACACATGTTGTGGTGTGTCTAGAAATGGATCGGGGTCATCGTACTGAATAAACATCAAATTTCTTTATGTGTATCGTGGCTCAAACTTGCCATTTCTTCAGTTTAATGGTGACAGATCTTGTTTTCTTGTTCTTCACCAGAGCATCCCTGTACAGAACAAGAAAACATCTGCCTCATCTTTAAAATTGAGGAAGTGGCTAGTTTTGAGACATGCAACGATTCTTTGGTGAAATAAAAAAATTGGATGTTCACTCAAAATGATGACCGGTCTGTTTTAAGACACGCTACGCCATACATTCCGATAGGAGCCTCTGCCTTTCGAACTACCAACAGGTTTTTTCTCCTTCTTAGACAACAATCTATAGTTGTTTACACTCCTTTAAACCAAAGTGATCTGTTATTTGGCACTGTCAAACACATTCTGGGTCAGAAAATAGTAACATTAAATGTAAAACAGGAACAAGTTGTTACCCAAGTGACCACCATTTATTCACCAAAGACATCTATTTGATCACTATGGACAACCATACACTAGTCCCCATTTTCTGGTGTTTAGTTTTTATTTCCATTTTTTATAGTATTTCTCAACTCTGGCCATTGGCACTAACAATGTCTATTTCCAGGACACAGAATCTCTAGTTAAAGGGTAACTCAACTTATACAAAAGAAGCAGAATATATTCACTCTGCAATGTAAACCACCTCTTTGATTAATGCTTAAAGGTAAGCTCTTTCCATTTTAATCATCCAAACGTGCAAACAAATACTTTTTTCCCTTCCAGGTGATTGGGTATTCAAAGTAAACATTGTTTCTAATTAAATTAGGTGAACACTCTATAATCCTCAACCTCCATATGTATGACTGTAAACCAGGTATCAAGACAATAGTTTCCATAGAATTCTGAACATAAGCAATTTTGGCAAAGTTTACAATAAAAATAAGTTGCAGCAAAATTTAAACACAAAATACTAATAAAAAAAAAAACCAAAAAAAAAAAAAACCTCAGGACAGCACTATGGGAAAAATATTTTGTCTGAAAAAAAAAGAAACACACACACACTTCCTGATCCCAAATGGCTCTTCAAGAAACCCTAACACTGATGGTAATCTCATAAATACAAGGCTCATGAATAAACACAAGAAAAATAAAGTCTGTAAATTGATCCCAACCTTACCAAGGTCAGCTCAACTGACAGCACCATCTCTGTGTAAATAACTGAAAGGATACAAACAGGTCATTTCATGATGGATTGTAGGCCAAGTGTATTTAATAATGCTATGATGCAGTTTAAAAAGGGGAAGTCCATCCTGAGCTTTTTAGGCTGGGCTTCTCCTAAGGGTCACAGGAGTGCAATTTGTTTTGCACTCCTGTGACCTGTTTTCAGCACATCACTGCCATCAGTCGAGGCAGCGCGCCATCCCTACTTCCAAGTCTGGATCCGCCAGCTGCCTTGATTAATGGCAGTCTCAGCGAGTCGCTGAGATGGCGGCTCCCCACACCTCCATAGCTTATCGCTCCAATGAATGTGGAGAAGCATGTGGACACTCAGGCCCAAGACCTGTCACATGGGAAGGTCACATACTGCCACATACCCAGAATGCACAACTTTACAGCAAAGAAGTGAGGGCTCTGATTGAGTGGAGAGGCAAAAGAGCAGTGGTTGGGTGAGTAGGCTATCAGCAGATACAGTCACTTCAATATCAACACGAAACATTTAGTTTGTAGCGAGAGCTCGAACCCCAGTCAGATTGATTATTTGATTATATGTCCCTGCTGGAGATTTTTCCACAACACACTCTTAAGCAGCTGATAGCCCAACTAGCAGGTTGAATGAAAAAAAAAATAAAAACAAAAATAAAATAAAATAAAATGGATTCCCACATACACACAATGTGAAGGGGAATCCTCCTCACTGAGTCTTTGTATTCTGACAGCAGGGAGATGCCCCCACCATCAGAATACACTGATTAGCACAGCCAGCTATAGCCTTTGGCACTGATGGAGCAGGAAAAACCCAACAGGGTGGTTGTACAGAAGTGGATCAGTGAATCAACTTCTGTACAACCAAAGCACCCATACATGGATTTAAATTCAGCCGGTCCCTGCTGAACCAGCCAAATTTTAATTCATGTATCGCCGGCTTTACATGAGATGCAACTGTACTGCTCTTTTAAATGAGAATTTTTACAATGGAGGAATATGAATCACATCACAAAAAGGTACTGAGAGCACTTTAGTGGCTAATCTACGGTACTTTTTATACATTTATACAAAGAAATATTTATGATTAAGCATATCAAATTTTATTTCAAAACTTAACACTACATTATTAATAGCTCAGTATCATGCGATTGAAAGCTTGCTGCCCCTGCCAGTACCAGAAGCAACAAATTTCACTATAGGAAACCCTGTACTAGGAGAAATATGCCATTGCCAACCTACTTGTAAGAATCAAAACCAAAGATCCCAAGCAGTCATTAGAAGAAGCTTTATGCACTAATCTTACCATATGAAAGAGGTGTGGGTACTTAATACTCGCAATCCTAAAAGGCTCAAATCACTAAGCTATATAAAATTATCATACCTAGTGTCAATTTCAGAGTTGCATGATTGAAAACCAAGATAGATTTTCACAAAAAAAAAAAAAAAAGTGTTCCTTCTTGGTAAACAAAGTCTACAGTGAGGCACATTTATCAAGCAAATTAGTAACACAACTAGACATAGATCAGGCTACCTTTCATTTTGAAAGTGTATCCAAGCGTTTTTCTCTGTATTTGCAGCTTGTGTCTGTAATTTCCGGCAGCCAACTTTGACAGATTTGCAAAGGTCTGAGGCAGAAGTGGTCAAGGCTCTTTTCTGTCGTAGTTGTACTTCAGAGCAGAGGGGGAAATTTATGACTCAAGCTGTAGCCTTGTTAAGTAAATCTACCTCCCTGCTCTTGTTTGCTGGATGGCAGAATTGACAGATGTACCCCAGTGTGGTATAGTTACCTAATCCCGTATTTCCATGGGCCTGCCTCGGTGAAAGAACCCTACATGCTCCGAGACAAACTTTCTTCCCTGGCCCAGAGTTTTTCTCAACCTCCGCTCATCTCCTGGGCATTAAAACTATCATTCTTACTTCCTAGTAGTCAATCTTAGGCTGGCCAGAGACGGTACAATTTTATTTCCTTCCACCGTGGAAGGCAGCAAAGAAAAATCACTAAATTTCCAGATCAACACAGTTAGAATTGTATTCTGTCAGTGGTGGGGCGCAGGGAGCATTCCCAGCCAGCATAATGCAATGGTTACTGCTAGTGGCTATAGCAGCTGGCAGTAACCATATGTAGAAAAATCTGACATGCTGGTTGTACCCAAGTTGATCGATCAACTTGGGTACAATCAGCCTGCCCATACATTGTTTAAATCTGGGGTGGTCCCTGCGGAACCGTCCAAGAGTCAAACCATCTATGGCTGGATTTAAGCTGGGCACGTGTGGATCAAATTTTAGGCATATCTGGCTAACGCAGCTGAAATTCTATTTGTGGGAGGCTCTGCCGGCACCACCAAGCTTGACAAACTTTGATCTGAAGATTGAAGGAGCCAGGCGGAAAAAACTGTCAGCTGAGCAGTGACTGCAACAAATCAACTGTAGTCACTGTTTGGGTATTTTAACAGCCACGGGCACCAGCTGTCAAAATGTATTTGCTTGCTGGAGAGATTTGTAAATTTGCACTGTTTAGCGGTTGCAAACTCTTGTTAACCACTTGCCGAACGCCACATGTACATATACGTCGACAGAATGGCACGGACAGGCAAATGGGCGTACAGGTAACGTTCCTTTAAATTTGCCGACGTGTAGTCGCCTGCGCGCCGCTGGCATGCGACTCTGCCGTGAGCTGCCGTGGGTCCCGCGGACTCGATGTCCGTGGGGATACCCTCGATCGTCTGACGGAGAGGAAGAAGGGGGAAATACTGATGTAAACAAGCATTTTCCCGTTCTGCCTAGTGACAGGACACTGATCACAGCTCCCTGTAAATCGGGAGCGGTGATCAGTGTCGTGTCACACATAGCCCATCCCCCCCCACAGTTAGAACACATCCCTAGGACACACTTAACCCCTGCAGCGCCCCCTCCTGGTTAACCCCTTCACACAGTAATCAATGCATTTTTAATCGCACTGATTGCTGTATAAATGTGAATGGTCCCAAAATAGCGCCAAAAGTGTCCAATCTGTCCGCGATAATGTCGCAGTCACGATAAAATTTGCTGATCACCGCCATTACTAG